>NC_035449.2:144426945-145036945 GCF_002127325.2 Helianthus annuus
GAGTCCCACTGCCCCCTCGGTGCCACTGAATGAGCTTGGACGACAGTCCATGAAGTTCTTGAAAGTGCAGACAGGCTGCTGCGCGTGTTGACCTAATGTGTACGAATAGGACAAAGTTAAATACGAGAGTTAATGTAGGATCTAAAGATCCTAGTGTGTCTATACTGCAGGGTATACTACCTGCTTGAGCAGCTGCAAGTGCCGCAGCAACTTGAGCTTGAACGAGAGCCTCTAGCTGGGCTTGAGTCATGTTAATTCGTCCAGACATGATCTTCATAGCAAATGCAACATGAGTTAGAGAGGTTCGCGAATAGAGCGATGACAGAAGAGTGTAAGCACATAGCGGTTCTTAGGCAATAACAAGTAGTGAGCAAAAGTAAGGTAAGCATACTACGAGCAAAGTTCTAAGCAGTTCTAGCAAGCAGGTAATAAACATAAACCTTATTACCTAGGATGTCGAGTCTTGCACGTGGAGCGAAGCGTCGTTGTGGATCGTTAAGAGCACTGTACTGGTTATAGTCTGGTTTTAATAAAAACGTTTTCCCATATTAAAACCAAGTTCTCTATAACCAATGGCTCTGATACCAATCTGTCACACCCCCAAAATCCACACGCGGAGTATCACCGCTTGGAGGCGTGGTTGACCAGGATCAAGCCATCAATCATATTGAACACAGCATAATATAAATAAGAAAGTTTGTAAAACCCAAATCAATACGATTGATGTTCCAAACCAAACATAGTATCAATAGCGGAAGCGTAATAATGAAAATCCAAAGTAAAGTTATAAGTTCAATTGTTTAACATAATGTCTACGATCCGAATCCCACAACGACCCGCTCCTCCAGTGCAAGCTCCATAAGTACCTAAGGTCCTGCAAGGCATGCAGCAGAGAGTCAACAACTAGTTGAGCGAGTTCACAGTTAACAGTTCAGTAATAGTATGGTATGAGTAATAGTATGTTCGTTCGTTTATATCACGTATCGTATTTCCATCGCGGCCTCCCAGGCAGGTGTGCGAAGATATTAGGGGATGTTCCTCCCAAGAGTTCTAGACTAGGTTTATTTGTATCGCGGCCTACCAGGCAGGTGTGCGAAGATTAGTAAGTTCAGTTCGCGGCCTTCCAAAGGCAGGTGTGCGAAGTCAGTCATAATATCGCGGCCAACCCTTGGCAGGTGTGCGAAGATCAGTTCAATAAGTGTTACTAGTCTAGTTGGTTCGTATTCGCTAGGTTCTACCATCTGAGTATACACAATAATCCATCAAAATCCCATTCCCACCCGGGAACCCATGCCTTGGCTGTGTGAACTCACTTTGGTTTGCTCGGTATGCTAAAAGGGTTACACGCTCACAATTAATCAATCACGACCTATAGTACGCACGTGTATATAATCAGTTTATGTTTTCAAGGTTTCATGTACAATCAATACCACAGAGTGTGTCAGGCAGTTAACATCATGCATCTACCACAGTTAATCACATGTACACAATTCGTGTTTCACATAGCAGCCTTTCACAGTTTATTCTAGCATATTATCCAATAACACTCTTAACCGAGTTAATGACGTAACATGGTAAACAAGTTTAACTGGGTACTTAAACCAACCAGAGTTAATAGTCTTAACTGAGTTTACATTCTAAACATGCATAGCAGAGTTAACCCGTTTAACTAAATTACTACATATAAGAGGGTTGTAACAATTTAACATGCGAGATACAAAGTTACAGATCACTAGGCGAAATCACTTATTGGGCGAAAACCAAGCTTGGGCCGAAAACACATTGAGCCGAAAACTGTTTGGGCCGAAAACACATACATGGGCCGAAATCCCTTTGCTGGCGAAAACACAATTGGGCCGAAAATCAGTTGGGCCGAAAACTCATGATGCCGAAAACACTTATGTGTTTTCGTTGAGTAAGGGATTTCGTGGGGGGGTTTTCATCGGCCAGACATCACCAACAACTCAACAAAAGATCACGAGAATACATCAATTCCTATCTCATCTAACAGTTTCAAGAACAAGAAAAATCGATCAAACAGGAACTAATAAATCTCTTAGATATTCACTCATTTGTATCACCAGAATTATCGTTCAATCAATCAACTTATATACAGATAAATGGATTATACGAACAGGATCATTGATTAGATCAACATCTATTCACACATATTGCTATACCACTCAATCAAACATGTCTAGCCAGAAATAATATGAATAATTCTTCAATCACAAGAAATCAACAACTCATGAGATTACAGAATCATGATTCCATGATATTATCAAACAATAGTTCGTATACACTTTAAACACTAACCAGAATAGAAGGCAAAAGAATTGATTGAAAAGAAGCCTCCGCAAGTTTGTGGTTGCCGTCACAAGTAGAGGGATGCTCTAGGGTATTTTTTTTTTGTGGTTTTCTTTCATACGTAGGTTAAGAACAAAATATTAAACAGCCTACTAATGGGCCAAAGGCCCAACTTATCTTTGCTGGCAACATAGTGGACGAAAACACACTAGGTGTTTTCAGCCATGAGGCGTTTTCATGAGATGCTGGTTTTCGACTAGGGGTGCTAGGCACTGTTCTATGTTTTGACAAAATTCACATATGTAAACCTATACACGCATACAATACATATCACAATTCACACTTATATTGTACCTCAACTTAGTTATTAAACACGCTTGATAACACAACGGATATATATAGTCACAATACGATTTAATGTATTACCACTTGTCCAATTGTAAAACCAACCCGTCGCGTAAACAAATAATCTAAACAATTAACGTGCAATAATGCAAAGATAGAATCTTGGAAACTCGAGTTGTCACAGAATCAGCTGAGAATCATCTGCAACAGAAAACTTAGGAATATTAAATGATTTAAAAACACTTTCATAATCATATAATATAGCTGGTCCATTCGTTGATTGTTGAGGTTTGTATGAAGTAATTTCAACATTAAACACAACCTCAATTTTACCAGTTTTTAGATTAAACCCTTTTATTCGGTGCGCCAGGTACGTAACCTAGAAAGTAGCCTTCGTCAGCCACCTCACCAAATTTTTGTTTATCTTTATTTCGTACAATGGTGCAGGGTAATCCAAATGGTTCAAAGCCTTCTAAGTTTGGTTTCTTGTTAAACATCAACTCATGACAAGTTTTGTTAAAACGTTTAACAGTTAAAACTTTGTTTAGGACGAAGAAAGCTGTATTCACAGCTTCTCCCTAGAAAAGAACTGGTAGCTTTGAATCTGAAAGCATCGTCCTAGCGGCTTCAATCAACGTCCTGTTTTTCCTCTCAACGACTCCATTCTGTTGAGGTGTATAAGGAGCAGAATATTGATGTTCAATTCCCTTGCGAAGACAATAGAGATCCAGAATATGATTCTTGAACTCCGTACCATTATCACTCCTCATCATCTTGATCTTTGCATCATGGACATTTTCCAATTTTGTAAAAAGATCTATCAACATCTCTGCTGTCTCATCTTTTGTACCTAAAAAGAAAACCCATGAATAACGTGAGTAATCATCTGTGAAAACTAAACAATAGTACTTTCCACCTATGCTCCTCACGTTCACTGGACCGAATAAATCCATGTGAAGTAATTCATATGGGGCATCTATGGAATTTACTGTTTTTGATTTGTGAGGTTTCTTATGTTGTTTTCCCTTTTGACATGGAAGACATTTATCTTCCACGTGAAACCTCTGCATTAGAACCCCTTTCACTAGCTCATTTTTAACAAGGTAATTCATTTTTCGATAGTGAATATGGGCCATGCTTCTGTGCCACAACCTCGATTCAGCTTCAGATGCTTTTGATAGTAAACACGCCACCACAGCAGTAGGATCCTTCGCACCCATGTCCATGACATAAGTGTCATTACTCCTTGGCGCTTGCATCACTATCCAATCGTCCGGAATCTCTAAACCTGGTTTCAACACTAATGCTTCATTCTTGGTAAAATGGACCGAGTGACCCTTGTCGCAGACTTGTGACACGCTCATCAGATTGTGTTTAAGCTGCTCAACATAGTTCACATTGTCCAGTGTGATCTTCCCATTGGTCACTTTTCCTCGTCCTGTAATTCTACCACCTTTAGCACCCACAAAATTCACATATCCACCATCATAATCTTCAAACTCAGTCAACAATCTCGCATCTCCCGTCATGTGCCTGGAGCAGCCACTATCAACATACCACAAGTTGATAATCCTCCTTAGCAGCTCCTGCACACATCAACCAAGAAATTAGTTAGATTGGGGGACCCAAGCCTTAATGGTCTTGGGTCGTCCAAATTCACCAACCACTGGAACATCCATCCAATATCCATTACTCCTAACTGGAGACTTGGATCTCAGACCTGTTGATGGAATTTGATTTTGATTTCCACTAGGTTTTCGGTCCTGAGGGTTCCTATATGTATTTGGACTATTTGACCTTTGAAAATTTTGGTTTTGATACCTTGAATTTTGATTCCAAGAAGCATTATTGTTGTAATTTCTAAAGCCATTGTTATAAAAAGTTCAACTACCATTATTTTGGTATCGATTTTGATATTGACCTTGACTTCTGAAATTATTAGAATTATGATTGTTCATTCTTGGTGAACTGCTTCTAGGTCTCTCATATCTGCCTGGTGGAGATTTAGGCTGAAATCTTGGTTGATTTCTTTGAAAACGTGGAACTTGTGTAGTTCCTTTTTCAGCCTTATGTACACCAACAGCAACATTCTCTGGTTGCGTAGGAGCAGATTTCTTTGGAGAATTTGCTACATGTCCTTTGGTGTGACATTTGAAGCACGATCTCTTTTTCGAAGACTTCTTATCTGAAGCCTTTGAACTAGATTCCGGTTTTGATGATGATGCTTTAGAAGAATTTGGTTCAGTTTTCTTAGTTTCAGAATTTTCTTTGTTCTTGTTTTTAGCAAACTCTACATTAGATTCATTTTCAATAACAGTTGTTTCGTTTTTCATGTCACTTCCTTGAACAAAATTAATCTGTTTAACAACAGTTGGATTCTTATTCTTAGGATGTGAAGTTTTCTTTTTCAAAACTGGCTTGCTGTTATTATTCTTCTTAGCATCATCACACGCAGACTCATCACCTTGACTTGATGTAAAACTACTTGGTGCTGTTGACATAAAATTTGTTAGCTCATCTTCATCAGGTAGGAATGAATAATCATGACTAAGAGGAGGTGGGACTTCATTAAAGCCCTTGAATCCCAAACTAGTCTTGTCATTACTCTTCTTTAACCCACTCATCATGTGTTTCATAACAAAAGTAGAGTCCCTGAATTGACCTAATTTCTTTTCAAGTTCAACAATTTTGAGTGGTGCATCTGACAATTCTTTGCGTTTTTTAGAAATCTCTTTTGTTTTTTCAGCCATCATTTCATGAGTTAAGTCTATGACTTGAAGTTTTTCATTTAATTTGCAGGTTACAGCTTCAATTTCACTTTCATAACCTTTTATTTTCTTCAAGTATAATGATTCATTTCTTTTAGCAAAAAAGTTTGATTCTTTAACGTTAGACATTTCGCTTACCAAACTTTGGTTTTGTGTGGACAAACTGTCAACCTCACCCTGTAGTTCACGACCTTTTAAACACACAGATTTAGATTTTACCTCTCATGTTTGTTTGTCAAGGTTGGCCATTAGAGCTACAAGTTGAGCTTCCATTCTTCTGTATTTAGCATCCTTTTCTTCAGCTTCCCTTTCATGATCAGACTTTTGCTTTTCTTCATCAGCATCTGTTGTCTGATCAACCTTCTCTTCTTCATCTTTACTCTCTATCTCAGCCTCAGCCTCAGCATCCACTTTTGCTTCAGCATCTCCCACAGTAGCTTTACCATCATCAATAGGCACTATCTCTTCCATGAATGCCTGAGTGGCATTTTCATTATCTTCTAGATGAATACTCCAATCATAAGAACCTTCTCGTGCTGTAGAGATTAAAGCCTTTGAGCTAGAATTATTTGATGCATTCCTGTTGTTTAAACTCTGACTCGAAGTCTCTTGCTTTTGTTTTTGACATTCCCTAGCGAAATGCCCATAACTTTGACAGTTAAAGCACCTCACTTTGGTCTTGTCGAAACCAACAATCCTCCCTACAAACTTCCTTCTTGTTCTGTTCATGAATCTCTTCACTCGCCTAGAAATCATGGCCATTTGCCATTGGAAATCCATCTCTTCAAGATCATCAGGGTTAATCTGATCATCATCTTCATCTAAAGTAGCAGGATCAGATATATTCCCCTGAATGTAGTTCTCATAAGAAGCAACAAATGAAGCAAGTAGAGCAAGATGCTCTTCAGCAGACTTCACACTCATAGCCATTGTCTTTGTACTACTACTCTGCTTAGTAGTTGATGTTCTCTTGGTTCCTGTTGATCCTCCTGAAGCAGCTACAAAACAAACATCACCATCCTCATTCACTGTGACCTACTCATTCTCACAAGATAGAAACGCAGCGGCAAAGTCGCTAGAAGCGTTGTGAGATGAAGAAGTTGTAAGCACATTGTAAATCGCTGGATCTTGAACCTGATCATATCCAGTGTCTTTCTTCTTCATACTGAGCTCATAAGCTCTCAGCTTGCCAACTACCTCTTCCAGCTCCTCTGTCTCATAGTCTGCTTCTCCCTTGATCATGAGAGTGTAGATATCCCATTTAGTGGGTAAGGCATCGAGCAGCTTGTCATTCTTCTCTACGTCAGTATAGCAATCGATCTCATTGTTGATGCATGGAATGTATGTTGACTACGTCTGCATTACGTCTTAGGTCAAGATAGGCCAACATAGGAGCTAGAATGTCAAAATTAGGTTGTATGTTGATAGTTTCGCTTATTTGTACATATGTTGAATTAGTTCCGCTTATGTGTCAGTTAATAGGTTCGCTTATGTGGTTTAGGTGAGAGATTCACTTATTAGACATGTCGAATAAGCGAAAGCTCAGGTGCTAATATAGTCACCATAAGCGAAACCTAGTTAGTCTTTTGCTGGACACTGAAGCGGAACCTGATCATTGTATTGGTGCTAGAACTCTGTCAAAACTGATTCATTTAGCTATAAAAGAGAAGGAATTGAAAAGGAAAAGCTGTGTTACTTCGCATATATTGATTCCGCCTTTATACGTGAAGATGAACTATCTCAACTGACTGTTTAGGGTCGGAACACGGTCCAACAAGTGGTATCAGAACTCAGGACGAGGCGTTCATACTACTACAGCTTGAATCTGCAGAATTCTCTCATTTCTACTCACTTTCTCTCATACTTTTTCAGTTTGAACTGGTTTCTACGGTTGAAATGGCCTGAATTTTGACTATATCGTGTGAAACACAGTAATAAAAAACCCAGAAAGTTTCAAGTTAAAATTCGGACTAAAACATGGTGAAAACTGGTTAGAACTAGGTTCCGCTTATTCGGACATCGAGGTTCCGCTTGAAAGACCTAGTTTCGCTTATAGGTTCCGTTTGTAATACATAGTTCCGCTTGAAATAACCAGTTAGTTCTGCTTATTTGGAAGTGTTGCTTGAAGGTTTCGCTTGAAAGAACAAATAGTTTCGCTTTTTCAGACCTTTCGCTCATAGGTTTCGCTTGAACGATCAAGTTGGTTCCGCTTTTAGTGACAGCTTATTAGTTTCGCTTATTCATTCACCATAGTTCCGCTTATACAGACATTGGAGTTTCGCTTATCTGTCAAACAAGTGTTTCGCTTATCTGTCAACTTCCTAGTTTCGCTTTTCTGTCAAACAAGTGTTTCGCTTATTTGTCACAGTTGTAAAAACTTCCAAAATTTGTCTAAGTGTTTGCTGATTTTGTAGGTACACACAAGATGGATGATATTTTCTTGAACCCGTTCAGCGACATGTACGCGTTTGCTGGAAATTCCGGAAATGATGATACATCGTCAAGCAATGTGAACGAGAATCCGCCAAAAGAAAAGAAAAAGGAAGCTTGGGAATCGGAAAGTGCCTTTGGAACATTCAATAAACCCCCAAAGCTAATGGCTATCGAGGAGTACAGTCGGTGGTCTCGGAAGTTTGAAGACTGGATGATGGCCTTCGCATTTCCCAGTTGGAAAAGTCTGAAGAACGGTTATGAAAACGGAAACAAGAATGGTGAAGCCCTAACTTCTGCTGATGAGATTGATTCATTTGTGGCTGAACAAAAATGTGTGGCATTATTGTTCCAGTCTGTCCGGGAAGACATCATCTCTTTGATCGATTATTCGAATGCAAAAGATCTTTGGCAAAAGCTAGAAAAGAAATGTCTAGGAAGTACTGAAATTGTAAAAAGTAAAAAGAAACTTCTTAGAAAAGAGTTTGATATGTTTGGTTGTCTCAAGAATGAGTCAGTTTGTAAAATGATAGAAAGGTTTGGTCATCTGAAGCTGGAATTAGCTAGACATGATATCAGATATTCTGATGAAGAACTTGTTGACAAACTATTCGATTCATTACCAGACGAGATGGATTGGAGATATTATGCACTTATGCTGAAAAACACAATTGAGCATGCAAAGTTGACTCCAGATCTGGTGATTGAGAGGCTTGAAAGTCACGAACTAGAACTGAAGAAGACGTACAAAGTCAATCACTCATCTTACCAGCAGAATTTGGATCTATATTATCCGAAAAGCATGATGCCAAAAGCAACTTCTCCAAAGACTGCATTTTCTGCTGAGAATGTGTCGACAACAAGCAAAGAAAGTCAAAGCAGTCAAAGCAGTGGAAGTCACAGTGGTTATCACGATGGATCTTCATCATCTGCAAGTCATTCTGATGCAAAGTTTCAGTGCAACATTGCAATAGATTTGAAAAATGCTCAGAATTTTGACGAGGAGTCGGCCAAACAGCAGACGGTTTTCTTGGCGTCAGTGTTGGAATCATATGAAGGGTTAGTAGCTGGGAAGATCGGTAACACAAACCTGACGAAAGAGGACTACGATTAAATAGATCCTGAAGAAATGGAGTTAATCGATATTCGTTGGGCTATGGCAAGTGCTGTTCGTAGAGCACAACGTTTTATGGAAATTACCGGCAGAAAGACAATTGGTGGTCCATCTACCAAGCTGGGGTTCGATAAATCCAAAGTGACATGCTTCAAGTGTAAGCAGAAGGGTCATTTCAAGCGAGAATGTAGAAACACTTATGCTGATGAATCGGAGAACCCTTTCAGAGATGATTTTTACAAGAAGGCGATTTATCACCAGAACAAATCTGAGCCGCCTAGATTAAAGCAGGCTGAAGATAACAGAGACAAATCTAGGGCTCTTGCGGTGATCTACGATGATGAGGGGTGTGATTGGAGTAAAGAAGTGCTACCGGAGGAAGATGCGGTTGGTTGCGCGTTCATGGCGAAAAATGAACCTATTCCGTGGAAAGATAATCGAACAGAAGAGCAGAAGTATAGATACAGAAAAATGATTGCTGAAAACAAAATCATTAGACTTTCTGGTATCTATTTGGAAGCAAAGAGAGCGAGAAGATGGGATCCGGACAGAGAGTGCTACCTTGATCCGTATGGAAACATTGCGATCGACGACAAAACACTTGATATCGAAGCCATAATCAAGGAGTACAAAGAAGAGGATGAGTATTGGCAGAACAAATGGTGGGGAACTCCAACTGAGAAAATGAAAGAAGAAGAGAAAGAGAAAGAAGATAAAGAGAAAAAGGAGAAATAAGAGATTGAAAAATCAAAGAAGATTGATACTGGGGTTATCGATACAACGCATGAGTTGACTGCAGAGAACCTGGGAAAAATGGCTGACAAAGTGCTGGCTGCTAAAGCACTTGAGGTAGACTCTAACTCCGTGTCTGAGTCAAAAGGCCAGGTCAGTCCAAACTTGTCAACAAATGCGTCAGGTAAAAAGATCGAAGGAAATGTTGATTGCAAAAATTGCAACAAAGAGTGCAAATTTTGTAACACTGTCACGTATCTCAATGGTGAGAAAGTTAAAAATCTGACAGCGATGGTCAGAAGCGTTGAGAATCAGATTCTTGATCGTGACAAAACAGTGAAAGCTTCAACTGAACGAATAAGAGAATTAACTGGCCAAATTGAAAAAGATAAAATTGATCATGAAAAGGTTAAACAAGAAAATGAAAAGTTAATTCTTGAAAACCGTCAGATTTCTGAAAAATTTGAAAAACTCAAAAGCACAGTGAAAGATAGTGATGATCAAAATGGTAAAACGTTTAAAGAAAACGAACATCTAAAAGCAGTGCTGAGAGTAAAAGAAGAATCAATCAACAAACAACTGGATGAAATCGCTAAATTGAAACTTAAATTTCAAGAGGCTGAAATTGAAAACGAGCGAATCCAGTTGAAGCTTAACAGTTATAGCTCCGCAAGCTTTGTTTTGCAACATATTGGTCCAAAACCCATAGGCAAAAACAAAGCTGGCGAAGACGTGTATTCTGATGGAACCGGGGTGGGTTTTCACAAAGTTCCACTGCCGATTTTGCATAATTACACGAAAAAGGAATCTGGGTTGGTTGAACTTGAGGAAGAGAGTGAAGTTAAACTTCCTGAGAACATTGATGTCACGTTCACATCTTCCAATGACGATAGTGTCCAAAATAATATTGTGAAGATGTTGTTGAAAATATTTTTAAAACGGATAGTGACACTACTGAGGAAGATGGGTGTTTCTTGGACAAATACATTCCGAAGCAAAAGTCCAAGAACAACTTAAGTGAAGAATCAAATCTTGTCATGTACAAGATGTTGGGTTCAGATAAGTTGTTTTCGGATTCAGAGTTTCCGATAGAGAATGTTAACATGAACAAATTGACAAATGTTTTCAAGTTGGTCAAAGTCGAATTGTCAGCAGTGAACAATCTGAGTCAAAAGAAAAGTAAAATGAGGTTTGAGAAAGAACAAGTTTACAACAAGAAATCTGTTAATCCACCGCGTGTTAATAATAATAACTGAAACAATTGGTGGGGGGGTTATCAGTGGGGTAAGTCTTATCAAAAAGGAAATGTTTCAAACAAAAGGTTTGTTGAGAAGAAAAGTTTGTGAACAGTTCGAGTTCACTTACTGATGAAGAGAAAGAATTTTTTTCAAAATCAAACAAAGAGTTCTTTGAAAAGAGAACTTCACAGGCTCAGTCTGAAGGCACAAGTCGGGTACTTGATACTCAAACTTGCTTTAGATGTAATCAAGTTGGTCACATTGCACGAAAGTGTACCAGTGTGAAGCCTAAGACTGAAACTGTGAAGACTCAACAGAAGAAAGTTGATGTGAAGGGCAAAACACCAATCGTTGTTGAGAAAAAGAGTATGAAAAATGATAACATCAAAGTGAAAAATGAGCCCGTAAAGAAGTTGGTAACTAGAAACGACAAATTTTACAAAAGGGTTGCATTATCTCAACAAGTTTGGAAGCCAAAAATTGAGAAGAAAATTTTAACTTCTGAGGTGAAAAAGGCTGAAGAATCAATTACGGTTGATTATGATGCAAATTTCCCACCTTTCAAGGCTGAAAATTTCAAAATTCAAATTGCGAGAGTCAAGGTTACACCTAAGGCTGATGAGGCCTGGGTGGACTCCATGTTTGACTAAGCAGTTTGAATTGCCGGAGCTTCCTGGATCGCGAAGCATGAATCAACATCTTTCTTGAAGTTGTTTAAGTGATAATTTGTTATGTGCAGGATCTTCCAAAACTTGTATCCAGATGGATCATGGATAGTGGAGCTTCAAGACATATGACAGGGAAGACCGCATTGTTGTATGATGTGAGAAATATAAATGGTGGTTACGTAGGTTTTGCTGGTAATCAAGGAGGAAAGATTATAGGTGAAGGAACGTTATCCAACGGAATCGTAACGTTTGAGAGAGTTAACTACATCGCTGAGCTGGAGAACAATCTGCTGAGTATCTCCCAGATCTGTGACAGGATGTATACTACTCACTTCACTGACAAAGAATGTTTGATCTTGAAACCGGGATTTGTGATACCTGAGGAATGGATCATCATGAGGGCACCAAGAGTCAATGATCTGTACGTGTTGGACATGAGCGTAGCTACTACAACCACGGGTCAGGCTCATTGTTTTGTGTCCAGAGCAACTGAGAAAGAATCAAGATTGTGACACCGGAAGATGGGGCATATACATCTTAGAAAAATGAATCATTTGGTGCATAATGATTTGGTTACAAGAGTTCATGTCAAAGGTTTTCATCTGGAAGGGGAGTGCATTAGTTGTGTCAAAAGCAAACAGAAGAAAAAGTCACACCCTACAAAGCAAGTCAATTCAGTTTCGAGACCTTTGGAAAGACTTCATATGGATTTGTTTGGTCCTGTGAATGTCAAGAGTATTACAGGAGATTACTATTGTTTGGTCATAACTGATGATTATTCCAGATTTTCGTGGGTTTCATTCTTGAAATCGAAAGACGAAACATTTGACAGTTTAATGGCGTTGTTTAAAAGAATTGAGAATCTGTACCAGAGGCCTATCAGTAGAATTAGAAGTGATAATGGTACTGAATTCAAACACAGTAAGATGGAAGAATTTTGTGATGAACGAGGTATACTGCATGAGTTTAGTGCTCCGTACACTCCGCAGCAGAATGGTGTTGCAGAACGTAAAAACCGGACGCTAATCGAGACGGCTAGAACTATGCTCGCAGATTCAAAGTTACCGATAAATTTTTGGGCTGAAGCTGTTTCCGCCGCATGCTATACGCTCAACAGAGTTCTTACTGTCAAGAAGTTCAACAAAACGTGTTTTGAGCTAATCAATAACCGCAAACCGAATTTGAAGTATCTAGAACCGTTCGGGTCACCCTGTACAGTTATAGAGCCTCATGGAAAGTTTGGTCCGAAGTGCATTGAGGGAATATTTGTTGGTTATGCCAATCCATTGCGACGTGTCTTCGTTCCAAGTGAGAAGCGGATTATTGAAGCAGCGAATGTTGAATGTCAAGGTCACACTATGCCGCCACAGAATCCTGGTGATTCTTGGCGTTATTATTATGACAAACTTTGGGATTCGTTTGACATGAGAGAAGAATCAGAGGAGGATGAAGATTTCTTTGATGAGCTGGATATTTTGCGAGAGTATGAGTCACAGCTCAGGTTCCCAGCGGAGTATTCTAGAAGACCTCGGGAAACTTCAAATGATGATGAAGCAGGTCCTAGCAATGCTGGTGAACACGATGATGAAGTAGCTCCTGGTAATCAGTCGGATGTGAATGATAATCAAGAAACTGACAACATGCCAGTATTTGATCATGGTGATTCAGATTCTGAGGGGGAGCAGATCCAGTTTTCAAGTCAAACAAACCAAGTTGGTGAACAAGATGCAGATCAGAATGTTACTAATCTGGAGGGAAATGTAGATGTTCCAAGCGAAGTGATGCCGCGAACTCTTTCTTATCATCCAGAGGAGTTAATCATAGGAGAACTGCATTCAGGCGTTCGTACAAGACGTCAAATAGACCAGGGCTTAACATGTTTTTATTCTACAGTAGCACCTTTACAAACTGAATTTTCATTAAGTTGTTTTATCTCGCAGATCGAACCGAGAACTTATAAAGAGGCGCTTACTGAAGACTCTTTGGTCATTGCAATGCAAGAAGAGTTAAGTCAGTTTGAAAAGTTGGGAGTGTGGAAGCTAGTGGATTTACCGGATGGTCAAAGGAAAATCAATACGAAATGGGTATTCAAGTGTAAGAGAGACGACAGAGGAGTTGTTGTAAGGAACAAAGCTCGACTCGTTGTTCAGGGCTTTAGTCAATAGGAGGGGATTGATTTTACCGAAGTCTATGCTCTTGTAGCACGACTAGAGGCTATCAAAATTTTCCAAGCATTTGCGTCTTGGAAGAACTTCAAAGTATATCAGTTGGATGTTAAATCGGCGTTTCTTTATGGCAAGGTCAAAGAGGAGGTTTATGTCAGTCAGCCGCCGAGCTTTACTGACCCGATCCACAAAAACAAGGTCTACTTATTGGACAAAGCGCTGTATGGTTTACACCAGGCCTCGAGAGCTTGGTACGAGACTTTGTCTCAACACCTACTAGCCAACAGTTTCATACGTGGAAAAGTGGATGCCACTCTCTTCACTAAAGAGGTCGACGGACATCTTCTGATAGTTCAGATTTATGTAGATGATATAATTTTTGGGTCAACGAATGAGAAATTGTGCAAAGATTTTGAACAGGTGATGAAGCAAAAATTCGAAATGTCATCAATGGGGGAGATGAAATTCTTTCTAGGTTTACAAGTTGAACAACTACCTGAGGGAATTTTCATTCACCAGACGAAGTACGTGCATGATATTCTAGAGAAATTTGGAATGTCAAGTTCTACTCCAGCTGCTACCCCACTTGCGACTAATCATGGGATTCACCCAGATCTCACCGGAGACAGGGCTGATGAAACGTTCTACCATTCCATGATAGGTTCTTTGATGTATCTAACTGCTTCACGTCCTGATATCATGTACCCACCGTGCCTCGCAGCAAGATATCAATCTAACCCGAGAGCTTCGCACATGATCATTGTCAAGAGGATATTACGTTACTTGAAAGGAACACCCACATTGAAGTTATGGTATCCTAGAAAAGGCGACTTTACGCTCGAAGGGTATTCCGATTCGGATTTCGGATGCTGCAAAGTCAATACCAAATCAATAACTGCAGGATGCCAGTTCTTTGGACCTAGATTGGTTACCTGGCAGTGTAAGAAACAAATGTCTGTGGCGTTATCTACATGTGAAGCGGAGTATGTTTCTGCTAGCAGTTGCTGCTCTCAGATCCTGTGGATACAGCAACAGATGCGTGACTACGGTTTGCAGTTTCTTAACACACCTCTGTTTGTTGATAATGAGGCCGCAATAAATATAACTAAGAATCCAGTACATCACGCTAAAACTAAACATATAGAGATTCGTCATCACTTTATTCGCGATTGCTTCGAGAAAAAGTTGATACGAATTGAGAAAATCCACACTGACGAACAAAAAGCTGATTTGCATACCAAAGCTTTTGATAAAAATCGGTTTCAATATTTGTTAAAACTTAATGGTATGAAATTACTTTCGGTGTCGGATGGAATTGTAAGCGTTGATGAGAGTACTGTTGCGGATGAAGACGAGAAACAATCTGCAATGGTTTGTCGATTTTTTACGTGTTTTGGTATTTAGGGGGAGTAGATAGTTGTAAATAGATATATTTTCAGAAAATGCAAAAACAGTAAAAAATGCAAAAATACAAAAACATGATAAAATTGAAAAAGAGCTTGTGTATATAGGGAAAATGATAGTACATCGGCTAGACAATTACAGTATGCTAAAGATTTGTAAAGTCTAAATGAGTTAAACAGTCTCACTGATGATGTGTCGATAGGTTTTCGCACATTTAGTAGATTTATTCGGGATATAAACCTAAAATTTCAAACTTGCGAAATTTGTGGGGAACACTACTTGGATATATAGGTAACCCCTGAAATCTCGTTTGAAGAGTCTCTTATTCTGATATACTAGGTTTTTATACTCAATGATGTCTGGGGTATTATTCCGGGACTTCTGCTGAACGGAAGTTCTGACCTAGTCCTTGGATAATACTTTCACCAAATGCTTGAAACACAGCATAAACCCTCAGCATGCAGATGAAACAATAAAATTGATAGTCGCTGCTGTTGTAACTACAAGATCCTCTAAAGGGGACATTTTGAAAAGTCGAAGCTGATATCTCTCTGCGCATACGGAAGTATCGACCTGAGATCCCTCGGCCCTCGCATACCTAATTTATGTACAGATATCATTGTAGTATACTCACCTGTAAGACTGAATATTGGGATTCTGGATACGGGAGTATATTCAAGAGGTGGGACACATGAATTGAGCTAAGTTCATAAGACATATAAATCGTATCCTGAAGAGATTGAAATTTGTGTGAGAATTTAAGATGGATCAGTATATCGACAATCGAGGTGAATTGTTTAAGTTTGAGCATGTAATTAAGCTTAACGGTACTTGTAATTTGTCTGAAAAGCTAATATGATTCCCTGACATGCTCGCCAAAAATAAATTTGTAAATAATTTCTTTATTTTTTCTGCAATTTAAGTTTTCTGCGTATTATTTCTTAGTTTAGAACTCTTTATAAAATCCAAAAAGATTTTATTTCTGTTTTATTTTTGACAAACCAAAGTGGAGAGTTGATTGTTGGATTCTCAGAAGATTGAAGCAGATGCAGGAGATTCTGGACTGAAAAATGAGGAGAGCTTACTTTGTTGGAGTTTGAAGATGTTTTCAAAGTTAAAACAAGTTCATTAAGTTGAAGTTTGTTACATTATTGTTAGAAAGTGTGAAAATGTTTTTACAAAATCAGTTTGTTTCGTTAAATGATCAACCAAGGTCATTAAGTTGAACTTGGTAGATTAATTGAGTAATCAGGGTCATTAATTTGGACCTGAATACTTGAGTGGATTTCTAAAGCTGATTGAGTTTGTGATTTATTGTTGAAAAGATAGAATTGTAATGTTATTGGTTGAGTAACAGGTTTGGACTTCATTATTCCCAATGGAAGTTAACTGTCAAAGCTTGAACCAGATTTCTCAGATTCTAGCATACAGAGAGGGGGAGTCTGTGAAAGGGGGAGTCTGGATCAACAGTCAAAGGGAAGATGGAAGATGGAGTCAGGTTGTGATTCTAAACCTGTGAAGAATGCTTATGATATGAAGACAGAGAGTTGGAGAAAAGACTAAGACTGAAGACTCAGGAGCTGAAGACTACGTCAACATCCAAGGGGGAGTCAGTTGATGCATGGAATGTCTGTTGACTACGTCTGCATTATGTCTTAGGTCAAGATAGGTCAACATAGGAGCTAGAATGTCAAAATTAGGTTGTATGTTGATAGTTTCGCTTATTTGTACATATGTTGAATTAGTTCCGCTTATGTGTCAGTTAATAGGTTCACTTATGTGGTTTAGGTGAGAGGTTCGCTTATTAGACATGTCGAACAAGCGAAAGCTCAGGTGTTATATATAGTCACCATAAGCGAAACCTAGTTAGTCTTTTGGTGGACACTGAAGCAGAACCTGATCATTGTATTGGTGCTAGAACTCTGTCAAAACTGATTCATATAGCTATAAAAGAGAAGGAATTGAAAAGGAATAGTTGTGTTACTTCGCATATATTGATTCCGCCTTTATACGTGAAGATGAATGTCACGGCCCCCGACCCGGTTTGACCCGTTTCAGGAGCCCCGGGACAGGAATCCCGTGGTATTTAATTTAGGCGACAACGGAAGTCTTTTTAAAACAGGATCTTTTAATCATTCAAACTTCCCGTTTTATAGCTGAGGGATAAATCCCATAATTTACAATAATATGATTTCTCCGGGAAATCTTTTATTTTCAAAACATGCTTCTTTTATTTATTTACACTGAGCCACTTTTCTAAGCTGGGAGTGCTTCACGGCACTTCTCTTTCTTTGCTCACAACATATCACCTGAAACATGTTTGAAAAAGGTTTTGTCAGCGGGGAAATACTGAGTGAATCATTCTATTTTACTAAAACGACACATTTGTTATAAATTACAGTATCAAGAGCGATTACAATGTTTCTGATATCAAACCAACTACCCACAGTACTTGTCACTCGAACATCCATCGGTAGCCTCTTTGCCTGATGGTGTCTGTGACTATGGTCATATCACTCATTGGCTAACTCGTTGTCCAATAGTGACGGTTATCAAGTAATGTATACAAAACCCCACATACCGGCTGTAATTTGGTGATTACATAGACTTAATCCCTGTAATTATAACTTTGAAAATAATTTGGAGTTTTGTAAAACAGTTGATAAAAAGAGAATGACTCACATTGCAGATTTACGAGCAGAGTATAAGCTTTACTGATTAGCCTTCTAACCTAATTTAAATAACAATGCACACACAAACGGGATTAGTAACTAATTCAGCAGTGACATCAATTCACGAGATTAAACCCTCACAACTATTATCAAGTGCGATACTTAACAATTCAATGGATTCACAACGAATGACAGAGCATAGTCCGAATTCGAACAACACTCAAACATTCAAGTTGAAATCACAATGAATAACAAAGTACAAACTCAATTTGAGCAGCACTCGGACAATCTAATCGATCAGACGTTGAATCGTAATAGCGATCGAGTTATTACCCTGATTGCGGCAGCACCTCGTGATCGTGTGTGTTTAATTGTGATATAACAGCCTTAACTCGACGTACACAGAAGCTATTTACGTCGTTTCAACTCCTTTGTGCAAGTCCCAATGTCTGCTATTCATAGTAATTTTTGGGACATGCTTACGGACCGTAAGCCCTTTCCCTTGCGGTCCGTAAGCTAAGCAGTCTAATTCATAGGCTGCCTAGCTCGGGTATAGCTTGGGTGAATCAACAATTTGGACAAATCAGAACTTTGCAACGTTTTATTTAGATAACTATTCAACTAGGGTTTGCCCCCCCTGAATTTTAGGGGCCCTGATCCTAATTCCGATTGTTCTGAAAATCTTAGGGCTAGTGCAGAATTAATTGGGTGTCTCAATTATGGTTTTCTTATTGACTAATTATTGTCCTAATTATTGATTTTAGTGGCAGTTGTTACATCCTCCCCACCTTGAGAAAAATCTCGTCCTCGAGATTTACTGAAATAGATGAGGGTACTTTCGCTTCATTTCTGATTCCAGTTCCCAAGTGTATTCTGGTCCTCTCTTGGATTCCCATTTGACTTTCACTGGCACTAGTCGTTTGCGTTTGAGAAACTTGATCTTCCGATCTTCTATTTATAGGGGTTTCTCTACGAATTTCAGTTTTTCATTTACCTCTATATCTTTAAGAGGTACTACCAGGGATTCGTCTGATAAACATTTCTTGAGATTGGATATATGAAACACATCATGTACTCCAGCTAACTCTTCTGGTAGTCGTAAACGATAAGCTACTGGTCCTATTCGTTGGATCACAGGGAATGGTCCAACATATCTGGGACTCAGTTTTCCTTTCTTACCAAATCGTACTACACCTTTCCAAGGAGATACTTTCAAAAGTACTTTGTCTCCGACTTGAGATTCTAATGGCTTGCGGCGATTGTCCGCATAGTTTTTCTGGCGATCTCTGGCTGTTTTTAATCTTTCCTTGATTTGTGTTATTTTGTCAGTGGTTTCTTGCATAATCTCTGGACCTGATAATTGACTTTCTCCTATCTCTGCCCAACAAACGGGAGTTCTGCACTTGCGTCCACACAGTGCTTCGAATGGAGCAGCTTCGATGCTTGAATGATAACTATTGTTATAGGAGAATTCAATTAATGGTAAATGGCTATCCCAATTACCACCAAAGTCAATTACGCATGCTCGGAGCATGTCTTCCAAGGTTTGTATCGTTCTTTCACTTTGTCCGTCTGTTTGAGGATGATATGCAGTACTTAAATTAAGTCGAGTTCCCATTGCCTCCTGGAAACTTGTCCAGAAACGGGAAGTGAAACGACTATCTCTATCCGATACAATGGAGAGTGGGACTCCATGTAAGGATACTACTTCATCTACATACAACTTGGCTAACCTTTCCATGCTAAAGGTTTCCTTTATTGGCAGAAAATGACCTGATTTGGTTAATCGATCCACAATTACCCAAATAGCATCATTACCTTTTCTGGTTTTGGGTAACTTAGTAACAAAGTCCATTGTTATGAGTTCCCATTTCCATACAGGCATTTCTAGCTGTTGTAGTAGTCCTGAAGGTTTCTGATGTTCGGCTTTAACTTGTGAACAGGTTAAACACTTAGATACATATTTGGCTATATCCTTTTTCATTCCTATCCACCAAAAATTATTTCTTATATCTTGGTACATCTTATTATTTCCTGGATGTACAGTATACCTTGATTTATGAGATTCTTCTAAAATCTTATTTCTTAATTCTCCTTGTTTAGGTACCCAAATTCGCTTCTTGTGGAATCTCCAAATTCCATCTTTTCCTTGTTCTAGTTCCTTTAGGTAACCTTTCATTCCTTCGGCATCGTTCTTGATTGCCGTTTCCTGAATTTTCTTCAATTGTTCCATTAAATCTAATTGTAGATTTAATCTAAGAGCACGGACTCGTCTTTGCTTTTCATGATACTTACGACTTAAGGCGTCTGCGACTACGTTCGCTTTTCCTTTGTGATATTGAATATCACAGTCGTAATCACTTAGTATTTCCGTCCACCTTCTTTGCCTCATGTTTAATTCTTTTTGCCCAAATATATACCTTAAACTCTTATGATCCGTATAGATAGTAAACTTACTTCCATATAAATAATGTCTCCAAATTTTAAGGGCAAAAATTATGGCTCTTAATTCTAGGTCATGAGTCGTGTAATCTTCCTCGTGCTTTTTCAATTGCCTAGAGGCATACGCAATTACCTTTTTGCGTTGCATCAACACACATCCTTATCCTAATTTCGAAGCATCACAGTAGACTTCAAAGTATTCTGTTCCTTCGGGTAAAGCTAAAATTGGAGCATTTGTCAATTGGTGTTTTAGAATCTTAAAAGCTTCTTCTTGTCTAGGTCCCCATTCAAACTTAACGGCTTTACAGGTCAGCTTAGTTAAAGGTATAGCTATTCTAGAGAAGTTCTTAATAAATCGTCTATAGTATCCAGCTAAACCTAGAAAACTTCTAATTTCCATAGCTGTTTGCGGAACCTTCCAATTTGTGATTGCTTCTATTTTAGCAGGATCTACGTGAATTCCTTCGTGATTCACCATATGACCTAAAAATTGTACTTCCTGCAGCCAGAATTCACACTTAGAGAATTTGGCATAAAGCTTTTCCTTTCTTAACAATGTTAAGAGTGCATGCAAGTGCTCACAATATTCTTCCTGGCTTTTAGAATAAATAAGTATATCGTCAATGAACACGATTACAAATTTATCCAAGTATGGTTTACAGATCCTATTCATCATGTCCATAAATGCAGCTGGAGCATTTGTTAATCCGAAGGGCATGACTGTAAACTCATAATGACCATACCTAGTTCTGAAAGCAGTTTTAGGTATGTCCTCTTCTTGCACTTTCAGCTGGTGATATCCAGATCTTAAGTCTATCTTAGAGAAATACCTAGCTCCTTGCAGTTGATCAAAAAGATCATCAATCCTAGGTAATGGGTATCGATTCTTAATTGTAGCCTTATTCAATTCCCTATAATCGATACACATTCTCATCGACCCGTCTTTCTTTTTCACAAACAACACTGGTGCACCCCAAGGGGATGAACTAGGTTGTATAAATCCTTTGCTTAGTAATTCATCTAATTGCTTTTTCAATTCTAGCATTTCAGTAGGTGCTAATCGATAAGGTGCCTTAGCTATTGGTGTAGTACCTGGAATTAGATGAATTCTAAACTCTACTTCCCTATCCGGTGGTAACCCAGGTAATTCTTCTGGAAAGACATCTGGGTATTCTGAAACTATAGGGATGTCCTGGAGTTCCTTACTTTTAGTGTTAATGATTACAGAAATCATATACACCATTTCTTGTTTCCTAGAATAACTAGCTAATTTCATTACTGAAATAAATTTCAGTGGCTTTCGAGGTCTATCTCCTGTAATTAGAATTACTTCTCCTGTGGGGGTACGGATTTCTACGGAATTCTTATCACAAAGGATTCGAGCATGGTTGGCTATTAACCAATCCATTCCTAACACCACATCGAATCCGACTAATTTCATAGGTAATAGGTTTGCAGAAAACTTATGACCTAACAATTCTATCTTTTCTTCTTGCAAAACCTTGTCTATGTTGACAGTATTTCCATCTGCCGTTTCAACAGTAAAGATCTGCCTAAGGGTAGTTAGAGGTAAGTTAAGAGCTTGGCAGAATGAAGTATTAATAAAACTTTGGTTTGCACCAGAGTCAAATAATACTTTTGCATAGACGTTATGTACTAAGAACGTACCCGCTATCACGTCGGGAATGAGTTCGGCTTCTTGAGTGGTCAGTTGGAATGCGCGAGCATTCCTCTTGGTTGTCCCTTCAGTTGGTTTGCCTTTGTTATCTGCTGGTTTAACCAATTTAGGGCAGTCGGGTTTGAAATGTCCTGCTTCTCCGCAGTTATAACAGACCCTGGTCTTTCTCCTACAATCTTCCTCACGATGTCCTATCATTTTGCAAAAATTGCAGGTCACGTTGCATTTTCCAAAATGTTTCTTTCTACAATTTCTGCAGAAAGGAGGTGACGATGATTGACCTGTTCCTCTTTTCTTAGTATTGCCCATACGAAATCCTTGGGTAATCTTCTGGGCCAATTCCTTCTTTCGATCTTCTTCCCTTGTGCGTACTAGTTCATCGGTTAAGGTATTTTCTAACTTCACAGCATCGTCAATAGTGTGTGGTCTTGCAGCCTTAACGATGTTACGGGTTTCTCCGATTAATCCCCAAATATAACGGGAAATGAGTACCGGTTCTGGCGAAGCCAGGGAAGGTACCACTCTCGCATATTCGAAGAATGTCGAAGTATATCCTCAACAGTCTACTCCTATTATACGATGGCTCAGGAACTTGTTGGCCATTTGTTCCTTTTCGTATTCGGGACA
Source organism: Helianthus annuus (assembly GCF_002127325.2). Lineage (NCBI taxonomy): Eukaryota > Viridiplantae > Streptophyta > Magnoliopsida > Asterales > Asteraceae > Helianthus > Helianthus annuus. The sequence goes on from NC_035449.2 coordinate 144,449,536, forward strand.
AAATTTTCTTTCTACAAGACTCTTAAATTCTTCCCAATTCATTGCATAGGCCACCTTTCTTCCTTTTGCTTGTAGCACCGTGTTCCACCATTCTAGCGCCCCTTCTTTGAATAGATTTGAAGCATACATCACTTGATCTTCTTCAGCACATTTACTTATTGCAATTACTGCCTCGGTTTTCTCTAACCATCGCAGTGTTGCAGTTGCCCCTTCATTACCTGCAAATTCTGCGGGTTTACAGGCAAGAAATTCTTTGTAAGTGCAACCAGGTGTTGCAGCTTTCATTCTTTTTGGGAGTGGGGCCTGTTGCGGATCATGATCGTCATGATTGCTGCCTCCATTTATGCTGTTACTGCCGTTATCTTCCGCAGTACGTTTACTAGGAATTAATTGTTGTGGTTCGACAGGTTTTTGAACAGCAGCCATAATTTCTGGAATAGCATTGGCTATCCCTTGAGCAATAAAGTGCTCAATATCTTGTCTAGTTATATATTGATCTTCCTGATTTTGCTCAGACTGATTTACTTCATTAATTGGTTCACTATTAGCGTTTTCCATCTGCTAATTAGTAGAAATTATTAGTGTCTAATTATTGATAATAAAATCACAGATAAACACATAAATCATTATAACATGCAAGCATAGCCAAAATTGTCGATGCCTCGACTTTTGTTTTGTTTTATATATTATACCTGCTTCAATACACACTGTTTATCTTACATTGTTTTATTGCCCACTTACAGAGTAAGTTTTACTATATTAGTTATAATACAAACAAACTTCTCCAAACCCCTCCTATCTTTTGGTTCACTGGCAGTTTCAGTAACGACGCTCCCTCTCGTCGTACTTCTAGGAGATTTGTTCCCCCATTTCCCGGATCCTATTCCCGGTGCCTATCAGTTCTTCACCAAACTGACGCAGTTCAGCTAAATTTTCATAGCTCATTGGCGGATTAGGGATAGGTTCTGGATCAAATTGTGGGAGAAAACTATAGGGACTATTGACTATATTTTGGAATTGCCAGTCATTGGTCCACCATTCCTCCATTTGGCCTAACGGTCGTGTGTGGACTAGTGGGTCTGGAATAGCTGGTTCTAGGTTTATTGGGAATTGGGCTGTAACGAGGTAAGAGAATAGATTATCGTTGATAGGCTCTAGTATATCACAATTATCCAGTAGGCGTTCTATTTCGTCCTGGAATGTGATTTCTTCAGGTTGTTTAGAGCTTTATTCGATCTCTATTCCCTTTTTCTTTAGGTCTATCCCTATTTCTGTCCCTGCTGGTTTGGAACTTTCTCCGGTTTCTATTTCTTTTCCCTTGCTCACACTTACAGGATTTTCTATTTTAGGGAGTCTCCTAGGTTTCCTTCTGCGCACCTTTCGCCACCCTACATATCTTCTCCTCTTTTTAGGTTTTGCTTTTTCCAGCGGTGGAGCTTGGAATTCCAGAGGTTCCTCTATGTCAGCAATGTAACCAGTGAAGTTGTGGGAGACTTCAATTGGCACAGGATAGAGGTTGAGGTTCTGAAACGCCTCGGATAGCTCACTCATGCTGTGTAGCATATATGCAAAATGCACAAAATGTTAAGTTAAAACTTTGGAACAAAGCTTAACAAATAAACATTTTTATTGCACATTAATTTGTACAACATAACAGGAAGGAGAACACACTCAGATTTATTTATTTATTTACTGGGAAGTGTTGTTACTAAACTTAGGGTTTTAAAGATTTGCATGTTCTGCTATAGTAGCTAGCATATACAGTTTGCCCATTTTTCATCTAAATTGTCTAATTCCTGGACTTCTGGATTAAACCTCACTCTCTTGGCTTGGGGTTTCTTTTTCTCTTGACCCTTTCTAAGAATTGAATTCCTTTTCTCTGGGGTAAGAGGGTTTTCATAATTTGCCTTACGAACAAAGATTCCTTCTTCTAAATTGGTGGGAGATTTGGAGGAAGAAGTTCCTGGTTCTTTAGGTGTACTATCCAATTTGTGGTAGATAGCAGAAATCTTTTGTTTACCCATACTGTAATTTTAACAATTAGTCAGTAAATGCACACATATTCACAGAATGGCAAGTAGAATTTTCCTAAGTACTTAAAATAGTGAGCTTAATCAGTAAGCTTAAAACAGTGGCTCTGATACCACCTTTTCCTGTCACGGCCCCCGACCCGGTTTGACCCGTTTCAGGAGCCACGGGACAGGAATCCCGTGGTATTTAATTTAGGCGACAGCGGAAGTCTTTTTAAAACAGGATCTTTTAATCATTCAAACTGCCCGTTTTATAGCTGAGGGATAAATCCCATAATTTACAATAATATGATTTCTCCGGGAAATCTTTTATTTTCAAAACATGCTTCTTTTATTTATTTACACTGAGCCACTTTTCTAAGCTGGGAGTGCTTCATGGCACTTCTCTTTCTTTGCTCACAACATATCACCTGAAACATGTTTGAAAAAGGTTTTGTCAGTGGGGAAATACTGAGTGAATCATTCTATTTTACTAAAACGACACATTTGTTATAAATTACAGTATCAAGAGCGATTACAATGTTTCTGATATCAAACCAACTACCCACAGTACTTGTCACTTGAACATCCATCGGTAGCCTCTTTGTCCGATGGTGTCTGTGACTATGGTCATATCACTCATTGGCTAACTCGTTGTCCAATAGTGATGGTTATCAAGTAATGTATACAAAACCCCACATACCGGCTGTAATTTGGTGATTACATAGACTTAATCCCTGTAATTATAACTTTGAAAATAATTTGGAGTTTTGTAAAACAGTTGATAAAAAGAGAATGACTCACATTGCAGATTTACGAGCAGAGTATAAGCTTTACTGATTAGCCTTCTAACCTAATTTAAATAACAATGCACACACAAACGGGATTAGTAACTAATTCAGCAGTTACGTCAATTCACGAGATTAAAACCTCACAACTATTATCAAGTGCGATACTTAACAATTCAATGGATTCACAACGAATGACAGAGCATAGTCCTAATTCGAACAGCACTCAAACATTCAAGTTGAAATCACAATGAATAACAAAGTACAAGCTCAATTTGAGCAGCACTCGGACAATTGTTGGATAGTTATAATCGATCGGACGTTGAATCGTAATAGCGATCGAGTTATTACCCTGATTGCGGCAGCACCTCGTGATCGTGTGTGTTTAATTGTGATATAACAGCCTTAACTCGACGTACACAGAAGCTATTTACGTCGTTTCAACTCCTCTGTGCAAGTCCCAATGTCTGCTATTTATAGTAGTTTTTGGGACATGCTTACGGACCGTAAGCCCTTTCCCTTGCGGTCCGTAAGCTAAGCAGTCTAATTCATAGGCTGCCTAGCTCGGGTATAGCTTGGGTGAATCAACAATTTGGACAAATCAGAACTTTGCAATGTTTTATTTAGATAACTATTCAACTAGGGTTTGCCCCCCCTGAATTTTAGGGGCCCTGATCCTAATTCCGATTGTTCTGAAAATTTTAGGGCTAGTGCAGAATTAATTGGGTGTCTCAATTAGGGTTTTCTTATTGACTAATTATTGTCCTAATTATTGATTTTAGTGGCAGTTGTTACATCCTCCCCACCTTGAGAAAAATCTCGTCCTCGAGATTTACTGAAATAGATGAGGGTACTTTCGCTTCATTTCTGATTCCAGTTCCCAAGTGTATTCTGGTCCTCTCTTGGATTCCCATTTGACTTTCACTAGCACTAGTCGTTTGTGTTTGAGAAACTTGATCTTCCGATCTTCTATTTGTAGGGGTTTCTCTACGAATTTCAGTTTTTCATTTACCTCTATATCTTGAAGAGGTACTACCAGGGATTCGTCTGATAAACATTTCTTGAGATTGGATATATGAAACACATCATGTACTCCAGCTAACTCTTCTGGTAGTCGTAAACGATAAGCTACTGGTCCTATTCGTTGGATCACAGGGAATGGTCCAACATATCTGGGACTCAGTTTTCCTTTCTTACTAAATCGTACTACTCCTTTCCAAGGAGATACTTTCAAAAGTACTTTGTCTCCAACTTGAAATTCTAATGGCTTGCGGAGATTGTCCGCACAGTTTCTCTGGCGATCTCTGGCTGTCTTTAATCTTTCCTTGATTCGTGTTATTTTGTCAGTGGTTTCTTGCACAATCTCTAGACCTGATAATTGACTTTCTCCTATCTCTGCCCAACAAACGGGAGTTCTGCACTTGCGTCCACACAGTGCTTCGAATGGAGCAGCTTCGATGCTTGAATGATAACTATTGTTATAGGAGAATTCAATTAATGGTAAATGGCTATCCCAATTACCACCAAAGTCAATTACGCATGCTCGGAGCATGTCTTCCAAGGTGTATCGTTCTTTCACTTTGTCCGTCCGTTTGAGGATGATATGCAGTACTTAAATTAAGTCGAGTTCCCATTGCCTCCTGGAAACTTGTCCAGAAACGGGAAGTGAAACGACTATCTCTATCCGATACAATGGAGAGTGGGACTCCATGTAAGGATACTACTTCATCTACATACAACTTGGCTAACCTTTCCATGCTAAAGGTTTCCTTTATTGGCAGAAAATGACCTGATTTGGTTAATCGATCCACAATTACCCAAATAGCATCATTACCTTTTCTGGTTTTGGGTAACTTAGTAACAAAGTCCATTGTTATGAGTTCCCATTTCCATACAGGCATTTCTAGCTGTTGTAGTAGTCCTGAAGGTTTCTGATGTTCGGCTTTAACTTGTGAACAGGTTAAACACTTAGATACATATTTGGCTATATCCTTTTTCATTCCTATCCACCAAAAATTATTTCTTAAATCTTGGTACATCTTATTATTTCCTGGATGTACAGTATACCTTGATTTATGAGATTCTTCTAAAATCTTATTTCTTAATTCTCCTTGTTTAGGTACCCAAATTCGCTTCTTGTGGAATCTCCAAATTCCATCTTTTCCTTGTTCTAGTTCCTTTAGGTAACCTTTCATTCCTTCGGCGTCGTTCTTGATTGCCGTTTCCTGAATTTTCTTCAATTGTTCCATTAAATCTAATTGTAGATTTAATCTAAGAGCACGGACTCGTCTTTGCTTTTCATGATACTTACGACTTAAGGCGTCTGCGACTACGTTCGCTTTTCCTTCGTGATATTGAATATCACAGTCGTAATCACTTAGTATTTCCATCCACCTTCTTTGCCTCATGTTTAATTCTTTTTGCCCAAATATATACCTTAAACTCTTATGATCCGTATAGATAGTAAACTTACTTCCATATAAATAATGTCTCCAAATTTTAAGGGCAAAAATTATGGCTCTTAATTCTAGGTCATGAGTCGTGTAATCTTCCTCGTGCTTTTTCAATTGCCTAGAGGCATACGCAATTACCTTTTTGCGTTGCATCAACACACATCCTTATCCTAATTTCGAAGCATCACAGTAGACTTCAAAGTATTCTGTTCCTTCGGGTAAAGCTAAAATTGGAGCATTTGTCAATTGGTGTTTTAGAATCTTAAAAGCTTCTTCTTTTCTAGGTCCCCATTCAAACTTAACGGCTTTACAGGTCAGCTTAGTTAAAGGTATAGCTATTCTAGAGAAGTTCTTAATAAATCGTCTATAGTATCCAGCTAAACCTAGAAAACTTCTAATTTCCATAGCTGTTTGCGGAACCTTCCAATTTGTGATTGCTTCTATTTTAGCAGGATCTACGTGAATTCCTTCGTGATTCACCATATGACCTAAAAATTGTACTTCCTGCAGCCAGAATTCACACTTAGAGAATTTGGCATAAAGCTTTTCCTTTCTTAACAATGTTAAGAGTGCATGCAAGTGCTCACAATATTCTTCCTGGCTTTTAGAATAAATAAGTATATCGTCAATGAACACGATTACAAATTTATCCAAGTATGGTTTACAGATCCTATTCATCATGTCCATAAATGCAGCTGGAGCATTTGTTAATCCGAAGGGCATGACTGTAAACTCATAATGACCATACCTAGTTCTGAAAGCAGTTTTAGGTATGTCCTCTTCTTGCACTTTCAGCTGGTGATATCCAGATCTTAAGTCTATCTTAGAGAAATACCTAGCTCCTTGCAGTTGATCAAAAAGATCATCAATCCTAGGTAATGGGTATCGATTCTTAATTGTAGCCTTATTCAATTCCCTATAATCGATACACATTCTCATCGACCCGTCTTTCTTTTTCACAAACAACACTGGTGCACCCCAAGGGGATGAACTAGGTTGTATAAATCCTTTGCTTAGTAATTCATCTAATTGCTTTTTCAATTCTAGCATTTCAGTAGGTGCTAATCGATAAGGTGCCTTAGCTATTGGTGTAGTACCTGGAATTAGATGAATTCTAAACTCTACTTCCCTATCCGGTGGTAACCCAGGTAATTCTTCTGGAAAGACATCTGGGTATTCTGAAACTATAGGGATGTCCTGGAGTTCCTTACTTTTAGTGTTAATGATTACAGAAATCATATACACCATTTCTTGTTTCCTAGAATAACTAGCTAATTTCATTACTGAAATAAATTTCAGTGGCTTTCGAGGTCTATCTCCTGTAATTAGAATTACTTCTCCTGTGGGGGTACGGATTTCTACGGAATTCTTATCACAAAGGATTCGAGCATGGTTGGCTATTAACCAATCCATTCCTAACACCACATCGAATCCGGCTAATTTCATAGGTAATAGGTTTGCAGAAAACTTATGACCTAACAATTCTATCTTTTCTTCTTGCAAAACCTTGTCTATGTTGACAATATTTCCATCTGCCGTTTCAACAGTAAAGATCTGCCTAAGGGTAGTTAGAGGTAAGTTAAGAGCTTGGCAGAATGAAGTATTAATAAAACTTTGGTTTGCACCAGAGTCAAATAATACTTTTGCATAGACGTTATGTACTAAGAACGTACCCGCTATCACGTCGGGAATGAGTTCGGCTTCTTGAGTGGTCAGTTGGAATGCGCGAGCATTCCTCTTGGTTGTCCCTTCAGTTGGTTTGCCTTTGTTATCTGCTGGTTTAACCAATTTAGGGCAGTCGGGTTTGAAATGTCCTGCTTCTCCGCAGTTATAACAGACCCTGGTCTTTCTCCTACAATCTTCCTCACGATGTCCTATCATTTTGCAAAAATGCAGGTCACGTTGCATTTTTCCAAAATGTTTCTTTCTACAATTTCTGCAGAAAGGAGGTGACGATGATTGCCCTGTTCCTCTTTTCTTAGTATTGCCCATACGAAATCCTTGGGTAATCTTCTGGGCCAATTCCTTCTTTCGATCTTCTTCCCTTGTGCGTACTAGTTCATCGGTTAAGGTATTTGCTAACTCCACAGCATCGTCAATAGTGTGTGGTCTTGCAGCCTTAACGATGTTACGGATTTCTCCGATTAATCCCCAAATATAACGGGAAATGAGTACCGGTTCTGGCGAAGCCAGGGAAGGTACCACTCTCGCATATTCGAAGAATGTCGAAGTATATCCTCGACAGTCTACTCCTATCATACGATGGCTCAGGAACTTGTTGGCCATTTGTTCCTTTTCGTATTCGGGACAGAATTTTCTTTCTACAAGACTCTTAAATTCTTCCCAATTCATTGCATAGGGCACCTTTCTTCCTTTTGCTTGTAGCACCGTGTTCCACCATTCTAGCGCCCCTTCTTTGAATAGATTTGAAGCATACATCACTTGATCTTCTTCAGCACATTTACTTATTGCAATTACTGCCTCGGTTTTCTCTAACCATCGCAGTGTTGCAGTTGCCCCTTCATTACCTGCAAATTCTGCGGGTTTACAGGCAAGAAATTCTTTGTAAGTGCAACCAGGTGTTGCAGCTTTCATTCTTTTTGGGAGTGGGGCCTGTTGCGGATCATGATCGTCATGATTGCTGCCTCCATTTATGCTGTTACTGTCGTTATCTTCCGTAGTACGTTTACTAGGAATTAATTGTTGTGGTTCGACAGGTTTTTGAACAGCAGCCACAATTTCTGGAATAGCATTGGCTATCCCTTGAGCAATAAAGTGCTCAATATCTTGTCTAGTTATATATTGATCTTCCTGATTTTGCTCAGACTGATTTACTTCATTAATTGGTTCACTATTAGCGTTTTACATCTGCTAATTAGTAGAAATTATTAGTGTCTAATTATTGATAATAAAATCACAGATAAACACATAAATCATTATAACATGCAAGCATAGCCAAAATTGTCAATGCCTCGACTTTTGTTTTGTTTTATATATTATACCTGCTTCAATACACACTGTTTATCTTACATTGTTTTATTGCCCACTTTACAGAGTAAGTTTTACTATATTAGTTATAATACAAACAAACTTCTCCAAACCCCTCGGTTCACTGGCAGTTTCAGTAACGACGCTCCCTCTCGTCGTACTTCCAGGAGATTTGTTCCCCCATTTCCCGGATCCTATTCCCGGTGCCTATCAGTTCTTCACCAAACTGACGCAGTTCAGCTAAATTTTCATAGCTCATTGGCAGATTAGGGATAGGTTCTGGATCAAATTGTGGGAGAAAACTATAGGGACTATTGACTATATTTTGGAATTGCCAGTCATTGGTCCACCATTCCTCCATTTGGCCTAACGGTCGTGTGTGGACTAGTGGGTCTGGAATAGCTGGTTCTAGGTTTATTGGGAATTGGGCTGTAACGGGGTAAGAGAAGAGATTATCGTTGATAGGCTCTAGTATATCACAATTATGCAGTAGGCGGTCTATTTCGTCCTGGAATGTGATTTCTTCAGGTTGTTTAGAGCTTTCTCCGATCTCTATTCCCTTTTGCTTTAGGTCTATCCCTATTTCTGTCCCTGCTGGTTTGGAACTTTCTCCGGTTTCTATTTCTTTTCCCTTGCTCACACTTACAGGATTTTCTATTTTAGGGAGTCTCCTAGGTTTCCTTCTGCGCACCTTTCGCCACCCTACATATCTTCTCCTCTTTTTAGGTTTTGCTTTTTCCAGCGGTGGAGCTTGGAATTCCAGAGGTTCCTCTATGTCAGCAATGTAACCAGTGAAGTTGTGGGAGACTTCAATTGGCACAAGATAGAGGTTGAGGTTCTGAAACGCCTCGGATAGCTCACTCATGCTGCGTAGCATATATGCAAAATGCACAAAATGTTAAGTTAAAACTTTGGAACAAAACTTAACAAATAAACATTTTTATTGCACATTAATTTGTACAACATAACAGGAAGGAGAACACACTCAGATTTATTTATTTATTTACTGGGAAGTGTTGTTACTAAACTTAGGGTTTTAAAGATTTGCATGTTCTGCTATAGTAGCTAGCATATACAGGTTTGCCCATTTTTCATCTAAATTGTCTAATTCCTGTACTTCTGGATTAAACCTCACTCTCTTGGCTTGGGGTTTCTTTTTCTCTTAACCCTTTCTAAGAATTGAATTCCTTTTCTCTGGGGTAAGAGGGTTTTCATAATTTGCCTTACGAACAAAGATTCCTTCTTCTAAATTGGTGGGAGATTTGGAGGAAGAAGTTCCTGGTTCTTTAGGTGTACTATCTAATTTGTGGTAGATAGCAGAAATCTTTTGTTTACCCATACTGTAATTTTAACAATTAGTCAGTAAATGCACACATATTCACAGAATGGCAAGTAGAATTTTCCTAAGTACTTAAAACAGTGAGCTTAATCAGTAAGCATAAAACAGTGGCTCTGATACCACATTTTCCTGTCACGGCCCCCGACCCGGTTTGACCCGTTTCAGGAGCCGCGGGACAGGAATCCCGTGGTAATTAATTTTGGCGACAGCGGAAGTCTTTTTAAAACAGGATCTTTTAATCATTCAAACTGCCCGTTTTATAGCTGAGGGATAAATCCCATAATTTACAATAATATGATTTCTCCGGGAAATCTTTTATTTTCAAAACATGCTTCTTTTATTTATTTACACTGAGCCACTTTTCTAAGCTGGGAGTGCTTCACGGCACTTCTCTTTCTTTGCTCACAACATATCACCTGAAACATGTTTGAAAAAGGTTTTGTCAGTGGGGAAATACTGAGTGAATCATTCTATTTTACTAAAACGACACATTTGTTATAAATTACAGTATCAAGAGCGATTACAATGTTTCTGATATCAAACCAACTACCCACAGTACTTGTCACTCGAACATCCATCGGTAGCCTCTTTGCCCGATGGTGTCTGTGACTATGGTCATATCACTCATTGGCTAACTCGTTGTCCAATAGTGACGGTTATCAAGTAATGTATACAAAACCCCACATATCGGCTGTAATTTGGTGATTACATAGACTTAATCCCTGTAATTATAACTTTGAAAATAATTTGGAGTTTTGTAAAACAGTTGATAAAAAGAGAATGACTCACATTGCAGATTTACGAGCAGAGTATAAGCTTTACTGATTAGCCTTCTAACCTAATTTAAATAACAATGCACACACAAACGGGATTAGTAACTAATTCAGTAGTTACGTCAATTCACGAGATTAAACCCTCACAACTATTATCAAGTGCGATACTTAACAATTCAATGGATTCACAACGAATGACAGAGCATAGTCCGAATTCGAACAGCACTCAAACATTCAAGTTGAAATCACAATGAATAACAAAGTAGAAGCTCAATTTGAGCAGCACTCGGACAATCGTTGGATAGTTATAATCGATCGGACGTTGAATCGTAATAGCGATCGAGTTATTACCCTGATTGCGGCAGCACCTCGTGATCGTGTGTGTTTAATTGTGATATAACAGCCTTAACTCGACGTACACAGAAGCTATTTACGTCGTTTCAACTCCTCTGTGCAAGTCCCAATGTCTGCTATTTATAGTAATTTTTGGGACATGCTTACGGACCGTAAGCCCTTTCCCTTGCGGTCCGTAAGCTAAGCAGTCTAATTCATAGGCTGCCTAGCTCGGGTATAGCTTGGGTGAATCAACAATTTGGACAAATCAGAACTTTGCAACGTTTTATTTAGATAACTATTCAACTAGGGTTTGCCCCCCCTGAATTTTAGGGGCCCTGATCCTAATTCCGATTGTTCTGAAAATTTTAGGGCTAGTGCAGAATTAATTGGGTGTCTCAATTAGGGTTTTCTTATTGACTAATTATTGTCCTAATTATTGATTTTAGTGGCAGTTGTTACAATGAACTATCTCAACTGACTGTTTAGGGTCGAAACACGGTCCAACACTCATAATTTTCCATTTCTGACATCAGATGGTAGTAACGAGTGATGATGTCCTCAAGTGACTCATGTTTCATGTACTTGAAAACAGCAAACTGCTTCTTCAGTAGATCAATCTTGTTCTTCTTGACATTAGCATTTCCCACGTATCTCTTCTCTAATGCATCCCACATATCTTTTGAATTTGTATACTTTTTGAAGGTATGCTTGATGCTATCAGGTAACGACATCTTTATTGCAGCCAAGGCTCTCTTTTCAGCCTCATACATCTTTTTATCAGCCTCTTGCATGTTCACATAGGCTGTTCTACGTGGTCTACCCTCAAAGTCGTGTGTAGGGTTTGTGTACCCATCTTCAATACATATCCACATGCGCGTGTCCTGATATTCAATGAAGGATTGAAAACGATCCTTCCAAGTCAAATAATTTTCCACCTTCATCATCTTAGGCGGTTTGTTGGTAGTGCCAACCTCATGCTCCATTCTCAAAAGCTCATTCAAACTTGACATGTTCGACATTTCAACGTAACAGACTGATAAAACCGTACAAATTTTTTCCGAAAACAGTGGTTACCAAATTACACCGTTAGAATCATTGAATTCCTTGTATTTTTAGGACAAAAAAAACCAGAAGATTAAAACAGCTAAACAATTTCGAAAATTTATATCAGACACACAAAAAATTTCGAAACCCTAATTTTTCAGGTTTCAAAATTTTCGAAATAACTCCCTGTTTCTGCCAATCACAATTCTGAACCGAGCCTTCAAGAGCCTAGTGCTCTGATACCAATTGTAGGTTCCGTTGGTGTATGGATCTTTCACAGAATTGTCAATCTAATCAAGAGTGCGGAATCCTCTTGATCAGAATATAGCAGAAAACGTGTAGGAACAGAAATCAGCAAGTCACTTTCAAACCGGATCTTTATTGATTATCTATCAAACTGATTACAATCAATCAAGATCCATAACCACACACAATTTCGTCCAAGCTATTGCTCTCACGAAAATTCTATCTCTCACAAACTGTTTTGGCTGATTAACCTAAACCCTAAAGCATAGCCTTGTTTATATAACACAAGGTTTGCTACTTGGACTAGGTTAAAACCAAATGGGCTGTGAATTGGTGTAAGCCCAATTCGCCCCCCATCACCCAATCTGGTGGATTTGGTTAGCCCAAACATTTCAACTAACTATTACAAAGCTAAACCCGCTAACCGTTTATCATTTAACTAATTACAAGATATCCAAAGACCAAATCTAAGTTGTTGTCACAAATATGCACCAACAAGACTGCATTCAGAACTCGTTATGGTCACTACGAGTTCTTGGTGATGCCTTTCGGGCTCACTAATGCACCAGCAGCGTTCATGGATCTCATGAATTGCGTTTGCAAACCCTACTTGGACAAGTTTGTTATCGTCTTAATTGATGACATCCTTATTTATTCGAAGAACCAGGCTGATCATGAAAAGCACCTTCGTTGTATTCTTAAACTTCTTTAGCAAGAGAAGCTCTACGCCAAGTTTTCAAAATGTGAATTTTGGCTTCGTGAAGTCCAATTTCTTGGACATGTGGTTAGCGAGCGTGGTATCCAGGTGGATCCCGCTAAGATTGAAGCTATCATGAATTGGCAAGAGCCAAAGACGCCCACAGAGATTCGTAGCTTCTTGGGTCTGGCAGGATATTACAGGCGTTTTATTTAAAATTTCTCAAGGATTGCAGCACCCCTAACTTCATTAACTCGCAAGAACATCAAGTTTGATTGGGGTCCTAAGCAACAAGAATCCTTTTATATTCTTAAACGAAAGTTAAGCAATGCACCTGTGTTGACATTGCCTGAAGGAATTGAAGAATTTGTGGTATACTACGACGCGTCACACACCGGAATGGGTTGCGTACTCATGTAAAGAGGCAAGGTTATTGCCTATGCTTCCCATCAATTAAAGGTGCACGAAAAGAATTACACCACCCATGACTTGGAATTGGGTGCCGTTATGTTTGCACTAAAACTTTGGAGGCATTATTTATATGGTACCAAATGTGTGATCTATTCTGATCACAAGAGCCTTCAACATCTGTTTAACCAGAAGGATCTGAACACGAGACAACGTCGATGGATAGAGACACTGAATGATTATGATTGTGAAATCCGATACCATCCAGGCAAGGCGAATGTAGTCGCCGATGCTTTGAGCAGGAAGGAAAGGGTTAAGCCCATTAGAATGGATATGCACAAAATGCAACATATAAATTATATCAATTGTGGCATAAAACTAACCCTTTTTTAGTACTAATGTTGGAAAAAGTGTGCTTTTATCTTCCTTTTGTATTTTCAGGATTAAATGAGCTCAAATTAACAAAAGAAGCAAAAAGACAGCAAAATCTAACATAAATACAAGAAAAGGAACAAAAGTGGAATGCCCGACCCCTCGACAGCATCTTCCCAAGCAAAACTAAGAAAATAGAAGACTGAACACGCCCCGTGCTCAGCGAGCACGGGGCCGTGCCCAAGTAACAGCAGAAAAGACAAACCTTTAGAAGCTTCTACTGCCCACCACGGGGCCGTGCCCAGTGGACACGGGGGCGTGGTCAACTTCCTGCAGGCGCATTTATTGTAATTGCGAATTACAATTAATGAAGAGAGAGACAAGGATGGACACGGGGCCGTGCCCAGCGGGCACGAGGCCGTGCCCGAGCTTCTGTTCAGCCTATAAATAGGAGTGTTTGGAGCCATTTCAACTCATCCCTTGGCACACCACCTCTCTCACACTTCACCCACCACCCACCACCACCATAACACCATCATTCACCACCATCATCCATTGTCCATCATAGAGTGTGTGAGTCGTCTCGGGATCCAAGATTGATCGTAAGATTTCTTGAAAATCAAAGGCCATGTTTGCCTAAGTCTCTTACATCACTTGGTGAAGACAAGTGTTTAGTGTAATACTTTTTATTTTTAACCTTTTGCACTTTTTAATTGGTTTTGTATTAATGACTTTAATTACTAGTTTCTTATGTTGAAGGCGATTCTTCCTTATCGTTTGTTCGTGGTGTCTTGGCATTATTTTACTGTCTATATAAAATAAAAGATTTTCACCATTCATATCTCCACGGTCTATATGGAGGTATGTTGGCTACCTGGTCGGGGGTTAAGGGAACGGTTTGGTAAGAGTCTTGTCATTGTTTAGTGTATAGATCCTGCAAAGGACCTGGGTCAAATTTAGTAGGACCTCCTTCAATACCCAAAGGTATTGGATGGCGGGGGTCCAAACTCTTTGATCCCCTCATAAGTTAAATGATGTGTGCTAAACAGACTATTAAAAACTAACTAAATTAGACTCTCTAAGCTAGACACTAAAAAGCTTTAAATTCTAGACTCGACCTAAACCACACAATCGGCAAGTGTACCGATCAATGTAGTATAAACTAGGAAGTTCGGATATCGAACCACGAGACTCTATTTATCATGTAAACTAGACTCTGACTAGATACTGACAGACACGACTTAACTTGTTTATTTGTTTGGGGGGGGGGGTTACTGAAAACTAAGGAAATCTATATTAAACTACTAAAATAACTAGAACTAGACTAAAGACGAACGAAGACTGTGAACTTTACTTATATGAGAACTGGACCACCTAGACAAGAATCCTGGATTGTTTTAAGAAATTACCAATAAAGTTAAATGCACGAGTTATGGAACCGGGATCGTATGATACTAAACCTATTAAGAATCAACGAGGCCCCTCGACCCTTCTCAAGGAGAAACCTGTGACACTACCTAGGCCGTTAATCCTACCGGTTATTAGACTTCTTCCCAGTTATCTAATTATTGTGTAAGTACCCTAATGTTGACCTATTCTTTCCCAATCCTAGATCTAGCGTAGTTTGAAGTAATAGATTTGACTTGACAGACTAATAAGACCGACAGGTAAACCAAGACATAACCTTTCCCAAGGCCTATCTAAAGCAATTCGCCGGGTAAGACCTACCAATAGCCCCTCACTTCCCAGTTATTAGGACTAGTAGAACACTAAGACCTAGCAAATTATTATTAGTTACTTCTAGAGGTTATCGCGCGATTCTCCCTAAAGAGTGAAGGTTTTCTTATGTGACATAGACACTCACCGAAACCCTAAACCCTAATATGACTCTATGTTGTGATATAGACCGTCACTAAGAATCATATGAAGCAAATAACAATAATAAACCGAATCAAAGCACGCATACACATCAAATCATTAAATCAAACCTTTTACAAGACACAATCAATCCATAAACATCGTGCAAATAACGAAAAAGGTAAAATCTTTATATCAATCCATTCATCATAGTCTAGGTGGTTTAAATGTTTAGCCAAGCATCTCAGTAATCAAACACAAAACGAAAATGTCTAACAAAGAATTCATTGTAACAAAGTTTCAAGAAAGTAATCGACACAATAAGGGATTAGAAAACCCGATTAAATCTTCGATTCTTCACTCTTGACTCGTACCAATGATTCCCGTGCCTTCAAATCTCCGATTGCCTTCCAAGATTGCTCAATAATCGCCCCAGAAGTCTCCTTAGTCGAAAATTAGGGTTTTCCCACGTTTTGGATGGTTATATATGACTTTCCATAAAAACCCTTTACTAAATTCGTAATAATTACCAATCAGAACGTTCTGGCTGGGCGCCAGAAAATCAGGGACTTGGTGGTGGGGTGCCACCTTGTTTTTCAGCTCATGTATTAACTTCAGACTCTCGCCAGGTGCCAGAAACTTGCTCAGTGGGTGATGGGGTGCCAGAAAGTGATTCTTCAGCTTTTAAACTCTATTTCAACTCCTCGACCTTTCCAACACGTTTCAAGACTTGACACTTCAACATTTTAACTCGTTTTACTCGGTTTCTCGCATATTTGAACATCAAGACCTGCAAAACACGATTTGATCAATAGTATACATATTCTAACGAAAATCAAAACTAAATATAACGAAAACTATACAAACTTTACACGAATAAAAGATGTATTTTGCAATACATCAAACATCCGCACACTTACTCTTTTTTCGTCCTCGAAAAAGAATTATGCAACGGAATCATAGACAAGTATTCACCCGGGTCAAAAGCATAGGTATATTTAATTAAAACCAAGGCTTGCGTTAGCTGCGATTGCGAATATACTTGTCCCCTTAAACCCAAATCCAATACTAAGCCCTTATCATGTGATTTTAATTTAAGTGCGGTCAATCTACCTAGGGCCTCACACTAGAATCTACAGTCCACCTACTCCCACCTCAAGCTTATAGGACTAAAGGAACGATCATTTGACCAATTCCCAACCGTCTTATATCAAAACCAAAATAGTTTACAATCAAAATTTTTTTTCTTTTTTTTTTCTATCTCGTGAGTCTAGACGATGCTTTCCCTAACCAAGAGGTATTCCGGCTGTAGAGTCGCTATCCCCAACCACAGATTACTTAGGTTTCGGTACTTTTAATCGACAATTCGATTTCACACATCCCAGAGGCATTCCGGCTGTAGAGTCGCTATCCCCAACTCGGATTACATAGACCTGTGTTACTTTCATTTAGTTTCTAGCTCACTTTTATTCTTTTTTTTTCATGACCACAAACTCTGACAATTTTAACTTATAACGGTGCCCCTTATACTATTATTGGCGGTTTTAATTTCCCATATTTCCCAGGCGAAAACCCACTGGCAGACCGACAATTAAGGTATATTAGCTCAAAGGGACTTAAAACCAAACCCGGGCCTATCCACATATCCCTAACTAGACGCAAGCCTGATTTATTATAATCTCATATTATTATTATTTCAACCCGAGAAAAAATTTATCTTTTCTATCATTTTCCGTTTAAAAATGCAAACTTCTTTTTTTATTCGAAAG
This sequence comes from Helianthus annuus, assembly GCF_002127325.2. Classification (NCBI taxonomy): domain Eukaryota; kingdom Viridiplantae; phylum Streptophyta; class Magnoliopsida; order Asterales; family Asteraceae; genus Helianthus; species Helianthus annuus. Next base: position 144,466,615 of record NC_035449.2, read on the forward strand.
ACATTTTCTGGCTTTTCAATTTTTTTTTTCAATTTTTTAATTTTTTTGTATTTTTCAAATTTAAGACTCGATTATTTACATGTATCCCATCCCCACACTTAGAGATTGCATTGTCCCTAATGCAAGAACGAAAATACAACTGAACAACTACCTAAAAATAAAAACTACCAATGAAATAAATTAAAAAAAATATACAACAACAAAAAGGAAAACGACTTAGCTGAGTATGTGAGACTGTCAAAGTGCCAGTCGTTTCCACATAAGCCCTCCAATTCTCGATACGCGCTCAGCAAACAACTCCTAACCTCGGACACGCGAATGAAAGCGGCTACTAATACCAACCTAATCAAGCAAACACCAAACGCTAGCAAAAGATAATATGTAAGCTACTAAGTGTTAGTGCAAGCATCCAACAACCAAAAGTCAACCATCCCCAAAATCCCAACCAACCTGTTTAACGTATTTAAGTACAAACCAACAAACGAGGATCAAAAACAGCATAAAGATAAAAATAAACAAAAGATATAAGCTGTCATCCTCGCTGCATCCTCGCTCTACTCCTCATCACCTGCATGCGTCCCACTAGGACCTGCCTCAGACGGCTGCCAAGAAGGCGGCGGCTGCACACGAATACCCTGCATAATGACTCGCATACCATCCTCCAATCGCCTCTGACCTGCCACAATCTCTGCTAAAACCTCCTGCCTCAGCCCACTGATCTGATCATCAACAAACATATGCAACTCATCGAAACCCGCCTGCATAGAATCATATAATGAATCCAAAGTAAGTGGATCGGGTCGTGGCTGCGCTAACGGGTACTGCCTAGCAAGAATATCCTGACGAATACGGGGAATATAAGGCCTCTGGCAATGGGTAGGAACCGCACCCTGCATAGCCTCCGCAGCACCTGAACCAGGCGGAGGCTGAACCTGTGGACCCTCTCGTATCGGCTCCCAAGTAATCGGATCAGTACGAGCTATAATCGCAGCAGACTGTAAATCCCTAACACTCATCAAGCAAGGGTCGGGGCCCTTCTTCATCTTGTCAGCCGGGTACCTCTCAAACACACCCAAACTCTCGGCCAACCAAGTAATCAACGGCCCACAGTAAATACGGGCTCCAGCACCACCCCTCCATAACCTCTTGATAGACATAGCAAACACAGTCGCCAAGTTGACTGGCCTCTGCTCAACCATACACATCAGACAAAATAAGCTCTCCTGATTAACCTTGTTGTCTCCCTCTCCTCTACCAACCAGAGTCGCTGCTAGAATTTTGTGGATATAACGAAGAACTGGATCAGTAATATCACTAGCAACTGCCCCTAAAGCATATGGCACCCTCGATATGGTGCTCCAAAACCTCGCTAACTCACTTTTTGGAACACAAAACTTACGCTGCTTCTTAACCACCCCCTGCAAACTATTAATAAACTCGGGAGCCCTAACCTCTTCTTCCGTGTAAAACTGAGTTGCCACTGCAAACTCAGGGACCATCATCTCATAAGACTTCCTACCCAAGGCAAAGAATACTGCACCTTTTTTGTTAAAACTTCCTAGCTTATAGTCGAAAGTCGAGTGAAACTCTATCGTGATTTCCTTGTATTGTCGCGCATCACAATCCAAAATTTTCCTGAATTTCGGTCCCAACAACTGTTCCACCCGAGCCCTTGCCCCTAAACGATCCAACACCTCCCAATCATTCCTCCTATACGGCAGCAGCTCTGCCGTATACAACGCACCTAACTTCCGAAACTCCTCCGAATTCTGCACAAACTGTAAAAGAGGGCTGTCCAAGATCCTTTGACGTGGACCATGCGGACGTCCCGGCCCCTTATACTCAATAGCCCTTCTGGAATCCGACTGTTGCACAACCCGTACCGGTTCCGGTTCATCCTGCTGAACCGGCTCAAGCTCCCTACCCACTGAGCCCCCTCGTGGGCGAGTATCCGTGCCTCGTTTCCTGCTAGCCCGACTCGAAGTTCCTGCACCTGGCATTCTGCAAAACAATTCAAGTATGACAAGACAAAGAAAAGCAGAATATTAGTTACGAACTATTTTTGGTATTTTTATTTTCTTTTTTTTGAATTTTTTTTTGAATTTTTTAATATATATATATATATATAATATACAAAAATAACGGCCGTATAGCATTACGTTCGCGGCCGTAGTTTAGAAACTAAGTGATATTAAAGCGACGTTTTGTAAATCCTTTTTAAGCATAAACCGAATCTCGCCCGAATGGAGATTGAGTACGGGCGAGTGGTATCACAATTCAAGTAAGCAAAAGACGCCATAAGACACTAAGATGACTCCAACACAATTAAAACGACACTAAAGACCCTAAACTAACCAATTAACTAGACTCGATCTAACTTAGACGCAAATTACATAAATTACAAACTATACCTTCTCCCGGCACTTTACTTGCCCTCAAGTAAAACCAAGTGCCTCACAAACTGACATCGACTTCCAACTCGCTTAAATTCAGCCATGTAATAATTTAAAACAAATTTTAGCATTGAAAAATACCACCTAGTTAAAGGAGGTTCCATTCTTTGCAAAAGTTCCGTTTAAAAATCGCAGGTTTGGAATCATATGCGTCAACATACTACAACCCACTCAAAATTCAGCAAATGAAGTTTCAACCCAACCCGCAAATCACCAACATCCCGAAACCAAACCACAAACCTAGCGGACATCGAGTGCAAACCAATATAAAGTTGAAATTTTTGTGTGGCTTAGGGAAACGGGTCAAAATGGATGTTATATCTTTGAATTTATGTGCAAAAATTTTCCAAACCGAATCCCCACACTAAATGTTAGCCAACCCGAACCCAAAATATGATGAATATTGTGATCTACACCCCAAACCGAACCACCCGCAAACAAGACCCTGCTGAAAGAACCCAAACCGAACCCATCCGCAACCTTATACATCCTAAAAAAAATCTTGCAAAACATCACATTCGACCAAACCGAATCCAACCCGCTGAACCGATACAAACCAAAATAAAGTCACCCCTAAATTACTAAATGAGCTACATGAAACAAAAACATTACTAACTGACAACTTAACCCTAAATTACTACTAACTAAAAAAAACTAAAAAAAACTAAAAAAAACTAACATAAATAAGACTAAAATTACAAAAGTAGAAGTTACAGGAGACTCAAAATACAACACAGACAGACAGGATACGTACCTGAGAATCGCGAGAGAAATAAGATCAAAGAAAATTGTTCGATTGAAGTGGGTGGCGGCGGGTAGGTGATGTGAAGGGGGTTATGAGGTAACCGGCGGTTGTGAGAGGATGAGGGAGATAGGTGTACCGGCGGCGGTTGTTTAGTGGTTAGGGGAGGTGGTTGGCCGGCGTATGGGGAGGGAGAGGCTGAGCGGCGGTGAGGATGAAGATGGGTAATAGGTGGCGAGCGGCGGATGGTGTGGTGGTCGGCAGGTAGAATTGAGGTAGGGTAAGGTGTGGAGGAAGATGACCTGCGGCGGAGTGGGGAGGTGAGCGGCGGCGGGTAGAGGAGATGGGGAGGGGGTTACCGGTTGGAGAAGAAAGGAGGGGATGGGAGGGAATGGGGGGTTGTGTACGGTGTAGAGGAGAAGGGATGAGGGCAGTAGGGGAAATATGTGAAGGGTAAGTGAAGGGTTCTGTTTTTTTTTTTAAATGTGGTTTTAATGTTAAAGGTTGGCTACAGATATGGTTCATGGCGGGTGGCCAAAAACAAGTGAAGTGGGTGGCGGCCTGCCACCACGATAGAGCTAGTTCCGAAAAAAAAATTGGCGTACGTGCTGGCGGGGGGCGAGAAAAAAAAGTGAGGTGGGTGGCGGCCCGCCACCACGTAGTAATTTCCGAAATTTTTTTATTTTTTATTTTTTTTAACGAAAAAGGTAAAATCTTTATATCAATCCATTCATCATAGTCTAGGTGGTTTAAATGTTTAGCCAAGCATCTCAGTAATCAAACACAAAACGAAAATGTCTAACAAAGAATTCATTGTAACAAAGTTTCAAGAAAGTAATCGACACAATAAGGGATTAGAAAACCCGATTAAATCTTCGATTCTTCACTCTTGACTCGTACCAATGATTCCCGTGCCTTCAAATCTCCGATTGCCTTCCAAGATTGCTCAATAATCGCCCCAGAAGTCTCCTTAGTCGAAAATTAGGGTTTTCCCACGTTTTGGATGGTTATATATGACTTTCCATAAAAACCCTTTACTAAATTCGTAATAATTACCAATCAGAACGTTCTGGCTGGGCGCCAGAAAATCAGGGACTTGGTGGTGGGGTGCCACCTTGTTTTTCAGCTCATGTATTAACTTCAGACTCTCGCCAGGTGCCAGAAACTTGCTCAGTGGGTGATGGGGTGCCAGAAAGTGATTCTTCAGCTTTTAAACTCTATTTCAACTCCTCGACCTTTCCAACACGTTTCAAGACTTGACACTTCAACATTTTAACTCGTTTTACTCGGTTTCTCGCATATTTGAACATCAAGACCTGCAAAACACGATTTGATCAATAGTATACATATTCTAACGAAAATCAAAACTAAATATAACGAAAACTATACAAACTTTACACGCATAAAAGATGTATTTTGCAATACATCATTAAACTACTATTAAAACTTTAACCCAGCTACTTAGGACTGTATCCCTGCTGACTCAGACTACTTAGCTGAGGGTAACGTCGCCTTCAAAAGAGGGGCCTACCACATTATGCATTAATAACTTAATTAATTATCTTTCAATAATCCAACCCTTTAGGATTGTATCCTTGCTGACTCAAACTATTGGGTTGAGGGTAACGTCGCCTTCAAAAGAGGGGCCTACTACAATAACTAAGATAATCTCTTAAACAGGTGCAAAAGTGCGAAAATAATCAAAGGTTACACTAACACACGAGTCGGATCCAAGTGATTCATCTTGTCTATCTGTTTTTTATTTTTATTTTTATTTTCAGCATTTTAGTTAGTTTTATTTTCTTAGTTTAAAATCTTTTTCTAACATTTTGATTTGATTAGACGTTGAGGATAAACCGGTACTAAAAGCTCTTGTGTCCTTGGACGACCTCGGTATCTTACCAACACTATACTACGTCCAAGATGGGTGCACTTGCCCATATGTGTGTTTAGTGTTAGTAAATATCGTGTTTTATAAATTTAAAACTTGGCTAAAAGTGTAAAAAGGGCTTAAAATACATACCTAAAACCTATATACACTAATACGCACATCAAGTTTTTGGCGCCGTTGCCGGGGACACAAGGATTTTAAGAAAGTTAGGAATCAACGGCCTAATCATTTTTTTATTTCTTTTTATCTTTTTCTAGGATTTTCTTAAATTTTTCAGCTTCTGCAGAGCTCAGCACGGGCCGTGCCCGCTGAACACGCCCTGTGCCCAATCTTTGGAACTGGCAATCCTGTTTTAAGTCAAACAGTAAGCTGAACATGGGGCCGTGCCCACTCAACACGCCCCCGTGCCCAAGATTCAGTTACTGAAAACAGAACCATAAGATCCTGACGGTTGGTAATTTCTGACACAAAAATGAGTGATAATGATTTTTTTTTTTTACTTTCGGCACTCTTATGGTACGTGGTGTAAATTATGTGGAGGCGGACATAAAGAATCAGAATGTTATTTTCTAAATTATAAGCCCCACTATATAGACCCATCGTTTCCCTGTATCCTTAAGAGGGGCGAAAGTAAAAATAATCCTTATCTCTCCCTCGAAGGCGCCCAACCAGATATTTTAGGGGAAATGCTTCTTGATGAACTATTTCAACTAGAAGATCTGATTCTTAATTGGTTAAAAGAGCTTAGGATGGATTTCCTAAATTCATCTCAAGACAATGACCAAGAAAAAGTGTTGGGATCGCATTCAAACAACCTCGTTGCTTCCGAAAATACCTTCAATTCTAGCGAAGACTTGGACGATAGTCGTCCCTGTGCCGATTGTGCCGTGAAGGACTCTCCATCGACTTCGTTCGATGCATACATAGACCTGAGCGATTCGGCATATACCTTCTTTAACGAGAGCCCGGAAAAGGGTTGGACTTGTCTACCTACATATAGCATAGGAATCATCCTCACCGACAACCTCTTGCGTTCTCGTCTTAGTCTAGAGCAATTAAGGTATCTTAGGCACTTTGGGGTTGTTCCATCCAGTAAGGAACCGCCCGATCTGGATAAGTTCCTTAGAAATAGAAAAACTTCATAATCAGCCCCTCGACACGGGGCCGTGTACAGCCAACACGCCCCCGTGTCCACCAAAAGATTCCCTTTTGACTTTTACGTCAGAATACGGACAAACTATGTCAGGATTCTATCTGAACACGGGGCCGTGTCCGGCGGACACGGGGCCGTGTCCAGCACGCTGTCGTTTTCTATAAATGCAGCCAAGAATTCTGCACATTTGGACCATCTAGGGACAGAGATTTGAAGGGATCTTCTCTCCTACCATCCTAGGTATGCTCTAAAAGAAGGTTCCAACAAGCATCTTGTCCTTTCCTCTTTTATCCATTTCCTTCTTCTTCATCTTTCTCCAAAAACCTCCATTAAGGTTTGAAATTTCAAGCTTTATGGCAAGAATTATTGAGTTTTGTTCAAGGAATCTTGTTAAAAATAAGTTGTATAACATTGTTTTAAGTTACTATTGTTCAAAAAAGCTTCACAAGATAGAAAAATAACTTAGAACTTCAAGATTCCTTGTTTCAAAACTCTGCAGAAAGGTGAACACGGGGCCGTGCTCATTGCGCACGGGGCCGTGTCCAAGGTACTGTTTCATAAAAATAAACTATTTTCGGTTTATTTTCGTAGAATGTCAAGTGAAAACAGTGGAACATCGTCAGCACATTCAAGAAATAGTAGAAGTGGGAGAAGGCCTTCCATTGAAGCTACCCTTGTACACTATGTCATGGCACTACGGGAAGCTCTCGATGAAATGACTTCGGTAGAGGAGGTCCTAATAGACCGTATAAATTATCTTACGGTGGGGCTGGAAAATAGTTTTCAAGAGATTAACCTCTTGCACCAGAGGTTAAATATTCTTGTGACACCTCCCATGGAACCCGTCCTCCCTCAAGAGGATTGGAACCTAGCACTTGGAGTCAACAACCCGACCGGATGGGATGACATTCCAGCGGAACCTCCCCTTGAAGACCTACAAGAAGTCCCGGTGGAAGTTGCACCTCCTCAAACTGAGGCTAACGATCCCTCTTTTCTCCTCCCAGGGGAGATAGAGGAGTGGCTCGCCCACATATGAGGAGTCCATGTCCGGAAGAAGGAGTTCTATGAAGCCACATTCAACCAAGACTATTAGCTTCTTGGAAATTTTGCTAATTAAAATAACTTGTAGGCTAGAACTCCATGGTTTATGCTTCTTGTGCTTGCTTATCTAACTTAGTAGCATTTTAGGACTATGTATCTCTCTATGGTTTTTAATGAAATGATGGTTTTAAGGTTTGGATGGTGTTATAATAAATAAAACACACTCTGGATGGTAAAGGATAACAAGGGAAATGAGAAACATAGCTCCATGCACGAAAACAGGGCCATCCGACAACGATCTCTCCATTACAGTAGGCTCAGCACGGGCCGTGTTCACCCAACACGGCCCCGTGCTGCACAGTCTGCATCAATTCGCCCAGTTCAGGTAACTGGACACAGGGCCGTGTTCACTGGACACGCCCCCGTGCCCAGGCTTCTGTTCCTTTTCTTAAATTTTTGTCACTAGCACCTGAACACGGGGCCGTGCCCGGTCACCACGGGGCCGTGTCCAGACTGCCAGTAACATAAAATTTTACTTTTAACACCATTTTACACATTCAATCAACCTAAAAACTTATTTTTGGGACAAATTGAGGACAATGTGTAATTTAAGTGTGGGGGGGATGCTAAAACCTTGAATCTTGCAAGTCCTAATAAAAAGCCTTACACAAAACTCTATTGGAACCGCTAATCACCCCAATTTTTTTCCAAAAATTTTCATTTTTTTTACTTGTCTAAGTTTAAGTTGGGAATTCAAGTCTTAACAAGGTTATATTTTTTTACCCCGCATCTCCACCAATTGTAGGTCCCTTTGTCACGTATGGATCGTAACAAGACTGTGAATCTATCAAGGGTGCGGAATCCCCTTGATAAACCTTCGAATACAGAAACAAGAATATGTAGAAGAATAAGACCTTGAACACACAAACACACAAGCTTTTCCAACTGATCTTCTGTGATTATCAAACTTTTAGAAAACGTTTTACAATCACTAAGATCTCCAAGAACCTAACAGCCGATTTCTGTTTTGTTCTTAACCTCTCAGACCGGAATGCTCTCTTAAAGTGTCTATTATATCTAAGGTGTCTTTCCAAGAGTCTAAGTGTCTAACCCTAAAACTCAAGACTAAGGCTGTTTATATACACATAGCCAAAGCCTACGAATTTGGGCTTTGCCCATATTACCATTACATAAACTTTGGCCTAATAGACTTAATACAAACTTGGACTTGATTGGGCTTCATAGAACTCGTTTTTCTTTAAGTCTTCATGATCCAATCTTCTGTTTAATATCCAAAGACCAATCCAAAGTTGTTGTCACATAACATGCACCAACAAACTCCCCCTTGACAATAGCTTGCAAAGGAAACTTTAGTCTTCAGAATCTCGCAGTCTTTGGTCTTTGGATAGCGTCAACTTCAACATGAATTCTGTCAGCAACAGAAGACTCCCCCTAAGCTGATGCATCCAATCACCAAATCTTCCAAGTTTTGATTCAGCATTCCATGTAAGTCTTCACAGCATCCATTCTGCATTGTAGAAGGAGGATTCTACCAAGCAGTAACAAACTCCTCCTCTCTTCACAGCAACTTCGCATCAACAAACTGCTTCAATCTGTATTCTATAAAACAAACATCTCGAGAAACCATAAGAATTTTTCAACATAGTTAAACAATTATTATTATTCAAGAGATAATTCAACTGTATCACAGATTTAGCATTTTCCATTTAGCACCAACACGCAACAATTTTTTTAATCAAAACACCTTATAACCTGCATGATTTAAAATTTGAACCCACTTTCTAACACCGCCTCCCCCTATCGGTAACAACTCCTCCAAGAATAACAGTTTTCCGTACATTAAGAATTTTAACAGAAAAGGACACTATTTTTGTATTTTTGTATTTTCTGTAAGCAAATAAATACGAAAAGCAATAAACACTCTATTTTTGTGAGAATCACCGGTAAGAAGATCATATCAGCATAATCAAACTGTTTCACACAATTATATAATTCTTTATGTAACGTTTTAGTGAAAAGCAGTTCAAGACGATTACCAGTATGTTTGTCCAATTAAACAAAATGCATGAACATTTCAAGTACCATTACCGTATGATACGTTAAGGTAATTTTAGAATACCGAAATACAAGCGTGTCCCACTTCAGGATGTACCCCCGCGATCAAGGTATGCACAAAGATTCATCGTACTAGGTGAGTATACTGAATTCAACCGTTTTATTTTTCAACGATAGATAATTGGTGAACAGGTCAGTACTTCTGTACAGCAGAGAGACGAAAATATCTTATCGAGGGCTAAGACATATACCATTTTTGGTACGAATTGTGCATTTTGCACTTATTGAATGACTCTCTATGAGAGCTTTTTCATTTTCAGGGTTTTTGCATTTTTAGCTCTTTAAGATATCCTGGGTGTGTCTAGGTCAGCATGTATCTGGATGCAGCAGAAGGACACCCCTGATATCCCCGGATGAAATCACAGTATGAAGACCCAAAACTTCAGATTTTGGCAATCTATCAACGCAAGAATTAAGGTCATTAAACCATACACCACTGATGTATTCCCCACTCATACTCAGTGCATTTAGGTTTATATCACTTTGGTAAGTTGATTATTTCATGCTTTTGCCTACTGGAACACCATATGATGAAGCTGCTATCACACTTAAGCAATTTAGGTTCAATTTCAGTGTGACAGTCTAACTTGCTGATGTACTATCATTTCTTCTTTTTCACACAGTGATAACTCATTTTTGATTTTCTATTTTTTATGTTTTTGATTTTGCAATGTTTTTGTATTTTTTTGATTTTTTAAGAAAGCAGTAAACTATTTACAAAAATTCTTATGAAAAACCAGTTATTCAGGATTCCTCATCCCGTTGAGTTCAACTAAGTGTTCAAAGCGAGCTCGATCAAAAGCTTTTGTGTAAAGATCAGCAAGGTTATCTTCTGTGTCGACTCGGTGTAATTCAATTAATCGTTTTTCAGCACAATCCCGTATAAAGTGATGACGTATGTCAATATGTTTAGTTCTACTGTGCTTTACAGGATTATTTGTGATTGATATCGTGGCATTATTATCTATCATAATAGGAGTACGAGTGAAATCCAAACCGTAATCGCGCATCTGCTGTTGGATCCAGAGAACCTGAGAGCAACAGCTACCCGCAGCAATATATTCAGCTTCACACGTAGAGGTAGACACACAGGATTGTTTCTTGCATTGCCAAGACACGATCCTGCCTCCTAAGAACTGACAACCACCTGTTGTAGACTTTCTGTTTGACTTGCATCCTCCAAAGTCTGAATCAGTGTAAGCAACGAACCTCAAGTCACTATCAGCTGGATACCACAACCCAAGTTTAGGTTTCCCCTTCAACTAACGAAAAATACGCTTCACTGCTTTCATATGTGACTCTTTCGGATTCGCCTGATATCTGGCACACAAGCATACGGCAAACATGATGTTAGGTCTTGAAGCAGTCAAGTACATTAGAGAACCAATCATCGCCCTGTATTGAGTTGGATCAACATCTTCAGTGCTTTCATGATCTGGGCCGAGATTGTGGTTTTCACAAATGGGTGTGTTGAAAGTAGAGCAATCATTATTTTGAATCGAGCCAAAATGTCATACACATACTTCGTTTGATGTATAAACATCCCATCCTCCTTTTGTTCAACTTGTAATCCCAGAAAGTAAGACAGCTCACCCATAGCACTCATTTCAAACTTGCTTTTCATCACCTGTTCAAATTCCTTGCACATGTTTTCGTCAGATGACCCAAAGATGATGTCATCCACGTATACCTGTACAAAGTGATGACGTATGTCAATATGTTATCTTCCTTCTTTCTCTTAATGAACAGTGTACTGTCAATCTGACCTCTTTCAAAACCATTCTTGAGCAGATGTGTAGACAGTGTCTCGTACCACGCCCTGGGAGCTTGATGTAACCCATACAATGCCTTATCAAGTTTGTACACTCGATCTGGATAGTCTGGATCAACGAACCCATCTGGTTGTGAGACATACACCACTTCTTGGACTTTCCTGTAAAGAAATGCACTCTTCACGTCTAGTTGGTAAACTTTGAAGCCCTTGAATGAAGCAAAAGCCAGAAACAAGCGAATTGCCTCCAACCTCGCCACTGGTACAAACACCTCATTGTAATCAATCCCCTCTTGCTGATTAAAACCTTTGACAACCAACCGAGCTTTGTTGCGTGTGACAATACCTCTTTCATCCTTCTTGCATCTAAATACCCATTTAGTGCCAATCTCTCTCTCACCTTTAGGAAGGTCCACCAATTCCCAAACCTTCAACTTAGCAAACTGGGCCAATTCCTCTTGCATAGCTTCAACCCATGAATTGTCTTTAAGAGCCATGTGAATGTTCTTCGGCTCCTCTTGAGAAATAAAGCAACTATACAAGCACTCGTTCACTATCCCAGTCTTCTCAATCGAAACAAATAACCCAGAATTCATTGCTATGCTACTTCTAGTCTGAACACCTGCAGTAGGATCTCCAAGTATCATGTCAACTGGATGATCTCTATTTGCTCGTGTAGTAGCAACAGCATCGACTTCTAGATTATCACCCAAGTTTGATCCAACCTCCCCCTGAATATACTGATTTGCAAACGGATTAATAAAATCCTCCCCCTGATTGGTTTCGGGTTCACTATCACTTGAATCATCATCAGCAACACCTTGAGAAGCTTCCGGAGCATCTGACATATCTACATTCGATCTAGGCATAAATTCGCCTTCATCGTCTTCACCAATCACTGTTTGAATCAGCTGAGAAGCATCTGCATCAGAAACCTCAGGAATATTAAATGATTTAAACACACTGTCATAATCATATAATATAGCAGGACCACTCGTTGATTGTTGAGGTTTGTAAGAAGTAATTTCTACATTGAAAACAACCTCAGTTCTACCAGTTTTTAGATTAAAAACCCTTTTATTCGGTGTGCCAGGCACGTAGCCTAGAAAGTAGCCTTCATCTGCCACCTCACCCAATTTTTGTTTATCTTTGTTTCGCACAATGGTGCAGGGTAATCCAAATGGTTCAAAGCCTGTTAAGTTTGGTTTTTCGTTAAACATCAACTCATGACAAGTTTTGTTAAAACGTTTAACGGTTAAAACTTTGTTTAGGACATAGCAAGCTGTATTCACAGCTTCTCCCCAGAAAAGAACTGGTAGCTTTGAATCTGAAAGCATCGTCCTAGCGGCTTCAATCAACTTCCTGTTTTTCCTCTCAGCGACTCCATTTTGTTGAGGAGTGTAAGGAGCGGAATATTGATGTTCAATTCCTTTTCGAAGACAGTAGAGATCAAGAATCCGATTCTTGAACTCCGTGCCATTATCACTCCTTAACCTCTTGATCCTTGCATCATGAACGTTTTCCAATTTTGTAAAAAGATCAATAAGCATTTCTGCTGTCTCATCTTTTGTACCTAAAAAGAAAACCCATGAATAACGTGAGTAATCATCAGTGACAACAAGACAGTAGTACTTTCCACCTATGCTCCTTACGTTCACTGGACCAAATAAATCCATGTGAAGTAATTCATAAGGGGCATTAATGGAATTTACTGTTTTAGACTTATAAGGTTTCTTGTGTTGTTTTCCCTTTTGACATGGAAGACATTTATCTTCCACTTGAAACCTCAGCAATGGAACCCCTTTCACTAGCTCATTTTTAATAATGTAATTCATTTTGCGGTAGTGAATGTGGGCCATGCGTCTGTGCCACAACATTGATTCAGCTTCAGATGCTTTTGACAGTAAACACTCCACCGCCGCGGTTGGATCCTTGGCACCCATGTCCATGACATAAGTGTCATTTTTCCTTGGTGCACGCATTACTATCCAATCGTCCAGAATGACCAAACCCGGTTTCAACACCAAAGCCTCAGACTTGGTAAAATGGACCGAGTGACCCGTGTCGCAGACTTGTGACACGCTCATCAGATTGTGTTTAAGTTGCTCAACATAGTTCACTTTGTCCAATGTGATCTTCCCATTCGTCACTTTTCCTCGTCCAATAATTTTTCCACCTTTAGCACCAGCAAAATTTACATGTCCCATCATATTCTTCAAATTCAGAAAACAATCTCGCATCCCCCGTCATGTGCCTGGAGCAGCCACTATCAACATACCATAAGTTGATAATCCTCCTTTGCAGCTCCTGCACCCACCAACCAAAAGATTAGTTAGATTGGGGGACCCAAGCCTTAATGGTCTTGGGTCGTCCAAATTCACCAACTACTTGAACATCCATCCAAGATCCATCACCCCTAATTGGAGTCTTGGATCTCAGACCTGTTGATGGAAATGGGGTATGATTTCCATAAGGTCTCTGGTCCTGAGGGTTCCTATATGTGTTTGGAATATGTGGCCTTTGAAATCTTGAGTTTTGATTCCAAGAAGCTTGATTGTTGTAATTTCTAAAGCCATTGTTATAAAAAGTTCGACCACCATTATTTTGGTATCGATTTTGATATTGACCTTGACTTCTGAAATTATTTGAATTTTGGTTGTTCATTCTTGGTGAACTACTTCTAGGTCTCTCATGTCTGCCTGATGTAGATGCAGGCTGAAATCTTGGTTGATTTCTTTGAAAACGAGGAACTTGAGGAGTTCCCTTTTCAGCCTTATCTACACCACTAGCAACACCCTGTTGTTGCTTTGGAGCAGATTTCTTTGGAGAGTTAAACTCTCTTTCCTTTTTATCACTGTTCTTTTCTGATGACTTCCCTCTTTGTTTCTCACTAACTTGTGCTTCAACCTTTTTATTAGGATAGCAGCTAGCTACATGTCCCTTTGTGTGACATTTGAAGCACGATCTCTTTTTCGAAGACTTCTTAGTTGAAGCCTTTGAACTAGATTCTGGTTTTGATAATGATGCCTTGGAAGGATTTTGTTCAGTTTGCTTAATTTCATATTTTTCTATGTTTTTGTTTTTAGCAAACTCTACATTTGATTCCTTTTCGATAACAGCTGTTTTGGTTTTCATATCACTTCCTTGAACAAAATTAACCTTTTTAACAAAAGTCTGATTATTGTTTATAGATGGTGTATTTTTCTTTTTCAAAACAGATTTGCTGTTATTTTCCTTCTTAGCATCATTATCTTCAAACACATCACCTTGATTGGATGTGGAACTACTTGGTGATGTTGACAGAAAATCTGTAAGCTCATCCTCATCAGGTAGGAAGGAATAGTCATGACTAAGAGGAGGTGGGACTTCATTAAAGCCCTGGAATCCCACACTTGTCTTGTCATTACTCTTCTTTAACCCACCCATCATATGTTTCATAACAAAAGTAGAATCCCTGAATTGACCTAACCTCTTTTCAAGTTCAACAATTTTAAGTTGTGCATTTGACAACTCTTTGTTTTTATCAGAAATCTCTTTTGTTTTCTCAGCCATCATGTCATGAGCTAAGTCTATGACTTGAAGTTTTTCATTTAATTTACAGGTTAAAGCTTCAATTTCAGCTTCATAGCCTTTTATCTTTTTCAAATATGATGACTCGTTTCTTTTAGCAAAGAAATTTGATTCTTTTACATTAGACATTTCGCTCACAAGACATTTGTTTTGAGTTGACAATTTGTCAACTTCACCCTGTAGTTCACGACACTTTAAACAAACAGAAGTAGCAGAGTTACATACCTCTCCTGTCGATTTGTCTGAGTTGGCCATGAGAGCAGCAAGTTGAGCTTCCATTCTTTTGATGATTTCATCTTTTGCTTCAGCTTCCATTACATGCTCAGACTCTGGCCTTTCCTCTTCAGCATCTGTTGTCTGATCAGCCTTATCTTCCTCAGCTTCACTCTTTTTTCTCAACTTTAGCCTCATCTACTGTAGCTTCACCATCATCGACTGGAGTGATCTCTGCCATGAATGCTTGAGTGACATTCTCATCATTTTCTAAGTGAATACTCCAGTCATATGAACCTTCTCTTGCAGTAGATATCAACGCCCTTGAGTTCGAGCTGTTTGATGTATTTCTGTTGTTTGAACTCTGACTCGCAGTCTCATGCTTTTGTTTCTGACATTCCCTAGCGAAGTGACCATAGCTCTGACAATTAAAGCACCTGACTTTGGTCTTGTCGAAACCAACACTCTTCCCCACAAACTTCCTTCCTATTCTATTCATGAACCTCTTCACACGTCTCGAAATCATGGCCATCTGCCATTGTAAATCCATCTCTTCTAGATCATCAGGGTCAATCTGATCATAATCTTCATCTAAAGTGGAAGGATCAGATATCTTCCCCTGAATGTAGTTCTCATATGACGCAACAAAAGAAGCAAGTATAGCAAGATGTTCTTCAGCAGACTTCACACTCATAGGCATTGACTTTGCACTGCTTGTTTGCTTAGAAGCTGATGGTCTCTTAACTCCTGTTAATCCTCCTGAAGCAGCTACAAAACACACATCACCATCCTCATTCACTGTGACCTGCTCATTATCACACGAAAGAAATGCAGTTGCAGAGTCGCTAGAAGCATCATGAGATGAAGAAGATGTAAGCCCATTGTAGATCCCTGGATCTTGAACCTGATCATATCCAGTGTCCTTCTTCTTCATGCTGAGCTCATAAGCTCTTAGCTTTCCAACTACTTCCTCCAATTCCTTTGTTTCATAATCTGCTTCTCCCTTAATCATGAGAGTGTAGATATCCCATTTAGCAGGTAGAGCATCAAGCAGCTTGTCATTTTTCTCAATGTCAGTATAGCAATCTATATCATAATTATCCAGTTCTGACATCAGATCGTAGTATCGAGTGATGATGTCTTCAAGTGACTCATTCTTCATGTACTTGAATACAGCAAACTGCTTCTTCAGTAGGTCAACTTTGTTCGTCTTGACATCAGGATTTCCCTTATATCTCTTCTCAAGTGCATCCCACATTTCCTTTGAAGTAGTGTACTTCTTAAAGGTATGCTTGATGCTATCAGGTAGAGACATCTTGATAGCAGCCAAGACTCTCTTTTTAGCCTCATACATCTTTTTATCATTCTCCTGCATGTTCACATAGGCTGTGACACAAGGTCTGCCCTCAAAGTCATGTGTAGGGTTTGTGTACCCATCAACGATACAGATCCACATTCGTGTGTCCTGATATTCAATGAAGGATTGAAATCTATCCTTCCATGTCAAGTAGTTCTCCACCTTCATCATCTTAGGTGGTTTGTTGGTTGTGCCAACCTCATGCTCCATCCTTAAGAGTTCATTCAGTTTTGTCATGTTCGACATTTTAACGTAACAGACTGATAAAACCGTACAGAATTTTTTCGAAAACAGTGGTTACCAAGTTACACCGTTAGAATCGTCTCGAAAAGACGAATCCAATGATATATAATGTCGAAAACTGAATTCGGGATTTTCCCACGTAACAGACTGATAAAACCATACAGAATTTTTTTTTTGTTTTTTGTCCTAAAAATCCCACGAGTTCAACGGTGCAAACGGCTTCTTCAGATGAGCTATAGATTGTTCTCTAAACTCGAAACACTGAAAATTTTCCTACGCTTGCCTCTCAAAATTCCACCACAAGTGAAACGCACAATATAGGATCGCACAAGACCCTTAGAATCGCACAATGTCTTCTGGATCGCACAATCCACTAACTTTGGGCCAATCTGTCACCGAATGGGCCTGATCGCACAAGTTGAACTCTGATCGCACAAGCTGAGCTCTGATCGCACAAGCTTAAAACGGGTCGCACAAGAACAATCCGGGTCGCACAAGAACAATACGGGTCGCACAAGAGCTAATCTGGGTCGCACAAGGTTCAAAATTTCAACTTTTGAATATCTAATGATCGCACAAGAGCTGATTGGGCCACCCAGCCACCCAATCATGAAACAGCAGCAGCTGACCACACGAAATTGCTTCCTTTTTGAAACTTTTCAAGCAAAGTCTCAATCAACACTTCTTTCCATACACGAAATCCAAGCACAGTGTTCTTCCTGTTCTTCGTAAAAACCCAGAATTTTAACTCGAAAATTCCCAAACAAACTAACAGCCAATAACCAAAACAGATCAAACTATACGAAATTTGAACTGTTCTTCCTTGTTCTTGCTGTTCTTCACGAAGATTATGAATGAGACACCAAAAATTCTTCAACAAAAAAAAACTTGAATCCTACGATCAGTCTTGAACCACGCACAAGAGCAAAATCTCTGATACCAATTGTAGGTCCCTTTGTCCCGTATGGATCGTAACAAGACTGTTAATCTATCAAGGGTGCGGAATCCCCTTGATAAACCTTCGAATACAGAAACAAGAATATGTAGAAGAATAAGACCTTGAATACACAAACACACAAGCTTTTCCAACTGATCTTCTGTGATTATCAAACCTTTAGAAAACGTTTTACAATCACTAAGATCTCCAAGAACCTAACAGCCGATTTCTGTTTTGTTCTTAACCTCTCAAACCGGAATGCTCTCTCAAAGTGTCTATTATATCTAAGATGTCTTTCCAAGAGTCTAAGTGTCTAACCCTAAAACTCAAGACTAAGACTGTTTATATACACACAGCCAAAGCCTACGAATTTGGGCTTTGCCCATATTACCAATACATAAACTTGGGCCTAATAGACTTAATACAAACTTGGACTTGATTGGGCTTCATAGAACTCGTTTTTCTTTAAGTCTTCATGATCCAATCTTCTGTTTAATATCCAAAGACCAATCCAAAGCTGTTGTCACATAACATGCACCAACATGAAAAGCCTTACACAAAACTCTATTGGAACCGCTAATTACCCCAATTTTTTTCCAAAAATTTTCATTTTTTTTACTTGTCTAAGTTTAAGTTGGGAATTCAAGTCTTAACAAGGTTATATTTTTACAAGTTTACAACCGATAGCGTCGTGATAAAAAGAACCAACATAAGAAAATTATGAAAAGGCATGACAAACTTAGTTAAAATTTGATTATATATACTTTATCACATAAAAAACCCTTTTCCCATAAAAGTGAGTTTTGAGCCTTTGACGAGCATACAAATATATATCTTTACACTAAATGCTCATTTTTCGTTTTTTGTGTGAATAGTCGCTTGGTTCGTACGACTCTAGAACTTGCCACAACAATACATTCCCGGTCCTTACCAACTTAAACCCGAGTAAGTAAATGATAGAGGCATTAGGACTAACCCTTTTTCATTCTACACCATTATTTTTCATTTTTTTTACCACCTACCAAAATCCCCCTAGTTAACCCCTTTGAGCCTAAACCTTTTCATTTATTAACCCAAAACAACCCTTTTTACCCACCTAAACCTTGTTATTTTTTTACCCTTTTTTTTAGTAAACAACGTTCGTTTCTCTTATGACTTCTTCAAAAAAAAATCTATATTTTTATATATTTTGATGAAACCAAATAAACAAAAAAAGTTTATCAAAAATAACTTTGTTTGAACAATTCATCAAAATAAAATAAAAATAAAAAAATAAAAGTCTTTCAAACCGACGTTTGTTATGCCTTTCGCCCTTTTTACTAACCACTAACCCAACCACCCACCTTTAGCCCAAGCCTAACCCTTCACACATAAAGTCCTCTTGATATTTACAAAGGTATATAGTTAAAAAGGAGGAGGATTGATTGCTTGGCAAGCTTATGGTAGGAGTAAGTTACATGCCGCTCTCGAGTGATTCACTAAAAATACACCTTCGGCCGAGTGTTGAGTGATCCCCCGTGAGGTATGTGAACTTGTATATAAATGAGATTTTAAAAAGGTATGTTATGCCCTAATAAGTAATTTATCTGAAGAAACGTTCTTAATAAAACATGCCGAATAGGATTGTAAATAAATAAAAATAAAACCTCAATAAAGAATCTTGGAAATCCCGACACTCTATGACAAGCCCAAAAACCTACTCTTCTACCCATTCCATTTGGGATTGAATAAAGCCACATTATAAAGAGTTTTGCTTGAGGACAAGCAAAGATTCAAGTGTGGGGGTATTTGATATGCACAAAATGCAACATATAAATTATATCAATTGTGGCATAAAACTAACCCTTTTTTAGTACTAATGTTGGAAAAAGTGTGTTTTTGTCTTCCTTTTGTATTTTCAGGATTAAATGAGCTCAAATTAACAAAAGAAGCAAAAAGGCAGCAAAATCTAACATAAATACAAGAAAAGGAACAAAAGTGGAATGCCCGACCCCTCGACAGCATCTTCCCAAGCAAAACTAAGAAAATAGAAGACTGAACACGCCCCGTGCTCAGCGAGCACGGGGCCGTGCCCAAGTAGTAGCAGAAAAGACAAACCTTTAGAAGCTTCTACTGGCCACCACGGGGCCGTGCCCAGCGGACACGGGGGCGTGGTCAACTTCCTCCAGGCGCATTTATTGTAATTGCGAATTACAATTAGTGAAGAGAGAGACAAGGATGGACACGGGGCCGTGCCCAGTGGGCACGGGGCCGTGCCCGAGCTTCTGTTCAGCCTATAAATAGGAGTGTTTGGAGCCATTTCAACTCATCCCTTGGCACACCACCTCTCTCACAGTTCATCCACCACCCACCACCCACCACCACCATAACACCATCATCTACCACCATCATCCATTGTCCATCATAGAGTGTGTGAGTCGTCTTGGGATCCAAGATTGATCGTAAGAGTTCTTGACAATCAAAGGCCATGTTTGCCTAAGTCTCTTACATCACTTGGTGAAGACAAGTGTTTAGTGTAATACTTTTTATTTTTAATCTTTTGCACTTTTTAATTGGTTTTGTATTAATGACTTTAATTACTAGTTTCTTATGTTGAAGGCGATTCTTCCTTATCGTTTGTCCGTGGTGTCTTGGCATTATTTTACTGTCTATATAAAATAAAAGATTTTCACCATTCATATCTCCACGGTCTATATGGAGGTATGTTGGCTACCTGGTCGGGGGTTAAAGGAACGGTTTGGTAAGAGTCTTGTCATTGTTCAGTGTATAGATCCTGCAAAGGACCTGGGTCAAATTTAGTAGGACCTCCTTCAATACCCAAAGGTATTGGATGGCGGAGGTCCAAACTCTTTGATCCCCTCATAAGTTAAACTACTATTAAAACTTAAACCCAGCTACTTAGGACTGTATCCCTGCTGACTCAAACTACTTAGCTGAGGGTAACGTCGCCTTCAAAAGAGGGGCCTACCACATTATGCATTAATAACTTAATTAATTATCTTTTAATAATCCAACCCTTTAGGATTGTATCCTTGCTGACTCAAACTACTGGGTTGAGGGTAACGTCGCCTTCAAAAGAGGGGCCTACTACAATAACTAAGATAATCTCTTAAACAAGTGTAAAAGTGTGAAAATAATCAAAGGTTACACTAACACACGAGTCGGATCCAAGTGATTCATCTTGTCTATCTGTTTTTTATTTTTATTTTTATTTTCAGCATTTTAGTTAGTTTTATTTTCTTAGTTTAAAAATCTTTTTCTAACATTTTTGATTAGACGTTGAGGATAAACCGGTACTAAAAGCTCTTGTGTCCTTGGACGACCTCGGTATCTTACCAACACTATACTACGTCCACGATGGGTGCACTTGCCCATATGTCTGTTTAGTGTTAGTAAATATCGTGTTTTATAAATTTAAAACTTGGCTAAAAGTGTAAAAAGGGCTTAAAATACATACCTAAAACATATATACACTAATACGCACATCAAGAATCAATGGCAAGAGCATTGAATTGAAGAACAGTTTGAATGAAAGGTTGTTAGCCGCTCAAAAGGAAGATGTGTTAGAAGCTAACTATCCGGATGAAAAGTTGGGAGTAACTGCTGAACAGTTATCCTATGGCAAGGATGGGATCCTAAGATTGAATGGACGAATATAGGTTCCAATCTATGGAGGACTTCGGGACGTGATTCTTCAAGAAGCCCATAGCTCCAAATATTCTGTTCATCCTGGAAGTGATAAGATGTACTAGGATTTAAAGGAAAATTACTGGTGGATAGGTTTGAAGAAATCTATAGCCACTTATATGGCCAAATGTCTGACGTGTGCTCAAGTTAAAGCAGAACACCAGAAGCCGTCAGGTTTGCTGCAACAGCCTGAACTTCCCACCTGGAAGTGGGAAATGGTAACTATGGATTTTATCACTAAGTTACCGAAAACAAAGCAAGGAAATGATACTATTTGGGTTATAGTAGATAGACTAACTAAGTCAGCCCACTTCTTACCTATTAAGGAAACACACAGCTCAGATAAGTTAGCTCAACTGTACGTGGACAAGATTGTATCTCTTCCCGGAGTGCCTATGTCTATCATCTCTGATAGGGATACGAGGTATACATCACATTTTGGAAAAGCTTTCAGCAATCCCTAGGCACTCGATTAAACTTCAGCACTGCATATCATCCTCAGACGGATGGTCAAAGCGAACATACAATTCAAACGCTGGAGGATATGTTAAGGGTTTGTGTTATTGATTTAGCTGGAAGTTGGGATGATCATCTTCCATTGATTGAATTTTCATATAATAATAGCTATCATTCCAGTATTCAAGCTGCACCTTTTGAAGCTTTGTATGGAAGAAAGTGCAGGACGCCAGTTTATTGGGCGGAAGTTGGAGATGTCCAACTAACAGGACCTGATATAGTCCTGGAGACGACAGATAAGATTGTGTAGATACATGATCGTCTAAAAGCTGCCAGGGATAGGTAGAAATGCTACGCAGATAAAAGGCGTAAACCTCTAAAATTCAAGGTAGGTGACAAAGTGTTACATAAGGTATCACCCTGGAAAGGAGTGATGCGATTTAGCAAGAAAGGCAAGTTGAGCCCCAGATACATAGGACCATTCGAGATCATCGCATGTGTCGGAACAGTGGCTTACAAGCTAAACCTGCCTGTAGAGCTCAGTGGAATTCATAATGTATTTCACATCTGTAACTTAAAGAAGTGTCTAGCCGATGAATCGCTAGCCATGTCACATAAGGATGTGCATATTGATGAGATCTTAAAGTTTGTTGAAAAACCTTTGTCGATCGAGAATCGACAGGTTAAGAAGCCTCGAAGGAAGCATGTACCGATTGTGAAGGTTAAATGGGATGCCCGTAGAGGTCCCGAATACATGTGGGAGGTTGAATCCACAATGAAACAGAAATACACTCAATTATTTCAGTAAATCTTGAGGTCGAGATTTCTTTTAAGGGGGTGAGAATGTAACACCTCGTAAAATCATGTCCAATGCAGTAGTGACACGTGTCGTAAACCCTGATTGTGATTAAAGATATCTTGAGGG
The DNA here is from genome assembly GCF_002127325.2 of Helianthus annuus. Taxonomy (NCBI): domain Eukaryota; kingdom Viridiplantae; phylum Streptophyta; class Magnoliopsida; order Asterales; family Asteraceae; genus Helianthus; species Helianthus annuus. The sequence goes on from NC_035449.2 coordinate 144,489,190, forward strand.
ACTAAAACTGTCAAACAGCGCAAAGATATAATTAGAAGGACCAAAAGCGTCAACATGCCAAACTTGTGCCTCTGAATGACTCTGTATAATGTCCGTATTCATTATTGAATAAATTGTCAGACACTAAAAGCCGTTTGCGCTTAAAAATTCAAAAGTTACAAAACACGGGGGTTCAAAGTGTCAACATGTTAATTTTTTACCTCTGAGAGGTCTTTTAACGTTCCCAAAGTTTTGTAGTACATTATTACACCCTCAAGAACATCTGATAAAAGTTTCATAAAGATCTGATTCAAATTTTGATGTAAATTGAAGTTTCCAAGAATAGGGGTTGAAAGTGTAAATATCACAATTCTTCACACGAGAGCCATTTACAATGTGTCCAAGACTTAAAAATGCATGGCTAAACTCCCTAGGACAACCCAGACCTGATTACATTAACCATGCATGCTGAAAAAGCCAGTTATTCGCGTTCAGAAAGTGCGGGGGCTGATCATGCAAACAAACAAAAGAACTTTAAAACAGGGTGTCTCGCGTGGCGCGCCAGGATTGCCCTGGTCTGGCGCGTGGCGCGACTGGTAAGGTTTTTCAGCAGAACTGGCAGGTGCCCAGCTCTACAACCTGCAATCTTGTGAAGATCTTCTGCAGCCTGTTTCGAATTCAGCAGCTAATTTAACTGTTTTGGAAAAACCACTATACACATGTTAGCATCATAAAACACCTGGGGAACACTTGTCTTGATCCTAGAACACTTGAAATCCTATATAAAGGCCTCATTGCTTCACTTGTTCATTCACACTTCAAGAAAATTCACACACACTCTCTCAAAGCAAGTTCTCTAGAGCAACCTGGTCTTTAAGGAGGCTCTATTAGTTCAAATTTTCGTGCTAAGGACTCTTGTAAGTGCTCTCAGCTTCTGTAATTAAGGTTTTGTTAGTTTAATGACCAAAGGTCAAAGCTATCGTAATTAAGCTTTGACTTAGTGATTAATCACTAATGGTCCAGCCACTATTCGAATTGAAAGTGGCTATGAGTTGGTAATTATGTGGATAATAAATCCTTAAAAGGGCACCCACTGATTATCACTCTAACTTGGTCAATTGTCGGGTCAAACTTAATATTAAAAAGTCAACAGAAAGCTATTTTTGCAAATAAACTTATAACTGACAATGTAGAGGTTATGGAACATGTTTTAACACTAAAATAACTTGGTAAATAATGTAAGAACATGACTAAGCATGTTCAACCCCACAATTCTGAGTTTAGGCTCGGTTCGGAACCGAAAGTCGCAAAAGAAGACTTTTGCTTTGACTTTCAGTTCTGACCCGATGTAGCTTGTTTTAGATATGCCTTAAGGTTCCTTTAGGACCATAATATAAGTTAGTAAAACCCTCTGAGGTTATACTACATGGTTCCCTATTATCCGATTCAATTGCATGTTTCCATTAATTGCCTAAATGTTGACCATTATGCCCTTTGGACATTAAAACGAGATTTTTGAAAATGTGAGAGGATAAAAACCTTTATTACTGATTTATAAACTTGTCCTTAAAATTTGACATCAGTTTGAGGTCTAAATTAGGAGTTATGCTCAATATCGTAAATTGAAGCCTTTTTATTAATTAAACGACATTTTTGGCATAGAACCCATCTACACCCAAATTTTGACACCAATGTAATATAATATTTTGGGATTTTTGAAGATTTTTATTAATTTTTGAACTGATCATAACATAGGGTTCTTACTTTGATCCGGTAATTGACGGTTATACCCTTTTTGCTAATAAAATGAGTTTTACATAACATTTTGATACTAAATCTTTTGCTACTGATTTTATATGTTAAATAAAATATTTTAAGCCTTCTGGACTGATAAAAATCTCAGCGTTCCTTATATAACCTAAAAATAGCCTAAAACCGACTTTTTACGCAATTTAAACGCATAGTATGGGCTAAAACTATTTTTAACACATAAGACTTATTACCTACTGATATTATAAGTAAATTTTTATACTTTAACGGTAAATAAAAGTTCTGAACTCAGATTTCCAAATTTGACTTTTAAAGGTTATGTGAAATGACCAAAATGCCCCTTCGGTGCATAGTTTGGTTATAAATAATAAATTTCACATATATGCAATACCTTACTGATGTGACTTGCAAAAATAAATATTTTACTGATCATGTTAGACCAGAACCTCAGATTGGTATTTAATCTCTTTTATAATCTTTAAAATGACCAAAATACCCCTACGGGGCATAAATTCGTTTAAAATCTGTTTTAGGCATAATGGAAGGTATCCTACTGATATCATAACACATTTTAAGCATAGTAACTTAGGTAACCTGTACATGACTCATTTGGGTACCCGTTAAGCATTTTTCACGTTCGGTATGGTTTATGTGACTAGTTTGCATAAATTGACCGAAACGGGTCAAACCTTATCATTTTGCTTCAAAATCCAGAATGTGTTTAGTTTACCCATATTATACAAGTCTTCATACTTGTCGGGTCTAAATCACATTCTAATCCGGTATTCGCTTAATCTTGCGTTTTGAACCGTATGTCTTTCCTTAAAACTAACCAGTCTAAGTTTAAACTTAGGTAAGACCCGTTAGGAATCTAATAGGTTATTAAAACCTTCGTTCCAGATCTAGGAGCCCAGTAAAAGATATTTGCACTTGCTGATTGTATACGGCTGAGATAAATTTGTATATTTTGCTCAGGTAAATACTTTTAACTTAATTTCCCTTATACGGGCTTGGGGTACGGTATTTAAAATACCACTTGGTTGGGTATTGAATCTTTAATCGTATGAAGGTTAAATCATTGAAATAACCCGTTTAATCTGTTTTGTTTGTTTTAAACCTTTGGGGGGTTAATAACTATATCCTGGATATCCTCGGCTCATTCATTGAAATGGCCACGAGTTAAGCACGGGGTGTAGGCATACACCTGCCGGTGCGTATGTAAAATAATGTACCCGCTTGTTCGAGAATAACTCGCCGTGGGTTATATTATGTGGTGTGTCTATTAATCTTTAACCCAGTATTTTAACCCGGGCTACTGAACGTATAACAAACATATAATTCTTTTACAAGATTATTTTCAAATAATTATCCCAAGTTATAAAAGATTATTTGTGCCTTGTGCATTTAAATCAATTTTCTTAAAACATTTTCAAAAGTGTCGGTTAATTGTATTTACCAGTTTAAACTGACGTATTTTCTAAAAAGGTTAAGTGCAGGTACTAAGCGTAATGGGCTAGAACTCCCGAGTGAATAAATAAAAAGTCTTGCAAGCTTTTATCACTTTAAATCTGTTGAACAACATCTCTTTTGATCCGCCTGTGGATCCACTTTACATTCTGTTATGTAATATTTATGTTACTTTCATTCGGTTTGTAATATTATTACTTTTAGACTTCCGCTGTGCATTGAATTGTGATAAATTGACTATGATGATATCAACTACGTCACGATACTCCCCACCGGGCCCACCGGTATTACGTGGAAATATTAGGGTGTGACAGGTTGGTATCAGAGCCAACATTGAGTGAATTAAACACTAGCCTTTTGTGTTTAATCTCAAAGACACAGTTACTCATTCCTTGACTTTCGAGTCTAGGCAAAGGACTTAGGACTAATCCTAATCTTTTAATTTGTCCTTTATTGTTTTCTTGGTTATTTTCCTTTGCTTGTTTTGACAGGAACAGAAGATGCCACTGCGTATTAGAGGTAGAGGAAGAGGCGGTAAGGCCCCAATCTTCACCAGCCATGACCATGAAGCCGGGCCATCACACCGGTGAACTCCTTTAGTGACAATGAGCACGAGTCCCCAAGAAGACTGGAGGACATATTTAGAGCCTGCGACGCATTCTGGGGGGGGGGGGTAGTTGCACGGACCTCCCATCCGCCGGACATATTTAGAGCCTGCGACACATTCTGGGGGGAGGACATATTTAGAGCCTGCGACGCATTCTGGGTGAGGCTGGCCAACTGGGCTACCCACCTTCGTACCATGACTCTTTCGGGCTCCATCAAGGCAACGAGTCCGATCATTCTCGCCACTCCTACTTGTCGTTGCAGCGGTCGGGTTCACACCGTGCCTTTGAGTGAATAAATAAAAAGTCTTGCAAGCTTTTATCACTTTAAATCTGTTGAACAACATCTCTTTTGTTTTAATCCGCCTGTGGATCCACTTTACATTCCGTTGTGTAATATTTATGTTACTTTCGTTCGGTTTGTGATATTATTACTTTTAGACTTCCGCTGTGCATTGAACTGTGATAAATTGACTATGATGATATCAACTACGTCATGATACTCTCCACCGGGCCCACCGGTATTACGTGGAAATGTTGGGGTGTGACAATGTAAGATGGTGTACAAACGACGTCAAAGTGATCGTTGTTGTGCGGATCCGGCCAGAGCCCAGATGAGAACGTCTGTTGTGGATGGTGGGGAGGATGATAACGACTAGATCGTTGATCCTCATCCTTTAGAGTGGTATGGTGAAGCGTTGCACGCTCCTGCAGAAGTGTTGGCCATGTTTCCTGATGTGTAGATTATTATAACTTATTAACAGTAAGTTTGGGATGTGTGTCCCGTTTGTAAATATTGCTGATGCACTGCTGTGCATGTATATTTTGTCAATGTGCTTTACTGCACAAGTAACTTATTTTGCAAATACGATATGTTTGAATTACAATGTCTTGCATGAGTATAATTTCTTTGTTTAGGTAAGGCGAATAAAGATGGTGCTAAGCTCATGTGTGAATGTAGGGTTGAACCTTGTGCTGGACTTGTGTCCACGGACCGTTCATGAGACTTGTAATGTGCTACCATACTGTTTTGCGCTTACCAAAAGAAATTACATGCATTTTGTAATAAACACAAGATCATAACAAAAGTAAAACTTTGTATTGATTTGGATAAGGCGTGGGGCCAGTAGATACAAAGTAAATAAATATGATAATTATGGTGCATACGCAAGTGCTGACTTTTGTATTGTTGCGCGTTCCAAGTGCGTGGAATGTCTGTTCCATCAAGCCGTTTTAGGGTATATGCAACTTTTCCTAGGACTTCGTGAATGACGTATGATCCTTCCCATTTGGGCACGAGTTTCCCTGGCTTCTCAGCGTTGGAGGCCTCATTGTCTCATAGAACAAAATCTCCTGGTACAAAAGTGCATATGCGCACTCGAGCATTATAATATTTCTCTAGCTTTGATTTGTACCTGGCTTCGTTGATGGCTGCATTTCCGCGCCTCTCTCAAGGAGATCCAGGTCGATTCTGCGCTCAATCTTGTTGTTTCGCGTTTCCATGGCTATCATTCGTGGTGATGGGAGGCCAATCTCCGCTGGAATTACTGATTCTGAACCATAAACGAGGTTGGATGGCGTTTCCCCTGTGTTGGTTTTTGGCATAATGCGGTGAGCCCATAAAATGCTTGAGAGTTCGTCCACCCACCCCCTTCTTGCAGTTCCCAGTCTTGCTTTATGCCATCCACGATCTGCTTGTTGACGCTCTCGACTTGTCCGTTTGCCTGTGGATGCGTCACAGAGGCGAAACTATATTCAATGTTCATCTCCTTTAACCATTTTTGCAGATCTTCCGACGCGAAGTTGGTACCATTGTCAGTAATGATGCGCAGTGGTAATCCGAAGTGGCATATGATGTTCTCCCAGATGAATTTTCGGATTACCATGGCTGTAGTTGATGTGAGGGCCTTGGCTTCTACCCATTTAGTAAAGTGGTCTACCGCTACCACTATAAACTTTACTACGCCAGGCGCGTCCGGGAAAGGACCTACTAAGTTGATGCCCCATTGCTGGAAAGGCCATGCCGCAGTTACTGGGACCAGAGGGTTCTTAGGGCGGATTGTTTTTGGAGCATGACGTTGACATGACGTGCACTTGCGCAAGAGTTCTACAGCATCTACATGCATGCCTGGCCAATAATAGCCATGCGCGGGCCTGCGTGGATTCCACATAGCCCTTCATGAATCTCTCAGACCAGATACTGCGCGTCGTGCTTGTCTACACATCTTAAGAGAGGACCCATGTTGAATTTTTCTAGCTTCCGCCTTTCCTTCTGGGAGGGTTCCATGTTGCAAATACATAATGATTGGGGACATCCAAGATGGGTTCCCGACCTCTATTATGTTTACTTGTCTTAGAGGAACGGATGGATTTGAGAGAACCTCGATGCGGACTTCCTTTGCTAAGTGCTTGAAGCTTGTAGCAGCTGATTTGTTTAGAGCATCTACGTGCTTGTTCTCACTTCTGTTGATGTGAATTATCTTGAAGGTCTGAAACTGGTTGATCAGAATCCTTGCCTGATCGAGGTATAAGGCCATTGCTTCGCCTTTTGCGTCATAATGACCATTGACTTGCTCTGCTACCCACTTGAAATTGACATGTGCTTCAAGATTTTTTGCTCCCATTTTGAGTGCCAGGCGGAGACCTGCGAGGAATGCTTCGTACTCTGCTTCGTTGTAAGTACTCTTGAAATCTAGATGGATGGCGTACGTGAGTTCGTGGTTATCGGGACTAACTAGGCGAAGACCTGCCCCTGCGCCATCATCATTTGACGCGCCATCTGTATGCAATGTCCAAACCCTATCATCAAAGACTGGGGTAGGATTTTGTATGGCTTCACATTCCTGGATCTTGTCGACGGGAATTTTGGTAACAAAGTCTGCGTGGACTTGTCCCTTAATAGCTGGTCTCGGTTTTTACAAGATGTTATATCCACCTAGCTCGATAGCCCATTTGGCTAACCTGCCTGCGACATCTGGTTTGGACAAGACTTGTCCTAGATGATAGTTGGTAAGGACAGTGATGACGTGACCAGAAAAATATCGTCACAACCTGTGGGATGCGTGAACTAGTGCAAGGACAAATTTCTCCATGATAGAAGCGTGTTTCTGGACCAGTTAACATTTTGCTGATGTACTATATTGGAGTCTGAACTCCGTCCCTTTCGACCATTAGTACTGCGCCGACTGCTACTTCTGCTGCGAAGAGGTATAGGATTAATGGTTCATCTTTTCGCGGGGCTGTTAAGGTTGGTAGTTGAATCAGACATTCTTTCATTTGTTGGAAAGCTTTTTCCGCTTCTGGGGTCCATTGAAACTGGCTCTTTTTAACGCAGTTGCGTAACGTACTGATGAATGGATATGATTTGGCAGCATGATTTGCCAGAAACCTGTTGAGCGCCGCTAACCAACCGGCTAGGCATTGCATTTCTTTGATGGATGCTTGTGATGGCCTAAGTTGAATGGCTTCCACTTTCTCTAGGTTAACCTTGAAACCATCTTTGGTTACGATAAACCCTAGGAATTTGCCTTCTTCCATGCCGAATGAACATTTGACCAGATTTAGCTTTAGGTTAACTCTGCGTAGGGAGTCGAAGGTGCGCTGAATGTTTGCGAGTATAGAGTCCTCTTCCCGACTCATGATAACGAGGTCATTTTGTCTTCGTCCTCTTCCTTCATTTGTACTTGATGATATCCTTTAGAGCAATCTAAGAAACATTTCCAGCGAAAGGATGCTAGGGAATCTACCTTCTTGTTTATCTCTGGAAGGGCATAACAGTCTTTTGGCTAGGCTTTGTTAAGATCCTTGAAATCAACGCACATGCGCCACCCACCGTTGTGCTTCTGCACCATTACTGGGTTAGCTACCCAGGTTTGGTATTGTACTTCGCGCAGAATCCCAGCTTGAAGTAATTCGGCTACTTGTTCATTCATTGCGCGAGCCTTTTCTGTACTGAGACTGCGTTTCCCTTACGCGACTGGTTCTGCGGAAGGTCGGATATTTAAGAAGTGTTCTAGTATCTCCCTTGGTACTCCGGTCATGTCCGCTGGGGACCATGCGAAGATATCCATATTCTCAGATAAGAGTTCTTTCAGTTTTGCGCAGATTGCTAGTGAGATGGCATGCCCTAAGAGAATGGTTTACTCAGGGTATTCTTCGTTGAGGACCCACTTCTCTGGTTCATTTGATGGTGATGGCTTCGCAACCTTTACTGGTGGCTCGTCCTCTACATACATCACCTCTTTGCTGGAATATAGAATTGCTACTCCGGTTTCTGTTGGGAAACCACAAGCGGCATGTGGTATGGATAATCATGCTAAACTCCCTCTGTGAACGTCTTCCTAGCAGTACATCATGGCGTAGTGTAGCTGCCATAACCATAAAATTGACTGTGACAGTGCGCGAGTGTTCTCCGTCTGAGAGTGTTACAGGGAAGGCGATTTGTCCCAGTGGAAAGACGGCTTCATTGCAGAAACCAGTTAGAGGAAAATCGACTGGTTTCAAGTGTGCCTTATCCTCTGGGTCTAATTGTTTAAAGCATTGCTCGTAAATTATATCCATTGAACTACCCGGGTCGATGAACATGTAATCAGTACGATAATGACCGAAGATACCAGTTATGATTATCGGACGTTCTTCTTAAGGACCTCCTAGAATAACGGGGAAGACTACTTGTTGTTCTCACCAATGCTGACTGTGGCTCCGTTTGTGTGGTTTACGCGAGGGTCCCCCTTGCACCATGTATGTTTGTTCCGTACTGGTTTTCTGGTGGTTGTTGTTTTCCATATCTTGTTTCATATATCTGAATGTTTTTAGATACTCTTTGTTTCTAGGTTGGATGTCCCACTGATGTGTTGATCGTGGGTCCAACACTGTGCTATCGGATTTCTTCTAAAGCGTGTACTCTGCCTGAGACTCCTGAAAACCAGATCTGATATGGAGAGATTCAGATCTGGTGTTTTCTTGAGGGTATACCTCTGTTACTTCAGTCGGCAGGTTTGGAGAATCATTAAGAGATCCATTAGATGTGTTCACCATTTGCATCGGAGTGACAGATTTTGGTGTAAAAATTTCATTTATGGTATTTTGGATGTTAGTTTTGTCCTTCTCTCCGATGCGCGGATATCGAAGATTGTTTCTTCTATGCTTTGTTTAGAACCGGTGCGCAGCCGCGTAGGGTTCTACTCAAGATGTTTATGTGCTGGGGTTATGGTATGGTCTCATACACCTGCGCAAAGTTTTCAGGACCTTACCCCTTCAGGAAGTAATTAATTCTGATTTCTATTAAGACTTTAACAGTACAGGACCACGAAATCAATTGGGCAGAGCTTCGCCTCAAGAATCTCCAAAAGTTACAAATGAACTAGACAAGTCACCTATTTATAGATTCACAGGTTCGAACCAGGATGTGCATGGCTTCGTACGAAGCCACAACCCTTCGTACGAAGGCACACTAATGACAATCTTCTGGCTTCGTTAGAACCAGCCCTTCGAACCAGGACTCATTTCTTTAATAGTCTTCATACTTTTCTTAGATCAGCATCAGTCTTTCTTCATTTGCTTCAGCTACATTATGTGATTGACGCAAGCGATAGACATATGCACTCACACATATTGTAAGGCTTCGCATATTTGTACTTTCCCGATTTAGCAAGTATTGTTGTATAATCTATATTTAGATACTTGTACTCTTGTCATAAGCTATCTCGTTTCATTTTGTAGTCCGAGACAATTGATTATTATGAAAACATAAGTATTTTATTTGTATTATTGTTATTCACGTTGAATTTATGTGCATGTTTATACTCATAATCAACATTTTAAACACTACATTATGAATGATTCTTAATTGCACGACGTACGCATACTCTTGTTACACGTAAAACCGGTCAAAACATAAAACTTAATCAAACTTGAACCTCGAAAGAAAAGGGAAGACACACTCGTAAGGATGTGCCCCTTCGTAAGGATGTGCACCTTCGTAAGGATGTGCCCATTAGTAAGGATGTGCCCATTCGTGCGAATGTGCACATCCGTTTCAAACGCACATCAGTCCGAACTCGTCGGAAACCCTAAATTTCACCCTAAGCCTATAAATAGGCACACTACTTCACATTTTCTCTTGCTCCCTTCTTCACTGACTCTCTCAAATTCCCCCTCTGCAATCAGCAACATTCTTGTAAGATTTTCTGTAAGACCCTTAGTTCGATATTAACAATTTCATATAAGTTTCGACTATATAATAGCTTTTATACGATTACACATACATATGAAAATACGAGTTTCTTAAAACTTCTTGAAATTTAAAACATTCAACTTAAAGTCTTCGTTTAATCGCGTAACGACGAAACATAATGCGGAAGCTTGAATCTTTGATTGTGTTCGGTTCTTTGTTGAGCTTGATCGTCATCCAGTGCTTCAAAGTATACCTACATTTCATAAATCATGAAATGTGTTAGTTATATGGCGTTTAAAACGTGTCTAAACGAATTCGCAAGACAAAACAAGCAAAACAAATTTTTTTTTGCCAGATTCATAGCCTGTCGCGGGCCGTGACAGGTTTAGCTTATGTCTTTCACGGAGCGCGAAGCCCCCTGACAAATCGGGACCGAAAAGATGGTTACCCGTCACGGGACGCGAGAGTCTGATTTCGACAGAAGGTTTTGCAGCTGGAGCCGCATATTCCCAGGATTGCCATTTTCACTAAAATGGTCATAACTCCCTCAATTTTTATCCGTTTTACCTCCCTTTTCTTCCTACGAGATCATAATTTGATTCTCTATCATACAGAGTTAAAATCCGACATCTGAATTAACAAAATTCTAGATTTTAAGCCCTCGGCTTAAAATTCAATTACTAAACTTTTGACCCATTTCATGATTTATTAAACAAACTTGTTTCTAAATCATCATAAAGCCATGGACTACATTTTTAACTCAAAATATTTAACTCGTGATCATAACTATTATGAATTACACAACCATTACCCAAGTTATGCGCATAATTCATTTTGACCCGTTTAGAAGATTTAAGAATTTAAGCTTAAATCTCACTCTTTCTTTTCACACACCCCATTTCCACATTAAGATATCTAATTATCTTCTACCATAACTATAATTGTGGTGGATTTATTATAGTGAACTACTTATTCCGAATTCTACCCTTCGGTTTGTCATTTTACGGAAAAGACCCAATTTGAGGCGTTTGACCCAAACGACTTATACCTATAACTTTTTACACTTATCAAAAGACTTATTCGATCATAAAACTTATTTTCAAAGACCCTTAAGGGTCATTTGCCCGGTTTATCATTTAAGGGCATTTTGGTTAACTTTAGCCTGTCCTTTTACGACAAAGGGCTTTTAATAACATATTTGACCGAAATCGCACATTTTAGCTATAATTTTATTTACACATACCTGGCTCGGGTCAAAGTATTGACCCATTTTAATACCTTGCCTTAATAAGTTGCTAATTAATAGCAACGCAAATTCTCATACGATATTCACCCATGTGAGCATAAAACTCGACAAGCACTTATTAGTCGTTATTGTCAAACGGTGTTAAATTCACCAATTGACCGGTTTGGCCTAAATGACCAAACATTTTGTATTTATAGTAGAATGGTATATTTACCATTTCGCTCATTTGACCGTTTTTCGGGTTTCAACCATAAGGTCATATTTCTTTAAAGCTTTTTCTTACATACTTAACCCATCTTGGCGTACACCATAGGGTATCCTTAAAACTTTAACATACTTTCGCCAATACGTGACTAAATTACCATTTTACCCCTTTCCTCAATATGAGTTACTCCATAAGGTAACATTTTAAAAACTCATTGTATGTCCGTCATTTCATGACTAAATTACCGTTTTACCCCTTTTACCATCAGTTAGGGTTTTTCATCATTTTCATTTATTCCGACCCATATCCTTTTGCGTCGGAACATCATATTTGGAATATTAATTTGTCGTATTTATAACCCATACAATAATGAGTATTCTATAAAAAGGGTGTAAGCTTACTTACCTTGCATCCAAATTATGCTTTACCTTCATACTTGATTCGTTTGACCCGCTTCCTTCCCAAGCATCCACCTAGCTTGTCAAGCGTCAAACTATCATTATAATTCGTAAGATGGTTAGATTAGTCATTATCAATCACGACTTTTCCACCTTACGGTTTTTATGTCGAAATTATTATTAGATCTTATCTTTGGTAAGTTTGACTTTTAAAAGTCAATTGACTTATTAACATATACAAATGCACAATTTGGTTCATCGAACTCACTTAGGCATTTCATTCGAATACTTAATTAAATCATTTTTTTACATACTAACTAGTAGGTAACATGATTTCAAGCATCTATAACATGATTTTAACATCGATTTCTTTATATCATATAAAAACCCATCTCATGGCAAGTATGATCAAATACCCAAATTTTTAGATTATTCAAACACCTTCTTATCACTATCATGTATGATGATTCTAGACGTATTTATATCATCAATTTCATCATTTTATTAAAACCCACTTATCTAAGTGTGGTAAATCATCTAAACACTCAAATCATAGCAACATATGTAGAATTTTCACTTAGGGTTTTGTTCCTAAGCAAGTATACATCACTAATTTGGCCATAACCTCTACGATTCATACATAAATCGCAACTTGTGATGTTCATCTAATTTCACAACTTCATCAAACATTAAAATTTTACATACCTTATACTAGCTTGGGTCATCGTTAATTCACGTTCATTCATGAATTTGAGCTCCAATTAGCCCTTCAATTTGATGATTGTGGTTGAATTAGGGTTTTGGCTCCCCTGAGCCTTCCTGATCGTTCCAGAATACACACCTAGTGTGTGTTTTGTTTTATTTTTCTTTTAATAATTCATCTTTCAAGTTATCGCACTTTGGTCCCTCATGTTTAGTTAGTTATTAAGTAGGCTACAACCTACTTATTTCCAACAATATTTCCTCTTATTAACTAGGTTAAACATTCCTAGCTAACTTAGTGGGTTCGGGGAGGTTATAACCCTTTTTATTTTAAGTCCCGTTAACTCGGGCCTCTTGTAAACTTTTATTTTCTAAAAAGCTTTCGTTCACCTTTTATTTAATATTAGGTTTATTTATTTGAATCCTAATATTCACCGAGTTAATTTTTACCACTAACGGTATTTTACCCGTTCATTAATATTAACGTTGTTTGATCACCAAACCCGTTTTTAGGGTGTTACAAGTCTACCCCCTTAAAGAGGTTTCGTCCTCGAAATCTTTCTTACATAGTTCATTAAGTTGAACCTAATGCACTTAGTCTTGGTAATCCTTTGAACATTGCTCATACTTTAACAATTTGTTAGTATTACCGGGAAAGTATGGTAATGTCTCTTTTGGTTACAAGGCATGTGCGTCTTTCATGTGAAATAACGCAACTCAAAATAACATTTTCATAATTTATTGTAACGCATTTCAAACAACTTTTCGTAATTTCGTCATTTCGACCCGTTTGGGTGTTTTAGTGAAATCTTTCACTTTTGACAAACAAACTCTTTTGTTTTTGAATTTATTCATTCGGTTCATTCATACGGAATCTACCGCTTAAGAACAAGCTGAATTTCTTGATTTTATCTTAGTTATTCAACACAAATCAATGCGTAATATTAACAATATTCTATAAAGCGTATAGACATATACCTTATAGTTTTTTCCTTTAATCGTGCTTTTGCTCGATTTGATTTCCTGACACTTCATTTGTGTTGCCTTATGATCCCCTAGTATAGGTGATCAATACTCTTCGTTAGTAAGTGTCACACCCCAACCGATGGCGGAACCATCAGAGTGAGACGAAATAGATTGCAAGAGACTTCATAACACTATACGTGACAAGTATTTAAAAAATAGATTTTCATTTCATTTCTAAAAAATCAATTACAAGGATTTGAAACAAATACAACATGAATAATGAAATACAATACAATAAGAATACAAAATTTAAAATGTGTATCTGAGCATCCTACTAGATTCCATGCATCACCAGCATCATCGCTAAACCTGCAACATGTTTTAAAAAGCATAGTTCAATACAAAGATATTGGCGAGTACACTAGTTTTAGACTCATGGCATATGTATAAAAAGGTATATTCAATCCAACATAGCATTTGGTATACAAGGTCAAACTATCATGCATAACAATATGTCAACTCTAGTGTCCACTAGTATTTAGCATCCCTCGTCACAAAAGCAACGAGACCGTTATAGAATAGAGACTTAACAAAACCCTGTCGGGTGGTGTGCTACTCCTATAGCTCTATAATTGTTTAAGCCTAGTTAACAAGTAGTATGTATTCTAGCATGAACCTAAGCATAACAAGGCATGTATACGGATCGAATGAATAAAAGCATGTTTGTGAATTGTGCGGTTTAACAAGTAAAACATGTTGCACCCAAAGTGTATTAAAAAGGAAAATGGGTCAAGTGTACTCACAAAATTGCATATGCTTTCCGATTATCCAATTTGACGAAGTTTTTGAGTTTAGGAGGTTGAGTAAGTTCGGTTTGGGATTTTAAGAGACGTATACATTCGGTCTAAGGGTATGGAGTTTAAAGTGCATGAAAAGTAAGTATATGAAAAGTAATCATCTTGTACACATTGCACATGTTCTTGACACTATTAAAACTCCAAAAGAGTTTGTAGGATTTCATGGATCAAAGGTCCATTAGAGTCATAACAAGTGTATGGTCATAGATGGTGTAAGTCTAGTACTTTGACGAATGAACACAAGTTCATCTTCAAAGGTTCGAATGTTGAATAGTATATATAGATATTATTTAGATAATGTAATATATCAATAAGTCCAATAGTTCAAGCATGAGGTAGGAGGATGAATCCCCCATTTAGGTACCTCTTTGTGTCATAGAAATCATGTAGGAGGTTGGAAGAAATGTCTTCCATTTAGGCACCTCTAAGTGTTCACCACTACACTTGATGTAAGAACATACAAGGAGGGTTATGAACTACAAGTAATACAAGAATACTAAACACTAATCTATAAAAAATCATCAAGCAATGTGTGGATTTTATGTAGGACAACCCAAGTTAATCCTAAATCACACTTACATCAAGTCTTGAACTTGAACATCACTTGTGGGTTAAGCCCTTGAAGAAAACAGAAAGTTTGTGAGATTTATACCTCTGATTTTGAATGTCTCAACCTTGTTTTTAAGCCTAACTAACCATAGAAGTGGTTATAAGCATAAGGACATAGGTTTGAGATGAATTTCCTCAAGTTTAATCAAGTTTATCAATGTTTGAAACAAGAATAGAAAAATCAGTCAACTTTGGAGCCCTTTTGGTGATATTCCAGGGCCTGGTTTTCTAGGGAAAACCAATGGAAACGTAGCTAAGGTCAATACAAAGAAGTAGGAAAAAGAATCGAGTGAATTGGATAAGAAATGAGTGAGTTATGCTCACCTTTGTGAATGTTGGTATTTCTACTTGAACTCTTGCTTTCAGCTACGATTTGGAGGATGTTTTGAGAGTGTTTTAGTGTTGCAAAAGTGGTAGGGAGGCTGGTTATAAGTGGTATTTATAGGGGGAGGATTAGAGTTAAGTTGGGTGAGCATTTAATACAATTAGGTGAGAGTTTAAGAAATAAAAAAAAAGAAATAATTCAGCCATAGTTGGCTGATTGCAAGGGTTGTTTGGCAGCATTTATTATTTTTTTCTTGTTGTTTAAATGATGTAAAATGTATAAATAAGAGGTATTTTATATAATTAAGATGCTACATAAAGCTTAATGTGCATTTAACATGTTATCAAGGTGTTAGTCCCGAAAAACCCGTGATATCACTCAACGGTTCGATCGAATGCGGAAAGTAAGATCAAACCGACAAGAACAAAAAGAAATATTTTATTAAAGAACTCAGTGCCGCTGCTTAGATCGCACACAGTCTCGAAGACTGTCTGGTACGATCTCCGAGAACCTTGCACACAATCCCTAGGATTGTCGGGTACAAGGCTCTCTATTTGGGGCTACATGATTACAAGAATAGGAAAGCTCTACTACAATAACCTAATCAAGACTATTTATAGGAGCCTCCACCCTATTGGCCCACATGGCCTAGCCCAAGCCCAAAAAATAATTTAAAACCAATTAATCATAAAAGACCGTAATAAAGATAAGCTTAAAACTCTGGACCTAACAATCTCCCCCTAGTTTTATGCTCTCTTTATTACGGTTTAGACGATCTCCAACCATGGGTCTTCTCCTTTAGTGGCCCAGCAATGAACGAGCCGATCAACGTATCTCGAAGTTGTTTCGGATGATAATTAATGATGTCCGACGAATGACGGAGGTCTCGGATGATGTCGGATAGGGAGAGGTTGATCTCGAATGACAGCGGATGATGATCTCGAATGAAGATGTATGATCTCGGATTATTTTTCATATCCAAGATGAAATACTGATTTAGTAACAAGAACACACGGATTCAAAGTGATCCGTTTGGTATCCAAGTCACGCAAAAACACAGCCCAAATGTGAGAGAAAAAAAATTCATTCGTCCCCTTCTTCGAAATATCAACAAACGTTACCTTTCTTTGGGCCTTGGCTTGAACAGCCGGCTTCTATTTGTAGCTATTGGACATGAAGTATTTGAGAACTGTTGGGCTTGCAATATTACATACCTGGGCTTCTTTCTATTTGACCCAAATTAAATCAGTAGCTAAGAAGCTACCCTCTACACATCGGCAAAAGTCCCACAAAATTCTGCACTGAATTAAAAAAAATGCCTTTTATTCCCTCACCGTAGATCAACATTATCCAATGGTGTAGATATAATAGGGTTTTTTATAATTCCGAATGGATATCATGTGCATCCGCCATACCCAAGATTCTCTGACCTGTGACGTCATTACCTTCGAACCACCCATATTCTCGGAAACTTTTTTTTTCGTTCACTACTGCCGGACTCGAAAAAAATCAGCAAGCAACAATACGGTGATTACACACACAATCATCACACCAGCTAACATTTATAACATCGATCAACTTACAGTCCATCTTCAACACCACTAATCACGACAACGTACCTGCAACCTCTTCAATCACCATCAACCTCCACGACTGTCATTCCTCGTCGGCGAACAGTTTCGACGGCGGCTGTACCATCAACCTCCATAAACACCGTTATTCGACTCCGTCGAACACCAAACACCGTCATCTCCGACACTTTCCGTCATCATCAACAGAAACCTGCAACTCAATCTCGATCCTCACCCTTGAATATTTGTTGGATCTCATTCCTCATTAACCATCTTACAACCGCCGTTTAATCACCTAATCCGACGGCCTCCTCCGATCACCGAACCGAGTCATCACCTCCATTCACCGTCACTGCTCCCCACCATTCTCCGGCACCCGCTGTTCACCGTTTTCATCTCCAACATCTTCGTATAAGCATCCACAGCCCCTCGTTACCTTCGTCTCCTTCATCATCACCAACATCTGCGGTCACCGAGACTCTCCGACGCGAACTCCGATCATCCTTCGTTGTCACACCCCCAAAATCCACCTGCGGAGTATCACCGCTTGGGAGCGTGACATGACCAGGATCTTAACCACCAATCATATTGAACGTGTAATATAGTTAAGTATAGCGGAAGCATTTAAGTAAAGCTCAAACATAAGTGTAAACGTATGAAATATCATAAGTGTTGAAATAGTATTCACGACCCTTTGCCCACAACGACCTGCTCCTCCCTGTGCAAGCTCCATAAAGTACCTAAGGTCCTGCAAGGCATGCAGCAGAGTGTCAACAACTAGTTGAGCGAGTTCACAGAAAGTAAGTTCAGTAATAGAATAGTATAGCAAGCATTGCGTTCGTTTATCTAATCATGCATCGTATTAGTTCGTTCATTGTTCATGTATAGTATTGGTTCGTATCGCGGGCCATTTCGGCATGTATGCGAAGATTGGGGAAAGTTCTCAAGTATTCTAGACTATGTATATTTGTATCGCGGCCACCCTGGCATGTGTGCGAAGTTTTAGTATATAGTCCGCGGCCTTTCCAAGGCATGTGTGCGAAGATCAGTCATAATATCGCGGCCAACCCCTGGCGTGTATGCGAAGATCAGTTCAATTGGTATACTAGTCTAGCCGTATCTTATCATTCACCACCCTCACCCTGAGGACTCGTATCATTATATTCCGTTAACTAAGTATGCACGTATAATTTATTCAATCCCATTCCCACCCTGGGAACCCCATGCCTTGGCTGTGTGAACTCACCTTGGGTTGCTCGGCAGATACACAAAGAGAGAAAGAGAGTTCTTGAACTAACAGTGGTCAACCACGTCCTAACAGGGTTATTACATAAGTCAGGTTCGCATATAGCACGTATGTTGTATCACATAGGTTAACACGTTGCAAGCATGCAAGGATGGTAAACACGTACACGTATCAGCAATCCGATAAGCAATCTAAGTATTCGGCCCAAACATAATCCGGCCCAAATAATATTCACCCAACCTATCAGCCCAATCAGATAAGTAGTCCAAATAGCATAGGTGTAAACAAGTCCAGTTATCCGGCCCAATTAGTTGGGCTCGTGCCAGTGTGCAAGTCCAATTATGTGTACGTGCATGGTCTCGACTCGCAACAGAGATTACGAGTCGCAACAAGGGAGATCTCGACAGATGCATATCCTTCGAGACTAGGTGGTCTCGAGTCAGGTCTCGAGTCGCAACGGGGTTACGAGTCGTAACGGCTGGATACGAGTCGCAATAGATGGTCTCGGTTCATCCTGGTTTGGTTACGAGTCGCAATCTGACTCGCAACCATGATTGCGGCTTGTGCTGTTTGTGGTCTCGAGTGGGGATACCGACTCGCAATCTGAGTCGCAACCAGACGTGTAACAGTTTTCCCTAACTTTATGCAATTCAGTTATACGTATCAATTATCATCAATAGTTTCCAAAATCAAATCAATTAACAGTTTCTGTCTTATTCAATATCCGATCAAACATGCATAATCCACAAGTTCTTATCAAGAACCCTAACCGAAGCATACATGAATACATCCTAACATATGAGCAAAAACCATAACAATTCATATAATCATATAGTTGAGATCATCAATTAATCCGATTAAATCAACACACACACATGGCCGGTTAACACTGATATTAGACCGATTCAATTCCTACAACCTTTACATCATATCTATCAGTTCGAAAACCAAGCATAGCAAGAAACAATATTACACCGGTATTAACTTAATAACATGCAGTTCAATTCGGTTAAGCTTAGGCACGAAATCATGATCATCATTTAATCAAATAAGCATAAACAAAACACTAACCGGTCCAGATCAAACAAGGGAAAGGAGTGACCCGATTGATGAACAATATCTTCGATCGGAGGAGTGGTGTTCGGCTGCTTTTGGTCCCGGTTCCGGTTGCGAGAGAAGGAGAGGAATTGTGTGTGTGTTCTAGGTTGCCAAGATTGTAAAACTAAACCCTAATGAGGTGTGTATGCATATATACGTATATGCGTAATAGGGAAGTGGGCCGCAACCCCCACTTGGGCTGCCATCTAATCGGATACGAGTGACACGGCCCAAAGGCTTGTGCGCTCAAGGAATGGTTGTGCGGTTTGGCCCGATTAGTATACGAACACATAAAACACTAAGCACATAATAACATTCAATAAATCACATAACATATCATGTATTCGTTCAAGTAGCATAGTTCACGTAAGCATATAACGTTACACAAGATAAGTCTAAAGTACGGGTTGTCACATTATCCCCAACTAATTGGAAATTTCGTCCCGAAATTTGGTATGCACTCACTGAGGAAGCTAAGTAAGTTCAATCGTTCACTGGTTTTCCTGGGGTGTCACATCCTCCCCCCGTTGATCTGGAATTTCGTCCCGAAATTCCGAAGTAGTAGCTTCAGCCTCAGTAGTGGTTGTATTGGTTTCGAATAACTGGGGTACTTTTCTGTCATCCTGTCTTCGCGTTCCCAGGTGTACTCTGGGCCACGTTGGAGTTCCAACGAACTCGAACAAGAGGGATTCTCTTGTGTTTGAGGACCTTCACGTCCCGGTCCGTGATTTCAACTGGTTTCCCGACGAACTGCAACCGCTCGTCGATAGTTCGATACCTGAAAGACATTGTGAACTGCCCCGAGTTCAGCTGGTAGGTTCAATCTATAGGCTATCCTGCCTGTACGTTCTATGATCCCGAATGGTCCCCGACCTGATATTCCAATGGCTTTCTACGCTTGTCCGCGTAGGCTTTCTGACGGTCGCGTGCTGCCGCCAGGCGTTGTCGTATCTGTGCAATCTTTTTCCGTGGCGTCCATAAAATCTCTGGACCCGTAATCTGACTATCCCCCACCTCTGCCCAACAAAGAGGTGACCGGCATTTACGCCCGTACAATGCCTCGAATGGAGCGGCTTGTATGCTACTGTGCTCATGTTTAATCGTGAGTCGAATGGTTTGTGCATTGCTTGCCAAAGTTCTGACGTGAATCGTGCTTCGCGCTCCGAAATGATGGACGTGGGCACCCCGTGCCTCGAAACAACTTCTTTAGGATAAGCGTCTGCGAGAGTGGAGAACTTGTCCGTTTTCCTCTATCGGTAGGAAGTGTGCAGACTTGGTGAGTCGATCAACTATGACCCATATTGTATCGTCCCCACGCTGGGATCTAGGTAGGCCTGTAACGAAGTCCATGGAAATTTCTTCCCATTTCCACTGAGGTATCTTAGGCTGCTGAAGTAGACCAGCTGGTTTCTGATATTCAACCTTGACTCTCGCACAGGTTAAGCATTTTCCAACGTACGTAGCGATGTGAGCCTTCATACTAGGCCACCAATAAGTAGTGCTGATGTCGTAGTACGTTCTATCCGACCCTGGATGTACTGAGTGGTAAGACTTGTGAGCTTCATCCATCACAAGTTCGCGTAGACCGCCATAAAGTGGGACCCAAATACGCCCCGTTACATAGTAGGCGCCGTCTTCCTTTTGTTCCATTTGTTGTCGTGAGTCGCGTAAGGCTTCCGCCTTGACGTTCTCGGGTTTCAGTGCTTCTATCTGAGCAGTTCGTACCTGTGCTGGCAGGCTAGACTGAATAGTAAGCTGTAGCGCTCGCACGCGCTGAGGTAGAGTGTCCTTCCGACTGAGGGCGTCCGCCACAACTTTGGCCTTGCCTGGATGGTACTTGATGGCGCATTCGTAGTCGCTAAGTAGTTCAACCCATCGTCATTGACGCATGTTCAAATCCTTCTGCCTAAGGATATGCTCGAGACTCCTGTGATCGGTGTAAATCGTGCACCTGGTACCGTACAGGTAGTGTCGCCATATCTTAAGCGCGAAAACAACAGCTCCCAGTTCTAAATCGTGCGTCGTGTAGTTGCGTTCATGAATCTTAAGTTGACGTGAAGCGAAAGCGATAACCTTGTCGAGCTGAAAAGCAGTCTCCTGGGGCTCTCCCAGCAATAGGTGACACCCTTCTGTGTCAGTAGCGTAAGTGGCTGAGCAATCTTCGAGAAACCCTTGGTAAACCGTCTGTAGTTCGTGGTGCAGGCCAGTTTCTGGTTGAGTCTACCTTGGATGGATCGACGTGAATCCCATCCTTGTTTACCACGTGGCCTAAGAAGTGGACTTCACGAATACTATGACGAACTTGTCTAGGTAGGGTTTGCACACCCTGTTCATAAGGTCCTTAAATACGGCAGGAGCGTTCGAATAATATCAAACCATCCATCATATCAAACATAAAGTATAGTAATTAAAATAGTCCATAAAACCCAGTACGATTCATATTCAAACCAAACTTTGTTTGAGTAACAGAGACATAATAAAGGAAATCCCAAAACGAGTTATAAGTTCAAACAGCGTCTCCTTGCCCTAGCATGAAAGCTCGACCCCTTGCCTCGTTGCCATTGTTGTTGTTGTTGTTCCCATTGCCCTGGTTATTGTTGTTGTTCTGATTCTGGTTCAACTGTGGGCAATCGCGCTTGTAATGACCTTCTGCCCCACACTGGAAACATCCCCGATTTCCGCGCTGTGGCTGTTGCTGCTGTGGGTTCTGAGGAGCTGGTGGTGGAAGTTGCTGATTCTGGTTTGCAGGTCGTGAGCTCCTGCAATCTTTGGCTTCGTGCCCTATCTTGAAACATCTCTGGCATCGTTCCTTGCGACACCTTCCACTATGGTGCTTGTTACACTTGTTACATAGTGGGTGTACTCCCCTGTATCCACCCTGCTCCTGACTGCCAGATGATTGCTGACTCGGGTTCTGGTAGTCGTTCGTTCTGCGCTGCTGTGCTTGAGACTGATCGGAATCCCCATCCCATTTCCGTTTATTGTCGCTGGGTGTAGCAGTAGTAGCAGCTGAAGTGACTGTAGCAGTAGCATTGACACGCTTAGGCAGTTTATTCTGATCCACTGCCTGGTCGGTGATGCGATGAGCGAGGCGTTGGATTTCCTGGATGTTTTCGAGGTTTGCCGAAGTCACGTGGCTCTGAATCTCTGGCGCCAAACCCTTGAGATACAACTCAATGCGCTTGTATGGAGGGTCCACCATAGTAGGACACAGAACTGCCAGCTCGTTTGACCGTTTCGTATACGCTTCGATCTCTGACCCAATCATTTTCAGATTATACAGCTCGTCTTCCAGCTTGTGAATGTCTTCACGCGTGCAATACTCACGCTTGATGAGTTCCTTAAAATCGTTCCATGGGGTGGCGTTAGCAGCTGCCAACCCTAAGATTTGAACTTGGGCGTTCCACCAAGTCAATGCTATTCCCTCCAAGGTGCCGGTGGCAAACTTGACCTTGCGAGCCTCAGGGCACTCGCACATTTCGAATACGGATTCTAGCTTCTCAAACCAGTGGAGGAGTCCCACTGCCCCCTCTGTGCCGCTGAAGGTGTTTGGACGACAGTCCATGAAATTCTTAAAGGTGCAAACTTGCTGCGCTGGTTGACCTATTGTGTATGAATAGGGCAAAGTTTAAATACAAGGGCTAGCTTAGGAATGTAGGATCTAAAGATCCTAGTGTAAGTTATGTCTATAGGGTATACTACCTGCTTGAGCAGCTGCAAGTGCCGCAGCAACTTGAGCTTGAACGAGAGCCTCTAGCTGGGCTTGAGTCATGTTGATTCGTCCAGACATGATCTTCATGGTAAAAGTAACGTAAATAAGAGTGGTTCGCGAGTAGGGCGATGACAGAAAAGTGTAAGCACGTAGGTGTTCTCATGTAATCAAAGCATGTGTATCTAAGCGTAATGCGAGCAAAGTTCTAAGCAGTTCTAGCAAACAGGCAATAAACATAAACCTTATTACCTAGGATGTCGAGTCTTGCACGTGGAGCGAAGCGTCGTTGTGGATCGTTGAGAGCACTGTTCTGGTTATAGTCTGGTTTTAATAAAAACGTTTTCCCATATTAAAACCTAGTTCTCTATAACCAATGGCTCTGATACCAATCTGTCACACCCCCAAAATCCACCTGCGGAGTATCACCGCTTGGGAGCGTGACATGACCAGGATCTTAACCACCAATCATATTGAACGTGTAATATAGTTAAGTATAGCGGAAGCATTTAAGTAAAGCTCAAACATAAGTGTAAACGTATGAAATATCATAAGTGTTGAAATAGTATTCACGACCCTTTGCCCACAACGACCTGCTCCTCCCTGTGCAAGCTCCATAAAGTACCTAAGGTCCTGCAAGGCATGCAGCAGAGTGTCAACAACTAGTTGAGCGAGTTCACAGAAAGTAAGTTCAGTAATAGAATAGTATAGCAAGCATTGCGTTCGTTTATCTAATCATGCATCGTATTAGTTCGTTCATTGTTCATGTATAGTATTGGTTCGTATCGCGGGCCATTTCGGCATGTATGCGAAGATTGGGGAAAGTTCTCAAGTATTCTAGACTATGTATATTTGTATCGCGGCCACCCTGGCATGTGTGCGAAGTTTTAGTATATAGTCCGCGGCCTTTCCAAGGCATGTGTGCGAAGATCAGTCATAATATCGCGGCCAACCCCTGGCGTGTATGCGAAGATCAGTTCAATTGGTATACTAGTCTAGCCGTATCTTATCATTCACCACCCTCACCCTGAGGACTCGTATCATTATATTCCGTTAACTAAGTATGCACGTATAATTTATTCAATCCCATTCCCACCCTGGGAACCCCATGCCTTGGCTGTGTGAACTCACCTTGGGTTGCTCGGCAGATACACAAAGAGAGAAAGAGAGTTCTTGAACTAACAGTGGTCAACCACGTCCTAACAGGGTTATTACATAAGTCAGGTTCGCATATAGCACGTATGTTGTATCACATAGGTTAACACGTTGCAAGCATGCAAGGATGGTAAACACGTACACGTATCAGCAATCCGATAAGCAATCTAAGTATTCGGCCCAAACATAATCCGGCCCAAATAATATTCACCCAACCTATCAGCCCAATCAGATAAGTAGTCCAAATAGCATAGGTGTAAACAAGTCCAGTTATCCGGCCCAATTAGTTGGGCTCGTGCCAGTGTGCAAGTCCAATTATGTGTACGTGCATGGTCTCGACTCGCAACAGAGATTACGAGTCGCAACAAGGGAGATCTCGACAGATGCATATCCTTCGAGACTAGGTGGTCTCGAGTCAGGTCTCGAGTCGCAACGGGGTTACGAGTCGTAACGGCTGGATACGAGTCGCAATAGATGGTCTCGGTTCATCCTGGTTTGGTTACGAGTCGCAATCTGACTCGCAACCATGATTGCGGCTTGTGCTGTTTGTGGTCTCGAGTGGGGATACCGACTCGCAATCTGAGTCGCAACCAGACGTGTAACAGTTTTCCCTAACTTTATGCAATTCAGTTATACGTATCAATTATCATCAATAGTTTCCAAAATCAAATCAATTAACAGTTTCTGTCTTATTCAATATCCGATCAAACATGCATAATCCACAAGTTCTTATCAAGAACCCTAACCGAAGCATACATGAATACATCCTAACATATGAGCAAAAACCATAACAATTCATATAATCATATAGTTGAGATCATCAATTAATCCGATTAAATCAACACACACACATGGCCGGTTAACACTGATATTAGACCGATTCAATTCCTACAACCTTTACATCATATCTATCAGTTCGAAAACCAAGCATAGCAAGAAACAATATTACACCGGTATTAACTTAATAACATGCAGTTCAATTCGGTTAAGCTTAGGCACGAAATCATGATCATCATTTAATCAAATAAGCATAAACAAAACACTAACCGGTCCAGATCAAACAAGGGAAAGGAGTGACCCGATTGATGAACAATATCTTCGATCGGAGGAGTGGTGTTCGGCTGCTTTTGGTCCCGGTTCCGGTTGCGAGAGAAGGAGAGGAATTGTGTGTGTGTTCTAGGTTGCCAAGATTGTAAAACTAAACCCTAATGAGGTGTGTATGCATATATACGTATATGCGTAATAGGGAAGTGGGCCGCAACCCCCACTTGGGCTGCCATCTAATCGGATACGAGTGACACGGCCCAAAGGCTTGTGCGCTCAAGGAATGGTTGTGCGGTTTGGCCCGATTAGTATACGAACACATAAAACACTAAGCACATAATAACATTCAATAAATCACATAACATATCATGTATTCGTTCAAGTAGCATAGTTCACGTAAGCATATAACGTTACACAAGATAAGTCTAAAGTACGGGTTGTCACATTCGTTATAAGACAATCTCCTCCGTTTAGCTGTCGTCGAGTCGACACCATCTTCAACGGCGACTGAACTTGTACCAGATCTAAAGTTTTTTCAGATCTGTTGATGAATATCAGATTTCATGAACCGAGATCTCCATTTACGAACACACATCCCCCGACACTGTGTAAAACTTCTTCTCGTTCTTCGAGTGATATCAAAACCGAGCCTTTGAAAGACTTCAATGGCTCTGATACCACTTGTTAGTCCCGAAAAACCCGTGATATCACTCAACGGTTCGATCGGATGCGGAAAGTAAGATCAAACCGACAAGAACAAAAAGAAATATTTTATTAAAGAACTCAGTGCCGCTGCTTAGATCGCACACAGTCTCGAAGACTGTCTGGTACGATCTCCGAGAACCTTGCACACAATCCCTAGGATTGTCGGGTACAAGGCTCTCTATTTGGGGCTACATGATTATAAGAATAGGAAAGCTCTACTACAATAACCTAATCAAGACTATTTATAGGAGCCTCCACCCTATTGGCCCACATGGCCTAGCCCAAGCCCAAAAAATAATTTAAAACCAATTAATCATAAAAGATCGTAATAAAGATAAGCTTAAAACTCTGGACCTAACACAAGGTCTAAAAGGATTAAGATACATGTTTTAATTACACCAACTTACGATATATTAAGTGTGTCATATGAAACAAGTATGAATGATTTACAATTAGGTATTAATCAAGCAAAAAGCATATAACTTAATTTTATAATCGAATAACCAAGTGTTTGAACGTACGAAAGATTTAAGAATTGCGAATACACAATCATTGTTTATGAATTAAACTTACGTTTATGCGAATTACGAACCATGTATCGAACGAGTGCACGTATCAATGTATAAACGATGTATAAAAGATTCATTTCATTACGATCAAAGTCTCGGATTTTACAACGATACAACGAAATACGATTACAAGGAATACAAGATTTCCAAAAATAGAAATACTAGAAGACTTTCTAATTATGGAAAGTACGAAGAAACAGGGCGTTACAGTCTCCCCTCCTTTAGGAAATTTCATCCCGAAATTTATTCAAGAGGAAGGCTTGAAAGAGTTTTAATAAAAAGGTGATTATTTAACATTGAGACTTGAAATTTTTGAAACGTTAAAAGTATGAAATTTTGAAGAACGGCAAAATCGATTTGTAAGAGAATTTGTTTGGCTAAAATGGTTTTGAGGCATAAGCATGAGTGAAACGTGTTTAGGTAAATTGATTTTAAGCAAGTTTTGAATACTAAATTGGAGACATATTAAAAATGTGTCGTATTAGGAAGGAAAATTTTGTATATAAAACGGTTTGTATTCGATGAAAAGTGTGGTAGTTCGCGTGGGAGTTTAAGAATAGCCAGGTAGTTTTTAAAAGTAAGGGATAGGGTAGGCTTCGAACGTTTCAACAGGTTAGATTGTTAACGGGGTTCGAATAAGGACGAAGATAGTGTAGAATAATGGGAGATATGAAAGTGGACGATTGATATAAAAGACAAATACGGGTATGAGAACGGCATAAGTATTGGATACACGAAGGTGATGTGTTAAGAATGAAGTCTCAATGAAGTCTCGTCATGGATAATCGGATATAATGCGTTTGTGAGTTGTTTAAAGTTTGAATTAGGTCTAAAAGGTCTGCAAAACACTGAATTTCTCATGGCACATCTTACGAAAGTTTGGTTACATGATGAAAACACTTATATATAGGAAGTACCGGCGGCGTATCCACCATGTTTTGACCATCTTACGTCCGTCTCGTTATTCGATGTCATGTTACGTTCTATGTCTTACCATGCCCAGTAATACACTTTATGGTTTTCATATGTCACAGCCCCCGATCCCTATCTCCCGGGAACGGGCGGCCGTGAACCAGTTTCGGTGGTATCACATTTATTTATTCAATTTGGCAGCGGAAATTTTCATCAGGATCGTAGTTAGGAAATATTTTAATCAGAGTAAACCACCATGTTTATAACATTAAACATATGGGTAAAAACCCAAGTTTTCAATACACACGTTTCATAGGAATACATCCTATTTATTTGAATAAAAACATCCATTTTATTCTTAGGTAACTTTATTGCCACTTTTCCAAGCCTTCAGTGCTGTCCAGCTGGCTTCTATTTGGCTTTCACATTTTGTTACCTGAAACGCGTTTTAAAAACATTTTGTCAGTGGGAAATACTGGTGAGTGAATCCCAGTTTAATCAAGTTTGAGTAAAAACCAATTTGCAGTATTGAGGGCACATCCGCAATTACATTTGTATCCAAGACATCACAATTAACATCAGTGGTACGGTCATACTCAACATATGGGATGTTACCACACCAGTAACCAATTTTGTATACAAAACCCCAACATACCCACTATAATTGTATTCTTCACAAATACTCAATAACTGACATTTACATGGAAAAGTATTCAAGGTTTTGTAAAAACAGTTTACAAAAAGGAGATTAACTCACATTGCTGTTTTAGGTTTTTCGTAAGGGTTTCCTGGAGATAATCTATAAATTACACAAATGCACGTGTGTTAGTATAATAACCCATTTTAACATTAGTAATACTCTCCCCGAGACGGCATTCCAACGACTACGTCGGGCAGAACCACGACAGCCGTTACGGAACCCTAGATCAATCGGGCAGCGTATCTAATACGTCTCCAGGGGTTATAATACTTACATCGTAGCAGAACCTCGCTATTTTAGGGGGTATTGGACTCGGGTATAATGCCCACTAACTAAAATTGAGAGAGAAAGAACGAAAATTGAACGATCAGACTGAAGGCCCGATGCCTCCTCTTTATAGTGCTGAAATTGGACTTTCACGCGGCCCGCGTGAAGTTTGGGCCAAGTCTACGCGGCCCGCGTCAACAGGTGGTCAATGCGTAGCTTGGTCCGGTCAGCGTATAGCTTCGACACGAGTTGGACACGTGTCATCACCGGGTCATGCCACAAGTCCGACCACTCGCGGCCCGCATTGACTTAACCCACCATGTACGCGGCCCGCTTGGGCCTAAGGTTTTGGTGAATTCTGGTTACCTACTTGCGCGGCCCGCTTAAGCTTGAGGTGAGGCCCATGCGGCCCGCCTCAACTTAACTTTTATTGTTTTTATTTATTTTATATAATATAATCTAGTTCAGGGGCTCGGTTTTCACATACGGGTACATATAAAGACATCTAGATATTTTTAATATATTAGGGCATCAGAATTATTATGAGGATGTCGGTTTTACCGAGGGTTGTTATATCCTCCCCACCTTGTTTTAGAGCTCGTCCTCGAGATCTACTGGAACAAGTGTGGATATTTCTTTTTCATTTCTGATTCAAGCTCCCATGTATACTCGGGTCCTCTTTTGGAGTCCCATCTTACTTTGACCAAAACTAGTCTTTTATGCTTGAGATTCTTAATTTTCCTATCTTCAATTTGCAGTGGCTTTTCTACAAACTTGAGTTGCTCATTAACCTCTATATCCTTAAGAGGTACTACGAGTGATTCATCAGCTAGACACTTTTTAAGATTGGATACATGAAACACATCATGTATTCCTGCCATTTCCTCTGGCAGTCGTAGCTGATAAGCTACAGGTCCTATTCTTCTAATAATTTCAAAAGGTCCAATATACCTGGGACTTAGCTTTCCTCTTTTGATGAATCTTACCACTCCTTTCCAGGGAGAGACTTTCAATAACACTTTATCTCCCACTTTAAATTCTAATGGTTTGCGTCTGTTATCAGCATAACTCTTTTGACGATCACGTGCTGTTTTCAGTCGTTCCTTGACTTGAATGATTTTATCAGTTGTTTCTTGTACTATCTCAGGTCCAGATAATTGTTTTTCCCCAATTTCTGCCCAACAGACTGGGGTTCTGCACTTTCGTCCATAAAGTGCTTCGAATGGTGCAGCATTGATACTTGTGTGATAACTGTTATTATAAGAAAATTCTATTAAAGGTAAGTGTTCGTCCCAATTACCTCCAAAATCAATTACACAAGCTCTAAGCATGTCCTCCATTGTCTGAATTGTCCTTTCGCTTTGTCCGTCCGTTTGAGGATGATAAGCTGTGCTTAGATTTAATCTGGTTCCCATTGCTCTTTGGAAACTTGACCAAAAATGAGAAGTAAAACGGCTATCTCTATCAGAAACAATTGATAAAGGAATGCCATGTAATGAAACAATTTTATTTACATATAATTTGGCTAATTGTTCCATACTAAAGGTTTCCTTCATTGGTAAGAAATGAGCTGTCTTGGTTAATCTATCTACAATCACCCAGATTGTATCATTACCTTTCCTTGTTTTAGGTAATTTGGTAACAAAATCCATTGTTATCCATTCCCATTTCCAAACTGGTATTTCTAATTGTTGTAACAATCCTGAGGGTTTCTGATGTTCAGCTTTAACTTGTGAGCAAGTTAAACATTTAGAAACATAAGCTGCTACGTCCTTTTTCATTCCTATCCACCAGAAATTTTTCCTTAAATCCTGGTACATTTTATCACTTCCTGGGTGCATCGTATATTTAGACTTATGGGCTTCTTCTAATATACGGTGACGTAAATTTCCTAATTTAGGTATCCACATTCTCTTTTTATGGAATCTCCAAATTCCATCCGTTCCTTGTTCTAATTCCTTAATCATTCCCTTTAACTTTTCAGTATCTTCCTTGATTACTAATTCTTGTGCTTTTCTAATTTGATTGTTTAAATCTACTTGTAGATTTAATTTAAGAGAACGTACCCTTTTTGGTTTTTCGTGATATTTTCGACTTAAAGCATCAGCCACCACATTTGCTTTTCCTGCATGGTACTGGATATCACAATCATAATCACTAAGCAATTCCATCCAGCGTCTCTGTCTCATATTCAACTCTTTTTGCCCGAAAACATATCTTAAACTCTTATGATCTGTGAATATGGTAAACTTACTACCATAAAGATAATGTCTCCAAATCTTAAGGGCAAAAATTATAGCTCCTAATTCCAAATCATGGGTTGAATAATTTCCTTCATGACTCTTAAGCTGTCTGGATGCATAAGCTATAACCTTTTGACGTTGCATCAATACGCATCCATAACCTAATTTAGAAGCGTCACAAAAGACTACAAAGTCTTCAGTTCCTTTTGGTAATGCTAGTATGGGTGCATGGGTTAATCTTTGCTTAAGGATTCTAAAGGCTTCTTCTTGTTTTGGTCCCCATTCGAACTTAACAGATTTACAGGTTAGTTTAGTTAAAGGAATGGCTATCCTAGAAAAATCTCGAATAAATCTTCTATAATAACCGGCCAATCCTAAGAAACTTCTAACTTCAGTTGGTGACTCTGGGGTTCTCCATTTGGTAATTGCCTCGATTTTTGTTGGATCTACATGAATTCCTTCATGATTTACTAAATGTCCGAGAAATTGTACCTGTTCTAACCAAAACTCACACTTCGAAAACTTAGCATAAAGCTTTTCTTTTCTCAATAAACTTAAAAGTAAGTGTAAGTGCTTAGCATGCTCTTCTTTACTTTTAGAGTAAATTAGAATATCATCTATGAAGACAATTATGAATTTATCCAAATATGGCTTACATATTCGGTTCATCATGTCCATAAATGCTGCTGGGGCATTGGTTAAACCAAATGGCATGACAGTAAATTCATAATGACCATACCTTGTTCTGAATGCGGTTTTAGGAATATCCTCTTCCTGTACCTTTAATTGATGATATCCTGATCTTAAATCGATTTTAGAGAAAAATCGAGCTCCTTGAAGTTGATCAAACAAATCATCGATCCTCGGTAATGGGTACCGATTCTTAATCGTGACTTTGTTCAATTCACGGTAGTCAATGCACATACGCATTGATCCGTCCTTCTTTTTAACAAACAAAATCGGCGCTCCCCATGGCGATGAGCTTGGCTGTATGAATCCCTTTTCCAACAACTCGTCTAGTTGTTTTTTCAGTTCTTGCATTTCAGCGGGTGCTAAACGGTAAGGTGCTTTGGCAATCGGTGCTGTTCCGGGTAACAAATGAATTCTGAATTCAACTTCCCTGTCTGGCGGTAGTCCTGGCAATTCTTCTGGGAAGACATCTGAAAATTGGGATACCACTGGGATATCTTTTACTTCTTTTCCTTTAGTGTTAGTGATTATAGAAATCAAATACACTATAGATCCTTTTCTTATACAACTTGCAGTTTTCATTACAGAGATGAATTTAGTGGATCTAAAAGGTTTATCTCCTTTAATTGAGATCTTTTCACCTCTTGGTGATTTTAATTGAATTGTCTTTTGATCACATAAAATACTGGCTTTATTGGCTATTAACCAATCCATTCCTAACACTACATCAAATCCTACCAGATTCATTGGGTAAAGATTTGCCATAAATTTTTGATTAAAAATTTCTATTCTTGCTTCCTGCAAGATTTCAGAAATCTTAACAGTTTCTCCATTTGCGGTTTCCACTAGACATTCTTGTGGTAGTTTAGTTAATGATTGATTTAGGAGTTTGCAAAACGAAGTATTAATAAAACTTTGGTTTGCACCAGAGTCAAATAATACTTTAGCAAAAATATCATTAACTAAAAACGTACCAGCAATGACGTCTGGAATCATCCTGGCTTCCTCTGTAGTTAGCACGAATGCTCTGGCATTTTTAGGATTTTTGTTGGTTGCAGCTGGAGCCAATTTCGGACAGTTTGTCCTAATGTGACCTTTTTCCCCACAATTGAAACACATTCCATTACTGGATTTCTTCTTGCAATTCTCTTCCTTGTGTCCTGGGGCCTTGCAAAAATTACAATAAGTAGAGCATTTTCCAGAATGCTTCTTTCTGCAGGCTTTGCAGTAGGGTGCAGAGGTAGAACCTACATTCCTACGATTGGAATTCCCAGAACGGAATTCTTGAGTAAGCCTTTGGGTTAGGTTTCTCCTCTGGTCTTCTTCTCTAGTACGGATTAACTCATCTGTCAAGGTATTAGCTAGTTCTACAGCTTCCTCTATAGTTTGGGGTCTAGCTGCCTTGACTACATGTCTAATTTCTCCAATTAATCCCCAGATGTAACGGGAGATTAACACTGGTTCAGGTGATGCAAGGGTAGGTACTATCCTAGCATATTCAAAGAATGTGGTAGTGTATGTGACAACTCGTATTTCGAACCTGTTTTTGTGTAACATTATGTGATTGTGTGAACATTAGTGAATAACATGATATGTGTCTTTTATGTGAAATCGTGATATATGTTGTATGCTACATAACCCGAATACACGACCCATTTGCCTACACAATCCATTCGGCCCACACTTGGACTCGAGACCTTGGAAGTAGCCCAAGTAGGGGTCGGCCCACTCCCTTGTTATACGGTTACAATAATTCATTAGGGCTACTCCCCATCATTTGCAACCAAGAAACACACACAAACACCTAAAAATCAATCTCTGCTGAATCGGAACCGAAGCCAGCCACCCCGTCACATCAAAGCTTTGAACCCGAATCCTTCTCTTCTCGGTTAGTATGATATTCATGATTATGTGTTTATTTGATTTGTTAATGATTGGACCGCATGTTAGTTGGATCGATTGATGATGTTTTACACTTGGTTATATGTCGTATGGATGCATGATCATCGGATTGAATGTTATTGCTTAGTTATTATTTTGTTGTTAAACGGTTTATAGAATAGGCTTGACAAACCGGTTGTGATATTATGATTCGGGAATGAGGTTTGGGGCTGTTGATAGTAAATAAACTGATCAATCACATGAATCCGATCATAGGTTCTGCATATTGGTAAACTAATGTTCTTGATGTTGTTATGAATGTTCTGGATTATTGATTAACTGTTGATTTGATCCGATTTGTGAAACTGCTAATCTGTTTACTGAATTTACGGAGTGATTGTTGCTAGAATTATGGAAACTAGTTACACACATCACGGTTGCGACTCGGTATCTCCCATTACGACTCGAGACCTCACACTTGTACACACACAGCACAACTCGAAACCGTGGTTGCGAGTCCGGTTGCGACTCGAAACCGACACAAACAGCATGAACCGAAACCACGGTTGCGAGTCAGGAAGCGACTCGAAACCGGACCATGACAAGCCGAGACCCCAGTTGCGAGTCCCGTTGCGACTCGTAACCGCCTTTGGTTGCGACTCGAGATCGCTGGTTGCGACTCGGGACCTTTCCTCGTTGCGACTCGAGACCATGAAACCTTACACGCTGATATTGGGCCTGCACACTATCATAAGCCCAACTGATTGGGCTGAACACTTGGACTTTGCTTGTTTACGTGACTGTTTACGTTGATAGGGTGTTGAATACTTGTACAACTTGTTACAATACGTGTAGAACCTACGTGCAGTATTTGAATACGAATCTGATTGGTATGATAACTTTGGTAGGACGTGGTTGATTGCTTATTAACTTAATCGAACTGTGTGAATCATACCGAGCAACCCCAGGTGAGTTCATTGCATCTTCTCAAGCATGCGTCCCGGTGGTTTGGGACAACTGATAAACATTTGGAAGGGAAACTTGGGGTAAACAACTGAAACATAGAAACAATCACTTACCGGATTGCCTGTAGGGCAATGGGGTAATTAGTTGATAGCGCTATTAGGTTTGGCACCCTCACACCGGGCCGTAAGGACGGGCGTGAACTAATTACTGGGACAACTTGTAACGCGGATATAAGACCTCCTACAGTTTGTCAAGGTTGTTTGATACCTTGACTTGACCAATGCCTGTAGGGCATTGGGGTTAGGCATTCCCATCATTGACGCTGCATACGGTACAACAAACGAATTAACAACGATATCAGAAACATACAACGAGTTGACTTAACTAATATCTGGTAACTTCCCACGTAAGCAACACCTTGAACTCACCAGCGTAGTCTGACACACTTGTTGCATGCTTGTAGGTCGTTAACTGTGGAGCGTGGACTTGCTATCTGGGAGTGCTGGAGTTGTCATGGATCGAAGCTATGAGATTGCTAGTATTGACACTTTGGTTTTGAATTATTATGAAACGATTACAAAATAATTTATTATATGCTTCCGCTACTCGACATTATTGGTTTGATAACATGTTTTATTAAGTATTTTCTATTGGTTCAATGTGATTGGTGGCTCAGACTCTGATGTGTAACACGCCTAAGCGGGGGTTTCCGCAGGTGGTATTTTGGGGGTGTTACAGTTTGGTATCAGAGCCACTGGTTATAGTGAACTAGGTTTTAAAACGTTTTGTAAAACCAGACTATAACCGAACAACTTCGACAATCGATCATGACACTCAGCACCAGATTGCAAGGTTCGCTTCTCTCTCACTTTATACATTACTTGCTTAGCAGTCACACACCCACAACGTATATGAACTGAAACATTAAACACCATAGTGACTTGATAGTGTGACACTACTCTTCGACTCATGTGAACCATAGAACTATGATATCAGCTGTTGTGTTATTTGAACGGGGGAAACTTCGAGCGCAAGCTAAGAGGCTCTGAGATGAACATGCAAATTGCCTTATTATTATGGGTGCACACTTAATAATAACGCGGGGTGCATGCAAGTCCCAGTGAGGCTTATCGAGCGTGAGAAGGGTTCTGCCTTACTATATGCAAACTTGGTAGTATATAGATATCTGTATGACACCGGACTTTCATCTTGTTTCGATTTCTAAATCGGTTTATTCCCAACTATAGAAACATGAGTGGACGAGGACACGGACGTGGCAACATCAACATGACTCAGGCTGAGTTGACTGACCTAATCAATACCCGCGTGGCTGAGGCTCTAGCAGCCTATCAAGCTGGTACGGAATGTACCAAGTACTCCTTATTCTTATACCACATACACGTCATTTCATTCCTATAATGTGTTTCCTCCCGTTATTTAGGTCAACAAGCGCAACCCCAACCTAACCAGCCTGTGTGTACCTTCAAAATGTTTATGGACTGCAAGCCACAGACCTTCACCGGGACTGAAGGGGCTGTGGGACTCCTAAGATGGTTCGAAAAAGCAGAGTCCGTGTTTGCTATCTGTAACTGTCCCGCTGGGGACAGGGTGAAGTATGCTGCGGGTACCTTGGCTGATGGTGCCCTAACATGGTGGAACGCCCAAGTGCAGTTGTTGGGCATTGAGGCAGCAAATGCCACAACTTGGGAAGATTTTAAAGAACTGATCAGGGAGGAGTACTGTCCTCGGGATGAAATCGAGAAACTGGAAAACGAGTACTACAACCTGAAGATGGTTGGGTCGGAAGTTGAAGCGTATGTGAAGCGACAATACGAACTGGCCGACATGTGCCCAAACTTGTCCCGGCCTATGCCTAGGAGAATTGAGTTATTCATCAGAGGGTTACCTCCGCGTGTGAAGAGCTTGGTCACTGCAGCCCATCTCAATGATTTGACACAGATCGTTCGTCTGACTCACAAGATTGTGGATCAAGAGGTGGAGAGCGGATCGTTACCTCCGCGCATTTCAGCCACTGCTGCTGCTACACCCACTGCCACTGCGTCTGCTAATGATAACAAGCGGAAGTGGAGTGATTATGACAAGGCATCCAGTGCTGGCCAAAATCAGAAAAGGCCAGACAACAGCAACCGCAACATCAGCCAGTCGTCGTCCGTCAATCAAGGCCAGGGTAGTGGTCAAAGTCAGGGCTCGTATGCAGGAAAGAAACCACAGTGTAATAAGTGTGGCTACCATCATTTCGGGCCATGTAGTCGCACGTGTCGCAGGTGCGGTAAAGTGGGCCATGAGGCCAAGGATTGCAGGGCTTCACAGCCCAGGCACCAGCAGCAACAGAACCAGCAGAATCAAAGACAACAGGGACAACCACCCCAGCAGAACCAGGGTTTCAGGAAGGGGTGCTTTCAATGTGGGGATGAGGGCCACTTTAAACGGGATTGCCCTCAGTTAAACCAGAACGCCAACGACAACAACAACCGCCCAAATAACAACAATGCTGGAAACAACAACAACAACAACGGCAACAACGGGGGTAATGGCGCTCGGGGCAGAGTGTTTCAGCTTGGAGCAGGGGATGCCAGGAATGACGGCAACGTTGTAACTGGTACGTTTCCTGTTAATGATCGTATTGCTTCTGTATTATTTGATTCGGGTGCCGATTGGAGTTACGTGTCCCTAGAGTTTAGTCAACGATTAGGGGTAACCCCAACACCTTTAGAGGTTAGACAAGTAGTAGAACTAGCAGATGGTAAGACGATAGAAGCCTCGAACGTCCTTTTTGGGTGCAAACTAGATCTCGTGGGTCAGGTGTTTGATATTGACCTCCTTCCCGTTACGCTCGGTAGTTTTGACATAGTGGTAGGCATGGATTGGTTGTCTAAGCACCAGGCAGAAATTCTATGTAAGGAGAAGATTTTGCGTATTCCTCTCCCTGATGGAGAGTCACTGTTAGTTCAAGGACATCGTAGTGGGACGATGGTTGGGATTATCACGGCCATGCGTGCACAACAGTATCTACAAAAGGGGTATCCTGCACTGTTAGCGTTAGTTACCAACGCTCAGTCTGAAGAGAGTAAGATTGAGGATCTACCAGTGGTGCGAGAGTTCGCTGATGTATTCCCAGAGGAGCTACCAGGGTTACCTCCTCACCGTCAGGTAGAATTTCAGATTGATCTTGCACCGGGAGCAGCTCCAATTGCTCGAGCTCCTTACCGGTTAGCACCAGGAGAGTTACAGGAACTGTCTAATCAACTGCAGGAGTTGTTGGACAGGGGCTTTATTCGACCCAGTTCTTCGCCTTGGGGAGCCCCAGTTTTGTTCGTAAAGAAGAAAGACGGGTCATTCCGTATGTGTATCGACTACCGAGAGCTCAACAAGGTGACCACTAAGAACCGCTATCCGTTACCACGTATCGACGACTTGTTCGACCAGTTGCAAGGGTCGAGCTTCTACTCAAAGATCGACTTAAGGTCGGGTTATCACCAGGTAAGGGTTAGGGAAGAGGATGTTCCCAAGACAGCCTTTCGAACGCGCTACGGGCACTATGAGTTTTTGGTCATGCCGTTTGGATTGACCAATGCACCAGCAGTTTTCATGGATCTTATGAACCGCGTGTGCAAGACATATCTCGACGAGTTTGTTATAGTGTTTATCGACGACATCTTGGTCTACTCCAAGAACAAGGAAGATCACGAGCGTCACCTACGTCTCATCTTGGAACTCTTGAGGAGGGAACAACTGTATGCAAAGTTTTCTAAGTGCGACTTTTGGATTCGGGAAGTGCATTTCCTTGGGCACGTTGTTAACGAGAAAGGGATACATGTGGACCCTGCGAAGGTGGATGCAGTTAAGAATTGGGCGGCACCAAAGACTCCGTCTGAGGTACGTCAATTTCTTGGTCTCGCCGGATACTATCGAAGGTTTATTAAAGACTTCTCGAAAATCGCGCAACCTCTCACCTCACTGACACAGAAGCACACGGCGTACTCGTGGGGAACGAAGCAGGAAGAGGCCTTTCAGATGTTAAAACAGAAACTTTGCAGTGCACCGATCTTGTCTTTGCCAGAGGGCACCGAAGATTTTGTGGTTTATTGTGACGCGTCAATTCAGGGTCTCGGTTGCGTGTTGATGCAACGCGAGAAGGTGATCGCTTATGCTTCTCGACAACTGAAGGTGCACGAGAAGAACTACACGACACACGACTTGGAGCTAGGAGCGGTGGTGTTTGCGTTGAAGATTTGGAGACACTATCTGTACGGTACCAAATGCACCATCTACACCGACCATAGGAGTCTCCAGCACATCTTCGACCAGAAAGAGTTGAATATGCGACAACGACGATGGGTGGAGTTATTGAACGATTATGAATGTGCCATCAAGTATCACCCGGGCAAGGCGAACGTTGTAGCCGACGCCCTCAGCAGGAAGGATAACGCACCTAGGCGTGTGCGAGCATTGCAACTCACGATTCAGTCCAATCTCCCTTCCCAGATACGGGACGCTCAGTTAGAAGCGTTGAAACCAGAGAATGTTCGAGCTGAAGCTTTACGTGGCTCGAGACAACGACTAGAACAAAAGGGAGACGGCGCTTACTACGTAACTGGACGCATTTGGGTCCCGCTCTTTGGCAACTTACGGGAACTTGTAATGGGAGAGGCACATAAGTCACGTTACTCCGTACATCCTGGATCAGATAAGATGTACCACGACCTGAAAACTACTTACTGGTGGCCCAGCATGAAGGCTCATATAGCAACCTACGTCAGCAAATGTTTGACTTGTGCTAAAGTCAAAGCAGAACATCAAAAGCCCTCAGGTCTACTGCAGCAACCAGAGATACCCACATGGAAGTGGGAACAGATCGCTATGGATTTCGTGACAGGACTACCAAGAACTCAGGCTGGGAATGACACTATTTGGGTGATTGTTGATCGCCTCACGAAATCAGCACACTTCCTAGCAATCAAGGAAACGGACAAGTTTTCTCAGCTGGCAGCAGTGTATCTCAAGGAAGTGGTTGCTAGGCATGGAGTGCCAACTTCTATCATTTCAGACCGTGATCCGCGTTTCACTTCAGAGTTATGGCAGTCTATGCATAAATCGTTTGGTTCCCAACTTGACATGAGTACCGCTTATCACCCGCAGACGGATGGTCAAAGCGAGCGCACCATCCAAACACTTGAAGATATGCTTCGAGCATGCGTACTCGACTTTGGAAAAGGATGGGAGAAACACCTACCGTTGATAGAATTCTCCTACAACAACAGCTACCATTCAAGTATTAAGGCAGCTCCGTTCGAAGCACTGTACGGACGGAAATGCCGTTCACCTCTCTGTTGGCATGAGGTGGGAGATAGTTAGATCACAGGACCTGAGTTTGTCCTTGAAGCATCAGAAAGCATTGTGCAGATCAGAAATCGTATGGCCGCAGCTCGCGATCGTCAGAAAAGCTACGCTGACAAGCGTAGTAAGCCGTTGGAATTCGAAGTTAATGACCGCGTTATGTTAAAGGTTTCACCCTGGAAGGGTGTGGTGCGTTTTGGGAAACGCGGCAAACTAAACCCTCGTTATGTAGGACCCTTCAAAATTTTAGAACGGATTGGAAAGGTGGCCTACAGGTTGGAATTACCTGCTGAGTTGGGTAATGTCCATGATGTATTTCATGTATCACAGCTAAAGAAGTGTTTGGTTGACGAAACACTAGTAGTACCATTCCAAGAACTAAAGATAGACGACAAATTGCAGTTTGTCGAAGAACCAATTGAAATCATGGATCGGGAAGTCAAAGTTCGTAAGCACAGCCGCATACCGATTGTCAGAGTTCGTTGGAACTCCAGACGGGGTCCAGAGTTCACGTGGGAACGCGAGGACCAGATGAAACTTAAGTATCCACATTTGTTTCCCACAGATCAGGCAGAACCTAGTGAACCTAGAGTTGAGGCAACTAGCGAATTTCGGGACGAAATTCCCATTCAAGTTGGGGAGGATGTGACACCCCAGGAAAACCAGCAAACGATGTAACCTACCTAGCTTTAACCTGTATAGCTTACGTTAGTGAGTGCGTACCAAATTTCGGGACGAAATTTCCTTTTAGTTGGGGATACTGTGACAACTCGTATTTCGAACCTGTTTTTGTGTAACATTATGTGATTGTGTGAACATTAGTGAATAACATGATATGTGTCTTTTATGTGAAATCGTGATATATGTTGTATGCTACATAACCCGAATACACGACCCATTTGCCTACACAATCCATTCGGCCCACACTTGGACTCGAGACCTTGGAAGTAGCCCAAGTAGGGGTCGGCCCACTCCCTTGTTATACGGTTACAATAATTCATTAGGGCTACTCCCCATCATTTGCAACCAAGAAACACACACAAACACCTAAAAATCAATCTCTGCTGAATCGGAACCGAAGCCAGCCACCCCGTCACATCAAAGCTTTGAACCCGAATCCTTCTCTTCTCGGTTAGTATGATATTCATGATTATGTGTTTATTTGATTTGTTAATGATTGGACCGCATGTTAGTTGGATCGATTGATGATGTTTTACACTTGGTTATATGTCGTATGGATGCATGATCATCGGATTGAATGTTATTGCTTAGTTATTATTTTGTTGTTAAACGGTTTATAGAATAGGCTTGACAAACCGGTTGTGATATTATGATTCGGGAATGAGGTTTGGGGCTGTTGATAGTAAATAAACTGATCAATCACATGAATC
Organism: Helianthus annuus; assembly: GCF_002127325.2. Classification (NCBI taxonomy): domain Eukaryota; kingdom Viridiplantae; phylum Streptophyta; class Magnoliopsida; order Asterales; family Asteraceae; genus Helianthus; species Helianthus annuus. The sequence continues at coordinate 144,529,999 of NC_035449.2, forward strand.
CGATCATAGGTTCTGCATATTGGTAAACTAATGTTCTTGATGTTGTTATGAATGTTCTGGATTATTGATTAACTGTTGATTTGATCCGATTTGTGAAACTGCTAATCTGTTTACTGAATTTACGGAGTGATTGTTGCTAGAATTATGGAAACTAGTTACACACATCACGGTTGCGACTCGGTATCTCCCATTACGACTCGAGACCTCACACTTGTACACACACAGCACAACTCGAAACCGTGGTTGCGAGTCCGGTTGCGACTCGAAACCGACACAAACAGCATGAACCGAAACCACGGTTGCGAGTCAGGAAGCGACTCGAAACCGGACCATGACAAGCCGAGACCCCAGTTGCGAGTCCCGTTGCGACTCGTAACCGCCTTTGGTTGCGACTCGAGATCGCTGGTTGCGACTCGGGACCTTTCCTCGTTGCGACTCGAGACCATGAAACCTTACACGCTGATATTGGGCCTGCACACTATCATAAGCCCAACTGATTGGGCTGAACACTTGGACTTTGCTTGTTTACGTGACTGTTTACGTTGATAGGGTGTTGAATACTTGTACAACTTGTTACAATACGTGTAGAACCTACGTGCAGTATTTGAATACGAATCTGATTGGTATGATAACTTTGGTAGGACGTGGTTGATTGCTTATTAACTTAATCGAACTGTGTGAATCATACCGAGCAACCCCAGGTGAGTTCATTGCATCTTCTCAAGCATGCGTCCCGGTGGTTTGGGACAACTGATAAACATTTGGAAGGGAAACTTGGGGTAAACAACTGAAACATAGAAACAATCACTTACCGGATTGCCTGTAGGGCAATGGGGTAATTAGTTGATAGCGCTATTAGGTTTGGCACCCTCACACCGGGCCGTAAGGACGGGCGTGAACTAATTACTGGGACAACTTGTAACGCGGATATAAGACCTCCTACAGTTTGTCAAGGTTGTTTGATACCTTGACTTGACCAATGCCTGTAGGGCATTGGGGTTAGGCATTCCCATCATTGACGCTGCATACGGTACAACAAACGAATTAACAACGATATCAGAAACATACAACGAGTTGACTTAACTAATATCTGGTAACTTCCCACGTAAGCAACACCTTGAACTCACCAGCGTAGTCTGACACACTTGTTGCATGCTTGTAGGTCGTTAACTGTGGAGCGTGGACTTGCTATCTGGGAGTGCTGGAGTTGTCATGGATCGAAGCTATGAGATTGCTAGTATTGACACTTTGGTTTTGAATTATTATGAAACGATTACAAAATAATTTATTATATGCTTCCGCTACTCGACATTATTGGTTTGATAACATGTTTTATTAAGTATTTTCTATTGGTTCAATGTGATTGGTGGCTCAGACTCTGATGTGTAACACGCCTAAGCGGGGGTTTCCGCAGGTGGTATTTTGGGGGTGTTACAGTGTAACCCTTACTGTCTACCCCGGTCATTCTTAGATTCAGAAACTTATTTGCTATCTGTTCTTTTTCATTGGGAGGGCAAAATTTCCTTTCTACCATGTTCTTGAATTCTCCCCATTCCATATTATAAATCCTATCACTTCCTCTGGATTGGAGGATAGTGTTCCACCATTCTAAGGCTGCATTTTTAAACAGATTTGAAGCAAACATTATTTTATCTTCTTCAGCACACTTGCTTATTTTTAGAACTGCCTCAGTTTTCTCTATCCAGCGTAAAGCTGCAATGGGTCCTTCATTGCCCGAGAATTCTATTGGTTTGCAGGACCAGAATTCCTTGTAAGAACAACCATGTGGCATGGTTCTTCTTCTTTTGGGAACGGGCGCTTGAAATATGGGTCCATTGTTCACGCTGTTTTCTGGTTCAGTTGGTCGCTTACTGCTATGCTTACTTTTATTATTCGCTTCCTGAATTGTTTGAATAATAAATGGCATCGCATCTATAATTCCCTGTGCCACAATATGCTGAACGGCACTATTATCCATTTGGTTTCCGTTGTTATTATTGTCCGAATTCTCATTAACCACGTTAATGTTACTCGGGTTATCGTTATTCAGATTTTCTTGATTTCCCGCGTCGGCCATCTGAATTTTAGACATTTACCAAATATTAATATCACAATTAATATTTGAATATATCCAATCACATAACACGCACGTTTACCCAAAAACGTCGAGCATTGCGACTTTTACTCTATTTATATAGTATGCATCAATACACACCAGTACAGAAATAAAAATTACAGTACCGACTGAAATGTAAAGCTACAATACTAATAGTATGCATTCGTAGTTTTTTTTTTTTCTAACACATACACACATATATTATTTTATTATTATTATTATTACTGGTTTTACCATCACCTTCACTGATATGGATTCATCCAAAAATCCATATTACGCTCATCGTATTTCCATACGAGGCGTTCTCCCACCTGTCGCATACGATCACTGCTTTCTAAAATTTCTTCCCCAAAAGTCCTAAGTTCCTGGACATTTTCTGCACTCATTGGGGGTGCAGGTTCTAGGACTGGGTTTGGAATTTGTGGTGCGGGTGCTTGATACGGGAACTGGTAAGGGTATGGATTTTCTAGGATTTCCCTAACATAAGCATCAGAAATATTATAGGGATCTTGTGGATCTAACCCTGGGTAAGCTCCTAGATTTGGCATTAGCACATTTTCCTGAATTGGGTTTTGTTGCACGTAGTCCCTAACATCGTCCCACCAGGGGTCGTAATTGTTTGGGTCTAAAGGATCAGGTGCAGGTATCCTAGGTATTTCCTCCGGGTTGAAATCAGGCATTTCTATCTGGTTTTCTATTTCCATGGGTTGATCAGGATTTTGTGGTTGTGGTGCTAGCATTTGTTCCAGGTTTGGGTCAGCAGCAGTGGTTGCTAAAATATGGATATTAGCGATACCCCTATTGAGCATATCCTGATTATAAGCATCAGTTTCTCTTTTTGCTGCGGCTAACACTCGCTGTTCCTGCAACTTTTTCATTCTTTTCCTACGCTCGTGCGCTCCCCTACTGAACCATCCCCTCTTTTTCTGAGGAAATGGCTCTTCAGACTGAGCCTTAAACACAAAGATCCCTTCTTCTGTGTCAGCAGAATACCCTGAGAGGGCAGGCTGAGAAGAGGAGGTGCCTTCGCTCCTAGGCGAACCAGACAGTTGACGATAGGCGTCAGAAGGTCCTTGGTCACTCATACTGTAAACTAACAAATAGTCAGATAACACATAGCAAGAAATACAATTATACACGTATTTCCATAATTTATTCCCTAACACTTTGAATTTTGATGTCAGCAGAACACTTCTGTGGCTGAATCAGTGGCATAGCTCTGATACCACCTCCTGTCACAGCCCCCGATCCCTATCTCCCGGGAACGGGCGGCCGTGAACCAGTTTCGGTGGTATCACATTTATTTATTCAATTTGGCAGCGGAAATTTTCATCAGGATCGTAGTTAGGAAATATTTTAATCAGAGTAAACCACCATGTTTATAACATTAAACATATGGGTAAAAACCCAAGTTTTCAATACACACGTTTCATAGGAATACATCCTATTTATTTGAATAAAAACATCCATTTTATTCTTAGGTAACTTTATTGCCACTTTTCCAAGCCTTCAGTGCTGTCCAGCTGGCTTCTATTTGGCTTTCACATTTTGTTACCTGAAACGCGTTTTAAAAACATTTTGTCAGTGGGAAATACTGGTGAGTGAATCCCAGTTTAATCAAGTTTGAGTAAAAACCAATTTGCAGTATTGAGGGCACATCCGCAATTACATTTGTATCCAAGACATCACAATTAACATCAGTGGTACGGTCATACTCAACATATGGGATGTTACCACACCAGTAACCAATTTTGTATACAAAACCCCAACATACCCACTATAATTGTATTCTTCACAAATACTCAATAACTGTCATTTACATGGAAAAGTATTCAAGGTTTTGTAAAAACAGTTTACAAAAAGGAGATTAACTCACATTGCTGTTTTAGGTTTTTCGTAAGGGTTTCCTGGAGATAATCTATAAATTACACAAATGCACGTGTGTTAGTATAATAACCCATTTTAACATTAGTAATACTCTCCCCGAGACGGCATTCCAACGACTACGTCGGGCAGAACCACGACAGCCGTTACGGAACCCTAGATCAATCGGGCAGCGTATCTAATACGTCTCCAGGGGTTATAATACTTACATCGTAGCAGAACCTCGCTATTTTAGGGGGTATTGGACTCGGGTATAATGCCCACTAACTAAAATTGAGAGAGAAAGAACGAAAATTGAACGATCAGACTGAAGGCCCGATGCCTCCTCTTTATAGTGCTGAAATTGGACTTTCACGCGGCCCGCGTGAAGTTTGGGCCAAGTCTACGCGGCCCGCGTCAACAGGTGGTCAATGCGTAGCTTGGTCCGGTCAGCGTATAGCTTCGACACGAGTTGGACACGTGTCATCACCGGGTCATGCCACAAGTCCGACCACTCGCGGCCCGCATTGACTTAACCCACCATGTACGCGGCCCGCTTGGGCCTAAGGTTTTGGTGAATTCTGGTTACCTACTCGCGCGGCCCGCTTAAGCTTGAGGTGAGGCCCATGCGGCCCGCCTCAACTTAACTTTTATTGTTTTTATTTATTTTATATAATATAATCTAGTTCAGGGGCTCGGTTTTCACATACGGGTACATATAAAGACATCTAGATATTTTTAATATATTAGGGCATCAGAATTATTATGAGGATGTCGGTTTTACCGAGGGTTGTTATATCATACTCCTATCACTATAATCCCATGTGCACACGCGATTATTTTGATCGTCGCATGATCCGCATAGCTTGTACTAGTTGTGTACGAATCAGGGTATACGTAATTTAAAAAAAAAGAATGTGTACGTATAAGTATATAGTATATAAGCAAGTCCATGCTTAAGTATGTTTGGGACCCACGTAAGCGAATTCCTCGGATTACGCTCACGTACGGGTACGAATGTATGAATCATGAGTATGAATGAAAGTATGAGCATAAGTATAAGTTAAGTATGCATATATATGTAAGTATGAGTATAAACACTAAACGCATAGTAGTATGAGTATAAGTAGAATCATAAAATGTATCGTTATGAGTATGAGTGTTGGTACGAATAATATGAGTGTGAGTATAAGTGTAGGTACGAATAATAAGGATTACCTATATAGTATATGTTGGAACACAAAGGATTTAAGTGTATAAAAGTGTTTAAAAGGTTGAGTTTGTAAATACGAACGATATAAATGAAATTGTCGCGAGATATCGACTAAATGTGCACGATGATATGCATGTATAGTGGTTTAAGCAAAACGTCGAGTTTGTCGAATCATAACATGAATTAAACTGTCTTTCATAGTTTTAAGTCACTAAGGCCCTCATCCGAGCCTATGTTTGCATCATTATCATCTAACAATAGCACCTGAAACACATGTGAAAATAGGTACGTCAGCATAAAAATGCATGTGAGATACAAAGGTTTTATTAATGAAGGATTCATGACTGGTAGTTGAAAGAAATGTTTAACAAAAAGTTAGTCATGAATCTTATTAAAAGTGTTTTCTTTTATAAATTATACGAAAGTCGATAAGGAAATCAAATGTTATAAAAGAAAGGTGTAAGGTTAAATGAATAACCAAGTAAAATAAGTTTGTATAAAATATGTCGTTTGTAAATCAATGTCTTGTGTAAATGTGTCATTTGTATAAAATGTATCATGTCTTCGTCTAAGTGGTTTAGATAAAGCTACGATGTGTAATATCATAAAAGCATTTATATATAGGAAGTACCAGCGGCGTATCCACCATGCGTTTATCATATTACACACGTTTCGTTATTTAAATCACTTATAAATAAACCACCAAAAAGTCTTGTAAAGTAAATGTCAAGTAACAACAATATAATGTACGATGAATAAATAGTGTTTACTCAATCCCATATGTAAAATGTCAATGTATAATCAAATGTTATATGAAATCAAATGTTATGTACGGTGAATAAAAGAGTTTACACAACCCCGCATGTAAAATGTACAAAACAATGTATTTGAATAAATCATAGTTTAAGTCAAAAGTTATGGTTTGTAAAATCAATGCTTTACTGATAAGAACATTTATGTGGTAATGTTTATCGCATAAATTCAAGCCTTGAGACTGAAGGACAAACCCTTAACAAGTTAAAGGTTTATCAAAAAATTTTCGGATTCTGTCATTCCTTACGTCTAAACAAACCTAGGATTCCAGGAATGGGAGTTGTCAATTCCTATGGTACCATTACATACTACCGAGCGGCGTGATCAGTGTTAATGAACATATGTTAGACCCGTTAAACAAAGCAAACGTCATACCAAATGTAAGCTTGTTATGTGAAAACAATGTACTAAGTATGCTAAATGACATACGTAGCAAAAATGTGATGTAAATCAATGTGTACATGTGCTGAAATAAACATATGAAACAAATGTATTTGTGAGATCAATGTGCTAGCATGCTCAATCAACATACATAGCAAAGCATAAATGAAATCATGTACTATATGCGTACTAATGAACATAGCAAGTATATGTCATGAAAGCACGAAAAGCACGAAAGTAACAAGTAGGCACATGTGTATCACCCCAAAATATTTGAAAGCGGTAAAAGAGGGGACTATGTACTCACTTGATATTGCTTAGTAGTCTTAAAATAACAACCAAGTAACGCTTGAAGGATCACGGAATCAAACGGCACCTAATATAGGTAACTACGTTAATAAACCGGTCCTAAATCGGAATATTGGATAGAATGAGGTCTCGTAAACCAAATGAGTATTGGAACTCATGTGATATGGTTTAACAAAGCCTACATTCTAAGTCGGAACCTATCCTAAGTGCTTATGACCCGATATGACCCGTTTAGGTAGCTTACGCATACTTTAACGCGTCATTTGCGCAAAAGCTCAAACGTGTAGTCTAACTGATCCTATGACAAGTATTATATGCCCTAACATGTTTAATAATCAGTTTATGTGGCAAAATTTAAGTTACATATGCTTAAAATGGAATTATGCGCAAAAAGGGCATTTTGGTCATTTTTCCTAAGGCATATAACTACCTATCATACAACTATGTAAACTAAGTGACCATAAGGTATAACCTCGGAAGGTTATTCCCTATACGACTATGGTCACAAAATATGTTTGGTCGGATCCTAATGATCGACCAAACAGGTTGGGTTCGAAAGTCTAAGCGGTTGTTTAGACCGCTTATCTTACGACCCTATATAAGCACTAAACTAAAAGTGATGAGTTAAACATGTTAAAACATGTTTAACCAAGTTAGAAAACAAGTTTGATATCAAAACAAAGGGTTTTGATACCCGAAAATAGCTTCATTGCAAAATACGCATAAATACGTATTTTGACCGAAACTTTGACTTGTCACTACGCCTAATCAACGTGGTAATCAGTAGGTATAGTCACAAGGGACTAAAACCGTCGTGATTACGCTGACGTTGCAAAGTTCAAACGAACTTTGTGTTGACCAAAGACTGGTCAAAACAGAAAGTCAAACACTGTTTGACTTTCATGCTTGAAATGCATAAAAAGCATGAAAAAAGCTTACAAAGGGTCCAAAGCTTGAAGATAGAACAAGAAAACTAGAAGATTGAAGCCTTCAACCAGAGGGATAGCTTCAATGATTAGATTTGAAAGGAAATGGGCAAGTTGGAAATGAAAATTCATGGGTTTATATAGATTTTCAAGAACTGTTAAGATCGTTCCTCGAGTTTTGAGCTTTGATCCTAGCCATACAAGTGTGGCACATGGTTTTAAATACCATGGGAGTCCAAAAACAAGTCTATAGAGTGTTAAAACCATGTCTAAAACCCAAGGAACAGCTGTTGGAAGAAGAAAACTGGTTTGCTGAAAAAGGGCGGTGTCGCGCCACACGCCAGGAGCACCAGGGTCTGGCACGTGGCATGAGGGAGCTTGTTTTTGCAAAAGTTTCATGTTTTGGCAGAACAGGTCCCTGCATGCTATAAAGTTGGTTTTTAACGCGTTTAAGCCCCGTTAACCCATTTTCAAAGCTCAATAATGGTGTTAAAGCATAGGGAACATGAAATATGCTTGAAAACATCTCGGATGTCGATTTGTTTGGTCGTACGGCCTCGTTGTTCGGTTAATTACGACGAAACACGAACGGATGCGAAAAACTATCCAAATTACGCGACGAATGAAATTTTGGTAGTCCGATCACTAAAACAAAATATTTTAGTGATTACAAAAATTTTTGGATGTCCGGATATGTTCAGAACGTAAGATATGCGCGTAAATGCAAACTTATGCACTTTTTGACGCTACGTAAAGGATGTTTATGGTATGTTTAACTTATGATCATGTTGCGGAAGGTACGTTTCCATACGAATCGGTAGACTTTTGCAGTTTGACGCAAATAGTCCCTGCGATCGAATAAACTTGTTTTTGCCATACTAAACCCTTTAAAACTTATTTCTAAGTTATGTAAAGGTTATTTAAGGTATGTTAAGCATATGTTGATGTTTCAGATTGTTTGTCGTGTTAAACTGATTACATTTATGTAGCAGTTTGCATATAACTTTCCAGAAAGCGATTTAGAGTTTGAAATCGAACAAGAATTAAAATGAGAAATTGTTAAACATAATTAAACAAATATAGGGATCAAAATACATTGTTTTATTGAAAAATGAACTGTTCAGAGTTTGTATAATGATTACACAAGCACAGGTGTCACAAATTGAGCGGTGTAGGAAAAGGTTATCGAAAATAATAGGTTCTCTTCGTTGGTATCAAAACAAGAAGTTTTTGAATTATGGAGGTTCTTGGGAAAACGTTGATTCTTAGAAAAGAAATTTAGAAAAATGGACTTAGTGATCATTGAAAAGAGTTTTAACAATTTATTTGTTGATGTTGAAAAGAGTCTTTGGTAAAATGGTCATATCTATAAGATCTTATAAGTATATGAGGAAAGTTTAGTATGGTGATATAACGTGAGTGTGTTTTAGTGAGTAAGTAGAATATGAAGTTCATGGGCAAGAGATTCATTGGACCGATTAAATTGATAGGTAGCATTTCGTAAGGTTTTGAAATTCGGGTAATAAGATGTTTTAAGACATGATTAAGAATCTCGTGTATATGAGTTGGGTGAAAATAGATTATCGGATAGGAAGTACATTTGATAAAACAATGTATTTTGAAATTGATATAAGTAGGTATTTTGATAAATGATAGGTGATTTAGGTATAAAACATGATTATGTTGGCATGATAAGGTATTTCGAAGGAAAGTTTTGGTAACGATCACCTAGGTAAGGGAATCACCCCTAACTCGTTGGTGAGGTCGTTTTAAAAAAAGGGAGTGGAGTTAATCGTCAAGGTAAGGAAATCACTCCTATCTCGATGATATGTCTCCATTTTGTGGTTATAAGAAATGTAAATCTAATTGGCGACGTTTTCAAAATCATGTATGTGTATAAATGTATGAAAAAGGTTTAATATGTTGTGTGTGTGAGAAGAATATAGCGAAAGTAAATTTGAATTTATAAGATTGCATCGTATATGATAAATAATAGAAACACATGTTTGATTAAATTTTGGATGGTTCTAAAACGGAACTTTGACTAACCAAAATGGTCAAAAAGTCTTTCGAATTTGATGAGCATGCTTTGGCCTAATAGGTGGAATCTCTCGCTGACAAATCGGTTAACGATATATACCCTTCCGGTTACTACATGTCCCAAATCAATCGAAATTTCGAGACTTGGCGGGATTTATGAAAAATCAAGGAGTGGAACTAGTCAGCAAGGTGCGGGTTTCACCCCTAACTTGACGATTTCGTATCCTAAGTGTGGTTGGTACTCGTCGGGTCAAAATTTAATTTCACACTTTGACGAGGGTCCACTAGAATTTGAAATTTGAATTTCTCTATAAAGGTGAGGATTTCACTCCTAACTTGATGGTGAATTTCATAAAAATAGCATGTGAAGCAAGTATGGTCGAATTTGGTGCTTAACTATAGACTAGGTCAATAGCATGGCAATTTTTTTCCTAATTCCCTATAGTTATGGCTCTGATACCAATCTGTCACACCCTAACCGATGGCGGAAACATCAGAGTAAGACGAAATAGATTGCAAGAGACTTTATAACACTATACGTGACAAGTATTTAAATAATAGATTTTCATTTCATTTCTAAAGAGTCAATTACAAGGATTTGAAACAAATACAACATGAATAATGAAATACAATACAATAAGAATACAAAATTTAAAGTGTGTATCTAAGCATCCTACTAGATTCCATGCATCACAAACATCATCGCTAAACCTGCAACATGTTTTAAAAAGCATAGTTCAATACAAAGGTATTGGCGAGTACACTAGTTTTAGACTCGTGGCAGATGTATAAAAAGGTATATTCAATCCAACATAGCATTTGGTATACAAGGTCAAACTATCATGCATAACAATATGTCAACTCTAGTGTCCACTAATATTTAGCATCCCTCATCACAAAAGCAACGAAACCGTTATAGAATAAAGACTTAACAAAACCCCGTTGGGTGGTGTGCTACTCCTATAGCGCTATAATTGTTTAACCCTAGTTAACAAGTAGTATGTATTCTAGCATGAACCTAAGCATAACAAGGCATGTATACGGATCGAATGAATAAAAACATGTTTGTGAATTGTGCGGTTAAACAAGTAAAACATGTTGCACCCAAAGTTTATTAAAAAGGAAAATGGGTCAAGTGTACTCACAAAATTGCATATGCTTTCTGTTTATCCAATTTGACGAAGTTGTTGAGTTTAAGAGGTTAGTAAGTTCGGTTTAGGTACCTCTTTGTGTCATAGAAATCATGTAGGACGTAGGAAGAAATGTCTTCCATTTAGGCACCTCTAAGTGTTCACCACTACACTTGATGTAAGAACATACAAGGAGGGTCATGAACTACAAGTAATACAAGAATAATAAACACTAATCTATAAGAAATCCTCAAGCAATGTGTGGATTTTATGTAGGACAACCCAAGTTAATCCTAAATCACACTTACATCAAGTCTTGAACTTGAACATCACTTGTGGGTTAAGCCCTTGAACAAAACATAAAGTTTGTGAGATTTATACCTTTGATTTTGAATGTCTCAACCTTGGTTTTAAGCCTAACTAACCATAGAAGTGGTTATAAGCATAAGGACATAGGTTTGAGATGAGTTTCCTCAAGTTTAAGCAAGTTTATCAATGTTTGAAACAAGAACAGAAAAATCAGTCAACTTTGGAGCCCTTTTAGCGACATTCCAGGGCCTGGTTTTCCAGGGAAAACCAATGGAAACGTAGCTAAGGTCAATACAAAGAAGTAGGAAAAAGAATCGAGTGAATCAGATAAGAAATGAGTGAGTTATGCTCACTTTTGTGAATGTTGGTATTTCTACTCGAACTCTTGCTTTCAGCTACGATTTGGAGGATGTTTTAAGAGTGTTTTAGTGTTGCAAAAGTGGTAGGGAGGCTGATTATAAATGGTATTTATAGGGGGAAGGATTAGGGTTAAGTTGGGTGAGCGTTTAATACAATTAGGTAAGAGTTTAAGCAATAAAAAAAAAGAAATAATTCAACCATAGTTGGCTGATTGCAAGGGCTGTTTGGCAGCTTTTATTATTTTTTTCTTGTTTTTTAAATGATGTAAAATGTATAAATATGAGGTATTTTATATAATTAAGATGCTATATAAAGCTTAATGTGCATTTAACATGTTATCAAGGTCTAAAAGGATTAAGAGACATGTTTTAATTACACCAACTTGCGAAATATTAAGTGTGTCATATGAAACAAGTTTGAATGATTTTCATTTAGGTATTAATCAAGCGAAAAGCATATAACTTAATTTTATAATTGAATAACCAAGTGTTTGAACGTACGAAAGATTTAAGAATTGCGAATACACGATCATAGTTAATGAATTAAACTTACGTTTATGCGAATTACGAACCATATATCGAACGAGTTCACGTATCAATGTATAAACGATGTATAAAAGATTCGTTTCATTACGATTAAAGTCTCGGATTTTACAACGATACAACGAAATACGATTACAAGGAATACAAGATTTCCAAAATTAGAAGTACAAGATGAGACTTTCTAATTATGGAAAGTACGAAGAAACAAGGCGTTACAGTCTCCGCTCCTTTAGGAAATTTCATCCCGAAATTTATTCAAGAGGAAGGCTTGAAAGAGTTTTAATAAAAAGGTGATTATTTAAAATTGAGACTTGAAATTTTTGAAACGTTAAAAGTATGAAATTTTGAAGAACGGCAAAATCGATTTGTAAGAGAATTTGTTTGGCTAAAATGGTTTTGAGGCATAAGCATGAGTGAAACGTGTTTAGGTAAAACGATTTTAAGCAAGTTTTGAATACTAAATTGGAGACGTATTAAAAATGTGTCGTATTAGGAAGGAAAATTTTGTATATAAAACGGTTTGTATTCGGTGAAAAGAGTGGTAGTACGCGTGGGAGTTTAAGAATAGCTAGGTAGTTTTTAAAAGTAAGGGATAGGGTAGGATTCAAACGTTTCAACAGGCTAGATTGTTAACGGGGTTCGAATAAGGACGAGGATAATGCAGAATAATGGGAGATATGAAAGTGGACGATTGATCTAAAAGACAAATACGGGTATCAGAACGGCATAAGTATTGGATACACGAAGGTGATGTGTTAAGAATGAAGTCTCAATGAAGTCTCGTCATGGATAATCGGATATAATGCATTTGTGAGTTGTTTAAAGTTTGAATTAGGTCTAAAAGGTCTGCAAAACACTGAATTTCTCATGGCACGTCTTACGAAAGTTTGGTAACATGATGAAAACACTTATATATAGGAAGTATCGGCGACGTATCCACCATGTTTTGACCATGTTACGTCCGTCTCATTATTCGATGCCATGTTACGTTCTGTGTCCTACCATACCCAGTAGTACACTCTATGGTTTTCATACGCCTATCACTATAATCCATTGTGCACTCGCGATTATATTGACCGTTGCATGATCCGCATAGCTTGTACTAGTTGTGTACGAATCAGGGTATACGTAATTTAAAAAAAATAAGAATGTGTACGTATAAGTATATAGTATATAAGCAAGTCCATGCTTAAGTATGTTTGGGACCCACGTAAGTGAATTCCTCGGATACGCTCACGTACGAGTACGAATGTATGAATCATGAGTATGAATGAAAGTATGAGCATAAGTATAAGTTAAGTATGCATATACACGTAAGTATGAGTATAAACACTAAACGCATGCTAGTATGAGTATAAGTAGAATCATAAAATGTATCGTTATGAGTATGAGTATAAGGGTAGGTACTAATAATAAGGATTACGTATATAGTATATGTTGGAACACAACGGATTTAAGCGTATAAAAGTGTTTAAAAGATTGAGTTTTTAAATACGAACGATATAAATGAAATTGTCGCGATATATCGACTAAAATGTGCACGATGATATGCATGTATAGTGGCTTAAGCAAAACGTCGAGTTTGTCGAATCAAAATAGATTGAGTTTGGTTTGGAAGATAGAATGTAGTTTGTAAATGTAAGAGGATATAAATTGCTCAATGGTTATGCATAACGTCTTTTGTAATGAATGGAAATGCTACTTTTGTTTTTTTTTTAAATAATTTACTTAAGTTGAAGATTGTCGGTCCCCATGAAGTCTTCTTTCCCACGCGTTTTGAGATTTGAATGACGAATTGTGTCACACCTCGACCGCGTAAAACAACAACCGCGGCGGAAACGTCGGGGAGTGGAGTAACAGAATCATTGTTTCACAACACATGGTAATTGGAGTTTTGTTTTATTGAATTAAAATTTTTACATTGTCTAGGGATTTACAGAAGCATAACATGAATTAAACTGTCTTTCATAGTTTTAAGTCACTAAGGCCCTCATCCGATCCTATGTTTGCATCATGATCAACTAACAATAGCACCTGAAACACATGTGAAAATAGGTACGTCAGCATAAAAATTCTTGTGAGATAGATAGGTTTTATTAATGAAGGATTCATGACTTGTAGTTGAAAGAAATGTTTAACAAAAAGTTAGTCATGAATCTTATTAAAAATGTTTTCTTTTATAAATTATACGAAATTTGATAAGGAAATAAAATGTTATAAAAGAAAGGTGTAAGGTTAAATGAATAACCAAGTAAAATAAGTTTGTATAAAATATGTCGTTTGTAAATCAATCTCTTGTGTAAATGTGTCATTTGTATAAAATGTATCATGCCTTCATGTAAGTGGTTTAGATAACGCTACGATGTGTAATATCAGAAAAGCATTTATATATAAGAAGTACCAGCGGCGTATCCACCATGCGTTTATCATATTACACACGTTTCGTTATTTAAATCACTTATAAATAAACCACCAAAAAGTCTTGTAAAGTAAATGTCAAGTAACAACAATATCATGTACGATGAACAAATAGTGTTTACTCAATCCCATATGTAAAATGTCAATGTATAATCAAATGTTATATGAAATCAAATGTTATGTACGGTGAATAAAAGAGTTTACTCAACCCCGCATGTAAAATGTACAAAACAAAGTATTTGAATAAATCATAGTTTAAGTCAAAAGTTATGCTTTGTAAAATCAATGCTTTACTGATAAGAACATTTATGTGGTAATGTTTATCGCATACATTCAAGCCTTGAGACTGAAGGACAAACCCTTAACAAATTAAAGGTTTATCAAAATGTTTTCGGATTCTGTCATTCCTTACGTCTAAACAAACCTAGGATTCCAGGAATGGGAGTTGTCAATTCCTATGATACCACTACCTACTACCGAGCGGCGTGATCAGTGTTAATGAACATGTAGGATCGGTTTTGGACCCAACGAGTCTATCAGAAGAGTTTATACTCAAAACGAAAGGCGGAAACAGTCGTAATGAGATCAATTCAGCTAGAATATCACTTTAACTGTCGATTTTATTGATATGATGACAAATTACAGCGAGACGACACTTCGGCCGCACTTCGTTGCACAAACCGGAAAAGTTATAACTAATATCGCTTGAGCAGGGTATTTATAGGGCCTTAATTCCGCTTGAACATGTTCCAAACGGGATTAGATTCCAAGCGGAATCTAATTCCGCGCGGAATTACACACATGTTCATTCAAGCGGAATTACACCATACAAGCGGAATTACAAATATCTCAAACTACGTGCCCTGTTCTAACATTCTAAGTACAAGACTCAATACAAGACGAAGTCGACAGACGCATGCACTAACAGACTCCCCTCGAATGTTGACGAGTCTTAACTGTTGAGTCTTCGCATCTTCAGTCTTTATCAGTCCTCACGAACTCCTTTGAAGTATCTAACAGTGTAAAGCATCCTCAAATCTCTCTCTTTTCTTCTCTAACAGCACCAACAGACTCCCCTCGAACAAACAATCTCCCCCTCGAATTGTGCTCAAAATCAGGATCTCAAGCTAGCTCACAAGTCTTCTAATACTCTTGATCAGATCTCTTGATTCCTTAAGTTCATCAGCATCAGCAATTCCAAGATCGTAACCTGGCTTACAGGATCAGAACCTGGCTCTTATTATCTACAGACTCCCCCTTTCAATCAGGTGGGATCGTAGTCTGGATCGTAACCTGGTTCACACTCTGTTCAGAAACGAAACCTGGCTTTCTCTAACAACAGAATCCTCAGGTATCTGAACCTGGCTCTTCTCAGATTTCAAACCTGCACAATCTCTACCACAAACATAAGTTTTATAATATTAAGATTTTTCAATCTCAGACACTGCTTGCAGATCTCTGATGAACCACTTGTAAAAATGAAATGATTTAACATTTAAAATTTTCTGATGACCACTTGCAGTATTATCTTTCAAACCTTTTTATCCAAACTCCCCCTCAAATAATGTTCATCATATTTAGCACTTAGAATTTTAAAAATCAGCTTTCCAACACCAGTTGTCGAAAATTTTTTTGGATTTTTCAAAATTTATGCTAAAACACACACAAAATCTTTTTGGGATTTTGATAAAGATATGCAGTAAAGAAATACTTACAGACAATCTTTTTGTGAGTTTGTGTAAGAGGATCATATCACTTTATGAGACAAACCACTGACACCGTTAAGCTTTTTAAAACATATTAAGTTCTATACAATTCACCTAGATTGTTAGTATACTGGTCCATTTAAATTTTCATACAAAGTTCAACTGTTTCGAGATACGAGATTAGTGTTTTAAGCACTTAAACTTATTCGCGTGTCCCACTACTTGAATATACTCCCGTATCCAGATCCCAATATTCAGTCTTACAGGTGAGTATACATAGATGATATCTGTAAAGGGTTAAATGCGAAACCGTGAGAGCTCAGGTCAGAACTTCTGTTCAGCAGAGAGATGACGGTTCGACTTTAGGTGTGTTCCCTTTAGAGAATCTTTTCTTCAACAGCACATGATTAGCATTTTTCAATGTTTCATCATTTTTTGTACTGAGGGCAGCGTTATATTTCAAGCAAATGCAAAGTATTATTCGGAGACTAGGCCATTGCTTCCGCAATATCAGAAGTCTCAAGAAAATACCCCAGATATCACTGAGTATAAAGACCTAGTATTTCAGAAAGAGGGACCTTTCAAACAAGATTTCGGGGGTTATCCATATATCCAAGAAATGTTCCCCATGAAATAAGCAAGTTTGAAATTTTAAGTTTATATCTCGAAAAGAATCTACTAAATGTACAAAAACCTACTGGCACATCCACAGTGAGATTGTTTATCACATTTAACTTTTCATTTCTTTAGCGTGTTGTGATAGTCCACTGATGTACTATCATTTCCTCTTTTATACACCAAAACTCTTTTGAATTTTATCATGTTTTTGGCTTTTTCAAATTTTTCTAATGTTTTTGGATTTTCAGAAATTTTTACTCACCCTAAAAAGCAAACACATTTAAATAAATTTGAAAAACAAACTGTACAAGTAAATTGACAACTGTTGTGAAAAGCTTCAATTCGCCATCCATTTGGCATAAACAATCAGAACTCCCCCTTACAACAAACTATTTTCCCATTAAGATTTCAAAACACTTAAGTTTGTTTTAATCAAAATGGTTTTTCCGGAAAATAAGTTTTGTTGATTTTACCACTTGTAGGAAATGGGGATCAATTCATCATCTTGTTTTACAACCACTTGAAATGAGATTACATCAAGTTCAAATTAATAACCTTGACTAATCACTTTGTAAGACCAAACCTTCGTACCACTTGTATAACGAAATCACTTTTCGTGAATTTCTCAAGAAAAATACCACTTGTAAGAAAAACAGGTACAATTTAATGTCCCTGATTTACCACTTGTAGGCATGCAGCATCAATCCTGATATAAAGAATGATGCCGATTCCTGCTCCACTCTTATCAACCTGGAAGCTCCGGCAAGTCACACTTAAACACATTTAAAAAACAAATTTTTAAGAAAGATACCGATTCATGTTCCATGATTACCAACTTGGGAACTCCGGCAAGTCAGGTTTTTTTAGTCAAAGAATATATCCACCCAAGCCTGACCAGCCTTGGGTGATACCGAGTTACCAACACTCGGTTTCTTACCGTTCATATTCTTCTCATAGAACTCTTTAACCCCTTTGACTTTTCTGTCAATCATTTTTCCAAAGATGTGTTTTACTTTGGGGTTAAAGGCCTTTTCAACATCAATAACCTTTTTATCAAAATAAAATTGGTTTGATATTTCAACTTTACCAATTTTCTTCTTGAAATTTTCAGCCCGAAGTGGTGGAAAATTCACATCATCCACAGTCGGCACTGATTTTTCACCTTTTGATTCAACCTGTGGCTCCTCTGACTTTGTGGAGTCAGATTCATCGCCAGAAGTTAGCTCCTCTAATTTTGATGACTCAGAATCATTGCTAGACCCATCATCAGATTTCTTAACAACCCACTTTTGGTTGTCAAGATTTCCTCTTTTCTTGTAAAACATGTTTGAACATTCACCAATTTCAAATTTTGAATTTTTGAAAAGTTTAGTTCTATCAATTGGAGGTTCAAACTCAATCACTTTTTCTTTCAGTTTAGAAACTCCTTGTTTGATTTGTTTTGCCTGTGAACAGTTAATAGCAATATGACCACTTTTTCCACACTTGAAACAGGTTCAAGTTTCCTTCTTCTGATCAACAGTCTGCATCTCTTCTTGCTTCTTCACAAGGAAATCTTTGTTAGACTGTTTTCTGAACAATTTTTCTTTCTCTTCTTCAGAAGATGTACCTGAAACAAATATCATTTTTGATTTAAAATCTCGAACATATTTTTCATTTTTATAATTTTCTGGTGGAGTAAAACCAAGACCTTTCTTTTTGAAATCGTTATGGTTTGGTTTCTTTCGATAACCAGAACCAGAACTGTAACCCTTTTTCTTGTTTTCTCTTTGTTGAACTCTTGAGGTGTATATTTTAGGTTTATCAGTAAGATTTACATCTTTTATTTCAGAAATATAAATTATTGTTAGTTTGAAAACCTTATTGATCATGTCAGGTTTATCACCTCTTATTGGAAATTCCTCATCAGAATATAATTTGTCAAAATCATTCAAAGTATAAGCAACTTTAAACGTTTCATCATCCAAATTAGATTTTGATAACAGGAATTCATTATTGTAAACTCTTTTGCCCTGTTTGGAAGTTTGACTTGACGTGTCTGACTCAGACTTTGACTCTGGTCTTGTTTCCAACATCGACTCCTCTGACTCATCCTTTTCCAACACCTGATCGACTACTTTCTTTATTAACTCGGACTCATGATCAGTGTCAGATGATGTAAAAGTGATGTCAATGTTTTCTGGCAAATTAACTATAGGCTCAGACTCCCACTGTAAGTTTGTTGCCTTTTGGACTCTTTCAGAATTTGGATTTCTTGGCAAATATCCATTTTCAAGCGGGGGTGGACACTTGTTGTAACTGACACCTTGTTTCTTACCAGATGTCTTTACTTTAGGATCCTTCTTCTTTTCTTTCTTCTTTTCAGGAGTCTTTTCTTCAGATGCCTTCTGTTTTTTTCAGTTACTTCATCATCCTCAAATGCCTTCATTCCTTCTACAGTTGGATAAATCCTGTCAATGACATAAGAAGTACATGAGTAACTTTTTAACAATCGATTAACTCTTTCAGTTTCAATTCTTTGTGTTTCCAGTTTCTGTTCCAAAGCAGCACACTTCTCAATGTAATTGTTCACAACTTTTTGCTTTATCATGAATGCTCCTTGAAGTGTCTTCATTGCTGTTGCCTGTTCTTCGCTTGTATCATTGTACATATTCATGGCTTTGTTCAGCACATCATAAGACTCTTTCAACCTATTCATGTTGTGAATCAACGTACTGTTTTGTTTCTTTACAGCTTCACAGTTTTCACAAGTCACCGGACTCTTCCTTGCATCAGCTTCTTCATCAATCTTGAAAGCTGGAACTTCTTTCACTTTTCTTCTGACCACCGGAACTTCTTCATCATCACTGCTGACCGGTGTTTTGACCTTTTTCTTTTTCTTTTTAGCTTTTTCATCTTCACTATCACTTTCTGCCATCATTTTCAAATGCTGTGCCATCCTTCTTGCATAATACTCAGTATCATCATCACTGTCTTCTTCAATTCGAGCAGCAAAAGCTTTGTGACTTGAAGTTTTGTTAGGATCATAGTCATCCCAATTGAAATTCTCCCAGCTAAAACCTTCAGGTAACTTTTCATCATCTTGATTGATTAGGCATGCTTTGTTGTCAGCTGAAATATACTTGTCCTAACTGAAATCTTCTTGATTCACCAAACATGCTGTCTTTGATGATTCTTCTATTACTTTTCTACCATGTGCCACTTGTGGTTCTTGTTGATTTGACTGTTGAGCAACTTGATGGTAGATCGCTTTCCGATAATAGTCATTATTGTTGAACGGATTTTGAGCTACACTTACTTCGCGATTTGTGCACTCCCTCTTGAAATGTCCTTTTTCCCTGCAACGAAAACAAATAACTTTAGATTTGTCAAAACCTAAAGTAGAAACACATGCATCACGGAAATCATCTCATCCCGTGATCTGTTTGAATTTCTCAGCTCGTCTCAACACACTTGCAAAACACCACTTTATATCCATCAATTCCATTTCTTCAGCATCTATCTGATCGTAATCCTCTTTTGTCAGCATTGGATTCCCAATCTTTCCTGCTACAAAACTCCCATATCATTCTAAAATAGTTCCCAACAAAGACATGTGGCTTTTTGCAACTTCTTCTGTGTAATCTTGATCATTTTCAAGATTCAGTACAATGTTGCATTGTAACTTCCTACCATTCTTTGTTACTGTCAAGTTTGGAACGAATGACGGATATGATGAAAAACTTGTGTTACTGTTTGATCCTTTGGATGAACTTCCAGATGAACTCTTGGCATTGAAAGCGTCTCAACCTTCGGTGATATGTTGGTGGTTTTATCATTCAACCCTGCTTTGTAATAAAGCCCAATGTCTTGTTCACAATCAAAATCTTTCATTCTTGAAATCTTTCTCTGTTCCATCTCCTGAGCCTCAATCTTTTCAATGAACTTGCTCAGTGTTAGACTGCTGAACCCTTTCTTGTTACTTAGCATCATGAGATAAGTGCCCCAAGTCTCGAGTGGTAAAGAATCTGCTAATTTCTCAATCAACTCATCATTACCCTATTGATGCTCACCCTCCTCATGTTTACCAATAAATTGCAGTACCTTTCAATTATCTGTTTTGTGCTTTTAGTTTTCAAACATCGAAATAGATCAAACTCTTTCTTCAGAAGCGATTTTTTGTTCTTTATCATTTCTTGACTTCCAACAATTTTGATCTTAACGCTTTCCAAATCGAATAAGCACTTCCATTATGTTGCAATAAGACCATGATGTCTTCTTTCACAGCTTGTTGTAGAAGACTTAACATCATTTTCTCATTTTTGTATTTCTTTTTATCATCAGCACTCATATCTTTAATTGCAATCTCCTCTTCGTCATCAATCATCGGTCTAACGTATTTTGTCTCAACACATTCCTAAGCATCCAAATAATTTGCTTGAACCCAGTTTTCAAAATGTCCTTCCCAACCTTTATATTCCTCAATGTTCATGAGCTTAGGCGGTTTTTGCATAGTCCCCGTTTCATTTTCCAACATTGTCTGCTGAGTAACAGTAATCGGGGTAGCAAAGGCGTTATAAAATTCCTCTTCCATGTTTCGGTTTTTCAAAGTTCACAAAACTGTACTTTTCAAAAACGGAATTATATTTCAAACGAGACCACTTGGTGCGGAATTACAAAATTCAAATGGAATACAGTCCAAACGGAATTAACCTTTGAACGAAATTACCCTAATTTCGTTTGAAGTTGCACCCTTTCAAACGGAATTCTAATTCCGTGCGAGATTACCAAACGGAAATAGACCTTTCAAGCGGAAATCCTAATTCCGCGTGAAACCACTCAAATGGAATTACCAACAAAAACGGAATTAGCTGATTTCGTTTGAAATTTCAAACGGAATTAACTCTTGAAGCGGAATAAAGTGCTGATTTCGTGCAGGATTATGCTGACGTCATCATCTCGAAGCGGAATTTGTCAAATTGATCAAGTGATTTTAGTTCTGAAACTTTCTAGGGTTTGTTAATACAGAAAAACGAGTATACTGTGAGAAATTCAAGACATTTTAACCGTGAAATCAAGTTCAATTTGAAAAAGAAGGTGTAGAAATCAGAATTTGCAGCTGAATTGGTATGAACTCTTCCTCCTGAGCTCTGATACCACTTGTAGGATCGGTTTCGGACCCAAACGAGTCGATCAGAAGAGTTTATACTCAAAACAATAGGCGGAAACAGTCGTAATGAGATCAATTCAGCTAGAATATCACTTTAACTATCAATTTTATTGATATGATGACAAATTACAGCGAGACGACACTTCGGCAGCACTTCGTTGCACAAACCGGAAAAGTTCTAACTAATATCGCTTAAACAGGGGTATTTATAGGGCCTTAATTCCTCTTGAACATGTTCCAAACGGGATTAGATTCCAAGCGGAATCTAATTCCGCGCGGAATTACACACATGTTCATTCAAGCGGAATTACACCATACAAGCGGAATTACAAATATCTCGAACTACGTGCCCTGTTATAACATTCTAAGTACAAGACTCGATACAAGACGAAGTCGACCGACGCATGCACTAACAGAACATATTTTAGACCCGTTAAACAAACCAAATGTCATACCAAATGTAAGCATGTTATGTGAAAACAATGTACTAAGTATGCTAAATGACATACGTAGCAAAAATGTGATGTAAATCAATGTGTACATATACTGAAATAAACATATGAAACAAATGTATTTATGAAATCAATGTGCTAGCATTCTCAATCAACATACATAGCAAAACATAAATAAAATCATGTACTATATGCGTACTAATGAACATAGCAAGTATATTTCATGAAAGCACGAAAAGCACAAAAGTAACAAGTAGGCACATGTGTATCACCCCAAAATATTTGAAAGCGGTAAAAGAGGGGACTATGTACTCACTTGATATTGCTTAGTAGTCTTGAAATAACAACCAAATAACGCTTGAAGGATCACGGAATCAAACGACACCTAATATAGGTAACTACGTTAATAAACCGGTCCTAAATCGGAAGATTGAATAGAATAAGGTCTCGTAAACCAAATGAGTATTGGAACTCATGTGATATGGTTTAACAAAGCCTACATTCTAAGTCGGAACCTATCCTAAGTGCTTATAACCCGATATGACCCGTTTAGGTAGCTTATGCTTACTTTAACGCGTCATTTGCGCAAAACCGCAAACGAGTAGTCTAACTAATCCTATGACAAGTATTATATGCCCTAACATGTTTAATAATCAGTTTATGTGGCAAAATTTAAGTTACATATCCTTAAAATGGAATTATGCGCAAAAAGGGCATTTTGGTCATTTTTCCTAAGGCATATAACTACCTCTCATACAACTAAGTAAACTAAGTGACCATAAGGTATAACCTCAGAAGGTTATTCCCTATACGACTATGGTCACAAAATATGTTTGGTCGGATCCTAATGATCGACCAAATGGGTCGGGTTCGAAAGTCTAAGCGGTTGTTTAGACTGCTTATCTTACGACCCTATATAAGCACTAAACTAAAAGTCACGACTTAAACATGCTAAAACATGTTTAACCAAGTTAGAAAACAAATTTGATATCAAAACAAATGTTTTTGATACCCGAAAATAGCTTCGTTGCAAAATACGCATAAATATGTATTTTGACCGAAACTTTGACTCGTCACTACGCCTAATCAACGTGGTAATCAGTAGGTATAGTCACAAGGGACTATAACCGTCGTGAATACGCTCACGTTGCAAAGTTCAAACGAACTTTGTGTTGACCAAAGACTGGTTAATACAAAAAGTCAAACACTGTTTGACTTTCATGCTTTGAAATGCATAAAAAGCATGAAAGAAGCTTACAAAAGTTCCAAAGCTTGAAGATAGAACAAGAAAACTAGAAGATTGAAGCCTTCAACCAGAGGGATAGCTTCAATGATCATATTTGAAAGGATATGGGCAAGTTGGAAATGAGAATTCATGGGTTTATATAGATTTTCAAGAATTGTTAAGATCGTTCCTCGAGTTGTGAGCTTTGATCCTAGCCATACAAGTGTGGCACATGGTTTTAAATACCATGGGAGTCCAAAAACAAGTCCATAGTGTGTTAAAACCATGTCTAAAACCCAAGGAACAGCTGCTGGAAGAAGAAAATTGGTTTGCTAAAAAAGGGCGCTGTCGCGCCACGCGCCAGGAGCACCTGGGTCTGGCGCGTGGCATGAGGGAGCCTGTTTTTGCAAAAGTTGGTTTTTGACGCGATTAAGCCCCGTTAACCCATTTTCAAGGCTCAATAATGATGTCAAAGCATAGGGAACATGAAACATGCTTGAAAACATCTCGGATGTCGGTTCGTTTGGTCGTACGGCCTCGTTGTTCGGTTAATTACGACGAAACACGAACGGACGCAAAAAACGATCCAAATTACGCGACGAATGAAATTTTGGCGTTCCAATAACTAAAACAAAATATTTTAATGATTACAAAAATTTTTGGATGTCCGGATATGTTCAGAACGTAAGATATGCGCGTAAATGCAAACTTATGCACTTTTTGACGCTTTTAGTCCCTATTGATCAAATAAGTTTGTTTTCGCATACCGAACTCCTCAAAGCCTATTTCTAAGCTATGTAAAGGATGTTTATGGTATGTTTAACTTATGATCATGTTGCAGAAGGTACGTTTCCATACGAATCGGTAGACTTTCGCAGTTTGACGCAAATAGTCCTTGCGATCGAATAAACTTGTTTTTGCCATACCAAACCCTTTAAAACTTATTTCTAAGTTATGTAAAGGTTATTTAAGGTATGTTAAGCATATGTTGATGTTCCGGAGTGTTTGTCGCATTAAACTGATTACGTTTACGCATCAGTTTGCGTATAACTTTCCAGAAAGCGATTTAGTGTTTGAAATCGAACAAGAATTAAAATGAGAAATTGTCAAACATAATTACGCATCATTTGTAACCTTCATGATTCTGGTACCGAAGTGCTGCCGACGCATCGATTGATCTGTATTGCTGTTAAATCAATAAAACAAGACGTTTAATAGTGAAACAAGCTGTTTTCCAAGTCTGTTTCTTTGTTTCCGCCTCTGAAACAGACAAGAACTCTTCTGATTGACTCGTTTGGGTCACGGATCGATCCTACAAGTGGTATCAGAGCTCAGGAAGAAGAGTTCTTGCTAAAACAGCCTTAAAATCTGTCTTCTACACCTTCTTTTCTAAATTGAACAAGTTTTCTTGGTCAAATTGGATTGAATTTTAAATATGTCAGACGCAATGGTGTTTTAATGAATCCTTGAGAAAATTGGACCTTAATTCTATCAAATAGTGTTAAAATCTGTAATTCCGCTTGAACTACAGATCGAAAAAGATGATGTCAGCATAATTCCGTATGGAATCACAGTTTGATTACAAACGAAATTACCTAATTCCGCTTGAAATTTCTAATTTCGCTTCAAAGTGTAATTTCGTTTGAATCGTTCCACACGAAATCACCTAATTCCGCACGAGATTAACTAATTTTGCTTGAATCAGTAATTCCGTTTGACATTTTCACACGAAATTACTTAATTACGCTTGAAATAGTTAATTTCGTGTCAAAGTGTATTTCCGTGTGAAGTAATTCCGCATGGAATTACTAATTCCGTTTGAGAGTTATAATTCCGTTTGAAATTTTTAATTTCGTTTGAAAGTGTTGTGCAGGTAATATCGTTTGAGGAGTAATTTCGCTTGAATTGATATTTCGTTTGAACTTGTAATTTTGTGAAAAATTTGCCGAAAGATGGATGAAGAATTTTACAATGCATTTGCGACACCGATTGCTCCTGTTACTGCTGTTGAGACATTGTACAGTGAGAATGAAACAGGAACGTACCAAAAACCACCTAAGCTAATGTTCATTGAAGATTTCAAAGGTTGGCAAAATCGATTTGAGAATTGGGTACAAGCATATAAGTTTGACGCATGGTGTGCTTTAAACAAAGATTATGAAAAACCGAAAAACGAGCGTGGGCTTGAAAAAGCTTTTTGTGACTTTTCTGAGAGTGATAAATTGAAGGATACAAGTGAGAAAATGATGATTAGTCTTCTACAACAAGCAGTAAAGGAAGATATCTTTGTTTTGCTTCAACATGAGGGTACTGCTAGATTGATTTGGAATGCATTGAATTCAAAAGTTCAAAGGAAGTGCAGATATGATTAAAAATAGAAAGGCGTTACTGAGGAAATCGTTTGATATGTTTGTAGCTTTCGAAGGTGAATCAACAAAAACAACCACTGACAGATATTGTCATCTTGTTTTGGAAATGGGAAGAATGGATATAAAGAAAGATGATGAGGAGTGGGTTGACAAACTAGCTGAAGCATTACCACACCATAAGTGGGGAACTTACTTGATGATTGTGAAACACATGAGGAAGTCTGAGAATATGAATTTGGCACAGTTCATTCAGAAAATTGAAGAGCATGAATTGGATATTCAGAAAACTGCTATTATGACAAATCCAAATGCTCAACAAGATGTCAGTTTGTATTATAGGGGAAACAAATTTGAGGCTACTCCAAGTCCTAAGATTCAGACTGGTTTCAGTGCTGATAGTTCGTCTGGAACAAAGGGTAGTAATGTGACTCAAAGTGATGGAAAGATGTCTTCGTATTCAAGTTTTGATCCGAATTTTACAGCTTCAAGTTCTCAGTCAAAAACCTCAACAAATTTCACCGGTCAAAATTTGCAATGCAATGTTACATTGAACATTCATAATGGTCAAAATCTGTCTCCGGAAATGACTAAGCAGCATATGGCATCACTTGTTGCTATGTTAGAATCATATGAAAGCTTGATCGGTGGTAAAATTGGAAATCCAATGCTAATCAAAGAGGATTATGACCAAATCGATGCTGAAGAACTGGAATTGATGGATGTGAAGTGGTGCTTAGCCAGTGCGTTTAGGAGAGCAGAAAAGTTTCAGCAAATCACTGGTAGAGATGAGTTTCGGGGAATGGCTACTTCTCCTTTGGGATTTGATAAATCAAAAGTTACATGTTTCCGTTGTAAAGGAAAGGGTCATTTTAAAAGAGAATGTACAAATAAAGAAGCAACCGGGAATCAAGAAAAGAATGATTATTATCAGAATCAATTTTTCATCAGATTACTCAACAAAAGGAACCACAAACTGCACATGCTCGGGGCATTGATGATGGAAAAAGGAAAATGATCGAAGATGCAAATAAGAAAGATTATTTTGGTATCATTGATCAAGATGATGAGAAAATGGCTGCAGGTTTTAGCTGGGATAAATACATTCAAGAAAATCCACACTTAAGCTCAGCTTTTGTTGCTCAAATCTTGGAGGAAACATCTGTTAAATCTAAACCGAAAAGAATACCGATTTTTCCAGAATTGGGAGTTGATACAGATACCAATGATGAAGAAGAATATATTGAAAAAGCTAGGAGAGGTTTAGATACTAATAGTTTTAATATGTTTTTTGCAGAAAAGATTGAGATGCTGAAAGGAAAAAGAGCTGCTCGGTTGAAAAGAGAATGGGAAGAGACAGAAGCAAGAAAAGCTGCAGAAGATAAAGGAAAAGTAGAAGCTGAGAAAGCAAAAGTTGAAGAAAGATCAACAAAAGAAGTTGAGGGACAAAAAGCTAAAATAGAATCTGAAGAACAAGTGGTTGAAAAGATTATAGAGAAAATCGTTGAAGTTGAGAAAATTGTCGAGGTTGAGAAGATAATTGAAAAAGTGGTTGAAGTTGAAAAACCATGTTTGAAGTGTTTAGAATCTTGCAAAGCTTGTGAGGAGAAAGATAAGAAGATTGCAAAATTAGAGAAGATTAAAGAAGATTTACTGTCTGATGTGAAGTATGTGAAGGAATCATATGATGTGCTGAACAAAATAGTTGATAGCCTGAAGATAACGAATTCAGAAATTGAAAATGCAATGACAAAAATGAACTCGACATTAATGATGAAGCAGAAGGTCATCAATGAGTATATTGAAGACTGTGCTAAGCTGAAGCAGGATTTAGAGCTTGAGAAAATTGAGAGTGAAAGGATTAAACGATTATTGTTGAGTTATACAAAATGTGATTACTTGATTGATCGTGTGTATCCTACTGTTGCAGGTCTTGAAGCATTCAAGGAGGAAAAGACTGAAGATACTGATACTGGTAAGAAACAAAGTGTCAAGTATAACAGATGTCCGCCCCCGATCTATGAGAGTTATTCTCCCAGAAAGCCAAATGAGGAACAAGTAAATAAGGCTCTCAACATCAAATTAAAGTTTGAAATCATTGATGAATTACTAGACAATATTGATGTTACATCCACAGGGTCTGACACTAATCATGAGTCTGAGTTGTTAAAGAAAGTGGTCGATCAGGTGTTGGATACGGATGAAGAGTCAAAACCGGAGTCTAAGTCTGAGAGTTCGAGTTCGTCAGAAAAGAGTCCGAGTTCACCAGTCAAATGAGTTTATAATAAAGAATTCGTATTGTCAAGATCTAATTTGAATGATGGATCAATTAAAGTAGCTTATACTTTGAATGATTCAGACAAGTTATATTCTGATAAAGAATTTCCAATAAGAAGTGTCAAAACTGAAATGATCAAACAGGTTTTCAAATTAACAGAAATTAACATTTCTGAGATAAAAGATTTAAATCTTGATGAAAAACCTAACAAATACACTTCTTCAAGAATTCAACAAAGAGTAAACAAGAAGATGGGTTACGGTTGTGGTTATGATTTTCAAAAGAAACCAAACCATAATAGTAATTTCAAAAAGAAATGTCTTGGTTTTAGTTCTCTAGAAAATTATAAAAATGCGAAAAAATATAAACCAAAAACAAAATTTGTTACAGGAGGTAGTTCTGATGAAGAGCAGAAGAAACCATTCTGGAAACAGTCTAATCAAGAGTTACTTGCTGAAATAAAGAAGAATGTGAAGAAATTTGCTCCAAGAGTTGACAGAAGAACCTGTTTTAAGTGTCAAAAGGTTGGACACATTGCTTGGAATTGCCATGAGTCCACTGATCCCAAACAGGGAGTTTCTTCTAAATCTGACATAAGAAGGAAATGTGTTGGTAAATCAGAACAATCTAAAGAAAAATTTGATAAATCGACTTTGGAAGTTGGTAAAAGTTCAAAACGTTTTTACAAAAGAAAAGGTGATTTAAATAAACAAAAATGGGTTGTTAAAGGTTCAGATAGTAGTTCTGACAATGAATATGATTCCATAAAATCAGAGGAGTCTTTGGTTGAGAAAAAGGTTGTGAATTCCGTTCCTGAGTTGAACGATGAAAATTTTCCAACATTGTCAAAGGAAAATTTGAAGAAGAAAGTTGGTAAGGTTGAAATTTCAGATCAATTCTTTGTTGGCAAGAAAGAATTTGATGCTGAAAAAGTGTTTAATGGAAAAGTTAAACATATTTTCGGGAAGATGGTTGATGGAAAAGTAAAGGATGCAAAAGAATTTTACAAATCAAAATGTTGGTGGAATAGATGTGTACCAGAATCACCCAAGGCTGGTCAGGCTTGGGGGAAAGTATTTCCTAACTGAAATCCTGACTTGCCGGAGCTCCCAGGTTGGTAAGAGTGGAGCAGGAATCGGCATCATTCTTTGTATCAAGTTCGATTGTGCATACCTACAAGTGGTAAATCAAGGACGTTAAGTTGTACTTGATTTTCTACAATGTGGTAATTGTTGGTAGAAGTTAAAACTGTTAATTTTTTCAAGTGGTTGAAAGAGCAATATGATGAATGAATCCCCAATCTTCAAATGGTAAAATCAACACAACTTATTTTCCGGAAAAACCATTTTTGATTAAAACAAACTTAAGTGTTTTGAAATCTGAATGGGAAAATAGTTTGTTGTGAGGGGGAGTTCTGATTGTTTATGCCAAGAGGATGGTGAATTGAAGCTTGAAAATCAGTTGTCACTTTGTTTGTACAGTTTGTTTTCAAATTTCTTACTCATTAGAAAATTTGAAAAAGCCAAAAACATGATAAAATTCAAAAGGAGTCTTGTTGTATAAAAGAGGAAATGATAGTACATCAGTAGACTATCACAACATGCTAAAGAATTGAAAAGTTAAAACATGATAAACGGTCTCATTGAGGATGTGCCAGTAGGTTTTTGCACATTCAGTAAATTGTTTTCGAGATATAAACATAAAGTCAGAAACTTGCTTATATCATGGGTAACATCTCTCGGATTTATGGGTAACCCCCAAAATCTTGTTTGAAAAGTCCCTCTTTCTGAGATACTAGGTCTTTATACTCAGTGATATCTGGGGTATTATCCCGGACTTCTGATTTTGCGGAAGCAATGGCCTAGTCCCCGTATAATACTTTGCATTTGCTTGAAATAAAAGCACTGCCCTCGGTACAAAAAATGATGAAACATTGCAAAATGCTAAATCATGTACTGTTGAAGAAAAGATTCTCTAAAGGGAACACACCTAAAGTCGAACCGTCATCTCTTTGCTGAACGGAAGTTCTGACCTGAGCTCTCACGGTTTCGCATTTAACCCTTTACAGATATCATCTAGGTATACTCACCCGTAAGACTGAATATTGGGATCTGGATACGGGAGTATATTCAAGTGGTGGGACATGCGAATAAGTTTAAGTGCTTAAAACATTAATCTCGTATCTCAGAACAGTTGAACTTTGTGTGAAAATTTAAGTGGACCAATATACTGACAATCTAGGTGAATCGTTTAGAACTTAAAATGTCTAAAGCTTAACGGTGTTGGTGATTTGTCTTAAAACTGATATGATCCTCTTACACAAACTCACAAAAATATTGTATGTAGATATTTCTTTATTGCATTTCATTTTAAAAAATCCAAAAAGATTTTTAGTGTGTTTTAGCATAAAATTTGAAAAAGTCAAAAAGATTTTCAACAACTGATGATGAAAAGCTGATTTTCAAAATTTCAAGTGCTAAACATGACAAACAGGTTTGGGAAGATTTTGTTTGAAAATATCATACATACAAGTGGTCATCTAAGGTTAAAAATGTTAAATCATTCTTGATGTGTTACCTATATGTGGTTTCTAAAATTGTTATAGGTTAAATTTTATGAAACTTATGTTTTGGGTAGAGTATGTGCAGGATAGTCAGGATTCTGACTCTGAGCAGACAGAGAGTCAGGTTTCGATCCTGATCCTGTGAAAGCCAGATTACGATCCCAGTACAACTTGAGGGAGAGTCTGTTAGAGAGAAAGAGTCTATTAGAGAGAAAGAGTCTGAAGATGCAAGAGCTAGGAATTTTGATCCTAAAGATGCCAGAGATTGATAGAGCATCATCCGAGGGGAAGATCAGCTAAAGAAAGAGTTAGAGTGTGATAAGAGCCAGATCAAGATCCTGAAGAAAGCCCAAAATACTGATAAAGACTGAAGACTGTGAAGACTCGACACTGAAGACTCGCCAACATTTGAGGGGGAGTCTGTTGGTGCATGCGTCTGTCGACTTCGTCTTGTATCGAGTCTTGTACTAAGAATGTTAGATCAGGGCGCGTAGTTCGAGAAATAGATGTTTATGTAATTTTGCTTGAAGCTAACTAATTCCGCTTGAAAGTGACATAGTGTAATTCCGTGCGGAATTAGATTCCGCTTGGAATTCTAATTCCGCTTGGGACTGGTTCATGCGGAATTAAGAGCCTATAAATACCTCCTAAGCGAAATCATTTCTAACCTTCATGATTCCAGTACCGAAGTGCTGCCGACGCATCGATTGATCTGTATTGCTGTTAAATAAATAAAACAAGACGTTTAATAGTGAAACAAGCTGTTTTCCAAGTCTGTTTCTTTGTTTTCGCCTTTGAAACAGACAAGAACTCTTCTGATTGACTCGTTTGGGTCACAGATCGAACCTACAAAGAATAGCACATAAAGATGTTTCATAAAAATAACATGTGAAGCAAGTATGGTTGAATTTGGTGCTTAACTATAGACTAGGTCAAAAGCATGGCAAATTTTTTCCTAATTCCCTATAGTTATGGCTCTGATACCAATCTGTCACATCCTAACCCAGGGAGGAAACATCAAAGTGAGACGAAATAGATTTCAAGAGACTTCATAACACTATACGTGACAAGTATTTAAATAATAGATTTTCATTTCATTTCTAAAGAGTCAATTACAAGGATTTGAAACAAATACAACATGAATAATGAAATACAATACAATAAGAATACAAAATTTAAAGTGTGTATATAAGCATCCTACTAGATTCCATGCATCACGAACATCATCGCTAAACCTGCAACATGTTTTAAAAAGCATAGTTCAATACATAGGTATTGGCGAGTACACTAGTTTTAGACTCATGGCATATGTATAAAAAGGTATATTCAATCCAAAATAGCATTTGGTTTACAAGGTCAAACTATCATGCATAACAATATGTCAACTCTAGTGTCCACTAGTATTTAGCATCCCTCGCCACAAAAGCAACGAGACCGTTATAGAATAAAGACTTAACAAAACCCCGTCGGGTGGTGTGCTACTCCTATAGCGCTATAATGGTTTAAGCCGAGTTAACAAGTAGTATGTATTCTAGCATGAACCTAAGCATAACAAGGCATGTATACGGATCGAATGAATAAAAGCATGTTTGTGAATTGTGTAGTTTAACAAGTAAAACATGTTGCACCCAAAGTGTATTAAAAAGGAAAATGGGTCAAGTGTACTCACAACATTGCATATGCTTTCCGATTATCCAATTTGACGAAGTTGTTGAGTTTAGGAGGTTGAGTAAGTTCGGTTTGGGATTTTAAGAGACGGATACATTCGGTCTAAGGGTATGGAGTTTAAAATGCATGAAAAGTAAGTATATGAAAAGTAATCATCTTGTACACATAGCACATGTTCTTGAAACTATTAAAACTCCAAAAGAGTTTGTAGGATTTCATGGATCAAAGGTCCATTAGAGTCATAACAAGTGTATGGTCATAGATGGTGTAAGTCTACTACTTTGACGAATGAACACAAGTTCATCTTCAAAGGTTCGAATGTTGAATAGTATATATAGATATTATTTAGATTATGTAATATATCAATAAATCCTATAGTTCAAGCATAAGGTAGGAGGATGAATCCCCTATTTAGGTACCTCTTTGTGTCATAGAAATCATGTAGGAGGTAGGAAGAAATGTCTTCCATTTAGGCACCTCTAAGTGTTCACCACTACACTTGATGTAAGAACATACAAGGAGGGTCATGAACTACAAGTAATACAAGAATACTAAACACTAATCTATAAGAAATCATCAAGCAATGTGTGGATTTTATGTAGGACAACCCAAGTTAATCCTAAATCACACTTACATCAAGTCTTGAACTTGAACATCACTTGTGGGTTAAGCCCTTGAACAAAACAGAAAGTTTGTGAGATTTATACCTCTGATTTTGAATGTCTCAACCTTGTTTTTAAGCCTAACTAACCATAGAAGTGGTTATAAGCATAAGGACATAGGTTTAAGATGAGTTTCCTCAAGTTCAATCAAGTTTATCAATGTTTGAAACAAGAACAGAAAAATCAGTCAACTTTGGAGCTCTTTTGGCGACATTCCAGGGCCTGGTTTTCCATGGAAAACCAATGGAAACGTAGCTAAGGTCAATACAAAGAAGTAGGAAAAAGAATCGAGTGAATCGGATAAGAAATGAGTGAGTTATGCTCACTTTTGTGAATGTTGGTATTTCTACTTGAACTCTTGTCTTTAGCTACGATTTGGAGGATGTTTTGAGAGTGTTTTAGTGTTGCAAAAGTGGTAGAGAGGCTGGTTATAAGTGGTATTTATAGGGGGAAGGATTAGGGTTAAGTTGGGTGAGCATTTAATACAATTAGGTGAGAGTTTAAGCAATAAAAAAAAGAAATAATTCAACCATAGTTGGCTGATTGCAAGGGCTGTTTGGCAGCTTTTATTAATTTTTTCTTGTTGTTTAAATGATGTAAAATGTATAAATAAGAGGTATTTTATATAATTAAGATGCTACATAAAGCTTAATGTGCATTTAACATGTTATCAAGGTCTAAAAGATTAAGAGACATGTTTTACTTACACCAACTTGCGATATATTAAGTGTGTCATATGAAACAAGTATGAATGATTTACATTTAGGTATTAATCAAGCGAAAAGCATATAACTTAATTTTATAATCGAATAACCAAGTGTTTGAACGTACCAAAGATTTAAGAATTGCGAATACACGATCATTGTTTATGAATTAAACTTACGTTTATGCGAATTACGAATCATGTATCGAACGAGTGCACGTATCAATGTATAAATGATGTGCGTAAGTGTGTATATATTTTAGATGTATATTTTAAGCCCTTTTTACACTTTTAGCCAAGTTTTAAATTTATAAAACACGATATTTACTAACACTAAACACACATATGGGCAAGTGCACCCATCGTGGATGGAGTATAGTTTTGGTAAGATACCGAGGTCGTCCAAGGACACAAGAGCTTTTAGTACCGGTTTATCCTCAACGTCTAACAAATCAAAATGTTAGAAAAGATTTTTAAACTAAGAAAATAAAACTAACTAAAATGCTGAAAATAAAATAAAAATAAAAACAGATAGACAAGATGAATCACTTGGATCCGACTCGTGTGTTAGTGTAACCTTTGATTATTTTCGCACTTTTGCACTTGTTTAAGAGATTATCTTAGTTATTGTAGTAGGCCCCTCTTTTGAAGGTGGCGTTACTCTCAACCCAGTAGTTTGAGTCAGCAAGGATACAATCCTAAAGGGTCGGATTATTGAAAGATAATTAATTAAGTTATTAATGCATAATGTGGCAGGCCCCTCTTTTGAAGGCGACGTTACCCTTAGCTAAGTAGTCTGAGTCAGCAGGGATACAGTCCTAAGTAGTTGGGTTAAAGTTTTAATAGTAGTTTAACTTATGAGGGGATCAAAGAGTTTGGACCCCGACATCCAATACCTTTAGGTATTGAAGGAGGTCCTACTAAATTTGACCCAGGTCCTTTGCAGGATCTATACACTGAACAATGGCAACACTCTTACCAAACCGTTCCCTTAACCCCCGACCAGGCAGCCAACATACCTCCCTATAGACCGTCGAGATATGAATGGTGAAAATCTTTTATTTTATATAGACAGTAAATAATGCCAAGACACCACGGACAAACGATAAGGAAGAATCACCTTCAACATAAGAAACTAGTAATTAAAGTCATTAATACAAAACCAATTAAAAAGTGCAAACGATTAAAAATAAAAAGTATTACACTAAACACTTGTCTTCACCAAGTGATGTAAGAGACTTAGGCAAACATGGCCTTTGATTGTCAAGAACTCTTACGATCAATCTTGGATCCCGAGACGACTCACACACTCTATGATGGACAATGGATGATGGTGGTGGATGATGGTGTTATGGTGGTGGTGGGTGGTGGGTGAAGTGTGAGAGAGGTGGTGTGCCAAGGGATGAGTTGAAATGGCTCCAAACACTCCTATTTATAGGCTGAACAGAAGCTCGGGCACGGCCCCGTCTCCATCCTCGTCTCTCTCTTTATTAATTGTAATTCGCAATTACAATAAATGCGCCTGCAGGAAGTTGACCACGCCCCCGTGTCAGCTGGGCACGGCCCCGTGGTGAGCAGTAGAAGCTTCTAATGGTTTGTCTTTTCTGCTGCTACTTGGGCACGGCCCCGTGCTCGCTGAGCACAGGGCGTGTTTAGTCTTCTGTTTTCTTAGTTTTGCTTGGGAAGATACTGTTGAGGGGTCGGGCATTCCATTTTTGTTCCTTTTCTTGTATTTATGTTAGATTTAGCTGTCTTTTTGCTTCTTTTGTTAATTTGAGCTCATTTAATCCTGAAAATACAAAAGGAAGACAAAAGCACACTTTTTCCAACATTGGTACTAAAAAGGGTTAGTTTTATGCCACAATTGATATAATTTATATGTTGCATTTTGCGCATATCAAATACCCCCACACTTGAATCTTTGCTTGTCCTCAAGCAAAACTCTTTATAATGTGGCTTTATTCCCTCCCAAATGGAATGGGTAGAAGAGAAGGTTTTTGGGCTTGTCATAGAGTGTCGGGATTTCCAAGATTCTTTATTGAGGTTTTATTTTTATTTATTTACAATCCTATTTGGCATGATTTATTAAGAACGTTTCTTAAGATAAATTACTTATTCGGGCATAACATACCTTTTTAAAATCTCATTTATATACAAGTTCACATACCTCACGGGGGATCACTCAACACTCGGCCGAAGGTGTATTTTTAGTGAATCACTCGAGAGCGGCATGGAACTTACTCCTACCATAAGCTTGCCAAGCAATCAATCCTCCTCCTTTTTAACTATATACCTTTGTAAATATCAAGAGGACTTTATGGGTGAAGGGTTAGGCTTGGGCTAAAGGTGGGTGGTTGGGTTAGTGGTTAGTAAAAAGGGCGAAAGGCGTAACAAACGTCGGTTTGAAAGACTTTTATTATTATTATTTTTCAAATTTTTATTTTATTTTGATGAATTGTTCAAACAAAGTGATTTTTGATAAACTTTGTTTGTTTGTTTATTTGGTTTCATCAAAATATATAAAAATACAAATTTTTTTAAGGAAGTCATAAGAGAACCGAACGTTGTTACTAAAAATAAAGGGTTAACAATAAAAAGGTTTAGGTGGGTAAAGAGGGTTGTTTTGGGTTAAGAAATGAAAAGGTTTAGGCTCAAAGGGGTTAACTAGGGGGATTTTGGGTAGGTGGTAAAAAAATGAAAAATAATGGTGTAGAATGAAAAAGGGTTAGTCCTAATGCCTCTATCATTTACTTACTCGGGTTTAAGTTGGTAAGGACCAGGAATGTATTGTTGTGGCAAGTTCTAGAGTCGTACGAACCAGGCGGCTATTCACACAAGAAACGAAAAATGAGCATTTGGTGTAAAGATATATATTTGTATGCTCGTTAAAGGCTCAAAACTCACTTTTGTGGGAAATGGGTTTTTTATGTAATCAAGTATATATAATCAAATTTTAACTAAGTTTGTCATGCCTTTTCATAATTTTCTTATGTTGGTTCTTTTTATCACGACGCTATCGGTTGTAAATTTGTAAAAATATAACCTTGTTAAGACTTGTATTCCCAACTTAAACTTAGACAAGTAAAAAAAATGAAAATTTTTGGAAAAAAAATTGGGGTCATTAGCGGTTCCAATAGAGTTTTGTGTAAGGCTTGTTATTAGGACTTGCAAAATTCAAGGCTTTAGCATCCCCCCCACACTTAAATTACACATTGTCCTAAATGTGTCCCAAAAATAAGTTTTTAGGTCGATTGAATGTGTAAAACGGTGTTAAAAGCAAAATTTTTATGTTACTGGCAGTCTGGACACGGCCCCGTGTTGGTTGGACACGGCCCCGTGTTCAGGTGCCAGTAACGAAAACTTACAGAAGTCGAACACGGGGGCGTGTTGGCTAGGCACGACCCCGTGTTTGGTAAAAATCTGCAGAAACTTAAACAAACAGCAGGTCTGGGAGGTGGGCACGGGGGCGTGTTGGCCAGACACAACCCCGTGTGGACAATCTGCAAGGTTGAAAAACAGGTTTCTTTCTCCGGTTTTCCTGTCCTGGCTTTAGTAGTACTAATGTTTAGCACTCTAAGCCTTGTTTGTACCTGTTTTATCAGTAAATACCACACCAAACAATACCAAACGTCCTAAATTACCAAATCAAACATTCAAACCATCAAGTTAAAAACAAAAACAAAAGCAGAAAATAAAAATAAGTTAGGAAAAGTAAATTGTTCAACACTTCGGCACGCAGGCCGGGAATTGTTTGATAGAAAGGGGAAATTAACCTGTGGGCTCACCAACCAGCCGCTCCTACTCCTACTCCACCTGCTAGTCCATGTCTTCATCACTGTTGTCACCTCCTACCCCATGACCCGCCATATACTCCCGGATGCTCCCGATGTCGTCTTGGATATCGGTGATGTTTCTTTCAATGGCTCCGACCCGGTGGTATGTGTTGTTGGCAAGGTTGTAGGTGTTCATGGTGCACATAAGGTTTTTGATGTGTGTCGGTGTGTATATAATTTTTTGATGTATATTTAAGCTCTTTTTACACTTTTAGCCAAGTTTTAAATTTATAAAACACGATATTCACTAACACTAAACACACATATGGGCAAGTGCACCCATCGTGGACGTAGTATAGTGTTGGTAAGATACCGAGGTCGTCCAAGGACACAAGAGCTTTTAATACCGGTTTATCCTCAACGTCTAATCAAATCAAAAGGTTAGAAAAATGTTTTAAACTAACAAATATAAAAACTAACTAAATGCTGAAAAATAAAATAAAATAAAAACAGATAGACAAGATGAATCACTTGGATCCGACACGTGTATTAGTATAACCTTTGATTATTTTCGCACTTTTGCACTTGTTTAAGAGATTATCTTAGTTATTGTAGTAGGCCCCTCTTTTGAAGGCGACGTTACCCTCAACCCAGTAGTTTGAGTCAGCAAGGATACAATCCTAAAGGGTCGGATTATTGAAAGATAATGAATTAAGTTATTAATGCAAATTATGGTAGGCCCCGCTTTTGGCGGTGACGTTACCCTCGGCTAAGTAGTCTGAGTCAGCAGGGATACAGTCCTAAATAGCCGGGTTATAGTATTAATAGTAGTTAACTTATGAGGGGGTCAAAGAGTTTGGATCCCCGCCATCCAATACCTATGGGTATTGAAGGAGATCCTACTAAATTTGACCCAGGTCCCAAGCAGGACCTCTAAACGCTGAACAAGGGCAAGACCCTTACCAAACCGTTCCCTTAACCCCCGACCAGGTAGCCAACATACCTCCATATAGACCGTGGAGATATGAATGGTGAAAATCTTTTATTTTATATAGACAGTAAAATAACGCCAAGACACCACGGACAAACGATAAGGAAAGATCACCTTCAACATAAGTAACTAGTTATTAAAGTCATTAATACAAAACCAAATAAAAAGTGCAAAAGATTAAAAATGAAAAGTATTATACTAAACACTTGTCTTCACCAAGTGATGTAAGAGACTTAGGCAAACATGGCCTTGATTGTCAAGAACTCTTACGATCAATCTTGGATCCCGAGACGACTCACACACTCTATGATGGACAATGGATGATGGTGGTGGATGATGGTATTATGGTGGTGGTGGGTGGTGGATGAAGTGTGAGAGAGGTGGTGTGCCAAGGGATGAGAGAGAATGAAGCCAAGCTCCTCTATTTATAGGCTGAACAGAAGGCTGGACACGGCCCCATGTCCGCTGGACACGGCCCCGTGCCCGCCTGACACTCTCTCTCCTCATTAATTGTAATTGCGAATTACAATTAATGCGCCTGCTGTACTTTCACCACGCCCCCGTGCTCGCTGGACACGGCCCCGTGGTGGGCAATGGAAGCTTCTACTGGTTTGTCTTTTCTGCTGCTTCCTGGGCACGCCCCCGTGTTCGCTGGACACGGGGCGTGTTCAGACTCTGTTTCTTCCTTTTTGCTTTGGGAGGTGCCGTTGAGGGTCCGGGCAGTCTACTTTTGTTCCTTTTCTTGTATTTATGGTAGAATTAGTGGTCTTTTTGCTTCTTTTGTGATTTTGAGCTCATTTCATCCTGAAAATACAAAAGGAAGACAAAAACACTCTTTTTCCAACATTAGTACTTAAAAAGGGTTAGTTTTATGCCTTAATTGATGTGTTTTATATGTTGCATTTTACACACATCAAATACCCCCACACTTGAACTTTTGCTTGTCCTCAAGCAAAACTCTTTAAATGTGGCTTACACTCCCAAATGGAATAGGTAGAAGAGAAGTTTTTTTTAGCTTGTCCTAGAGTGTCGGGAATCCAAGGTTTTTATAGGCTTTATTTTTATTTATTTACAATCCTATTCGTTGTGATTTATTTTGAACATTTCATAAGATAAATTACTTATTTGGGCATAGCATGCCTTATTAAAATTCCATTTATATACAAGTTCACATACCTCACGGGAGATCACTCAACACTCGGCCGAAGGTGTATATTTTAGTGAATCACTCGAGAGCGGCACGGAACTTACGTCTTTCCATAGGCTTGCCAAGCAATCAATCCTCCTCCTTTTTAACTTTTTACCTTTGTAAATATCAAGAGGACTTTTTGGGGTGAAGGCTTGGGTTTAAAGGTGGGTGGTTGGTTAGTGGTTAGTAAAAAGGGCGAAAATCGTAGCAAGTGTCGGTTTTCGTAAAATACCTTGTTTTTAGTGACCTATTATTTTTGAAGTATTTCTCCAAACAAGCTTTTGTAGCTTTTGTTTGTTTTTGACTTCATCATATATATATATATATATTTTTTGATGTCACATGAAAGGGCAAGTTGACGAAAAACCGAGCTTGTTACTAAAATAAAGGGTGAAAAAATGAAAAAGGTTTTTGGTGGGTAAAAATGGTTTTTTGGGGTAATGAAATGAAAGGTTTAGGCTCAAAGGGGTTTTCTAGGGGGATTTTGGGTAGGTAAAAAAATGAAAAATAATGGTTTTGAAAGAAAAATAGTTAGTCCTAATGCCTCCATCATTTACTTACTTGGGCTTAAGTTGGTAAGGACCGGGAATGTATCGTCGTGGCAAGTTCTAGATTTGTAAGAACCGAGCGGCTATTCACACAAGAAACGAAAAATGAGCATTTAATATAAATATGTGTATTTTTATGCTCAATAAAGGCTCAAAACTCACTTTTGTGGGAATGGGTTTTTAATGTGACCAAGCATATGTAATCGAATTTTTAATTAGACTTGTTATACCGTTTCATAATTTTCTTATGTTGGTTCTATTTATCACGACGCTATCGGTTGTAAACTTGTAAAAATATAACCTTTTTAGAACTTGTTATACCCAACTTAAACTAAGACAAGTAAATAATAAAAAAAAATTGAAAAAGTTTTTGAAAAAATTTGGGGTGTTTAGCGGTTCCAATAAAGTTTTGTGTAAGGCTTGTGTTTAGGATTTTGCAAAATTTCAAGGTTTTAGCATCCCCCCCACACTTAAATTACACATTGTCCTCAATGTGTCCAAAAATAAAGTTTTTGGTTGATTAGAATGTATAAAAGTGTGTTAAAAAGCAAAGATTTATGTTACTGGCATCCTGGACACGGCCCCGTGGTGACCGGGCACGGCCCCGTGGTCAAGTGCCAGTAACAAAAATTACAGAATTGAAACAGAAGCCTGGACACGGGGGCGTGTCCGCTGAACACGGCCCGTGTCCAGTTACCTGAACTGGGCGATTTTCTGCAGGGGGCTCAGCACGGGGCCGTGTTGGTTGGGCACGGCCCGTGTTGAGCCTTCTGTGATGGAGATTTTTGTCGGGTTGCTCTGTTCTTCGTGCATGGTTTCATTTTTTCTCGTTCCCTTTTTCATCCATTACCACCATGAATCCATAAATTATAAAAACCATCATAACATTGATAATCATAGAGAGATAGTACAATAAAGATAACTAATTACTTAAGAGATACAAGAGGTTATCATAAGGATTCTACTTATTTAGGAAAATTTCGGGAATAGTTTCCCGATGTAGAAACACTCTCTAGCCTATGGCTCCTCGGTTTTTGCCCAAAGCCATTCTTCTATCTCCCTTGGGAGGTAGAAGGTAGCTTCATTCTCTCCGGTGTCTTGAGGAGGAGCGCTTACCGGGACTCCTTGCACCACTCTTGGTTGAGGCACTTGGTGCATGGCGTGCCATTCCGCTGGAATGATAACCTCGGGTACTACATTCCACGCCCTTTGGGTTATCACCGGAACCAAAGGCGGGGAAGCAAGAAGGTTCAACCTTTGGTGCAGAAGGTTTACTTCTCGCAGGCAGCCCTCCAAACCTATCGTCAGATGATTAATACGGTCCACCAATGCTTCTTCCACACTTGTCATTTCGTCTACGGCTTCCCTTAAAGCGTAAACGTAGTTTACTAGGGAATCCTCTGTCGCGGACGACCTCCTTCCATTCCGGTTATTTCTTGAAGACGCTCCACTGTTTCTGCTAGCCATTTTCTGCGAAATAAGCCGAAGATAACTAAACTTTTGCAAAACAGTACCTCGAACACGGCCCCGTGCTCAGCAAGCACGGCCCCGTGTTCAGCTGTCTGCAGGATTTTTGTCTAACGATTCTAGGTTTTTAAATTATTTTAAGATACTTTTATCGTGTTTTCAGCCCAGATAATTTAAAAACAAAGTTATAGAACTAACTTTAGACAAGAATCCGTAGCTAAAAATCTCATAAACCTTTCATAGAAGGTTGGAATTATGGGTTTCCAAGCTTCCATGGAGGTAAGGTTTAAAAAAATTTTGGAAGAAGGAGAAATGAACAAAAGTGGAAAAGACAAGATGGTCCTTAGGAACCTTCTTTTAGCACTTACCTAGGATGGTATATGTGAAGATCCCAGGAATCTTTGCTTGGTGAAGTGGTCAAAAATGAGCAGGATTCAGGCTGCATTTAAAGAAAACGACAGCACACTGGACACGGCCCCGTGTCCGCTGGACACGGCCCCGTGTGCAGAGAAAATCCTGACACATTTTGTCCGTATTCTGACAGAATCAGCAGAAAATCTTCTGAGCGAACACGGGGGCGTGTTGACCGGACACGACCCCGTGTCGGAGGGCTGTTTTATGAAGTTTTGTCTTTATTAAGGAGCTAATCTATATCGGGTGGCTCCTGACTTGTTGGAACAACCCCAAAGTGCCTAAGATACCTTAATTGTCCTATACTAATGCGAGAACGCAAGAGGTTGTCGGTGAGGGCAATTCCTATTTTCATTCTAGGTGGACAAGTCCAACCCTTTCCCGGGCTCTCGTTAAAGAAGGTGTATGCCGAATCGCTCAGGTCTATGTATGCATCGAACGAAGTCGATGGGGAGTCCTTCACGGCACAATCGACAAAGGGACGACTATCGTCCGCGTCTTTTCTAGGTAAGAAGGTATTTTCGGGAACAACGAGGTTGTCGGAATGCGGTTCCAACATTTCCTCATGGTCATCATCTTGGGATGGATCTAAAAAATCCTTCCTAAGTTCTTTTGACCAATTAAGAAGTAGTTCTTCTAGTTGAAATAGCTCGTCAAGGAGCATTTCTCCTAGAATATCTGGCTGGGCGCATTCGAGGGAGAAATAGTGCTTATTTTTACTTTCGCCCCTCTTATGGTTACAAGGAATCGGTGGGTCTATATAGTGGGGCCTATAAGTGAGGAAAAAACATTTTAATTCCTCATGTTCGCCTCCACATATTCGACACCACAAACCATAAGAGTGCCGAAAGTAAAAAGAATTACTATCACTCATGTTTGTGTCAGAAATTACCAACCGCCGGGATCTAACGGTTCTGTTTTCAGTAACTGAATCTTGGGCACGGGGGCGTGTTGAGTGGACACGGCCCCGTGTTCAGCCTACTATCTGACTTAAAACAGGATTGCCAGTTCCAATGATTGAGCACGGGGCGTGTTCAGCAGGCACGGCCCCGTGTTGAGCTCTGCAGAAGCTAAAAATCTAAGAAAAAATCCAAAAAAAAATTAAAGAAAAATAAAAATATGATTAGGCCGTTGATTCCTAACTTTCTTAAAATCCTTGTGTCCCCGGCAGCGGCGCCAAAAACTTGATGTGTGTCGGTGTGTATATAATTTTTTGATGTATATTTAAGCCCTTTTTACACTTTTAGCCAAGTTTTAAATTTATAAAACACGATATTCACTAACACTAAACACACATATGGGCA
The DNA here is from genome assembly GCF_002127325.2 of Helianthus annuus. Lineage (NCBI taxonomy): Eukaryota > Viridiplantae > Streptophyta > Magnoliopsida > Asterales > Asteraceae > Helianthus > Helianthus annuus. The sequence goes on from NC_035449.2 coordinate 144,573,492, forward strand.
AGTGCACCCATCGTGGACGTAGTATAGTGTTGGTAAGATACCGAGGTCGTCCAAGGACACAAGAGCTTTTAATACCGGTTTATCCTCAACGTCTAATCAAATCAAAAGGTTAGAAAAATGTTTTAAACTAAGAAAAATAAAAACTAACTAAATGCTGAAAAATAAAATAAAATAAAAACAGATAGACAAGATGAATCACTTGGATCCGACACGTGTATTAGTATAACCTTTGATTATTTTCGCACTTTTGCACTTGTTTAAGAGATTATCTTAGTTATTGTAGTAGGCCCCTCTTTTGAAGGCGACGTTACCCTCAACCCAGTAGTTTGAGTCAGCAAGGATACAATCCTAAAGGGTCGGATTATTGAAAGATAATGAATTAAGTTATTAATGCAAATTATGGTAGGCCCCGCTTTTGGCGGTGACGTTACCCTCGGCTAAGTAGTCTGAGTCAGCAGGGATACAGTCCTAAATAGCCGGGTTATAGTATTAATAGTAGTTAACTTATGAGGGGGTCAAAGAGTTTGGATCCCCGCCATCCAATACCTATGGGTATTGAAGGAGATCCTACTAAATTTGACCCAGGTCCCAAGCAGGACCTCTAAACGCTGAACAAGGGCAAGACCCTTACCAAACCGTTCCCTTAACCCCCGCCAGGTAGCCAACATACCTCCATATAGACCGTGGAGATATGAATGGTGAAAATCTTTTATTTTATATAGACAGTAAAATAACGCCAAGACACCACGGACAAACGATAAGGAAAGATCACCTTCAACATAAGTAACTAGTTATTAAAGTCATTAATACAAAACCAAATAAAAAGTGCAAAAGATTAAAAATAAAAAGTATTATACTAAACACTTGTCTTCACCAAGTGATGTAAGAGACTTAGGCAAACATGGCCTTGATTGTCAAGAACTCTTACGATCAATCTTGGATCCCGAGACGACTCACACACTCTATGATGGACAATGGATGATGGTGGTGGATGATGGTATTATGGTGGTGGTGGGTGGTGGATGAAGTGTGAGAGAGGTGGTGTGCCAAGGGATGAGAGAGAATGAAGCCAAGCTCCTCTATTTATAGGCTGAACAGAAGGCTGGACACGGCCCCGTGTCCGCTGGACACGGCCCCGTGCCCGCCTGACACTCTCTCTCCTCATTAATTGTAATTGCGAATTACAATTAATGCGCCTGCTGTACTTTCACCACGCCCCCGTGCTCGCTGGACACGGCCCCGTGGTGGGCAATGGAAGCTTCTACTGGTTTGTCTTTTCTGCTGCTTCCTGGGCACGCCCCCGTGTTCGCTGGACACGGGGCGTGTTCAGACTCTGTTTCTTCCTTTTTGCTTTGGGAGGTGCCGTTGAGGGTCCGGGCAGTCTACTTTTGTTCATTTTCTTGTATTTATGGTAGAATTAGTGGTCTTTTTGCTTCTTTTGTGATTTTGAGCTCATTTCATCCTGAAAATACAAAAGGAAGACAAAAACACTCTTTTTCCAACATTAGTACTTAAAAAGGGTTAGTTTTATGCCTTAATTGATGTGTTTTATATGTTGCATTTTACACACATCAGTTTTCCTGCAAAAGATCATGTAAACTTTGAAAGTTAGGAAAACCACCTCCTTGTGAGGAGGACTGCCCCGGATCACCGTGGGGTTGGTACTGGTATTGGGGAAGTGGAGCGTGAAGGACTAGCGCCTCTTGCGGGTTCCATGCATGGCCTTGCATCCTTTGAAAGCTTACCGATCCGTCTTCCGCCTCATAGATTAGGTTCATGGCGCGACAAATGTGCACATCAACCCGTCCCGACCATGGGCTCCTTTGTCACACCCTCAAAATCCACAAGCGGAGTATTACCGCAAGGCATGTGACTGACCAGGATCATACCACCAATTATAATAAACATTAAATAAAGTAAAGTAAAACCAAACGTCTAAAGTTCTCCAAACCAAAGTCCAAAACCAAGTTGAATAGTCAGCGGAAGCATTTAAGTTCAAAACCAAAATTTAAGTTTTTAATTTAATAAAGTTTTTCATGAACACGCAGCGGTTCATGTCCCACAACGACTCCTGCTCCCCTGTGCAAGCTCCATGAGTACCTAACGACCTGCAAGGTATGTAACAACGAGTCAACGACAAAGTTGAGCGAGTTCACGGTTGGTTATTTAGTTATAATATTCTTTTCGTAAATCAAATGTTCGCTTTGTAAACCATGTATCATATTGATTTGTATCGCGGTCTCCCAGACATGTATGCGAAGATTAGTGGGGGCTTCCCATGTGTTACTAGACCGTGTGTATCGACTGCTACGAAAATGTAAGAGGTGCCCTAAGTCAATGTCTATCAGCATTGACCCTTTGCCCATAGTCCATTAGTACACGCCCGTTCGAACGACACGGTGTGAGGTTTGTTAAACCTAATAGCGCTATTAACTAATGACCCGCTCGCCATAGGCCTCGGCGATTAAGTCGATAAAGTGAGGGACTTCAATGATAGAGGTTTGGTCCAGTGTGTATTCTTGGCATCCTACTCACGGAGGATGGTCGTAATTACCATTTAATTCATTTACCCATTCCCAACCCTTGGGAATCCCATGCCTTGGAAAGAGTGTGAACTCACCTTGGTTTGCTCGGTGTATACTGTTACCCATTTTCCATTAGTCAAACAAATCCCTATCATGATTATCAATCATATCAGTTTCATAAACAGTCGGGTCACATATATTCACAAATTGTAATCATCACAAGAACAACACATGACATGTAACAAATATTCAATTTCCATGCCAGCCCACACTCCACACGCACAACATGCAAGGGTGTTCAAAAGTTACAGAAGTTACTCACATTAAATGCATTCAAGTTCCCTAGTTTCAAACTAGTGATGTCACCATGCACACTAAATCACGTAGCCAAGCATTCACAATCCCTAACTCATGAATTTTTTCAATGATTCATATAAACCTAACTCATGCACTAACAGTTTCATTATCTACAACACAGGCAATCAACCTAACCAATCTTTGAATCGACATGTCATTTGATCAGTTCATTCTTAACAAACAGTTCAGCATTTTCAATCCGCTTTTATTCTAGTTCTCCCGTAACCTAATATCAATTTCTCTAACCGAAGATTATTGTTACCTCTTAGTGGAAGGTCTTGGGTTCAATCCCAAGCAATGGTGATTTGTTTGTAAATATAGGAGTTTGGGAGAGTAACATTAGCCATTCAAAAAAAAATCATAAAATAATTCAAGTTTCTACGCTAAGGTTGGTAGTTGGTACTCATTGGTTTCTACTCCAAGGAATACAAAGTTTATAATATATACAGAATTGCATATTTATGTTACGCGCTTACATGTATCAAACCAACAACTCTGAGTCTTATAAGCATGCTCATGTACCCAAGCTTAATGTATTCATGCATACAAACATCTCTAGAAAACCATCTCCCACATGTTTCCATATTAGACTCACAGCAACTATACTAGCGTACAGTTTCATGGCACAATCATCATTGCAAGCAAACCTTACTTAATGAGAAATCTAACACTATCAACATATAAGCACATGATCAAACATCTATACGAATCGATCGATAATTATACGGGTAATAACAAGACACTAACCGTATCGAATGTTTTCAGCAACGAAGGTTTCGAGCGATGATACGACTGTCGTCGTCCCTTTTGCTGATGTTACCCGCCGGAACTCGAACCGCAGCCACCACTGATGTTTCCGGTGCTACCATCACCGGAATTCCTTGACGGTCTTCGCAAGTGCCATCGAACACTACTGTTGTGTCTTCGTCCTCCTCGACATCGGACCGCGCCGCCGCCAGCTCCAACACTGCCGCCACCACCGAGTGGTGGTTGGCCGTTTGCACAGAGGGAGTGTAGGGTGAGAGTAGGGAGAGATGGTGAATCGATTTCTTTCTGGGGTGTAGGTGTGTTCACAGGTTCAAGTGAGTGTAGGAAAGCATGAGTGTGGGGTGTGTGGTCGGAGGAGCCAGAGCTCCGATCTCCGATCACCTGGTGTGCAGTCGAGAGAGAATAGAGGATCGGTTTGATTTGCATGCGGCTGATATAAACTTTTGTAGGGTTTCTCCTTTTTTTAGGTGGGGTGGTTATTAAGGTTATTTAAATAGTGTAGGGTTTAGGTTTAGGGAGTGGGGTTGGGCCTAGCCCAAGTGTGTGTGAACCCGCTAAATTGCGTATCTCGCTTAAACAAACTGACCCAGTTTATTAATAGGATGACGGTAAATAAGTACATGAATAAAACTCTCGTCGTGGATTAGTATTATTTCGTAAATAATAATATTAATAATAATAATAATAATAATAATAATAATAATAATAATAATAATACTAATAATAATAATAATAACAATAATAATAATAATAACAATAAATATGTGTATTGCTAAAATACCCTTCTCTCGACAACGAGAGTACGGGTTGTTACATTCTCCCCATGTTACAGGAATTTCGTCCTCGAAATTTAAGCTAAGATATACGGTTCATTAATGGCCTTATTGTTATACACAAATACATGTAGTTCACGAAAGTTCACAAAACGAATCATGCAAGTCACATAGCATATAAAATCATGTAGCATGTAAATTCACGTAATTCTCATAACATGAAACTTTTCACATAGTTTAAACTTATTTCACATAGTAGGGAATATTATCTAAGTTATATCTATTTGCTCACGAACACTGTGTAGCGATTGTATGTGAAATTTTTGGGACACCTGATTTATCTGAACTTAAACACAATGCCTAAGTGAATATATAAGTTAACAGGGTTTGTGTTCACCCTGTGAAGGTCGGGTGTTACATCATCCCCTACTTGAAAGAAATTTCATCCCGAAATTTAGCACGTAGGTACTGAGGAAGCTAGTTAAGTTGTACGGTTTTCCTGGGGTGTCACATCCTTCCCCCGTTGATTTGGAATTTCGTCCCGAAATTCCGCAGTAGCTTCAGCCTTAGTAGTGGTTTCGCTGTTCTCGAACAATTGGGGATATTTGTGTTTCAGTTGGTCTTCTCGTTCCCAGGTAAACTCTGGGCCACGACGGGAGTTCCAATGAACTCGAACAAGGGGTATCCTGGTGCGTTTATGATTCATCGAGTCGGTAAGCAACCAAATTTGGGGTAGTTCCTTAGGCCGTGCGAATAAATCCAAAATACGTCTGTGTAGTCGTGAGGTTCCAAGGAAAGGACGCGAAAACATGTTCAAGAGAGTATAATAGTATCAACAACACATCATCATCCTCAAGGTTTCAAGGAGTGATCACCAAGGATCAAGAGTCGAGCCTTACGAACTCTCTATGCTAGAGGGTGTTCGTTTCGGTGTCTTTGCATGGAGAAGCGAGAACGAAATGTCACTGTGGTATGAGAATGACGGTTTGGTCTAAGCAAATGGTAGATATTAGACATAACATAAATCAACAATCATGTGTCGGTACAAAAGCTAGTGCAAAGATTCCACATATTTAAGTACGTCTCTTGTAGTGTAAGATGGGTCAGGTAAACGTGTAAATTATCAGGTTCGCCGATGGGTTGAATGATCCATATCTCCGTCTCTGAATGTCCTGAAGACTATTTCACCAGCAATGGCATTCACTCGCTATGTTGGGTATACAAGAAAGCTAATCAAGCAATATAAAAATTAAATCACCCAACAGGGTAATAAGGTAGTTTTGTGCTTGGTGAAAGATCGTGGTATGGTTGTTGGTGATTCGCCAAACCGGTTTTTAATCGGAGAAGCAGGGAATTAATGAGGTTCATGCGAAGAGTCGTGCAAAAACAGGGGTTCAACAACAACAACAACAACAACAACAATAATAATAATAATAATAATAATAATAATAATAATACTAATAATAATAATAATAATAATAAAGGAATTACTGTAACAACTCTCATTAAAATCAATAATTAGAATGATAATTAGTCAATAAGGAAACCCTAACTGAGACACCCAAGTAATTCTGCACTAACCCTAAAATTTCCGGAATAATGGGAATCAGGATCAGGACCCCTAAAACTCAGGGGGGTAAACCTAATTGATAATTATCAACAAAATTGCGTTGTACATACTAACACTGAATTTAAAAGTGAGTCATACAAGCTAGTCCCGTAGCCAGCAAGTCTACATAAATAGACTGCACCTCTTACGGACCGTAAAGGGAAATGCCATACGGTCCGTAAGAGTGTCCCAAAATTCACTATAAATAGCAGACCTTGGCAGTAGCTTTTAGAAGTTGAAACGACGTCCCAACTTTCTGTATACGTCGAATTAGCACAGAAATACTACAATTAAACACACACTGTACTCGAATCGCTGCCGCAAAACAGGGTAATTACTCGATCGCTATTACGATTCATTTTCCGAGATCAATATATCCAATGGATGTTTAAGTGCCGCCCACATTGGGTTATACTTTGTCGTTCGTCGTTAAATCGGTGAATGTTTAAGTATTGCACTTTGTCGTTCGTTGTGAGAATTTGATTTCGTGAGTTATCGTGACTGCTGTATTGATCACTAACCCAGTTTTGTGTGCATTATTATTGGAATTAGGTTAACAAGACTAAATCATATTCTGTCCGTGTTAAATCTGCAATGTGAGTCATTCTCTTTTATCAACTGTTTTACAATACTCCAAATTATTTTCAGAATTATAATTACAGTGATTAAGTTTATGTAATCACCAAATTACAGCTAGTATGTGGGGTATTGTGCACATTACTACAGTTTTAATCACATTAGGTGGGCGAACCTAAAATTAAGTGATATACGTCATTCATTGGGGCAGCCAATGGTCATATGACCACAGTCACAGATCCGGTCGAGTGACAAATACTGTGGGTAGTTGGTTGATAATAAACATATGTAAAAACTCTTAATACTGTGAATTATAACAAATGTGTCGTTTTTAGTAAATAGAATGATTCACTCAGTATTTCCCCGCTGACAAAACCTTTTTCAAACATGTTTCAGGTGATCTACTGTAATTCAGGAAAAGTGCCGGAGAGCATTTCAAGCTTACGATAGTGGCTCAGTATAAAATAAAGAAATATGTTTTGAAATAAAGATTTATCAGAAAAATCTTATTATTGTAAATTATCGGGGTTTTATCCCGAATTGTGAAATAAAATAATCGGGAAAAGTTTTTAGCTTTATAACGATCCTGATGTTAAAATTCCGCTGCTAAAATCACATAAATAAATATCACGGGATTTCTGTCCCGCGGCTCCTGAAACGGGTCAAACCAGGTCGGGGGCCGTGACAGAAATAAGGTGGTATCAGAGCCACTGAGTTAAGCTAATTAAGTATTTAAAAGATACTTATTTTTTCCTGATTACTATTATGTGATTATGTGTTTTATTAAACTGACTATTTGTTAGTTACAGTATGGGTAAGCAAAAGTTGCAAGATATCTATCTTAAATTAGATAGGTCAGTCTACGAAGAGGGAAGTTCATCCAAAACTAAATTTTCAAAGCTCCCTACAATTCCTGAAGAAGGAATATTTGTGCGAAAAGCACAATATGAGAAACCGCTTTCTCCTAGAAAAAGGAGTATGATTATTAAGAAAAGTAAAGAGCAAATCCGAGAAAAGAGGATTAAAAAGGAAACCCAGGAGTTAATCAATAAATCACCTTGGGAAGATAAGCTAGATGAGAAATGGGCAAATTTGTATATGCTAGCCACTGTAGCAGAACATGCAAATCTTTAAATACCCTAAGTCTAGTAATAGCACTTCTCAGTAAATAAATAAATAAATCTGAGTGTGTTCTTTCCTATTATTTTGTACAAATAGTGTGCAATAAAACTTCGATGTTTATTTGTTAAACTTTGTTCCAAAGTTTTAACTTAGCATTTCTGTGCATTTTGCATATATGCTACACAGTATAAGCGAGATATCTGAAGCTTTTCAGAACCTCAATCTTTACCCGGTGAATATAGAAGTTTCCCAAGAGTTTACTGGATACTTTGCTGATGTGGACCAACCTGTAGAATTCCATGCTCCACCTTTGACAAAGCCAAAACGAAAGAAAAAGAAGAATTACGTGTGGGGACATCGTATACGTAGGAAAAAGCCAACTCCAAAACTTCCTAAAATAAACAATCCTTTAGAAATAGCAAAAGAAACTGGTAAACAGCCGGAGATGGAAATTGAAGTTAAGAAAGATTCTAGGCAAATGGAGATACAGTTTGAGGAATATTCTCAAGAAATAGAAATGGAAGTAGGGCAAGGTTCTAGACCAACTCGGGTAGAAATCGGAGAGAGCTCCAACCAAAGCCAGAGAATAACTTTTCAGGAAGAAATAGATATCCTATTGGCAAACTGTGAGACTATTCAGCCTGTCAATACGAATATTTTTACCTATCCTATCGAAAATCCAATCCCTATGAATTTTGCACCAGCAATCCCAGAACCAATAGTCCACACTCAACCTATAGAAATGGAAGAATGGTGGACGAATGATTGGCAATTTCAAAATATTGTCAACGACCCTTATTCCTTCCTTCCGCAATTCGATCCAGAACCCCTACCTAATCCACCAATGAGCACTGAGAATATGGCTGAACTTCGCCATTTCGGTGAAGAGTTGATGGATGCAGGGAATAGAATCAGGGAGATAGGGGGACAGATTGCCTGGAAGTATGACGAAAGGGAACTTCGTTTTTAGGATGATGAGTGACGAGAGATAGGAGGATGGTAAAACTATAGTTGTGTAATAGTAAAAGTAATAGTGAAATCAGTTGTAACTACGAATAAAACTTTGTAAAATAGTGGTGTGTATTGATGCATACTATAACCAGTATAAAATGGAATCGATAAATCGATAGTTTTGACTTTACGTGTATTGTGAATTGTCTGATTGTTTGTGTATAACTGCTACTTATCAGATACTAATAAAAATATTATATATATTATCAGATGGCAAATAGTGGTAATGAACCGGTAAATGAAGTTAATCAGTCGAAACAACATCCAGGGGATCAATATATGACTAGACAAGATATTGAAAATATTGTTGCTCAAGGGATAGCCAATGCTATTCTAGCATTTGTTGCTGCTGTAAAAAGTCCAATCGAACCGCAGCAAATCATTCCTAGTAAACATACTATTGAGGATAACTTCAGTAATAGTATAAACGGGGGCAATAATCATACTAATCATGATAATGAATCCCAGCACACGCCGTTCCCTAAGAAACGGAAGGCTGCAACACCTGGTTGCACTTTCAAAGAATTCCTTGCTTGTAAACCCACTGAATTTGCAGGCAATGAAGGGGCAACTGCATCACTACGTTGGTTAGAGAAAACCGAAGCAGTAATTGCAATAAGTAAGTATGCCAAAGATGATCAAGTCATGTACGCATCAAATCTGTTTAAAGAATGAGCACTTGAATGGTGGAACACTGTGTTACAAGCTAAAGGAAGAAATAGGGCTTATGCTATGTCTTGGGAATAATTTAAGAATCTCGTAGAAAGAAAATTCTGTCCTGAGTATGAAAAGGAACAAATGGCAAATAAGTTCCTAACTCATCGGATGTTAGGTGTGGATTGTCGTGGTTATACTTCGACATTCTTCGAATATGCTAGAGTGGTACCTAACCTGGCTTCGCCAGAACCGGTACTCATTTCTCGCTATATTTGGGGATTAATTAGTGAAATTCGCAATATCGTTAAGGCTGCGAGACCTCGCACTATTGACGATACAGTGGAATTAGCTAACACCCTAACTGATGAACTGATACGCACAAGAGATGAAGATAGGAAGAAGGAATTAGCTCAGAAAATTACCCAAGGATTTAGGGTGGGTAATAATAGTAATTTCAAAAAGAGAGGAACAGGGCAATCCTCAACTCTGTCATTCTGCAAAATCTGCAAAAAGAAACATTTTGGAAAATGTAACAAACTTTGCAGTTTTTGCAAAACGATAGGATATCGTGAAGAAAACTGCAGAAAGAAATCCATAATTTGTTACAATTGTGGAGAAGCCGGACACTTCAAAACAGAATGTCCTAAGTTAGCCAACCCAGTAGACAACAAACCCAAGGCAGCCGAAGGAGCTACTAAGAAGAATGCCAGAGCATTTCAGCTAACCACACAAGAAGCAGAGCTCATTCCGGATGTCATAGCCGGTACGTTTTTAGTTCACAACGTTTATGCAAAAGTATTATTTGAATCTGGTGCAAACCAAAGTTTTATAAATACTTCATTCTGTCAAGCTCTTAAGTTACCCTTAACTACCGTTAGGCAGATTTTTACAGTCGAAACTGCAGATGGGAATTCAGTAAAAATCAATCAGGTTTTGCAAAAAGTAGAAATAGAACTCTCAGGTCATAAATTTACTGCAAACCTATTGCCTATGAAATTAGCTGAATTTGATGTTGTGTTAGGAATGGATTGGTTAATAGCCAACCATGCTCAAATCATTTGTGATAGAAACTCTATAGAAATTCAATCACCTACTGGGAAAGTAATCATGATTACAGGAGATAAACCTCGAAAGCCACTAAAGTTCATATCAGTAATGAAAGTTGCTAATTGTGAACGGAAACAAGGAATAGTATATATGATTTCAGTAATCATTGGTACTAAAGGAAAAGAACTTAAGGAAATTCCTGTAGTCTCAGAATACCCAGATGTATTTCCGGAAGATTTACCTGGGTTACCATCAGATAGGGAGGTAGAATTTAGGATTCATCTAATTCTAGGAATTACACCGATAGCCAAGGCACCCTATCGATTAGCTCCTACCGAAATGCTAGAATTGAAAAAGCAATTAGATGAATTACTAAGCAAAGGATTTATACAACCTAGTTCATCCCCTTGGGGTGCACCAGTGTTGTTTGTGAAAAAGAAAGATGGATCAATGAGAATGTGTATTGATTATAGAGAATTGAATAAGGTTACAATTAAGAATCGATACCCATTACCTAGAATTGATGATCTTTTCGATCAATTACAAGGCGCTAAATATTTTTCTAAGATAGATTTGCGCTCCGGATATCATCAATTAAAGGTTCAAGAAGAGGACATACCTAAAACTGCTTTTAGAACTAGGTATGGACATTATGAGTTTACAATCATGCCCTTCGGGTTAACTAATGCACCTGCAGCGTTTATGGACATGATGAACAGGATCTGTAAACCATATTTGGGTAAATTTGTAATTGTTTTCATAGACGATATACTTATTTATTCAAAAAGTCAGGTCGAACATTGTCAGCACTTGCATGCACTCTTAACTTTGTTAAGAAAAGAAAAGTTGTATGCCAAATTCTCGAAATGTGAATTTTGGCTACAAGAAGTGCAATTTTTAGGACACATGGTGAATCACGAAGGTATTCACGTAGATCCTGCTAAAATAGAAGCAATTATCAATTGGAAGGTTCCGCAAACTGCAATGGAAATTAGAAGTTTTATAGGTTTAGCCGGGTATTATAGACGGTTTATTAAGGATTTTTCCAAGATAGCTGTACCATTAACTAAGCTAACCTGTAAAGCCACTAAGTTTGAGTGGGGACCTAAACAAGAAGAGGCCTTCAGAATTTTAAAACAGAAATTAACCAATGCTCCAATTTTAGCCTTACCAGAAGGAACAGAAGATTTTGAAGTATATTGTGATGCTTCAAAATTAGGATATGGATGTGTGTTGATGCAACGCAAGAAGGTAATTGCGTATGCTTCCAGACAATTGAAAAAGCATGAAGAAAACTATACGACTCATGATTTAGAATTAGGAGCTATAGTTTTTGCCCTTAAGATATGGAGACATTATCTGTATGGAAGTAAGTTTACTGTTTATACAGATCATAAGAGTTTAAGGTATATATTTAGTCAAAAAGAGTTAAACATGAGGCAAAGAAGATGGATGGAAATCCTGAGTGATTACGACTGTGATATTCAATATCACGAAGGAAAAGCAAACGTAGTCGCAGACGCCTTAAGTCGTAAGTATCATGAGAAGCAAAGGCGAGTCCGTGCCCTTAGAATAAATCTACAAGTAGATTTAATGGAACAATTGAAAGAAATTCAGGAAACGACAATCAAGGACGATGCCGAAGGAATGAAAGGTTACCTAAAAGAATTGGAACAAGGAAATGATGGAATTTGGAAATTCCACAAAAGCAGAATTTGGGTACCTAAGCAGGGAAATTTAAGATCAAAGATTTTAGAGGAAGCTCATAAATCTAGGTATACTATACACCCAGGAAACAATAAGATGTACCAAGATTTAAGAAAGAATTTCTGGTGGATAGGAATGAAGAAGGATATAGCCGAATACGTATCTAAGTGTTTAACCTGTTCACAAGTTAAAGCCGAACATCAGAAACCTTCAGGTCTACTACAACAATTAGAAATGCCTGTATGGAAATGGGAACTCATAACAAAGGACTTTGTTACTAAGTTACCCAAAACCAGAAAAGGTAATGATGCGATTTGGGTAATTGTGGATCGATTAACCAAATCCGCTCATTTTCTACCAATAAAGGAAACCTTTAGCATGGAAAGGTTAGCCAAGTTGTACGTAGATGAAATAGTATCCATACATGGAGTTCCACTCTCCATTGTATCAGATAGAGATAGTCGTTTCACTTCCCGTTTCTGGACAGGTTTCCAAGAAGCAATGGGAACCCGACTCAATTTAAGTACTGCATATCATCCACAAACAGTCGGACAAAGTGAAAGGACGATCCAAACTCTGGAAGACATGCTCCGAGCATGTGTAATTGACTTTGGAGGTAATTGGGATAACCATTTACCATTAATCGAATTCTCCTATAATAATAGTTATCATTCAAGCATCGAAGCCGCTCCATTCGAAGCGCTGTATGGACGCAAGTGCAGAACTCCCGTATGTTGGGCATAAATAGGAGAAAGTCAATTATCAGGTCCAGAAATCGTGCAAGAAACCACAGACAAGATAACTGAAATCAAGGAAAGATTGAAAACAGCCAGAGATCGTCAGAAAAGTTATGCAGACAGTCGCCGCAAGCCACTAGAATACCAGATAGGAGACAAAGTACTGTTGAAAGTATCTCCTTGGAAAGGAGTAGTACGATTCAGTAAGAAAGGAAAACTGAGTCCAAGATATGTTGGACCATTTCCAGTGATTCAACGAATAGGACCAGTTGCTTATCGCTTACAACTACCAGAAGAACTAGCTGGAGTACATGATGTATTTCATGTATCCAATCTTAAGAAATGTCTATCAGACGAATCCCTGGTAGTACCTCTTCAAGACATAGAGGTAAATGAAAAGCTGAAATTTATAGAGAAACCCTTACAAATAGAAGATAAGAAAATCAAGTTTCTCAAACACAAGCGACTAGTACTGGTGAAAGTCAAATGGAATTCAAAGAGAGGACCAGAATATACTTGGGAACTGGAGTCAGAAATGAAGCGAAAATACCCTCATCTATTTCAATGAATCTCGAGGACGAGATTTTTTCTTAAGGTGGGGAGGATGTAACAACTCTCATTAAAATCAATAATTAGAATGATAATTAGTCAATAAGGAAACCCTAACTGAGACACCCAAGTAATTCTGCACTAACCCTAAAATTTCCGGAATAATCGGAATCAGGATCAGGACCCCTAAAACTCAGGGGGGTAAACCCTAATTGATAATTATCAACAAAATTGCGTTGTACATACTAACACTGAATTTAAAAGTGAGTCATACAAGCAAGTCCCGTAGCCAGCAAGTCTACATAAATAGAGTGCACCCCTTACGGACCGTAAGGGGAAATGCCATACGGTCCGTAAGAGTGTCCCAAAATTCACTATAAATAGCAGACCTTGGCAGTAGCTTTTAGAAGTTGAAACGACGTCCCAACTTTCTGCATACGTCGAATTAGCACAGAAATACTACAATTAAACACACACTGCACTCGAATCGCTGCCACAAAACAGGGTAATTACTCGATCGCTATTACGATTCATTTTCCGAGATCAATATATCCAATGGATGTTTAAGTGCCGCCCACATTGGGTTATACTTTGTCGTTCGTCGTTAAATCGGTGAATGTTTAAGTATTGCACTTTGTCGTTCGTTGTGAGAATTTGATTTCGTGAGTTATCGTGACTGTTGTATTGATCACTAACCTAGTTTTGTGTGCATTATTATTGGAATTAGGTTAACAAGACTAAATCATATTCTGTCCGTGTTAAATCTGCAATGTGAGTCATTCTCTTTTATCAACTGTTTTACAATACTCCAAATTATTTTCAGAATTATAATTACAGTGATTAAGTTTATGTAATCACCAAATTACAGCTAGTATGTGGGGTATTGTGCACATTACTACAGTTTTAATCACATTAGGTGGGCGAACCTAAAATTAAGTGATATACGTCATTCATTGGGGCAGCCAATGGTCATATGACCACAGTCACAGATCCGGTCGAGTGACAAATACTGTGGGTAGTTGGTTGATAATAAACATATGTAAAAACTCTTAATACTGTGAATTATAACAAATGTGTCGTTTTTAGTAAATAGAATGATTCACTCAGTATTTCCCCGCTGACAAAACCTTTTTCAAACATGTTTCAGGTGATCTACTGTAATTCAGGAAAAGTGCCGGAGAGCATTTCAAGCTTACGATAGTGGCTCAGTATAAAATAAAGAAATATGTTTTGAAATAAAGATTTATCAGAAAAATCTTATTATTGTAAATTATCGGGGTTTTATCCCGAATTGTGAAATAAAATAATCGGGAAAAGTTTTTAGCTTTATAACGATCCTGATGTTAAAATTCCGCTGCTAAAATCACATAAATAAATATCACGGGATTTCTGTCCCGCGGCTCCTGAAACGGGTCAAACCGGGTCGGGGGCCGTGACAATTACCGAATAATCTGTTATCTAGAAATAATTTCCAATAGTGGCGCATGGCGGCATGGCACAAAAGGGAAGTTCGTTGCATCGCGGTCGTGCGAGTGTATCATTTGTCCAAAACAGAGTTTGGTGGGTAAGGTTGCGAGTTTCAAAACGACGAACCGCGTGTAACTGTGGCTGCTTCGTTTCTGGTGACGATGACAGGAGAAGGTGATAGGGTTCGTCAACCGGGATGCGTAGGTGTAGTTCTCCTAAACCCAAGTTCGTTTGAGCCAGGTCTGGTCTTCATGAATGTTGACGTGCAAACCGAATGTACGGAGGGTCAGATGGCGACGTCATGTCGAGACAGTCGTATGGATAAATAGAACGCATAAAACAGTTGTCGTATTGGGGTGAGGAGAAAACAGGAAAAGAATTTGATCACTACTTGTCAAGTTTAAAGTAAACAGTTGAGTGTCAAAGCAAGCACACAAGGGCTAATAAGGGCAATCATGCTACTACGTTAACTAAGCATACCATAAACAACGCACCATGCAAATGTAACTAACAAGTAGGTAACATAAACATAGACCATACCATCTAAAGTGTTGAGTCTTGCACGTGGAGCAAAGCGTCGTTGTGGATCGTTGAGCACTGAACAGGTTATAGTCTGGTTTTATCAAAAGATTTTTCCCTTTTTAAAACCAAGTTCACTATAACCAATGGCTCTGATACCAATCTGTCACACCCTCAAAATCCACAAGCGGAGTATTACCGCGAGGCGTGTGACTGACCAGGATCATACCACCAATTATAATAAATATTAAATAAAGTAAACTAAAACCAAACGTCTAAAGTTCTCCAAACCAAAGTCCAAAACCAAGTTGAATAGTCAGCGGAAGCATTTAAGTTCAAAACCAAAATTTAAGTTTTTAATTTAATAAAGTTTTTCATGAACACGCAGCGGTTCATGTCCCACAACGACTCCTGCTCCCCTGTGCAAGCTCCATGAGTACCTAACGACCTGCAAGGTATGTAACAACGAGTCAACAACAAAGTTGAGCGAGTTCATAGTTGGTTGTTTAGTTATAGTATTCTTTTCGTAAATCAAATGTTCGTTTTGTAAACCATGTATCGTATTAATTCGTATCGCGGTCTCCCAGACATGTATGCGAAGATTAGTGGGGGCTTCCCATGTGTTACTAGACTGTGTGTATCGACTGCTACGAAAATGTAAGAGGTGCCCTAAGTCAATGTCTATCAGCATTGACCCTTTGCCCATAGTCCATTAGTACACGCCCGTTCGAACGACACGGTGTGAGGTTTGTTAAACCTAATAGCGCTATTAACTAATGACCCGCTCGCCATAGGCCTCGGCGATTAAGTCGATAAAGTGAGGGACTTCAATGATAGAGGATTGGTCCAGTGTGTATTCTTGGCATCCTACTCACGGAGGATGGTCGTAATTACCGTTTAGTTCATTTACCCATTCCCAACCCTTGGGAATCCCATGCCTTGGAAAGAGTGTGAACTCACCTTGGTTTGCTCGGTGTATACTGTTACCCGTTTTCCGTTAGTCAAACAAATCCCTATCGTGATTATCAATCATATCAGTTTCATAAACAGTCGGGTCACATATATTCACAAATTGTAATCATCACAAGAACAACGCATGACATGTAACAAATATTCAATTTCCATGCCAGCCCACACTCCACACGCACAACATGCAAGGGTGTTCAAAAGTTACAGAATTTACTCACATTAAATGCATTCAAGTTCCCTAGTTTCAAACTAGTGATGTCACCATGCACACTAAATCACCTAGCCAAGCATTCACAATCCCTAACTCATGAATTTATTCAATGATTCATATGAACCTAACTCATGCACTAACAGTTTCATTATCTACAACACAGGCAATCAACCTAACCAATCTTTGAATCGACATGTCATTTGATCAGTTCATTCTTAACAAACAGTTCAGCATTTTCAATCTGCTTATATTCTAGTTCTCCCAAAACCTAATATCAATTTCTCTAACCGAAGATTATTGTTACCTCTTAGTGGAAGGTCTTGGGTTCAATCCCAAGCAATGGTGATTTGTTTGTAAATATAGGAGTTTGGGAGAGTAACATTAGCCATTCAAAAAAATCATAAAATAATTCAAGTTGCTACGCTAAGGTTGGTAGTTGGTACTCATTGGTTTCTACTCCAAGGAATACAAAGTTTATAATATATACAGAATTGCATATTTATGTTACGCGCTTACATGTATCAAACCAACAACTCTGAGTCTTATAAGCATGCTCATGTACCCAAGCTTAATGTATTCATGCATACAAACATCTCTAGAAAACCATCTCCCACATGTTTCCATATTAGACTCACAGCAACTATACTAGCGTACAGTTTCATGGCACAATCATCATTGCAAGCAAACCTTACTTAATGAGAAATCTAACACTATCAACATATAAGCACATGATCAAACATCTGTACGTATCGATCGATAATTATACGGGTAATAACAAGACACTAACCGTATCGAATGTTTTCAGCAACGAAGGTTTCGAGCGATGATACGACTGCCGTCGTCCCTTTTGCTGATGTTACCCGTCGGAACTCGAACCGCAGCCACCACTGATGTTTCCAGTGCTACCATCACCGGAATTCCTTGACGGTCTTCGCAAGTGCCATCGAACACTACTGTTGTGTCTTCGTCCTCCTCGACATCGGACCGCGCCGCCGCCAGCTCCAACACTGCCGCCACCACCGAGTGGTGGTTGGTCGTTTGCTCAGAGGGAGTGTAGGGAGAGATGGTGAATCGATTTCTTTCTGGGGTGTAGGTGTGTTCACAGGTTCAAGTGAGTGTAGGAAAGCATGAGTGTGGGGTGTGTGGTCGGAGGAGTCGGAGCTCCGATCTCCGATCACCTGGTGTGCAGTCGAGAGAGAATAGAGGATCGGTTTGATTTGCATGCCACTGATATAAACTTTTGTAGGTTTTCTCCTTTTTTTTAGGTGGGGTGGTTATTAAGGTTATTTAAATAGTGTAGGGTTTAGGTTTAGGGAGTGGGGTTGGGCCTAGCCCAAGTGTGTGTGAACCCGCTAAATTGCGTGTCTCGCTTAAACAAACTGACCCGGTTTATTAATAGGATGACGGTAAATAAGTACATGAATAAAACTCTCGTCGCGGATTAGTATTATTTCGTAAATAATAATAATACTAATAATAATAATAATAATAATAATAATAACGATAAATATGTGTATTGCTAAAATACCCTTCTCTCGACAACGAGAGTACGGGTTGTTACATCCTTTCAAAAGACCTAGGAATGCGCGTGAAGTGCTTGAAGAGGCGGTACACCAATCCCCCGTAGAAGATAGGGGTTGGTGCATGAGCAAGCCTGTTCAGATGCATGTTCCGGAGTAGCAGGAATGGAACATCGAGGGGTCTGCGGGTGTGAATGCAGTGGAGGACTACCAAATCTCTCAACCCAACAACGCCGCTGATGTCATGTCTCTGACTAAGAGAGTAAGTAAGGAGCCTGTGAATGTAGCGATAGAGCGGATCCCTTAGCTTAGTGCTCTTAGTACTGCTCGGATTGTAAAACCCATCACCAATCTGAGCCCATGCGGCTTGGCGGGCGTTTTCGTCCAACTCTCGCATTCCCCCGGTGTTTTCTTCATTTCCCGAATCCTCTTCTGAATATAGCCCCACTACTGCCCCGAATTGCGCCATAGAGATCGAGTACCTAGTCCTGCCACATCGAAATGCAACCCCCTCATTGTCAAACGAGTCACACCTTGATCTGAAGGTGAAGGTACTGTAGAACTCCATAGTGCACTCGTGTACAGATCGAAGTCGAGTGGTTAGGGCAATCCTTAATGGTCCGGTAACGAGGTTGTTGAACCGGTCAAGTTGGTTCACCATGGCTAAGAGGTCCGTGCATGCTTGCCTTGGGTATTCTTCGGGTCTTGTTTGAAGTATGTCATATCTAGCCCTAGCATCGAGCTCATTTGCGTTGAATCTTGTGAACTTCTGCGACATCTGAAAGAATACACCAAAAGTTAGCACGAAACAATGAGATTTTCGAAGGAAACTGCAAGCAGTGAGCTAGACACGGCCCCGTGCTCAGTGGGCACGACTCCGTGTCCAGGCGTCTGTTACTCAAAAATTGCATTTTTTGTCCCGGTCACGAAAATCTGAAAATTTTTGGCCAAGTAGGTGCGGTTTTGTAACGCCCCAAAACCCAAATGTTTATATCGTCGTATGTTCCTATAGGACATAACATGAGATAAATAACTAGGCTATTGAACCTAGTTAAAAGGTGTAGCTAAGATTAATAAAGGTAGTGTCAGTTATGTTTTAAAAGGCAAACCCGAGGGACTAGAGTGGAACAAATGAAAGTTGACTACTAATTAAAAGGTCAATACACACACAAACACACACATACGTGCGTGTTCTTGAAGCTTCAGGAGCTCTCAAGAGCTCGAAACCCTAGTTCCACTAAATCATCAAATTAAAGGGGTGAATCGAAGCCCAAATTCAAGAAGGAGCACGGATTAACGATCACCTTCATGAGGGGATCATAAGGTATGCCTTAAATCTAAGATTTGTGATCATGTGTAAAGCGGGTTATGTTCTAATCCATGAGTTTAAGTGAAATTGAGCATGAGTATGTGTTACAATTAACATATAGAACATGAATTATGAATGGTTTATGTTAATTTGAAGTCTAGATGTGAAACCCATTTGTTTTGGTGAGGATGATGACTTGAATCACCATTTATGTTTAATTCTTGTTGAAAGAATGATGTATTATGTGGGTGTGATGAATTATTGTTAGATGTAAGTATAGGAATATGATGATGTTATGTTTAATGTTCATTTGGTATGATACATGATGATAAGTAGTTGGTTTTGATGGGTTATGTATGAGTTTAGAAGAACTGTGCATAAATTAGTTGTACATTGTGCTAAGATAGTGGTACGCACACCAAGTGTTCGATGAAATGCTTAAGTGAACTTGGCAAGTGAGATTGTAGGAAAGGGCTTGACATATTTGAATGGAATATGATAATGATATGACTAGTAGTCTACTAACTTGAAGAATGTGCTCTAGATAGAACTCGTATAAGAATTCGGGTTGAACATATGCGTGAGTCAAGTTTATGCATTTGGAACTTGTATGTCGAGTATGTGACTAGGCGATCATGTAGTTGTATGTGTCATACAACATTGTGTATGAAATGAATATCATGTCATTAATATGGTCTAATATATCAACATGAATGCGTGTTCAAAAGTTAGAAGTTATATGCTAGAAGGTTGACTTTCTGAAAGTCAACCGAGAAATTATAACATGGTTAGCCTTTCGGACAAAATTATAATAGTGGAGAAGTAATGTGTTATGTACTAGATGATCTACATGTCGTATGCGATGATAATTGAGTTGCGTGAATGTGGAACAAGACGCCTTTTTGGTCTATGCCTTATGTATGTGGTATATGGTTAATAAAAAATGCAAGTAATGTGTGAATGGAAGGAAATGAAAGTTAGTATGAATGAGCACGTATGCTAACCTTGATGTGATAGTAATGACTATGGAAAGTTAAGTATGAATTATGCGAATGATATGATTGTTACATGTACAAATGAGTATGCTAATATGAGCGTGGTTTCGATGAAATGAAAGTATAGGAATCACGTTGTGACGGACTCAAGCATGAAAGGATAACGGGTCAAGAAAAGGCGAGGAATCGGATACGAGCACGGACGTATAAGGTAAGTGATTCTGTAATCACTTCTTATGTTCGGTTAGGTGATATGGCGTTTTGATTAATTAAACATGATGGTTGAGGTCAAATATGTGTCGTAGTCTTATGTCGTAAAGGATGGGATTAAGTTGACCAAAATGCCCTTGATGGGTATTTTGGGTAAACGATTTTAATAAGTGGTTTAGAAACAAGTTATACGATTAGTGTAATGTTTTGGACAAGTATGGAAGTGGAAAGTATGGTTTTGCTAGTCTTAGATCAATTAATGCGCAAATACCCATAACGGGTCAAATAATTAGGAAATGACAATAAGTCAATAGAGCGTAAGATAAGAATTTCCTTAATCCGGATGTGGGATTTTAAGTTCATATGATAGAATATGAATTTACAAGCATGTAGGAAGAAACGGGAGGTTAAACGGGTAAACGGTTCAAAAGTTATGCGCGTTTTAGTGCGTACGGACGACGAAACGGAGCTGCAGAAAAATGCAAAATCTAGAGGGCGTCGCCGACGGGCATGGGGGCGTCGCCGACGGGCTCTAGAAAACCAGTTTTTGTGCTGACGGGTTAATTACCTGTCTACGGGTTTTTGGGCTACGGGTAAATGCAAGGCCCGTCGCCGACGGCCCTAGGGGCGTCGGCGACGGCCTTCCCAAGTCCCAAAAGCTGAAATCTTGTTATTTAAGTTAATTTATGTACCGTGGGCTTCGGTTTGATATCCGTGGACTACGGTGGACTTTCCAAACATGATTTTGATGGTTCCTTAGATATTTATGGGCTATAAAGCTAAGTCTAAGACCCATGTTAGTGATGTATGATTATGTAAGAGGTATGCGTGATCAAGTACGTGTTTGTTAAAGTATGTACGTATGTAGATGTGTATGTATGCATGTATAAAGATATGTACGAGTGTACGCATGTACGTAACGATGTAGGAAGGGTATGTATGTATGTAGAGGTGCATGTACGTATGCATAAAGATAGGCATAAGCATATGCGTGGATGTAAAGATGTAAGAAAGGTATATACGTATGAATGTCTTTTGCGTTTAAATGTATGTATGTTGGTGTGTAGGTAGGTAGAACGTATGTATGCGTTTAGATGAATATGGGCTCACGAGGGGATCCATACACGAAGGTATGCACGTATGTAGGTTTGTGTGAAGGCATGTAATAAGTATGTATGTATGTATGTATATATGTATGCATGTATGTATGTATGTATGTATGTATGTATGTATGTATGTATGTATGTATGTATGTATGTATGTATGTATGTATGTATGTATGTATGTATGTATGTATGTATGTATGTATGTATGTATGTATGTATGTATGTATGTATGTATGTATGTATGTATGTATGTATGTATGTATGTATGTATGTATGTATGTATGTATGTATGTATGTATGTATGTATGTATGTATGTATGTATGTATGTATGTATGTATGTATGTATGTATGTATGTATGTATGTATGTATGTATGTATGTATGTATGTATGTATGTATGTATGTATGTATGTATGTATGTATGTATGTATGTATGTATGAATGTAGGTATGTATGTATGTAGGTAGGAATGGATGTAATTAGGTATGCACGTACGTAGGTACGTACGTATGTATGCAGGTACGTATGTAGGACAGTTGCTATTTGTGACCGTAAAGGTATGTATCAGTTTGTATGAAAGGTATGTACGCATGCATCTAATGAAATTGAGTACTAACGGTAATAGTTGCGTGCTTGGTGAATGAAGTGTAACGCAGGAATACCAAAGAAGTCTCACTACGGATCATGTGATCAGGATGGGAAAGCTGGGATGTAAAGAGTTAACGAAACGAGAAGTCAACGTGAACAAACCTTGTATGTTTATAACGCGTACTAATGATGTGAAATTTTATGTGGTGAGCGCAGGTAGTACCAGTAATGAGGATATCCAAGGATTGGAGATCGAAGATCGAGTCACTAGAGAGATTGTACGGAAACGTTGATGTACATAATGTAGTAAACATAAGCTATGTTTTTAACTAGTAAATAAGAGGATGACGGATTTATGAGAAAGAACTGTGTTAAAGTTAAATCTTAAATAAGTTGAGGTATTTATAGTGAAAGAAATTTTATGGTACGTGTTCCCGCTGCGACATTTGACAAATACGAATTAGGGCATAACAAGTTGGTATCAGAGCCCTGGTTTGAGAGAATCAAGTAATAGAAAGTAAATGCTTGAACTCAAACCGGTGTGCTCTCGTAATCAAGAACCCGTACAATCCAAGACTCGATCGAGGCCTAAATGCAAAAGCAAATGTAAGTATGTATTAGATTATGTATTTGAAGGAAACTAATAGTATGTTATGTGCAAGGTAAGCTTAAGAGTTTGAAGAGGATGATCCGTGAATGCAGAATTGGATGAACGCTAAGGCGGGCAAAGGTGCAAATAGGCAAATTAACCCCAGGTACACACTACTAACATGTATGAGTACCGATGTCAAAAGAAAAAGGAAGGGGTCTCCTTGGGAGGGTAATTATTAAACGAAAGACAATGATGTGGTCTTGGGGAAGTTTTAGAAATATGCACGAAACTGAAACCCATTTCTCGGGCATAAGGCGATGATTACACGAAGGCACGAAATTAGTGTGTGAATTGCGCACCTGGCCAGTACGCAAGAAGCATATGACGTTCGTGAGACCGTGGCAATTATTGCAGGTATGTCCGGTAGAACTGGGTAGCAGGTGGGCGCTATGTTGTAGCGAATGCGAAAAAGCAAATCCATTGCGGATTTGGTTATGCTAACGAAGGTTATGAAAAGTTATGCGAGTCGACCGGTTCTAGCGAACAAGTCGAATAAGAATAAGCTACCATCCGTTTTTAAACGGGTGATTTTGAATGCTCTAATGAATGCTAGAAGCTTAATCCGTTATACGGATTGAAAGAAGAAGTTATGATTAAAAGCGAAAGACCCAGTTATTTGGGTAGTGGAATGTGTATGCTTAACTCTCGTTGAGAGTGTTTATGCCAAACCCAGTTATTTGGGTAGTGGAATGTGTATGCTTAACTCTCGTTGAGAGTGTTTATGCCAAACCCAGTTATTTGGGTAGTGGAATGTGTATGCTTAACTCTCGTTGAGAGTGTTTATGCCGAAACCCAATTATTTGGGGAGTCGAATGTGTATGCTTAACTCCCATTGAGAGCGTTTATGCCGAACCCCATTTACTTGGGTAGTTGAATGTGTAAGAAAGAAGAAAGCTCCTATATGAATAGAACTAAAATGAAGTAATTATGATTCGACAACTAAGATGACTAACCTTAAAACCTTGTTGCTGAAGGTAGGTAAAACTTTAAGTTTTTGTTAAACACATGTAAGAAAGAAAAGGTAAGAATGACATGTTTGAAACCGCTAGATGGATTCAAACATAGAAGGAATGAAGGGTATGAATGTTACGTTTAAATCCGTGGGACGGATTTAAAACATAAAAGGATGTAACGAATGCCTTTATAAGTAAGCATTAATATAGGTTTGAATATATAGGAACGATGAACTATTACTAACCGGTCAAGGAAATGAGAAGGTTACGTGGAAGCATTGCATGGAAAGTATAGATTGGTTAAGAAGAAGTCAAACATAGATATGTGTATGTGTAAATGGAAGTGAGAAAGGTTTCGGGGACGAAACCTTATTTAAGGGGGGTAGACTTGTAACGCCCCAAAACCCAAATGTTTATATCGTCGTATGTTCCTATAGGACATAACATGAGATAAATAACTAGGCTATTGAACCTAGTTAAAAGGTGTAGCTAAGATTAATAAAGGTAGTGTCAGTTATGTTTTAAAAGGCAAACCCGAGGGACTAGAGTGGAACAAATGAAAGTTGACTACTAATTAAAAGGTCAATACACACACAAACACACACATACGTGCGTGTTCTTGAAGCTTCAGGAGCTCTCAAGAGCTCCAAACCCTAGTTCCACTAAATCATCAAATTAAAGGGGTGAATCGAAGCCCAAATTCAAGAAGGAGCACGGATTAACGATCACCTTCATGAGGGGATCATAAGGTATGCCTTAAATCTAAGATTTGTGATCATGTGTAAAGCGGGTTATGTTCTAATCCATGAGTTTAAGTGAAATTGAGCATGAGTATGTGTTACAATTAACATATAGAACATGAATTATGAATGGTTTATGTTAATTTGAAGTCTAGATGTGAAACCCGTTTGTTTTGGTGAGGATGATGACTTGAATCACCATTTATGTTTAATTCTTGTTGAAAGAATGATGTATTATGTGGGTGTGATGAATTATTGTTAGATGTAAGTATAGGAATATGATGATGTTATGTTTAATGTTCATTTGGTATGATACATGATGATAAGTAGTTGGTTTTGATGGGTTATGTATGAGTTTAGAAGAACTGTGCATAAATTAGTTGTACATTGTGCTAAGATAGTGGTACGCACACCAAGTGTTCGATGAAATGCTTAAGTGAACTTGGCAAGTGAGATTGTAGGAAAGGGCTTGACATATTTGAATGGAATATGATAATGATATGACTAGTAGTCTACTAACTTGAAGAATGTGCTCTAGATAGAACTCGTATAAGAATTCAGGTTGAACATATGCGTGAGTCAAGTTTATGCATTTGGAACTTGTATGTCGAGTATGTGACTAGGCGATCATGTAGTTGTATGTGTCATACAACATTGTGTATGAAATGAATATCATGTCATTAATATGGTCTAATATATCAACATGAATGCGTGTTCAAAAGTTAGAAGTTATATGCTAGAAGGTTGACTTTCTGAAAGTCAACCGAGAAATTATAACATGGTTAGCCTTTCGGACAAAATTATAATAGTGGAGAAGTAATGTGTTATGTACTAGATGATCTACATGTCGTATGCGATGATAATTGAGTTGCGTGAATGTGGAACAAGACGCCTTTTTGGTCTATGCCTTATGTATGTGGTATATGGTTAATAAAAAATGCAAGTAATGTGTGAATGGAAGGAAATGAAAGTTAGTATGAATGAGCACGTATGCTAACCTTGATGTGATAGTAATGACTATGGAAAGTTAAGTATGAATTATGCGAATGATATGATTGTTACATGTACAAATGAGTATGCTAATATGAGCGTGGTTTCGATGAAATGAAAGTATAGGAATCACGTTGTGACGGACTCAAGCATGAAAGGATAACGGGTCAAGAAAAGGCGAGGAATCGGATACGAGCACGGACGTATAAGGTAAGTGATTCTGTAATCACTTCTTATGTTCGGTTAGGTGATATGGCGTTTTGATTAATTAAACATGATGGTTGAGGTCAAATATGTGTCGTAGTCTTATGTCGTAAAGGATGGGATTAAGTTGACCAAAATGCCCTTGATGGGTATTTTGGGTAAACGATTTTAATAAGTGGTTTAGAAACAAGTTATACGATTAGTGTAATGTTTTGGACAAGTATGGAAGTGGAAAGTATGGTTTTGCTAGTCTTAGATCAATTAATGCGCAAATACCCATAACGGGTCAAATAATTAGGAAATGACAATAAGTCAATAGAGCGTAAGATAAGAATTTCCTTAATCCGGATGTGGGATTTTAAGTTCATATGATAGAATATGAATTTACAAGCATGTAGGAAGAAACGGGAGGTTAAACGGGTAAACGGTTCAAAAGTTATGCGCGTTTTAGTGCGTACGGACGACGAAACGGAGCTGCAGAAAAATGCAAAATCTAGAGGGCGTCGCCGACGGGCATGGGGGCGTCGCCGACGGGCTCTAGAAAACCAGTTTTTGTGCTGACGGGTTAATTACCTGTCTACGGGTTTTTGGGCTACGGGTAAATGCAAGGCCCGTCGCCGACGGCCCTAGGGGCGTCGGCGACGGCCTTCCCAAGTCCCAAAAGCTGAAATCTTGTTATTTAAGTTAATTTATGTACCGTGGGCTTCGGTTTGATATCCGTGGACTACGGTGGACTTTCCAAACATGATTTTGATGGTTCCTTAGATATTTATGGGCTATAAAGCTAAGTCTAAGACCCATGTTAGTGATGTATGATTATGTAAGAGGTACGCGTGATCAAGTACGTGTTTGTTAAAGTATGTACGTATGTAGATGTGTATGTATGCATGTATAAAGATATGTACGAGTGTACGCATGTACGTAACGATGTAGGAAGGGTATGTATGTATGTAGAGGTGCATGTACGTATGCATAAAGATAGGCATAAGCATATGCGTGGATGTAAAGATGTAAGAAAGGTATATACGTATGAATGTCTTTTGCGTTTAAATGTATGTATGTTGGTGTGTAGGTAGGTAGAACGTATGTATGCGTTTAGATGAATATGGGCTCACGAGGGGATCCATACACGAAGGTATGCACGTATGTAGGTTTGTGTGAAGGCATGTAATAAGTATGTATGTATGTATGTATATATGTATGCATGTATGTATGTATGTATGTATGTATGTATGTATGTATGTATGTATGTATGTATGTATGTATGTATGAATGTAGGTATGTATGTATGTAGGTAGGAATGGATGTAATTAGGTATGCACGTACGTAGGTACGTACGTATGTATGCAGGTACGTATGTAGGACAGTTGCTATTTGTGACCGTAAAGGTATGTATCAGTTTGTATGAAAGGTATGTACGCATGCATCTAATGAAATTGAGTACTAACGGTAATAGTTGCGTGCTTGGTGAATGAAGTGTAACGCAGGAATACCAAAGAAGTCTCACTACGGATCATGTGATCAGGATGGGAAAGCTGGGATGTAAAGAGTTAACGAAACGAGAAGTCAACGTGAACAAACCTTGTATGTTTATAACGCGTACTAATGATGTGAAATTTTATGTGGTGAGCGCAGGTAGTACCAGTAATGAGGATATCCAAGGATTGGAGATCGAAGATCGAGTCACTAGAGAGATTGTACGGAAACGTTGATGTACATAATGTAGTAAACATAAGCTATGTTTTTAACTAGTAAATAAGAGGATGACGGATTTATGAGAAAGAACTGTGTTAAAGTTAAATCTTAAATAAGTTGAGGTATTTATAGTGAAAGAAATTTTATGGTACGTGTTCCCGCTGCGACATTTGACAAATACGAATTAGGGCGTAACAGGTTTGCCCCGAAAATGAAACCCCAAGTGTCGTTTTTCCCAAAACAAACTGATGTGTGTAAAATGCAACATATAAATTACATCAAATGAGGCATAAAACTAACCCTTTTTAAGTACTAATGTTGGAAAAAATGTGCTTTTGTCTTCCTTTTGTATTTTCAGGGTTAAAAGAGCTTAAATGAACAAAAGAAGCAAAAATGCAGCCAAATCCAACATAAATACAAAGAAAAGGAAGAAACGTGGCATGCCCGACTCCTCGACAGCATCTCCCAAAGCAAAAACAAGAAGAAAGCTGAGCATGGAGCTGTGCCCAGCTGAGCATGGGGCTGTGCCCAGCTGAACACGGGGCGTGTCCAGCTCAACACGGGGTCGTGTCCAGGATGGTCAGCCTTGGCACAAAAGACAAAGTGGTAGAAGCTTCTATTGCCCACCACGGGGCCGTGCCCAGCGGACACGGGGCCGTGGTCAGCTTCCTGCAGGCGCATTTATTGTAATTGCGAATTACAATTAATGAAGAGAGAGAGTGTCAGACGGACACGGGGCCGTGCCCAGGCTTCTGTTCAGCCTATAAATAGGAGTGCTTGGAGCCATTTCAACTCATCCCTTGGCACACCACCTCTCTCACACTTCATCCACCACCCACCACCATCACAACACCATCATCCACCACCATCATCCATTGTCCATTATAGAGTGTGTGAGTCGTCTCGGGATCCAAGATTGATCGTAAGAGTTCTTGACAATCAAGGCCATGTTTGCCTAAGTCTCTTACATCACTTGGTGAAGACAAGTGTTTAGTATAATACTTTTTATTTTCAATCTTTTGCACTTTTTATTTGGTTTTGTATTAATGACTTTAATAACTAGTTGCTTATGTTGAAGGTGATCTTTCCTTATCGTTTGTCCGTGGTGTCTTGGCATTATTTTACGGTCTATATAAAATAAAAGATTTTCACCATTCATATCTCCACGGTCTATATGGAGGTATGTTGGCTACCTGGTCGGGGGTTAAGGGAACGGTTTGGTAAGGGTCTTGCCCTTGTTCAGCATTTAGAGGTCCTGCAAGGGACCTGGGTCAAATTTAGTAGGATCTCCTTCAATGCCCATAGGTATTGGATGGCGGGGATCCAAACTCTTTGACCCCCTCATAAGTTAACTACTATTAATACTATAACCCGGCTATTTAGGACTGTATCCCTGCTGACTCAGACTACTTAGTCGAGGGTAACGTCACCTCCAAAAGAGGGGCTACCATAATTTGCATTAAGAACTTAATTCATTATCTTTCAATAATCCGACCCTTTAGGATTGTATCCTTGCTGACTCAAACTACTGGGTTGAGGGTAACGTGGCCTTCAAAAGAGGGGCCTACTACAATAACTAAGATAATCTCTTAAACAAGTGCAAAAGTGCAAAAATAATCAAAGGTTATACTAATACACGAGTCGGATCCAAGTGATTCATCTTGTCTATCTGTTTTTATTTTTATTTTATTTTCAGCATTTAGTTAATTTTTATTTTCTTAGTTTAAAAATCTTTTCTAACATTTTGATTTGGTTAGACGTTGAGGATAAACCGGTACAAAAAGCTCTTGTGTCCTTGGACGACCTCGGTATCTTACCAACACTATACTACGTCCACGATGGGTGCACTTGCCCATATGTGTGTTTAGTGTTAGTAAATATCGTGTTTTATAAATTTAAAACTTGGCTAAAAGTGTAAAAAGGGCTTAAATATACATCTAAATTATATTACACTTAACGCACATCAAGTTTTTGGCGCCGTTGCCGGGGACACAAGGATTTTAAGAAAGCTTAAAATCGACGGCCTAATCAGTTTTTCAAAACCTTTTTAAAACGCGCGCACATTTTTCTGCATTTTAGTTTAGTTTGCATTTACAGTAGCCTGAACACGGGGCCGTGCTCACTGAACACGCCCCCGTGCTGCATATTTTTAGTTAGATACCCAGATACAGAGTCTGAACACGGGGCCGTGCTCATTGAACACGCCCCCGTGTCCAACGTAACCAGTAACTTTAATTAAAACGCCCAGATACAGATCCTGAACACGGGGTCGTGTTCATCCAACACGGGGCCGTGTCCATCCAACACGGGGCCGTGTCCAGCCTTCTGTTTCCATCTTTATTTTTGTTTTCTGGTCCCGAGACTCAGTTGTGGTCTACTGAGTGATTCTTATGGATCAATACTCAGAAGGTTACAACTACACCTATGAGGAGGATGATTATATGAGAGACTATTGCACTAATTGTGGAAACCCGCACTCGGTACAATATTGTAACTTGTTTCAACCATCCACTTCTTACAACCATTATGAGGAGCCCAGGTACGAGCCATCAACTTCATACACATCCTATGAAGACCAAAGGTATGAACCTAGCCCCTCATACTCATATTTTGATGAACCAAGGTATGAACCTTCATACTCATACTTTGAGGAATCAAGATATGAGCCACCACCTTCATACACTTATTATGAGGAACCATGGCGTGAGCAACCCTCCTCATATAGTACTATGAAGAACAAAATTACGACCCTTACCCATCATATGCTTATAATGAAGGAAAATGGTGTGAACCATCTACTTCATATGGGTACTATGAGGAACCAAGGATCGAACAACCGGATTCAAGCTTTGAGGATCCCGATCCTTTCTCTATCACCGAAATAACCGAGAGGATATTAGGACACATTAAAACTATCGAACGTTGCATAAAAGAATCTCGCGCAAGGGAAGAGGAGTCCCGCGCAAGAGAAGAATTAAATTGTAATAATAACCTAGAGATAGTTGAAAATGTAAAAATGGAAGAGCAAATAAGTGAAAAACTGACACATGAGTTAAACAACGAAAGAGGTGAGGCCGATAACGTTAAAATTCAAGAAGAGTCTAATTTGGAAGAAATTAATCTCTTGTCACCTTCTTTTGAAAATCATTGTTTAGTGTCAACTCATGCTAAGTTTTTAAAGGAGCTAAACACTAACGCAAAAATTGAGGAAATGGTAAGCGTTAAGTTAATTAATGATCAAACTTCGCTAATAAAAGAAGACCCTTTTGAAATTAACATTACACCGGTTCCATGTTTCTTTCAAAATTCCTTTATTAGTAATATCACCATTGATAAAGATCTTTGTGTTAACATAATGCCTAATTACATTTTCGAAAAATTAAGTATTAGTGATTTTGCTCCACTGCAAATACCCATTTTTCTATCTAATCGGAAAATAATAAAGTCAATCGGTGTAGTTAAGGATATCTTGGTTCAAACAAATCAAATGGTAATCCCAACCGACTTTGTCATCCTTGATGACGCTCCTCTAGTGTTGGGACGACCTTTTGTAAAAACTCATGAAGCTTTGAAAAACCGGAAGTTCAACAATCTACTTCTTCAATTAGGGGCATTCAAAAGGAGCATAGATCTTGAGCGCTCAATGAAATATCCTTTTGGCAATAATGACCCCCTAATTGAAGATGAGCCAGAACCACCCGATAAGGAGGGTCTAGCCAAGGACCCTTATAAACGTGGCGCACCACGGAGGCATTCTGCGGAACTATCCTTAGTTTTAGATTAGTTTAACTTTTATGCTTTCTAGTTTAGTTTTAATTTGCAGGAATAAAACTCACTTAGGATGGTGAAGGATACTAAGGGAAGCTTGAACCAACACCCCATGCACAAAAACAGAGCCTCTCGACAATTTTTCTTCATTACAGCAAGTTCAGCACGGGGTCGTGCTCAACCCAACACGCCCCCATGCCCAAAAATCTGCAGAAATGCCCAGTTCAGGTACCTGGACACGGGGCCCTGCTCATTGAACACGCCCCCGTGCCTAGCCTTTTGTTTACTTTTGGTACTGGCAGTCTGGACACGGGGCCGTGCTCAGCCAACACCACCCCGTGTTCAGCTACCCAGTACCATAAAATCTTGTTTTTAACCCACTTTTACACATTTTAATCAACCGAAAAAACTTATTTTTGGAACACATTGAGGACAATGTGTAATTTAAGTGTGGGGGGATGCTAAAACCTTGAATTTTGCAAGTCCTAATAACAAGCCTTACACAAAACTCTATTGGAACCGCTAATCACCCCAAATTTTTTCAAAAACTTTTCATTTTTTTTACTTGTCTTGGTTTGATTTGGGAATTTCAAAATTCTAAAAAGGTTATATTTTTACAAATTTACAACCAATAACGTCGTGATAAAAAGAACCAACATAAGAAAATTATGAAACGGCATGACAAGCTTAGTTAAAATTTGATTATATATACTTGATCACATAAAAACCCATTCCCACAAAAGTGAGTTTTGAGCCTTTATTGAGCATACAAATATACATCTTTAAACTAAATGCTCATTTTTCGTTTCTTGTGTGAATAGCCGCTTGGTTTCTTACGACTCTAGAACTTGCCACGACGATACATTCCCGGTCCTTACCAACTTAAACCCGAGTAAGTAAATGATGGAGGCATTAGGACTAACCCCTTTTTGTTTCTACACCATTATTTTTCTTTTTTTTTTTACCACCTACCCAAAATCCCCCTAGTTAACCCTTTTGAGCCTAAACCTTTTCATTTCTTAACCCAAAACAAACACCCTTTTTCCCACCAAAACCCCTTTTTCATTTTAAACCCTTTATTTTAGTAACAAAGCGCGGTTTTCTTATGACTTCCTTATCAAAAAAAAAGAGAGAGAAAAATGATGATAATAATGAAGCCAAAAGAAATAAACAAACAGGGTTATCAAAAAGAACTTTGTTTGAAAAATTGCTTCATTAAAATAAAAAGTCAAAAAAAAGTCTTACGAAAACCGATGCTTTTTACACTTTTCGCCCTTTTACTAACCACTAACCCAACCACCCACCTTTAGCCCAAGCCTAACCCTTCACCCAAAAAGTCCTCTTGATATTTACAAAGGTATAAGGTTAAAAAGGAGGATTGATTGCTTGGCAAGCTTATGGTAGGAATAAGTTCCATG
The DNA here is from genome assembly GCF_002127325.2 of Helianthus annuus. Classification (NCBI taxonomy): domain Eukaryota; kingdom Viridiplantae; phylum Streptophyta; class Magnoliopsida; order Asterales; family Asteraceae; genus Helianthus; species Helianthus annuus. Next base: position 144,606,244 of record NC_035449.2, read on the forward strand.
CCGCTCTCGAGTGATTCACTGAAAATACACCTTCGGCCAAGTGTTGAGTGATCCCCCGTGAGGTATGTGAACTTGTATATAAATGAAATTTTAAAAAGGCATGCTATGCCCTAATAAGTAATTTATCCTATGAAATGTTCTAAATAAATTATAACGAATAGGATTGTAAATAGCATAAAAATAAAACCCAATAAAGATCTTGGATTCCCGACACTCAAGACAAGCCCAAAACCTTCTCTTCTACCCATTCCATTTAGGAGTGTAAGCCACATATTAAAGAGTTTTGCTTGAGGACAAGCAAAGATTCAAGTGTGGGGGTATTTGATGTGTGTAAAATGCAACATATAAATTACATCAAATGAGGCATAAAACTAACCCTTTTTAAGTACTAATGTTGGAAAAAGTGTGCTTTTGTCTTCCTTTTTTATTTTCAGGGTTAAAAGAGCTTAAATGATGTTGGTGCATGATATGTGACAACAGCTTTGGATTGGTCTTTGGATATTAAACAGAATATTGGATCATGAAGACTTAAAGAAAAAACGAGTTCTATGAAGCCCAATCAAGTCCAACTTTGTATTAAGTCTATTAGGCCCAAGTTTATGTGACAAATGTAATACGGGCCAGAGCCCAATTCATGTATGGGAGGTTGTGGTATATAAACAACCTTTTGCTACAAGTTTAGGGTTAGACTTTTGGAGATAGTAGAGAGCATTCGAATTGAGAGAGTTAAGAACAAATAGAAATCGGCTGTTAGGTTCTTGGAGATCTTAGTGATTGTAAAACGTTTTCTAAGGTTTGATAATCACAGAAGATCAGTTTGAAAGATTGTGTGTTCAAGTTCTTTTCTTCTACATATTCTTGTTTCTGTATTCGAAGGTTTATCAAGGGGATTCCGCACCCTTGATAGATTAACAGTCTTGTTACGATCCATACGGGATAAAGGGACTTACAATTGGTATCAGAGCTTTTGCTCTTGTGCGTGGTTCAAGACTGATCGAAGGATTCAAGTTTTGTTTGTTGAAAAATTTTTTGGTGTATCATTCGAAATCTTCGTGAAGAACAGCAAGAACAAGGAAGAACATTTCAAATTTCGTATAGTTTGATCTGTTTTGGTTATTGGCTGTTAGTTTGTTTGGAAATTTTCGAATTAAAATTTCTGGGTTTTTACGAAGAACACGAAGAACAGGAAGAACAGTTGAAGAACACTTTAAATTTGCGTATTTTAATCTCTTTTGATTATTGTATTGACTATTTTCGTGTTTGTTTGAAGTTGTGCTTGGATTTCGTGTATAGAAAGAAGTGTTGATTGAGACCTTTGCTTGAAAAGTTTCAAAAAGGAAGCAATTTCGTGTGGTCAGCTGCTGCTGTCTCGTGATTGGGTGGCTGGGTGGCCCAATCAGCTCTTGTGCGATCATTAGATATTCAAAAGTTGAAATTTTGAACCGTGTGCGCCCAGATTAGCTCTTGTGCGACCCGGATTGTTCTTGTGCGACCCGTTTTAAGCTTGTGCGATCAGAGTTCAGCTTGTGCAATCCAAAACTTGTGCGATCAGGCCCATTTGGTGACAGATTGGCCCAAAGTTAGTGGATTGTGCGATCCAGAAGACATTGTGCGATTCTAAGGGTCTTGTGCGATCCTATATTGTGCATTTCACTTGTGGTGGAATTTTGAGAGGCAAGCGTAAGAAATTTTTCAGTGTTTCGAGTTTAGAGAACAATCTATAGCTCATCTGAAAAAGCCGTTTGCACCATTGAACTCGTGGGATTTTTAGGACAAAAAAACAAAAAACAAAAAAGTCTGGAAAATCCCGAATTCAGTTTTCGACATTATATATCTTTGGATTCGTCTTTTCGAGACGATTCTAATAGTGTAATTTGGTAACCACTGTTTTTGGAAAATTCTGTACGGTTTTATCAGTCTGTTACGTTAAAATGTCGAACATGACAAAATTGAATAAACTCTTAAGGATGGAGCATGAGGTTGGCACAACCAACAAACCACCTAAGATGATGAAAGTGGAGAACTACTTGACATGGAAAGATAGGTTTCAATCCTTCATTGAATATCAGGACACACGAATGTGGATCTGTATCGTTGATGGGTACACAAACCCTACAGATGACTTTGAGGGCAGACCTCGTGTCACAGCCTATATGAACATGCAGGAGAATGATAAAAAGATGTATGAGGCTGAAAAGAGAGCCTTGGCTGCTATCAAGATGTCTCTACCTGATAGCATCAAGCATACCTTTAAGAAGTACACTACTTCAAAGGAAATGTGGGATGCACTTGAGAAGAGATATGAGGGAAATCCTGATGTCAAGAGGAACAAAGTTGACCTACTGAAGAAGCAGTTTGCTGTATTCAAGTACATGAAGAATGAGTCACTTGAAGACATCATCACTCGATACTACCATCTGATGTCAGAACTGGATAACTATGATATAGATTGCTATACTGACATTGAGAAAAATGACAAGCTGCTTGATGCTCTACCTACTAAATGGGATATATACACTCTCATGATTAAGGGAGAAGCTGATTATGACACAAAGGAATTGGAGGAAGTAGTTGGAAAGCTAAGAGCTTATGAGCTCAGCATGAAGAAGAAGGACATTGGATATGATCAGGTTCAAGATCCAGGGATCTACAATGGGCTTACATCTTCTTCATCTCATGATGCTTCTAGCGACTCTGCAACTGCGTTTCTTTCATGTGATAATGAGCAGGTCACAGTGAATGAGGATGGTGATGTGTGTTTTGTAGCCGCTTCAGGAGGATTAACAGGAGTTAAGAGACCATCAGTTTCTAAGCAAACAAGCAGTGTAAAGTCAATGCCTATGAGTGTGAAGTCTGCTGAAGAACATCTTGCTCTACTTGCTTCTTTTGTTGCATCATATGAGAACTACATTCAGGGGAAGATATCTGATCCTGCCACTTTAGATGAAGATTATGATCAGATTGACCCTGATGATCTAGAAGAGATGGATTTACAATGGCAGATGGCCATGATTTCGAGACGTGTGAAGAGGTTCATGAATAGAACAGGAAGGAAGTTTGTGGGGAAGAGTGTTGGTTTCGACAAGACCAAAGTTAGGTGCTTTAACTGTCAAAGCTATGGTCACTTCGCTAGGGAATGTCGGAAACAAAAACATGAGACTGCGAGTCAGAGTTCAAACAACATAAATACATCAAACAACTCTAACTCAAGGGCGTTGATATCCACTGCAAGAGAAGGTTCATATGACTGGAGTATTCACTTAGAAAATGATGAGAATGTCACTCAAGCATTCATGGCAGAGATCACTCCAGTTGATGATGGCACAGCTACAGTAGATGAGGATAAAGTTGAGAAAAAGAATGAAGCTGAGGAAGATAAGGCTGACCAGACAACAGATGCTGACAAAGAAGAGCCAGAGTCTGAGAATGAAATGGAAGCTGAAGAGAAGGATGAAATTATCAAAAGAATGGAAGCTCAACTTGCTGCTCTCATGGCCAACTCAGACAAATCGACAGGAGAGGTAAGTAACTCTGCTACTCCTGTTTGTTTAAAGTGTCGTGAACTACAGGGTGAAGTTGACAAACTGTCAACTCAATACAAAAGTCTTGTGAGCGAAATGTCTAACGTAAAAGAATCAAATTTCTTTGCTAAAAGAAATGAGTCATCATATTTGAAAAAGATAAAAGGCTATGAAGCTGAAATTGAAGCTTTAACCTGCAAATTGAATGAAAAACTTCAAGTCATTGACTTAGCTCATGACATGATGGCTGAGAAAACAAAAGAGATTTCTGATAAAAATAAAGAGTTGTCAGATGCACAACTTAAAATTGTTGAACTTGAAAAGAAGTTAGGTCAATTCAGAGATTCTACTTTTGTTATGAAACATATGATGGGTGGGTTAAAGAAAAGTAATGATAAGACAAGTGTGGGATTCCAGGGCTTTAATGAAGTCCCACCTCCTCTTAGTCATGACTATTCTTTCTTACCTGATGAAGATGAGTTCACAGACTTTTTGTCAACATCACCAAGTAGTTTCACATCCAGCCAAGGTGATGTTTTTGTGGATAATGATGCTACGAAGGAAAATAACAGCAAACCTGTTTTGAAAAAGAAAAGTACACCTTCTAAAAACAATAATCAAACTTTTGTTAAAAAGGTTAATTTTGTTCAAGGAAGTGATATGAAAACCGAAACAGCTGTTATTGAAAAGGAATCTAATGTAGAGTTTGCTAAAAACAAAAACATAGAAAAATCTGAAATTAAGCAAACTGAACAAAATCCTTCCAAGGCATCATCATCAGAACCAGAATCCAGTTCAAAGGCTTCAGTTGAGAAGTCTTCGAAAAGGAGATCGTGCTTCAAATGTCACACAAAGGGACATGTAGCCAGCTGTTATCCCAATAAAAAGGTTGAAGCACAAGTTAGTGTGAAACAAAGAGGGAAGTCACCAGAAAAGAACGGTGATAAAAAGGAAAGAGAGTCTAACTCTCCAAAGAAATCTGCTCCAAAGCAACAACAGGGTGTTGCTAGTGGTGTAGATAAGGCTGAAAAAGGAACTCCTCAAGTTCCTCGTTTTCAAAGAAATCAACCAAGATTTAAGCCTGAATCTACATCAGGCAGATATGAGAGACCTAGAAGTAATTCACCAAGAATGAACAACCAAAATTCAAATAATTTCAGAAGTCAAGGTCAATATTAAAATCGATACCAAAATAATGGTGGTCGAATTTTTTATAACAATGGCTTTAGAAATTATAATAATCAAGCTTCTTGGAATCAAAACTCAAGATTTCAAAGATCATATAGTCCAAATACATATAGGAACCCTCAGGACCAGAGACCTTATGGAAATCGGACCCCATTTCCATCGACAGGTCCAAAATCCAAGACTCCAGTTAGGAGTGATGGATATTGGATGGATGTCCCTGTAGTTGGTGATTCTGGACGACCCAAGACCATTAAGGCTTGGGTCCCCCAATCTAACTAATCTTTCGGTTGGTGGGTGCAGGAGCTGCTAAGGAGGATTATCAACTTATGGTATGTTGATAGTGGCTGCTCCAGGCACATGACGGGGGATGCGAGATTGTTATCTGAATTTGAAGAATATGATGGTGGACATGTGAATTTTGTTGGTGCTAAAGGTGGAAGAATTACTGGACGAGGAAAAGTGACTAATGGGAAGATCACATTGGACAAAGTGAACTATGTTGAGCAGCTTAAACACAATCTAATGAGCGTGTCACAAGTCTGCGACAAAGGTCACTCAGTCCATTTTACCAAGTCTGAGGCTTTGGTGTTGAAACCGGGTTTGGTCATTCCGGACGATTGGATAGTCATGCGTGCACCAAGGAAAAATGACACTTATGTCATGGACATGGGTGCCAAGGATTCAACTGCGGCGGTGGCGTGTTTACTGTCAAAAGCATCTGAAGCTGAATCAATGTTGTGGCACAGACGCATGGCCCACATTCACTACCGCAAAATGAATTACATTATTAAAAATGAGCTAGTGAAAGGGGTTCCATTGCTGAGGTTTCAAGTGGAAGATAAATGTCTTCCATGTCAAAAGGGAAAACAACACAAGAAACCTCATAAGTCTAAAGCAGTAAATTCCATTAATGCCCCTTATGAATTACTTCACATGGATTTATTTGGTCCAGTGAACGTAAGGAGCATAGGTGGAAAATACTACTGTCTTGTTGTCACTGATGATTACTCACGTTATTCATGGGTTTTCTTTTTAGGTACAAAAGATGAGACAGCAGAGATGCTTATTGATCTTTTTACAAAATTGGAAAATGTTGATGATGCAAAGATCAAGAGGATAAGGAGTGATAATGGCACGGAGTTCAAGAATCGGATTCTTGATCTCTACTGTCTTCGAAAGGGAATTGAACATCAATATTCCGCTCCTTACACTCCTCAACAAAATGGGGTCGCTGAGAGGAAAAACGGGACGTTGATTGAAGCCGCTAGGACGATGCTTTCAGATTCAAAGCTACCAGTTCTTTTCTGGGGAGAAGCTGTGAATACAGCTTGCTATGTCCTAAACAAAGTTCTAACCGTTAAACGTTTTAACAAAACTTGTCATGAGTTGATGTTTAACAAAAAACCAAATTTAACAGGCTTTGAACCTTTTGGATTACCCTGCACCATTGTGCGAAACAAAGATAAACAAAAATTCGGTGAGGTGGCAGATGAAGGCTACTTTCTAGGCTACATGCCTGGCACACCGAATAAAAGGGTTTTTAATCTAAAAACTGGTAAAATTGAGGTTGTTTTCAATGTAGAAATTACTTCTTACAAACCTCAACAATCAACGAGTGGTCCTGCTATATTATATGATTATGACAGTGTGTTTAAATCATTTAATATTCCTGAGGTTTCTGATGCAGATGCTTCTCAGCTGATTCAAACAGTGGTTGGTGAAGACGATGAAGGCGAATTTATGCCTAGATCGAATGTAGATATGTCAGATGCTCCGGAAGCTTCTCAAGATGCTGCTGATGATGATTCAAGTGATAGTGAACCCGAACCCAATCGGGGGGAGGATTTCATTAATCCGTTTGCAAATCAGTATATTCAGGGGGAGGTTGGATCAAACTTGGGTGACAATCTAGGAGTCGATGCTATTGCTACTACACGAGCAAATAGAGATCATCCAGTTGACATGATACTTGGAGATCCTACTGCAGGTGTTCAGACTAGAAGTAACATAGCAGTGAATTCTGGGTTGTTTGTTTCGATTGAGAAGACTGGGATAGTGAACGAGTGCTTGTATAGTTGCTTTATTTCTCAAGAGGAGCCGAAGAACATTCATATGGCTCTTAAAGACAATTCATGGGTTGAAGCTATGCAAGAGGAATTGGCCCAGTTTGCTAAGTTAAAGGTTTGGGAATTGGTGGACCTTCCTAAAGGTGAGAGAGGGATTGGCACTAAATGGGTATTTAGATGCAAGAAGGATGAAAGAGGTATTGTCACACGCAACAAAGCTCGGTTGATTGTCAAAGGTTTTAATCAGCAAGAGGGGATTGATTACAATGAGGTGTTTGCACCAGTGGCGAGATTGGAGGCAATTCGCTTGTTTCTGGCTTTCGCTTCATTCAAGGGCTTAAAAGTTTACCAACTAGACGTGAAGAGTGCATTTCTTTACGGAAAAGTCCAAGAGGTGGTGTATGTCTCACAAGCAGATGGGTTCGTTGATCCAGACTATCCAGATCGAGTGTACAAACTTGATAAGGCATTGTATGGGTTACATCAAGCTCACAGGGCGTGGTACGAGACACTGTCAACACATCTGCTCAAGAATGGTTTTGAACGAGGTCAGATTGACAGTACACTTTTCATAAAGAGAAAGAAGGAAGATTTTCTGCTGGTTCAAGTATACGTAGATGACATCATCTTTGGGTCATTTGATGAGAACATGTGTAAGGAGTTTGAACAGGTGATGAAGAGCAAGTTTGAAATGAGTGATATGGGTGAGCTGTCTTACTTTCTGGGATTACAAGTTGATCAGAAGGAGGATGGGATGTTTATTCATCAAACGAAGTATGTGTATGACATTTTGGATCGGTTCAAAATGAATGATTGCACTACTTGCAACACACCCATTTGTGAAAACCACAATCTCGGCCCAGATCATGAAAGCACTGAAGATGTTGATCCTACTCAATACAGGGCGATGATTGGTTCTCTGATGTACTTGACTGCTTCAAGACCTGACATCATGTTTGCCGTATGCTTGTGTGCCAGATATCAGGCGAATCCGAAAGAGTCACACATGAAAGCAGTGAAGCGGATTATTCGTTACTTGAAGGGGAAACCTAAACTTGGTTTGTGGTATCCATCTGATAGTGACTTGAGGTTCGTTGCTTACACTGATTCAGACTTTGGAGGATGCAAGTCAAACAGAAAGTCTACAACATGTGGTTGTCAGTTCTTAGGAGGCAGGATCGTGTCTTGGCAATGCAAGAAGCAATCCTGTGTGTCTACCTCTACGTGTGAAGCTGAATCTATTGCTGCGGGTAGCTGTTGCTCTCAGGTTCTCTGGATTCAACAGCAGATGCGCGATTACGGTTTGGATTTCACTCGTACTCCTATTATGATAGATAATAATGCCACTATATCAATCACAAACAATCCAGTAAAGCACAGTAGAACTAAACATATTGACATACGTCATCACTTTATATGGGATTGTGCTGAAAAACGACTAATTGAATTACATCGAGTCGACACAGAAGATAACCTTGCTGATCTTTACACTTAAGCTTTTGATCGAGCTCGCTTTGAACACTTAGTCGAACTCAACGGGATGAGGAATCCTGAATAACTGGTTTTTCATAAGAATTTTTGTTAATAGTTTACTGCTTTTTCAAAAATGAAAAATACAAAAACATGGAAAAATCAAAAACACAAAAAAACAGAAAACCAAAAATGAGTTCTCACTGTGTGAAAAAAGGAGAAATGATAGTACATCAGCAAGTTAGACAGTCACACTGAAATTGAACCTAATAATTGCTTAAGTGTGATAGCAGCTTCATCATATGATGTACCAGTAGGCAAAACGCATGAAATAATCAACATACCAATGTGATATAAACCAAAATGCACTGAGTATGAGTGGGGAACACATCAGTGGTGTATGGTTTAATGACCTTAATTCTTGCGTTGATAGATTGCCAAAATCTGAAGTTTTGGGTCTTTATGCTGTTATTTCATCCGGGGATATCTTGGGTGTCCTTCTGCCGCATCCAGATACATGCTGACCTAGACACACCCAGGATATCTTAAAAGAGCTAAAAATGCCAAAACCCTGAAAATGAAAAAGCTCTCAAAGAGAGTCATTCAATAAGTGCAAAATGCACAATTCGTACCAAAAATGGTATCTGTCTTAGCCCTCGATAAGATATTTTGGTCTCTCTGTTGTACGGAAGTACTGACCAGTTCACCAAATATCTATCGTTGAAATACAAAACGGATGAATTCGGTATACTCACCTACTACGATGAATCTTTGTGCATACCTTGATCGCGGGGGTACATCCTGAAGTGGGACACGCTCGTGTTTCGGTATTCTAAAATTACCTTAACGTATCATATGGTAATGGTACTTGAAATGTTCATGCATTTTGTTTAAATGGACAAACATACTGGTAATCGTCTTGATCTGCTTTTCACTAAAACATTACATAAAGAATTAACTAATTGTGTGAAACAGTTTGGTTTTGCTGATATGATCTTCTTACCGGTGATTCTCACAAAAATAGAGTGTTTACTGTTTCTTGTTATTTATTTGCTTTCAGAAAATACAAAAATACAAAAATAGTGTCTTTTCCTGTTAAAAATTCTTAATGTACGGAAAACTGTTATTCTTGGAGGAGTTGTTACCGATAGGGGGAGACGGTGTTAGAAAGTGGGTTCAGATTTTCAATCACGCAGGTTATAAGGTGTTTGCTAAAATTTGTGCGTGTTGGTGCTAAATGGAAAATGCTTCATCTGTGATACGGTTGAATTATCTCTTGAATAATAATAATTGTTTAACTGCGTTGAAAAATTCTTATGGTTTCTCGAGATGTTTGTTTTATAGTATACAGATTGAAGCAGTTTGATGATGAGAAGTTGATGTGAAGAGAGGAGGAGTTTGTTGCTGCGTGGTAGAATCATCCTTCTACAATGCAGAGTGGATGCTATGAAGACTTACTTGGATTGCTAAATCAAAACTTGGAAGATTTGGTGATTGGATACATCAGCTTAGGGGGAGTCTGCTTCTCACAAAATTCATGTTGAAGCTGACGCTATCCAAAGACCAAAGACTGTGAGATTCTGAAGACTAAAGTTTCCTTTGCAAGTTATTGTCAAGGGGGAGTTTGTTGGTGCATGATATGTGACAACAGCTTTGGATTGGTCTTTGGATATTAAACAGAATATTGGATCATGAAGACTTAAAGAAAAACGAGTTCTATGAAGCCCAATCAAGTCCAAGTTTGTATTAAGTCTATTAGGCCCAAGTTTATGTAACGCCCAAAAACTTGAATTACTAAATTTGTTAGTGTGACCCCATGTTTAATAAAATGGAATGTAATAACTAGGTTATTATACCTAGTCAAATGTTTAGCAAACAAATAAAGGAACAAACTTGAGGGACCAAAGATGAACAAGGGGAAAGTTATGTTTTAATTGACAAAACACACACACAAACACACACATCTCGTGTGTTCTGGAACGATCAGGAGGGCTCCAAAGGAGCCAAACCCTAGTTCTTCAAAAAGCTTCAAATCGAAGGATGAATCAAGGCTTAAATTCATGAATGAACATGGATTAATGACCACCATCACGAGGGGATCATAAGGTATGTTTCAATATTAAGATTGGTGATCTTGTATGAAGTGGGTTATTCTTTAATCCGTGAATTAGGATGAAATTGAGTACGAGTATGTGTTAGTATCATGATATAGAACATAGATTATACATGGTTTGGGTTAATTTGATGATAGGAAATGAAAACCCACTTAGAGTAGAAGGGTATGAGTTGTAAAGTGTGAAATTGGAGGAGATTATGTATGATGATTGTTTTTATTAGTGAAATTGTTAGCTAGAACTGAATTAGAAGAAAAGTTATGTGAAATCTATTGAAGTTGATGTTCTTGATGATATTGACATGAATTGGTCATGATATGCAAATGATACTTGTACACTATGCTTAATTAATGGTACGCCCACCAAGTGTATGATGAAATGCTTAAGAGAAGTTAGGATGCAAAATTTTATGAAAAAGCTTGGTGTGCATAGGAACGAAATACGAAAATGATGGCATGATCATGTTAAATTACTAATTTGAATATGGTTGTAAGCACATTTGCATCGAGAGTAGGTAATGTATATGGTGCCTTTCGTATAGCCTATTTTGATATTACAAGTAGATGAGAATAAGTCGAAAGTTCACATGATGAATTGTTGACTTCTGAAAGTCAACTACGCATAAGAAGCATGATATGATTTGTTGTCGTAAAAGTAGGTTTATAGGAAGTCGTAAGTTACATGTTATGTCAATACGTGATATTTGTGATGGCATGATGAATTACACGAGTTTGAAAGGATATGAAATTGATTATATGTCTTATGCTTGTTAGTTGTGACTAAAGAAAGTCAAATGCGAAATATGCGATTGATATGATAGTTAACATGTACAATTGTGCATGCTAACGAGAATGTGATTTGGTGGCATGAAAGTAGAGGAATCATGTCGAGATGGACTCAAACATGAAAGGCTAATGGGTCAAGAGAAGGCAAGGAAGCTGATAGGCACGCGGATGCATAAGGTAAGTGATTTCCATAATCACTTCTTAGTTTGTTTAAGTAATATAGTGTTTTAATTAATTAAACATGATGTTTGAGGTCAAATATGTGTTGAAGTCTTTCGTCGTAGATGATGGGATTAAAGTTGATTAAACGCCTATGATGGGTATATTGGGCAAACGATCTTAAAAGTAGTTTAGAAACAAGCCATTTGATTAGTGTAATGTTTTGGTCAAGTATTAAAGTGGGGAGTATGGTTTGGTAAGTCATAGACCACTTAATGCGCAAATACCCTTAACGGGTCAAGATAAGCTTTTGAGTGTAAATGGGTGGAAAAAGGTGTAAGGTATCCGGGAATGAATCTTTTATGATAGATGACCTTGAAATTATTAAGTTCATACGAAGTTAAGGTCAAACCAACAAGTTATGTTGATAAATGCATGAACGGGTCAAAATTTGGTAAAAAGGGCATCAAGCCGAAGGCTAAAAGTCCCAAATTTTGGTAGTCCAAATATGGGATTTTTACCCCATGTGATGGAGGATCAAATTACGATCACGTAGGAAAAAGAATCGTGTAAATCGGATCAAAATTGAGTAAGTTATGAACGTTTAGGCGGAAAATATGAAATTCGCGAGTCAGACCTGGAATTCAGCGCCCAGTGCGCCAAAAACAACGCCTAGTGCGCCAATTGTTATTTTCCTTCTGTGGTGCGCTGAAATCAGCGCCTAGTGGCGCCGATTGTTACCATGTGGCCGTCGTGCGACGCGACGGGTGCATAATTTGGCCAAAGTTGTTTATTGGTCTCGTTTTGTCTTGGGAACTCGTTTAAATGCGTTTTAATCTACGTATGACTAATTTAACTTACATTTTATGAGTATGTATGTTTATATGTATGTAGGTAGGTATGTATGAACCTATGTACGTATGCGGATATGTATGTGTGTATGTATATATATGTTTTTATGTATGTAAATAGGTATGTATGAACTTATGCATGTATGTAGATAAGTATGTTGGTATGTAAGTATGTACGAGGGTAAATACGTATGTAGGTAGGTAGGTATGTGGGTAGGCATGTATGCAAGTAGGGATGCACGTATGTATGTATGTACGGTTGTATATTTGTAGGTATGTATGCAGGTTTTCAATATGATTGAATACTGATGTTATTAATAATGTACCTCGGGTATAAGATGTAATGCAGGTATGATGCTGAAGTCTCACCAGGAATTGATGGTCAGCTGACATGCTTAAATGTAAAGGGATAACGGAATGAAGAATATACGAGGATGAATCTTGTCTTTATTTATGATGTGTACTAATGATATGATTGTATTTGGTGAGTGCAGGCGTTACCAATCACGGAATCTCATCACGAGGAGTAAAGATCGAAGACCGAGTCGCGGGACGGATTGTACGGGAGAGGTTGGATTATGTAATATATTGAAGATAAGTTATGTTATTAATTTGTGAATGAGTTCAATTGATGCATTTAATTTAAAAGAGTTATCTTTAAAAAGATTTTAAAGATCGTCAAGACGCTTGTAACGAAAGAAATTTTATGGTACGAATTTCCGCTGCGACATTTTACTAAATGCGTGTTAGGGTCTTACAAGTTGGTATCAGAGCCCTGGTTTGAGAGAAATCAAATAGAATGAGGTATATACTTGAACTCAAACCTGTGTGCTCCTGTGACAAGGAACCCGTACAATCCAAGACTCGATCAAGGCCTAAAGTTAAAAGCGAATGTAAGTATGTATTAATTTATGTATTTGAAGGAAACTGATAGTATGTTATGTGAAGGGTAAGCACAATTGCTTGGAAAGGATGATTTGTGGATGTGGTCTAGGACCGGCACTAAGGCATGTAATAAGACATATTAACCCAGGTACGTAAATTTAGCATATGGGTGCATGTAATGCTAAAATTTATTGAGTGAAGGAAAAATTTTAATGAAATATAATAATAGAATGGAAACGAAGTTATGAAAAATGATACACGTGCCGAAACCTAATTCTTCGGACATAAGGTGACAATTACACAAAGACACGAAACTAGTATGTGGATTGTGTACCTGGCCAGTACACAAGAAACATATGACGTTCGTGAGACCGTGATAATTGTTACAGGTATGTCCGCTAGAATTAGGTAGTAGGTGGACGTGAGGGTAACGAGAAATGTAAGGCTTTCATGAACGAAAGCATGAATGATGTATTAGAATCCGCGAGACGGATTCAAAGCATGAAAGGAACGAAAGCATGAATGATGTGTTAGAATCCGCGAGACAGATTCGAAGCATGAAAGGAATGAAAGCATGAAAGATGTGTTAGAATCCGCGAGACGGATTCGAAACAAAGAAAGAATAAAAGTATGAATAATATGTTAGAAACCGCGCGACGGGTTCAAAACATAATGAATGATAAGAATGAAAAGATTCTAATATGTAAGTAGTTACAGACTAAGCAAGTAAATACGCTTTACAAAGCAAATATTATCCAAGTTATGTCTTAAATGTATAAATATATATATATATATATATATGAATATGTTTGCATGTAAGAATGGTTAAATAGACGAATGAGTCATGTGGTTCATATGGTAATCGTTATTCAAACCCAATATATTTAATGTTTTTGAATTGTTAAGTTTATTACTCATAGGTGAGCATAATGTTCGGCACGCAAACCAAAATTTGACAAAAGAAAGAAGTTTTGAACATGTTATGTGTTAGACATATTAGTAATCGACTCTTCGGAGTCATAATGAATAACGGGCTACGACCCGGACAATAATTGAAGTATGACTGAGAAGAGTAAGTTTGTTAAAGAATACCGAAAAGATGTAGTGAAGTCCTTACAAATAAGCATGAATGGAAAGAAGTACGCACGTGTACTTCATTATATCGATGATAAATAAGAAATGCATGTAACGAAATGGAATGTGTGATATGTAGTAATGTGTATGTAGGAGTAAGTAGAAAAGTTATAGGTGACCAATCACTTGGTAGGCGGAATGTTTGTATGAAATGGGCTAACCGCCAATCTTGTAGATGTTAATGGCAGAACTCTAATGGGATGAAACCAATCAATTGGTGAAAGGTTGTGCACAAGTAGAAGCTCGTGAAGAAGCAGATCGACCCGATTTACAGATCGTGAGAGGTGCAATGAAAGCAAGGTTAGTAACATATTTAACTAATGTCGAATAGGTATGGTAGGGTATGGAATGTTTAATTTTTAAAAATTGACATAAGAAGAAAAACTATGTCATTAAGAAGTAAATCTTAAAAGTTTTGAGCGAAAATTTTGGGTACCGGTTAAATTCTCGTATGAAGAACCTGCATGATACACTTGCTTAGGCAAATTAAGTAATGCATGAATTGAGGGGAATAGTAATGTAGAAGGAATGAGACAATTTGAAGGTAACGAAAAGGTACGCATGATACAAGTAACTATAGTAAACGTAGGACGATGTCAACTTTAGAGTTAAGCGCGTATATGTGACTATGAAATAGTAGTTTTGTTGCGATAACAAAACAAGAACTAAATATTATATGATATATGCATAGAATGTAATTTTAAGAGATGAGATGAAGGTATTAGATTCGTTATGAACGGATCATATGAATGTATGTATGACTACAGGTTGGAGAAGTATGTATATAGACCCGTTATTAACAGGTAAAGGAAATGAGAATGTTATGTGAAAGTATGGTATGGATAGTATGGGCTTATTAGGAAAAAGTCAGTCATATGAATAATTTATGAATCAAGAATAGATAGTTACCTATCATGATGAGGTACCAGTCAAAGTTAGACATATATGCGTGTGTATAAATTACTAAACAAGGTTGTATAGTTGACAAAAATAATATGAAAGTTGAGATAAACAAAAAGATATATAATGAACATGATATACGAGTAATAGAATAATTAATGAACCACTAGCTATGAAGTGCGTTAAAAATTAGCGTTATTAGTGAAAGCGACACTAATAAGAACTGTGGGACGGGTTCTTGAGGATAGAAGATTGTCATTAAGATGGGTTAGCGGTCGTGTTAATGAGCTCAAAGAAAAGATAATTAGAGTTAAATAAAAAAAATATGAGAAAGGTTTCGGGGACGAAACCTATTTTAAGGAGGGTAGACTTGTAACGCCCAAAAACTTGAATTACTAAATTTGTTAGTGTGACCCCATGTTTAATAAAATGGAATGTAATAACTAGGTTATTATACCTAGTCAAATGTTTAGCAAACAAATAAAGGAACAAACTTGAGGGACCAAAGATGAACAAGGGGAAAGTTATGTTTTAATTGACAAAACACACACACAAACACACACATCTCGTGTGTTCTGGAACGATCAGGAGGGCTCCAAAGGAGCCAAACCCTAGTTCTTCAAAAAGCTTCAAATCGAAGGATGAATCAAGGCTTAAATTCATGAATGAACATGGATTAATGACCACCATCACGAGGGGATCATAAGGTATGTTTCAAAATTAAGATTGGTGATCTTGTATGAAGTGGGTTATGCTTTAATCCGTGAATTAGGATGAAATTGAGTACGAGTATGTGTTAGTATCATGATATAGAACATAGATTATACATGGTTTGGGTTAATTTGATGATAGGAAGTGAAAACCCACTTAGAGTAGAAGGGTATGAGTTGTAAAGTGTGAAATTGGAGGAGATTATGTATGATGATTGTTTTTATTAGTGAAATTGTTAGCTAGAACTGAATTAGAAGAAAAGTTATGTGAAATCTATTGAAGTTGATGTTCTTGATGATATTGACATGAATTGGTCATGATATGCAAATGATACTTGTATACTATGCTTAATTAATGGTACGCCCACCAAGTGTATGATGAAATGCTTAAGAGAAGTTAGGATGCAAAATTTTATGAAAAAGCTTGGTGTGCATAGGAACGAAATACGAAAATGATGGCATGATCATGTTAAATTACTAATTTGAATATGGTTGTAAGCACATTTGCATCGAGAGTAGGTAATGTATATGGTGCCTTTCGTATAGCCTATTTTGATATTACAAGTAGATGAGAATAAGTCGAAAGTTCACATGATGAATTGTTGACTTCTGAAAGTCAACTACGCATAAGAAGCATGATATGATTTGTTGTCGTAAAAGTAGGTTTATAGGAAGTCGTAAGTTACATGTTATGTCAATACGTGATATTTGTGATGGCATGATGAATTACACGAGTTTGAAAGGATATGAAATTGATTATATGTCTTATGCTTGTTAGTTGTGACTAAAGAAAGTCAAATGCGAAATATGCGATTGATATGATAGTTAACATGTACAATTGTGCATGCTAACGAGAATGTGATTTGGTGGCATGAAAGTAGAGGAATCATGTCGAGATGGACTCAAACATGAAAGGCTAATGGGTCAAGAGAAGGCAAGGAAGCTGATAGGCACGCGGATGCATAAGGTAAGTGATTTCCATAATCACTTCTTAGTTTGTTTAAGTAATATAGTGTTTTAATTAATTAAACATGATGTTTGAGGTCAAATATGTGTTGAAGTCTTTCGTCGTAGATGATGGGATTAAAGTTGATTAAACGCCTATGATGGGTATATTGGGCAAACGATCTTAAAAGTAGTTTAGAAACAAGCCATTTGATTAGTGTAATGTTTTGGTCAAGTATTAAAGTGGGGAGTATGGTTTGGTAAGTCATAGACCACTTAATGCGCAAATACCCTTAACGGGTCAAGATAAGCTTTTGAGTGTAAATGGGTGGAAAAAGGTGTAAGGTATCCGGGAATGAATCTTTTATGATAGATGACCTTGAAATTATTAAGTTCATACGAAGTTAAGGTCAAACCAACAAGTTATGTTGATAAATGCATGAACGGGTCAAAATTTGGTAAAAAGGGCATCAAGCCGAAGGCTAAAAGTCCCAAATTTTGGTAGTCCAAATATGGGATTTTTACCCCATGTGATGGAGGATCAAATTACGATCACGTAGGAAAAAGAATCGTGTAAATCGGATCAAAATTGAGTAAGTTATGAACGTTTAGGCAGAAAATATGAAATTCGCGAGTCAGACCTGGAATTCAGCGCCCAGTGCGCCAAAAACAACGCCTAGTGCGCCAATTGTTATTTTCCTTCTGTGGTGCGCTGAAATCAGCGCCTAGTGGCGCCGATTGTTACCATGTGGCCGTCGTGCGACGCGACGGGTGCATAATTTGGCCAAAGTTGTTTATTGGTCTCGTTTTGTCTTGGGAACTCGTTTAAATGCGTTTTAATCTACGTATGACTAATTTAACTTACATTTTATGAGTATGTATGTTTATATGTATGTAGGTAGGTATGTATGAACCTATGTACGTATGCGGATATGTATGTGTGTATGTATATATATGTTTTTATGTATGTAAATAGGTATGTATGAACTTATGCATGTATGTAGATAAGTATGTTGGTATGTAAGTATGTACGAGGGTAAATACGTATGTAGGTAGGTAGGTATGTGGGTAGGCATGTATGCAAGTAGGGATGCACGTATGTATGTATGTACGGTTGTATATTTGTAGGTATGTATGCAGGTTTTCAATATGATTGAATACTGATGTTATTAATAATGTACCTCGGGTATAAGATGTAATGCAGGTATGATGCTGAAGTCTCACCAGGAATTGATGGTCAGATGACATGCTTAAATGTAAAGGGATAACGGAATGAAGAATATACGAGGATGAATCTTGTCTTTATTTATGATGTGTACTAATGATATGATTGTATTTGGTGAGTGCAGGCGTTACCAATCACGGAATCTCATCACGAGGAGTAAAGATCGAAGACCGAGTCGCGGGACGGATTGTACGGGAGAGGTTGGATTATGTAATATATTGAAGATAAGTTATGTTATTAATTTGTGAATGAGTTCAATTGATGCATTTAATTTAAAAGAGTTATCTTTAAAAAGATTTTAAAGATCGTCAAGACGCTTGTAACGAAAGAAATTTTATGGTACGAATTTCCGCTGCGACATTTTACTAAATGCGTGTTAGGGTCTTACAGTTTATGTGACAAATGTAATACGGGCCAGAGCCCAATTCATGTATGGGAGGTTGTGGTATATAAACAACCTTTTGCTACAAGTTTAGGGTTAGACTTTTGGAGATAGTAGAGAGCATTCGAATTGAGAGAGTTAAGAACAAACAAAAATCGGCTGTTAGGTTCTTGGAGATCGTAAAACGTTTTCTAAGGTTTGATAATCACAGAAGATCAGTTTGAAAGATTGTGTGTTCAAGTTCTTTTCTTCAACATATTCTTGTTTCTGTATTCGAAGGTTTATCAAGGGGATTCCGCACCCTTGATAGATTAACAGTCTTGTTACG
Organism: Helianthus annuus; assembly: GCF_002127325.2. Taxonomy (NCBI): domain Eukaryota; kingdom Viridiplantae; phylum Streptophyta; class Magnoliopsida; order Asterales; family Asteraceae; genus Helianthus; species Helianthus annuus. The sequence goes on from NC_035449.2 coordinate 144,624,907, forward strand.
ATCCATACGGGATAAAGGGACTTACAAATGAACAAAAGAAGCAAAAATGCAGCCAAATCCAACATAAATACAAAGAAAAGGAAGAAACGTGGCATGCACGACTCCTCGACAGCATCTCCCAAAGCAAAAACAAGAAGAAAGCTAAGCATGGGGCTGTGCCCAGCTGAGCATGGGGCTGTGCCCAGCTAAACACGGGGCGTGTCCAGCTCAACATGGGGCGTGTCCAGCTCAACACGGGGCCGTGTCCAGGATGGTCAGCCCTGGCACAAAAGACAAAGTGGTAGAAGCTCCTATTGCCCACCACGGGGCCGTGCCCAGCGGACACGGGGCCGTGGTCAGCTTCCTTCAGGCGCATTTATTGTAATTGCGAATTACAATTAATGAAGAGAGAGAGTGTCAGACGGACACGGGGCCGTGCCCAGGCTTCTGTTCAGCCTATAAATAGGAGTGCTTGGAGCCATTTCAACTCATCCCTTGGCACACCACCTCTCTCACACTTCATCCACCACCCACCACCATCACAACACCATCATCCACCACCATCATCCATTGTCTATCATAGAGTGTGTGAGTCGTCTCGGGATCCAAGATTGATCGTAAGAGTTCTTAACAATCAAGGCCATGTTTGCCTAAGTCTCTTACATCACTTGGTGAAGACAAGTGTTTAGTATAATACTTTTTATTTTCAATCTTTTGCACTTTTTATTTGGTTTTGTATTAATGACTTTAATAACTAGTTGCTTATGTTGAAGGTGATCTTTCCTTATCGTTTATCCATGGTGTCTTGGCATTATTTTACTGTCTATATAAAATAAAACATTTTCACCATTCATATCTCCACGGTCTATATGGAGGTATGTTGGCTACCTGGTCGGGGGTTAAGGGAACAGTTTGGTAAGGGTCTTGCCCTTGTTCAGCGTTTAGAGGTCCTGCAAGGGACCTGGGTCAAATTTAGCAGGATCTCCTTCAATGCCCATAGGTATTGGATGGCGGGGATCCAAACTCTTTGACCCCCTCATAAGTTAACTACTATTAATATTATAACCCGGCTATTTAGGACTGTATCCCTGCTGACTCAGACTACTTAGTCGAGGGTAACGTCACCTCCAAAAGAGGGGCCTACCATAATTTGCATTAATAACTTAATTCATTATCTTTCAATAATCTGACCCTTTAGGATTGTATCCTTGCTGACTCAAACTACTGGGTTGAGGGTAACGTCGCCTTCAAAAGAGGGGCCTACTACAATAACTAAGATAATCTCTTAAACAAGTGCAAAAGTACGAAAATAATCAAAGGTTATACTAATACACGAGTCGGATCTAAGTGATTCATCTTGTCTATCTGTTTTTATTTTTATTTTATTTTCAGCATTTAGTTAGTTTTTATTTTCTTAGTTTAAAAATCTTTTCTAACATTTTGATTTGGTTAGACGTTAAGGATAAACCGGTACTAAAAGCTCTTGTGTCCTTAGACGACCTCGGTATCTTACCAACACTATACTACGTCCACGATGGGTGCACTTGCCCATATGTGTGTTTAGTGTTAGTAAATATCGTGTTTTATAAATTTAAAACTTGGCTAAAAGTGTAAAAAGGGCTTAAATATACATCTAAATTATATTACACTTAACGCACATCACAAACCGTTTACCCCTTCAATTTTATCTTTTTCGGTTCAAAAACAAGGGTTTGGGGTTTTCGTGAGAAATCGGGCAAATCTATCAACAATACAAGTGTATTTACTTCCCATTACACTAATCTAAACTAATGCTAACAAATTATAACAAAGATTTTGTCACACCCCCAAATTCCACCTGCGGAGTAACATCCGCTTGAGGGCGTGACTGACCAGGATCCAGCCACCAATTATACTAAGCATTGGTTAATAGTAAAATAATTGCTATCCAAAGTAGTTAGCAACATCGTAGTTTAAGTTCGATAATTAGTTTAAACAAAAACAGCGGAAGCATAAACCAAAAAGATAGTTCAAAGTTCAAGATAATTAAAACCCAACACACGGGTTTTGACGAACACTACACATTCCCAAGCAGCAGCTCCCCAGTCACTGGTTACCTGCAAAGCATGCAGTAAGGTGTCAACAATAATGCTGAGTGAGTTCACTAGTTGTCCAGTTTTAATTACCAAAAACTTGTTTCACCAGTTAATTTACTCGTTTATACATGCCATGGGGAGCTACCCCAAAAGTTAGCGACTAAACTGTTTTTCCAATACCGAACACTAGGTAACCGTTTGCGTTTCCGCAGGATGCCCCGATGTCAATGTTCTATCATCATTGACGGATGCCTGAGTACATTAGTTCACGACCGATCCCATACCATGGCACGGTGTGAGGTTGGTAAAACCTAAATAGCGCTATCAACTAATAACCCGTTCGCCTGGCCCCGGCGACTAATCGGTATTAAGTAGTAGGGACTTGAGTGATAGAGTTTCGTTTAGTGCCGTTGGTTGCAATCCGTATAAACAGTAATTAACTAAAGGTTCCCAATAACAAGGGAAGAAAAGTAAGTTGTATCCTTCATAAGGGAATAGTGTTGTTTGTAGTTCCGTTTCCCAAACCACCGGGAACGCATGCTTTAGGTTGTGAACTCACCTTGGGTTGCTCGGTAGATATTTTACTTGGTCAAACACGTTGGTCACCACGTCCTAGCATGGTTACCAAATATAGGTCAAGTTGGGGTACAAGTAATCACGTATAGCAAACACGTATAGACACACTTAAAATGCACACATTCAACAGTTGGGTCATTGGGCCTGCCCTAACATCTTCGCAAACAAACAGTAACAGAAACACATGCAGCCCAGTCAACAGATAGTCCAACAAGCTTTTGGCCCAATAACACTTAGGCAGCCCAGTCGAGACAAGGGCGGTCTCGACTCGAGAATACACGGTCTCGAGTCGCAACCAAGGGTTCCGACTCGCAACCTCGGTCTCGGTTCATCATGTTTTGGTCTCGAGTCGCAACCAAGGGTTCCGACTCGCAACCTCGGTCTCGGTTCATCATGCTTTGGTCTCGAGTCGCAACCAAGGGTTCCGACTCGCAACCTCGGTCTCGGTTCATCATGCTTTGGTCTCGAGTCGCAACCAAGGGTTCCGACTCGCAACCTCAGTTACGTGCACCTGAATCCTTCTAGAACCTGTCCTATTGTGCTAACCAATAGAATTATGTTTTCATGAAATTTTGTACTAACCAATAAGATGCCATAAACATGTTTTCTTGTCCAAATTACAATCAAAACAGATCAAAACAAGCATATTCAAATAATTCCATGACATTCATGTTGTTCTTCATATGTTCATACCACTTTAAACACAAAATCATAAAGTTCCTCATATGAATTATTAGGACCAAAGAACACACATTTATCACAATCATCTTAACATAAACGGACATAATCGGTATCATCATTCTCGGTTCCTAAGTCTAGCATGTTTCATCAACAACCAAGAACCCATAAGATCAAACAATCATGCATATCATTCGGTCAAAACCATCTAACCCAACCTCTAACAAAACCGGATAACACAACCATTTTCTCATTCAAGACACCCAATCATCATGCTATTCATTCACTCTAGCGACATTAATAAACACTTAAACATCTAGCAAGGTGCTTAAAACACTAACCGGTTGTTGTGTAACTCAAAAGATGTGCAAGAAAGTGATGAGGTGGAGTCCCGAGTGACGATTTCAAGCCGATCCGAAGGTGTTCTTGTTGCCGGTTGGATCCGAGAAGGAGAGGAGGAGAGGGTGATGTTGATTTGTTAGGGTTTAGGGTTTTGGTGAGAGGTAAAGAGTGTGAGAGTGTGGGAGTGAAATGAATGAGAGTGTAAAGGAGAAAGTGTGAGGGTTTTGGGTTTTTATACCCTTTACAAAGCCGGTACACCCCTAGTGGGTTTGGTTCCGAGTGGTTTGGCCCATCCGGCCCAAATGTTCATTGTTCACTCGAGACCGGGAGTGGTCTCGAGTCGGATCCTTGGGGTCTCGGCTCACTTGTAACTCACACACACATATATATATATAATATACATACATGCAACACGTAAGAACAGATAATTCATAGATTTCATTTAATAATATACGTACACGAAATGTCTAAATCAAGAAGGTTGCTCGGGAAACCCGAAGTGTCACATTATCCCCAAGTTTTAAGAACTTTCGTCCCGAAAGTTAAGGCAGTCACTGTCAAGCTAGTATAAGTGAGAATGTTTCAACGGGGTGTCACATCATCCCCCCGTTAGTTTGGAATTTCGTCCCGAAATTCGGTTGTAGCTTCAGTGCTGGGGTTTTCGTTTGGGAACAACTGGGGATACTTGTGCTTCATCTGGTCTTCCCGCTCCCAGGTAAACTCTAGGCCGCGTCGCGAGTTCCAACGGACTCGTACGAGAGGTATCTGGCTACGTTTGAGGATTTTGATCTCTCGATCCGTGATCTCAATCGGTTCCTCAGTAAAGTGTAGCTGTTCATCAATGGTTAGTTCCTTGAAAGGAATTACGAGCGTTTCATCTGATAGACACTTCTTCAGATTAGATACGTGAAATACGTTGTGTACCGCACTCAGTTCTTCAGGCAGGTTCAATCTATAAGCAACCTTACCGATTTTCTCGGTAATTTCGAATGGTCCGATATATCGCGGATTAAGCTTGCCCCGTTTACCAAAGCGAACCACACCCTTCCAGGGTGAGACTTTAAGTAGAACCCGGTCACCGACCTGGAATTCTAGTGGTTTCATACGCTTATCAGCGTAGTCTTTCTGACGGTCACGAGCTGCCGCCATGCGTTGTCTGATCTGGGCAATCTTTTCCGTTGTATCTACCACCGTCTCTGGGCCCGTGATTTGACTATCACCGACTTCCGCCCAGCAGAGAGGTGACCGGCATTTACGACCGTACAATGCCTCAAAAGGTGCTGCCTGAATGCTAGTGTGGTAGTTGTTATTATACGAGAACTCTACTAGCGGTAGATGCTTCTCCCAATTCTTGCCAAAATCGATCACACACGCCCTAAGCATGTCTTCTAGGGTTTGGATGGTGCGTTCAGACTGTCCATCCGTTTGTGGGTGATAAGTGGTGCTCATGTCCAAACGTGAGCCAAAGGATTTGTGCATAGCTTGCCACAATTCCGAAGTAAAACGAGCGTCTCGGTCGGAAATAATTGAGGTTGGCACCTCGTGCCTCGAAACTACTTCCTTTAAGTAAATCCCCGCCAAGGTAGAAAACTTGTCTGTTTCCTTAATAGCCAGAAAGTGTGCGGACTTGGTCAATCGATCTACTATTACCCAAATGGTGTCATTTCCGCGTTGAGACCTAGGTAGCCCTGTAACAAAATCCATGGAAATTTGCTCCCATTTCCATTTCGGGATTTCTGGTTGTTGGAGTAGGCCTGCTGGCTTCTGGTACTCTGTCTTGACTCTTGCGCAAGTCAAACATTTGCTGACATATGTTGCTATGTGGGCCTTCATGCCAGGCCACCAGTATGTAGTCCTCAAGTCGTGGTACATCTTATCCGAGCCAGGATGTACTGAGTAGCGGGACTTGTGGGCTTCGTCCATCACAAGTTCACGTAAATCTCCATAGAGTGGGACCCAAATGCGCCCTATTACATAGTAAGCGCCATCTTCCTTCTGTTCTAATCGCTGCCTCGATCCTCGCAGGGACTCAGCCCTGATGTTTTCCGGTTTCAATGCTTTGACTTGAGCATTTCGGATCTGGGTAGGGAGGTTAGACTGGATGGTAAGTTGCAATGCTCGCACGCGCTTTGGTGTCGTGTCCTTTCGGCTAAGGGCGTCTGCCACGACATTGGCTTTGCCCGGATGGTACTTGATGGCACATTCGTAGTCATTCAAGAGTTCGACCCATCGACGTTGTCGCATGTTTAATTCCTTTTGCCTAAAGATATGCTCGAGACTCCTGTGATCGGTGTAAATAGTGCACTTGGTACCGTACAGGTAATGTCTCCATATCTTAAGAGCAAAGATCACTGCTCCCAGTTCCAAATCATGCGTAGTGTAGTTTCTTTCATGCGTCTTGAGTTGTCGAGAAGCGTAGGCAATAACTTTCTCGCGTTGCATCAATACGCAACCGAGCCCATGAATGGACGCATCGCAGTAAACCACAAAGTTGTCAGTGCCTTCAGGCAACGAGAGAATAGGAGCGCTACGAAGGTTATCCTTTAGCCTTTGAAAGGCCGACTCCTGAGCTTCATTCCACTTGTAAACAATGCCTTTCTGAGTAAGAGTCGTGAGGGGTTGAGCAATCTTTGAGAATCCTTTGATGAATCTGCGATAGTATCCTGCCAATCCCAAGAATTGGCGAACTTCGGTTGGGGTCTTGGGCGTAGGCCAATTCTTTATCGAGTCGATCTTAGCGGGGTCGACGTGAATCCCGTCCTTATTGACCACATGCCCAAGGAAATGGACCTCTCGAAGCCAAAAGTCACACTTCGAGAATTTGGCGTACAATTGCTCATTGCGTAAGAGTTCGAGGATAAGGCGTAGGTGTCGTTCATGCTCTTCTTGACTTTTCGAGTAGATCAGGATGTCGTCGATAAACACAATCACGAATTTGTCGAGGTAAGGCTTGCACACTCGGTTCATGAGATCCATGAAAACCGCAGGTGCGTTAGTCATTCCAAAAGGCATAACGAGGAACTCGTAATGACCATAACGAGTCCTGAACGCAGTCTTAGAGATGTCTTCATTACGAACTCTCAGCTGATGATAGCCTGATCGCAGGTCAATCTTAGAATAGTAGCTCGATCCTTGCAACTGATCGAATAGGTCGTCGATGCGCGGGAGAGGGTAACGATTCTTGATGGTAACCTTGTTCAGCTCACGATAGTCGATGCACATTCGGAACGTGCCATCCTTCTTCTTAACAAAGAGTACTGGTGCTCCCCAGGGTGATGAACTAGGACGGATAAATCCTTTATCCAATAGTTCCTGTAGTTGCGTAGAGAGTTCCTTCAGTTCTGCAGGGGCTAGACGATAAGGCGCACGAGCTATGGGTGCTGCTCCGGGAGCTAGCTCGATTTGGAATTCGACCTGACGGTGGGGAGGGAGTCCAGGTAGTTCCTCGGGAAACACCTCGGGGTAGTCACGTACTACAGGAAAATCTTCAATCCTCTTTTCCTTTTCGAGGGTGTCGGTGACCAGTGCTAGAATAGCGGTGTGCCCTTTTTGTAAACACTTCTGGGCTTTTAAAAGCGAGATAATGCCTGTGACTTCTCCACCTTTGTTGCCTTGAACGATGAGGGGTTGGCCAGAACGACGAGGAATACGAACCGCTTTCTCTTGACAGAGGATCTCAGCGCGATGTTTGGATAACCAATCCATGCCGATGACGACGTCGAAGCTTCCAAGTTTGACAGGGAAAAGATCGATACTAAACGTGTGACCAGACAATTCTAATGTGCAGTCGTGGATCACGTGCGAGGCCTCGATGTTCCTACCATTGGCTATCTCGACGACGTGCTTAGAACTTAATAACGCAGGCGGGTGCTTAAGTTTCTTACTAATGCGAAGGGATACATAACTGGCATCGGCACCGGAATCAAATAACACAGAAACATAACGATCATCAAGTAGGAACTTACCCGCCACGACGTTGGGGTCGTTCCTTGCTTCTCCAGCTCCAATCACAAAAGCTCTTCCCCTTGCACCATTCCCAGCATTGTTGTTTTGCTCATTGTTCCCAGCTCCCTGGTTGTTGTTGCGATTCTGATTCAGTTCAGGGCAATCCTTTCGCATGTGCCCCGTTGCCCCACATTTAAAACATCCGCGGTTGTTTCCCTGCTGCTGTTGCTGTTGGGGTTGTTGCTGATTCTGCCTTGCTGGGAACTGACTTCTACAATCCTTGGCTTCATGCCCCATCTTGTTGCATCGCTGACACTGACCTTTGTTACATGCCCCATTGTGGTGCCTGTTACACTTGTTGCACTTAGGGTAGCTTCCCCGGTAGCCACCCTGTTGCTGAGTGCCTTTGTTGTTGTCAGTTTTCCTTTGCTGGGCTGGGGCCTGAGTAGAGTTGGCATCCTTGCCCTGATTTCCATCCCACTTTCGTTTGCCATAACTAGAAGTTCCTTCCGCAACACTGATCCTTTTGGGCAACCTGCCCTCTTCCACAGCCTGGTTGGTGAGTTTGTGGGCAAGACGAACCACAGGCTGTATGGTAGTGAGGTTGGCCGGGGTCACATGGCTCCTGATTTCTGGGACTAAGCCTTTGATGTACAATTCGATCCTTCGATACATGGGTCGGGACATGTTTGGGCAAAGTGCAGCATAGTCGTTGGACAGCTTGGTGTAGGTCTCAATCTCTGACCCAACCATCTTGAGACCATAGTACTCGTCCTCGAGTTTGTGGATGTCATCCCTGTGACAATACTCTTCCTTGATCATATCCTTGAAATCTTCCCATGCAGTAGCGTTAGCAGTCTCCAAACCAAGCATTTGAATTTGCGCCTTCCACCACGAAAGTGCGCTTCCCTCAAGGGTACCAGTAGCAAACTTTACCCAATTAGCTGGGGGACATTCGCAGACAGCGAAGACAGCTTCGACCTTCTCGATCCAGTGCAGGAGGCCTATGGCACCCTCAGTGCCATTGAAAGGAAGAGGCTTGCAATCCATGAAGGTCTTGAAGGTACAAACACGTGGTTGCACAGGCGCATGCTGACCTGTTGTGAGAGTGATACGAATGGGTTTAGAGGTGACAAGACGATGCGATGGTAGGATCTACACATCCTAAAATAACGAGTTTTACCTCCAGGGTGAGCTGCGAAAGCTGCAGCCACCGTGTTGATCAGGTTAGTGAACTGAGCCTGAGTCATGTTGACGTTTCCTCGTCCGCGTCCACTCATTGTCTTCATAACCAGAAAACATAGTATGAGTGTGGTGTCGTAACATAGCGAGAATGAGATAGAAGAGGGCAGGCGTATCTATCTAATTGGGCAAACTAGTACGTATTGTAGAGCAGAAAGCATAAGACAAACAAGCAAGTAAACATGGGTCCGAGCTATGAGGTCAGATAGGTCGAGCCTTGCACTTGGAGTGTAGTGTCGTCACGAGTCACGGGTTATAGTCTGGTTTTTCTCAAAAAGATTTTCCCCTTTTTAAAACCAAGTTCACTATAACCAATGGCTCTGATACCAATCTGTCACACCCCCAAATTCCACCTGCGGAGTAACATCCGCTTGAGGGCGTGATTGACCAGGATCCAGCCACCAATTATACTAAGCATTGGTTAATTGTAAAATAATTGCTATCCAAAGTAGTTAGCAACATCGTAGTTTAAGTTCGATAATTAGTTTAAACAAAAACAGCGGAAGCATAAACCAAAAAGATAGTTCAAAGTTCAAGATAATTAAAACCCAACACACGGGTTTTGACGAACACTACACATTCCCAAGCAGCAGCTCCTCAGTCACTGGTTACCTGCAAAGCATGCAGTAAGGTGTCAACAATAATGCTGAGTGAGTTCACTAGTTGTCTAGTTTTAATTACCAAAAACTTGTTTCACCAGTTAATTTACTCGTTTATACATGCCATGGGGAGCTACCCCAAAAGTTAGCGACTAAACTGTTTTTCCAATACCGAACACTAGGTAACCGTTTGCGTTTCCGCAGGATGCCCCGATGTCAATGTTCTATCATCATTGACGGATGCCTGAGTACATTAGTTCACGACCGATCCCATACCATGGCACGGTGTGAGGTTGGTAAAACCTAAATAGCGCTATCAACTAATAACCCGTTCGCCTGGCCCCGGCGACTAATCGGTATTAAGTAGTAGGGACTTGAGTGATAGAGTTTCGTTTAGTGCCGTTGGTTGCAATCCGTATAAACAGTAATTAACTAAAGGTTCCCAATAACAAGGGAAGAAAAGTAAGTTGTATCCTTCATAAGGGAATAGTGTTGTTTGTAGTTCCGTTTCCCAAACCACCGGGAACGCATGCTTTAGGTTGTGAACTCACCTTGGGTTGCTCGGTAGATATTTTACTTGGTCAAACACGTTGGTCACCACGTCCTAGCATGGTTACCAAATATAGGTCAAGTTGGGGTACAAGTAATCACGTATAGCAAACACGTATAGACACACTTAAAATGCACACATTCAACAGTTGGGTCATTGGGCCTACCCTAACATCTTCGCAAACAAACAGTAACAGAAACACATGCAGCCCAGTCAACAGATAGTCCAACAAGCTTTTGGCCCAATAACACTTAGGCAGCCCAGTCGAGACAAGGGCGGTCTCGACTCGAGAATACACGGTCTCGAGTCGCAACCAAGGGTTCCGACTCGCAACCTCGGTCTCGGTTCATCATGTTTTGGTCTCGAGTCGCAACCAAGGGTTCCGACTCGCAACCTCGGTCTCGGTTCATCATGCTTTGGTCTCGAGTCGCAACCAAGGGTTCCGACTCGCAACCTCGGTCTCGGTTCATCATGCTTTGGTCTCGAGTCGCAACCAAGGGTTCCGACTCGCAACCTCAGTTACGTGCACCTGAATCCTTCTAGAACCTGTCCTATTGTGCTAACCAATAGAATTATGTTTTCATGAAATTTTGTACTAACCAATAAGATGCCATAAACATGTTTTCTTGTCCAAATTACAAACAGATCAAAACAAGCATATTCAAATAATTCCATGACATTCATGTTGTTCTTCATATGTTCATACCACTTTAAACACAAAATCATAAAGTTCCTCATATGAATTATTAGGACCAAAGAACACACATTTATCACAATCATCTTAACATAAACGGACATAATCGGTATCATCATTCTCGGTTCCTAAGTCTAGCATGTTTCATCAACAACCAAGAACCCATAAGATCAAACAATCATGCATATCATTCGGTCAAAACCATCTAACCCAACCTCTAACAAAACCGGATAACACAACCATTTTCTCATTCAAGACACCCAATCATCATGCTATTCATTCACTCTAGCGACATTAATAAACACTTAAACATCTAGCAAGGTGCTTAAAACACTAACCGGTTGTTGTGTAACTCAAAAGATGTGCAAGAAAGTGATGAGGTGGAGTCCCGAGTGACGATTTCAAGCCGATCCGAATGTGTTCTTGTTGCCGGTTGGATCCGAGAAGGAGAGGAGGAGAGGGTGATGTTGATTTGTTAGGGTTTAGGGTTTTGGTGAGAGGTAGAGAGTGTGAGAGTGTGGGAGTGAAATGAATGAGAGTGTAAAGGAGAAAGTGTGAGGGTTTTGGGTTTTTATACCCTTTACAAAGCCGGTACACCCCTAGTGGGTTTGGTTCCGAGTGGTTTGGCCCATCCGGCCCAAATGTTCATTGTTCACTCGAGACCGGGAGTGGTCTCGAGTCGGATCCTTGGGGTCTCGGCTCACTTGTAACTCACACACACACATATATATAATATACATACATGCAACACGTAAGAACAGATAATTCATAGATTTCATTTAATAATATACGTACACGAAATGTCTAAATCAAGAAGGTTGCTCGGGAAACCCGAAGTGTCACAGATTTGAGGTTTGATCCGGATGAACTTCAAGAACCCTAGATTTTTCCCCACTTTTTGATGTTTTAACTACATGCAAATAACTAATCTAACTACTAATAATGATAGAATCATACCTTGATGTTGTTAGAATGAGAGGAGATGTCAAAAATCTGCGGAAAATCGCCTGGACCAGAGCGTTTTTCGGGGAAACGGGGCGTGTGGAATGATGAAACTGTTGTGAAAAGAGGGTTTTATCCCGACAGTTGCGCGGACACGGCCCCGTGTCCAGTGGACACGGCCCCGTGCTGAGCAAAGTTTTAAATTTTTTTTAGTGCTCGTGTGAGTGCCCGGTTTTCCCAAAAACTCGGTTAGAAGATTTACCGATTTCGATGTTTACCCACTTGTTCGTAACGTACCAGGTATGATGTGGATTCCTTTTATTCGTTGACCGTTTGGAGCGAGATCTCCTCCTCTTCATCCTCAATGGATCCTCGATAGAGCTTTAGCCGTTGGCCATTGACTTTGAATGGGATTCCATTTCGAGATTTAATTTCTACTGCACCATGAGGAAAAATATGGGTGATGGAAAAAGGTTCTGACCACCTAGATTTTAGTTTACCCGGAAATAATCAAAGTCGTGAATTAAACAATATAACTTGGTCTCCTACTCGAAATTCATTAGGTTTAATGTATTTTTCATGTAAATTTTTCATCCTTTCCTTATAAATTTCCGAGTTAGAGTATGCATAATTCCTTAGTTCGTCTAATTCATTTATTTGACAAAATTGATTTTTACCTGCAATATCTAAATCTAAGTTTACATTTTTTTATTGCCCAGTAGGCTTTGTGAGCTATTTCTACTGGCAAATGACAACTTTTTCCATAGACGAGCTTATATGGTGTTGTGCCTATAGTGGTCTTATAAGCAGTACGAAAAGCCCATAAAGCATCATCTAATTTATCGGCCCATTCCTTTTTATTTAAACCTATGGTTTTTTCAAGTATTCGTTTTAAACCTCTATTAGTCACTTCGGCTTGTCCATTTGTTTGAGGGTGATACGTTGTTGAGACCCGATGATAGACCCCATATCTTGCTAAGATTTTTTCGAGTTGATGGTTACAAAAATGGGTACCTTTATCACTTATTAATGCTTTAGGTGTTCCAAAACGAGAGAATAATTTTTTCAGAAATTTTACCATAACTCTTCCATCATTTGTTGGAAGTGCCTCGGCCTCGGCCCATTTAGACAAGTAATCGACTGCCACAAGTATATATTTGTTTCCTTTTGACGGTGGGAAAGGTCCCATGAAATCAAGTCCCCACACATCAAAAATTTCACAAAGAGAATGCCATTTTGTGGCATTTCGTTTTTGGAAGAAATATTACCTGATCTTTGGCAAGCATCACATGTCTTGACAAGATTTTGCGCATCTTTGTAAATGGTCGGCCAATAAAATCCTGAATCAAATACCTTTCGTGCGGTACTAGCGGCACCATGATGTCCTCCATATGGACCTTCATGACAATGGCGGAGAATTCTTCGTGCTTCGTTACCATGTACGCACCTTCGAATGAGTTGGTCAGCACACATTTTGAAAAGATAAGGGTCTTCCCAAAAGTAATGCTTTACATCAGCAAAGAATTTCTTTCTTTGGTGATGTGGCCATCCTTTGGTGACTATACCGCTAGCTAAGTAGTTAGCATAGTCGGCATACCATGGTTCTTGTCTGTATTCCACCATCTCCAGGGATTCTGTTGGAAATTTTTCATTGATTTGCTTGTCCCTGGTTGCCTCCAAAGCTGGGTCTTCTAGGCGCGAAAGATGATCTGCTGCTGTGTTTTCTGCTCCTCTTTTGTCTTTGATTTCAATATCAAATTCTTGGAGGAGTAGAATCCACCTGATCAAACGGGGTTTGGCGTCTTGTTTCTTGAAGAGGTATCGGATAGCTGCATGATCTGTATAGACTACAGTTTTAGAAAGAACAAGGTAAGAACGAAATTTATCAAAAGCAAATACCACAGCTAGTAATTCTTTTTCAGTAGTTGTGTAATTTTCTTGTGCATCATTAAGTGTTTTACTAGCATAATAAATTGGGTGGAAATGCTTTTCTTTTCTCTGTCCCAAGACAGCTCCAACGGCAAAGTCACTTGCATCACACATGATTTCGAAAGGTAATTTCCAATCAGGCGCTATCATGATAGGTGCATTGACTAGCATTTCCTTGAGGGTTAGAAATGCTTGATTGCAATCCTTGTCAAAGATGAAAGGCGCATCTTTTTCAAGTAATTTTGTTAGAGGTCTTGAAATTTTTGAAAAGTCTTTGATAAACCGTCTGTAAAATCCGGCATGCCCTAAGAAACTTCTGATTGCTCTAACGGAGGATGGTGGAGGTAATCGAGAAATTGTGTCAATTTTTGCTCGATCAACTTCCATTCCTTCGCTCGAGATCTTGTGACCGAGTACTATTCCCTCTGTTACCATGAAATGACATTTTTCCCAGTAAAGGGCGAGGTTAGTTTCCTCACATCGGGATAGCATTCATTCGAGGTTATCGAGGCATTGGTCGTATGAATCTCCAAAGATAGAAAAGTCGTCCATGAAGACTTCCATTGTCTTTTCTATCATATCATGGAAAATGGCCACCATGCAACGTTGGAATGTAGCAGGGGCATTACATAGACCGAATGGCATGCGTCGATAAGCAAAAGTTCTGTAGGGGCATGTGAAAGTTGTCTTTTCTTGGTCTTCAGGTGCTATTGGAATTTGAAAGTAACCTGAAAAACCATCCACGAAACAGTAAAATTTATGACCGGATAGTCGTTCTAACATTTGATCAATGAAAGGCAAAGGAAAGTGGTCTTTCTTTGTTGCTTCATTTAATCGTCTATAGTCTATACAAACTCTCCATCCTGTGACGGTTCTTGTTGGTATTAATTCATTCTTTTCATTAGTTATTACCGTCATACCTCCTTTCTTTGGGACTACTTGGACGGGACTTACCCATGGACTATCGGAGATAGGATAAATAAGTCCGGTGTCAAGTAGTTTGATGACCGCATTTTTAACCACTTCTTGCACATTGGGATTTACTCTCCTTTGTGGTTGTATCACTGATTTGTAGTCATCATTCATTAGAATTTTGTGCGTGCACATGGAAGGGCTTATTCCTTTTATATCTACAAGCTTCCAAGCGATCGCATTTTTATGTTTTTTTCAAAAGTCTAATTAATTTTTCTTTTTCTATACTATTTAATTTAGACGAAATAATTACAGGAGAACCACCATCTTTGTCTAGAAAAGCATATTCCAAACCTTTTGGAAGTTCTTTGAGCTCAAGGGGTGGATCTTTAGGAGACTCCTTATTTTGGGGCTCATCTAGATTAAGAACTTTAAAGGTTTGTTCTATGGCGACCTCTTCTTCAACAAAGTGGTCAATTTTTTTCTTTTATATCGGGTGGCTCATCTTCATCTTCAATTAGGGGGTCATTGTTGCCAAAAGGATATTTTATTGAATGCTCAAGATCTATGCTCCTTTTGAATGCCCCTAATTGGAGAGGTAGATTATTAAACTTCCGGTTTTTCAAAGCTTCATGAGTTTTTACAAATGGTCTTCCCAACACTAGAGGAGCGTCATCGAGGATGATAAAGTCGGTTGGAATAACCATTTGATTTGTTTGAACCAAGATGTCCTCAACTACACCGATTGATTTTATTACTTTCCGATCGGATAGAAAAATGGGTATTTGAAGTGGAGCAATATCACTATTACTTAATTTTTCGAAAATGTAATTAGGCATTATGTTAACACAAAGATCTTTATCAATGGTGACGTTACTAATAAATGAATTTTGAAAAAAAAACATGGAACCGGTGTAATGTTATTTCAAAAGGGTCTTCTTTTATTAGCGAAGTTTGATCATTAGTTAACTTAACACTTACCATTTCTTCAATTTTAGTGTTAGTGTTTAGCTCTTTTAAAAACTTAGCATGAGTCGACACTAAACAATGATTTTCAAAAGAAGGTGACAAGAGATTAATTTTGTGGCAACCCGAAATTTCAAGGTCTTATCGTATACCGTTTTCTCTCATGATTCGTCCAGCATTATAATTATGTGTACGTTTTGTGGATTAGTCATACATATTGATTTCGTTGCATGGTTATGTTTATAAAAGTGTTGCATATTCATGTTCATAAAATTCTTCGTGGCTTCTCAACTCAATATGAGTTTCAACATTAGGATAAAATATATTAATTTAAGGTGTTTTGGCATTTGATATGTTATTGAGAAAACAGGCGTAATATGAGACCAAGATTCAAACAAAAAGCCATTTTTGATATATTGTTATCTTCAACCATCTCAAAATTAATATTAATTTAATGTTGAAATTTAATATTATCATCTAATTCATTTAAATATGATGGCACGTGATTTAGAGAAAGAAATTCAACTCAACATGAGTTTTGACTTATTCATCGTGCATGTTAGGTATATATATATATATATATATATATCACATTAAATACAAATCTAGTTGTACTAAAATTATTGTAAATCAGTGGGATATAGGCTGAAGGTATTAGCTGGGCTCGGCCCACTCGGTTAAACACCTGCATACCTTTAAACTCTTATATTACTTAACAATAGAAAACAAACAAACCCTATTTCCCTTCCTTGTTCCTCTCGGCGACTGCAGCAAAGGAAACCCCTCCCAATCGTTCGTGTGATCTCTCCTGCTTGTAACTTCTTGACTAGTAAGGTTAGTGTTAGTTTTGAGCTTCTTTTTGATTGTCTCGGCTAGCATAGCATCTCCTCGGGTTGTCGTAATTCGCTGGTAATATCTGATTTGTTCAAGAATTGTTTAGTTAGGTTACGAATGATCTAAGTGCATGGACATGTAACGTGATTTTGTGTGTGAGTCGATATTATTAGATCAAACCCTTTAACTTAATTAAATCCATGCTGAACAACTTGTAAGCTAGGGATGAATGTCAACGGGTTCTGTGATCTTGGAAACGGGAAGTTATGGGTCCAACATGATGTTTGATAGTAACAGGTTGTTTGATAAATTGTTGGTGGTTGCTTGACTTTATGTAAAGTTAGTGCCATATATGAATATAGGTGCCATCTTTGAGTATGTATAATATGTGATACATAATAAATATTGCTGTAACATTAGGGATTAACGGTCCAATAGAATTGAGGTTAATTGGTTTGATAAGGCTTGATAACTATGAATGAGAAAATAATGGTGGCCCATGTGTGTAGCATTGATCTAATCAAACATAGTGGATATCCTTATAATATTGTTAGTGATAGAGGTTAGGTGAGGCCGATAGTTGTTGGTATGACATAATGAACACAAAAATTGTTTAAATGATTACGGTATTACTTGCTATTATCGAATAGAATGGATAAATGGGTTAGGGTCCATGTGCACGAACATTAGTATGGAATTGCATGATAACCAAGATAAAGGGGGTGGTTCTCTTGTTGTTAAATTGTAAAATGGTGGTGTGATAAATGTAGTTGGTAACTCGTTGATTAGGATGCATTAACTGTAAAACATGTAATTAATCTCATGAGTTATGACTAGTGTAAACTAACTTGCAAAATAAACGAATAAATCGTTGAGTCATATCAAATGCACAATAACCTGGGCTGAATGTTATGATGGGTCGCACTTTAAAACATTGGGCCACAAGCCCAACTGAGTTCATAGTTTAGAACAGGCCATACAACCTTGGTTGAGTTGTGATACGCTAATGGGTTGCACACGCACACTTAAATTGGTTTTAGTTTGGGCTTATGTGGTGGGCCGCATGTCTTTGGTATGGAGCCTGTATATCATTGGTTTCGCACCAAGGAAAGTGTATGATCAGAATGTTGTAACTTATGTGTGAATGGAACATGACTATTCAATTTGATATTATGATAGGTACATGACTAGGTGATGTTATGCAAACGGGTTAGGTGTATGATCAAAGTGAAATGTGTACACGTGATTTTGTTTACTAGAATATGTAAAGATGTGTGACTGATTGTTCATACCCAAACTGATTGTTGCATGATAATCACATTAGGATTGGTCGATTGAGTTGGATCATACGTAACTAACTTACCGAGCAAACCAAAGGTGAGTTCACTGCTCTTTTCTAAGCATGCATCCCGGGAAGGGATATTGGGTAACGTTCCAGGGTGGAATGCAGGTTATTGGGATGTTGGTTATTACTCAGTTTCTATCATATAAGACCCCTTACATCTACCGACAGTTGCCGGGAAGGCAACGAGGTTATTAGTTGATAGCGCTATTAGGTTTGGCACCCTCACACCGTCTCAGGGAGGTCGGGCGTGAACTAATTTCCTTAAAGCATGACCAATGTTTTGATAGAGACATTGGGGTTGGGCAAACACATCTTGTAGCCATTTCGGTAATCGAGTTAATAACAACATCAAATCAAATTATTGAACTATTGAACTGTTGAACTGTTTTATACACATACCTGGTAACTAAACGCGTTAACAAAACTTTGAACTCACCAGCGTCGTCTGACACACTTGTCTGCATGCTTGTAGGTCGTTAGATGTCTTGGATGGGAACTTGCTGTCTGGAGTAGCTGGAGTGGTCATGGGTCGACTGTAGGGATTCATGTGATTGAACTATTGATATCATACATTGGTTTTTGAAACTGTTTATCATTGGTTTACTATTTGCTTCCGCTGAACATGTTGGTTTTCATTTAAATTTGTTGATGATATTTT
Organism: Helianthus annuus; assembly: GCF_002127325.2. NCBI lineage: Eukaryota > Viridiplantae > Streptophyta > Magnoliopsida > Asterales > Asteraceae > Helianthus > Helianthus annuus. The sequence continues at coordinate 144,643,173 of NC_035449.2, forward strand.
ACATTAATAATTAAGGATTTTATTTGCAACTTGTACGCGTTCAATGTAATTAGTGGCTCATTATTGGTACGTCACACGCCTAAAAGGGACATTCCCTAGGTGGTATTTTGGGGGTGTGACAAATTTCTTCAAAATTAGACTCTTCTTGAATTTTAACGTTATCGTCCTCACCTTTTTCGTTGTTTAACTCATGTGTCGGTTTTTCACTTATTTGTTCTTCCATTTTTACATTTTCAACTATCTCTACATTATTATTACAATTTGATTCTTCTCTTGCGCGGGACTCCTCTTCCCTTGTGCGAGATTCTTTTATGCAACGTTCGATAGTTTTAAGTTTTTCTATTATCCTATCGGCTATGTCGGTGATAGAGTAAGGATCGGGATCCTCAAAGCTTGAATCCGGTTGTTCGATCCTTGGTTCCTCAAAGTACCCATATGAAGTAGATGGTTCGCACCATTGTCCTTCATCGTAAGCATATGATGGATAAGGGTCGTAATTTTGTTCTTCATAGTACTCATATGAGGTGGGTTGTTCATGCCATGGTTCCTCATAATAAGTGTATGAAGGTGGTGGCTCATATCTTGAATCCTCAAAGTATGAGTATGAGGGTTCATACCTTGGTTCATCAAAATATGAGTATGAGGGAGAAGGTTCATACCTTTGGTCTTCATAAGATGTGTATGAAGTCGATGGCTCATACCTGGGCTCCTCATAATAGTTGTATGAATTGGATGGTTGAAATAAGTTACAATATTGTACCGAGTGCGGGTCACCACAATTAGTGCAATAGTCTCTCATATAATCATCCTCCTCATAGTTGTAGTTGTAGCCTCCTGAGTATTGATCCATAGGAATCACTCAACAGACCACAACTGAGTCTCGGGATCAGAAAACAGAAATAAAGACGGAAACAGAAGCTGGGCACGGCCCCGTGTTCAGGGTCTGTATCTGGGCGTTTTAATAAAAGTTACTGGTCTCGTTGAGCACGGGGGCGTGTTCAGTGAGTACGGCCCCCTGTTCAGACTCTCTATCTGGGTATCTAACTAAAAATATGCAACACGGCCCCTGTAAATGCAAACTAAACTAAAATGTAGAAAAATGTGCGCGCGTTTTAAAAAGGTTTTGAAAAACAGATTAGGCCGTCGATTTTAAACTTTCTTAAAATCCTTGTGTCCCCGGCAACGGCGCCAAAAACTTGATGTGCGTAAGTGTGTATATATTTTAGATGTATATTTTAAGCCCTTTTTACACTTTTAGCCAAGTTTTAAATTTATAAAACACGATATTTACTAACACTAAACACACATATGGGCAAGTGCACCCATCGTGGACGTAGTATAGTGTTGGTAAGATACCGAGGTCGTCCAAGGACACAAGAGCTTTTAGTACCGGTTTATCCTCAACGTCTAATCAAATCAAAATGTTAGAAAAGATTTTTAAACTAAGAAAATAAAACTAACTAAAATGCTGAAAATAAAATAAAAATAAAAACAGATAGACAAGATGAATCACTTGGATCCGACTCGTGTGTTAGGGTAACCTTTGATTATTTTCGCACTTTTGCACTTATTTAAGAGATTATCTTAGTTATTGTAGTAGGCCCCTCTTTTGAAGGTGACGTTACCCTCAACCCAGTAGTTTGAGTCAGCAAGGATACAATCCTAAAGGGTCGGATTATTGAAAGATAATTAATTAAGTTATTAATGCATAATGTGGTAGGCCCCTTTTTTGAAGGTGACGTTACCCTCAGCTAAGTAGTCTAAGTCAGCAGGGATACAGTCCTAAGTAGCTGAGTTAAAGTTTTAAAAGTAGTTTAACTTATGAGGAGATCAAAGAGTTTGGACCCCCGCCATCCAATACCTTTGGGTATTGAAGGAGGTCCTACTAAATTTGACCCAGGTCCTTTGCAGGATCTATACACTGAACAATGGCAAGACTCTTACCAAACCGTTCCCTTAACCCCCGACCAGGTAGCCAACATACCTCCATATAGACCGTGGAGATATGAATGGTGAAAATCTTTTATTTTATATAGACAGTAAAATAATGCCAAGACACCACGGACAAATGATAAGGAAGAATCACCTTCAACATAAGAAACTAGTAATTAAAGTCATTAATACAAAACCAATTAAAAATTGCAAAAGATTAAAAATAAAAAGTATTACACTAAACACTTGTCTTCACCAAGTGATGTAAGAGGCTTAGGCAAACATGGCCTTTGATTGTCAAGAACTCTTACGATCAATCTTGGATCCTGAGACGACTCACACACTCTATGATGGACAATGGATGATGGTGGTGGATGATGGTGTTATGGTTGTGGTGGGTGGTGGGTGAAGTGTGAGAGAGGCGGTGTGCCAAGGGATGAGTTGAAATGGCTCCAAACACTCCTATTTATAGGCTGAACAGAAGCTCGGGCACGGCCCCGTGGCCATCCTCGTCTCTCTCTTCATTAATTTTAATTCGCAATTACAATAAATGCGCCTGCAGGAAGTTGACCACGCCCCCGTGTCCGCTGGGCACGGCCCCGTGGTGAGCAGTAGAAGCTACTAAAGGTTTGTCTTTTCTGCTGCTACTTGGGCACGGTCCCGTGCTCGCTGAGCACGGGGCGTGTTCAGTCTTCTGTTTTCTTAGTTTTGCTTGGGAAGATATTGTTGAGGGGTCGGGCATTCCACTTTTGTTCCTTTTCTTGTATTTATGTTAGATTTAGCTGTCTTTTTGCTTCTTTTGTTAATTTGAGCTCATTTAATCCTGAAAATACAAAAGGAAGACAAAAGCACACTTTTTCCAAGATTAGTACTAAAAAAGGGTTAGTTTTATGCCACAATTGATATAATTTATATGTTGCATTTTGCGCATATCAATAAACGATGTATAAAAGATTCGTTTCATTACGATCAAAGTCTCGGATTTTACAACGATACAACGAAATACGATTACAAGGAATACAAGATTTCCAAAAATAGAAATACAAGACGAGACTTTCTAAATATGGAAAGTACGAAGAAACAGGGCGTTACAGTAAGGCCTCATGGGCCGTCATTTTCGTTTTGTACTCATTTACCTTTTATTATTTTTTACTTGACCATGATAGCATCACGTCATTTCTTTTATTCGTGACCCGAGGGTTATTTTGGTCCCGTAGACCTTTACACTGCTTATAACCCGAAGGTTATGGTGATCCCGTAGATCATCCCTTTACTTTTATCATTCTTAAAATATATTTTTGGTGTCAAAGCACCCTTTTGATGTTTAAAAGTCGTTTGTTTTCATGTTAAAATTCATTATCTTCAACCGTAGTTCATGACTACATCCGTAGTTCTTGACTATAATTTATAAACATAATAGGTCATTACTATAATAATACAGGATTCCAGGCTAGGCAGTCGTTTCCATCAACTGAGTAAAACCCTAGTTAATTCGTGCTTCATTAATTTAGTTAATTAATTTACTTTTAATTTGCAAGTTTAGGATATTTAGAAAACCCCCCAACAACTATAAAAATGTTTAGTGCCGTGTCTGTGCCAGTCTAGGTCTAGATAGAGTCTAGTTAGCGTAATTAGAGCGTCTCGTGGGTTCGATACTCAGACTTACTTTAGCTATACTGCATTTATCGGTACACTTGGCGGTTGTGTGATCTAAGTTTAGAGAGTCTGTCTTTATAAATTTAAAACTTAACGTGTCTAGTTTAGGTTAATATTAGTATTCTTATTTGAAAACTTTAGCACATCAACCACCAATGCTCCACCTCCTAAACCCATACCCACCTCCACCAAATCACCACAACCACCATAACAACACAATAGCAGGACCAAAACTCCCTATTTTCCTCCTTCCCTCCTATGCCGACAAACCCACTCCCACTCCACCATCACCAAGCACCACCTACGCCACCGAGTAACACCACCATACGCACAATAGCAGCAGACGACGACGGTAGTAGCCGGAGCCGCAGATGACAGCAGTATTTGGAGGTTGTGGTTAATAACCAATGGGGACGGAAGTCCAGTTGTCACCGGCGGCAATAACCAAAACGAGGTTAACGTTTGTTGCAGATTTGTGTGAATTTTGTTGGATTAAGTTGATTTGAATGTGTTGGTTTTTGGTTTCCGTGTGGGGAGGTTAACGTTTGATTCGAACATGTATAACCGGCATCACGTTATTGATAACTGTATTTTAAAGTTCTGTTTTTATTGGTTTTATGTAGTTGAATTTGTGGAAATGGAATTGGGGTTGATTCGGGTAAGGGTTTCTAGTAATGGTGGGGTGGAAGTTGGTAATGTTTGGTGGTGAAAGGTGGGATGGTAGTGGTTGTGAAAGGTGGATGGTGGTGGTAAAAGGTAGAGATGGTGGAGGTAATGAAGAGTGGAGAAGATGAAGTGCGTGGGTGGGGTGGGTCCCGCATAAATTTCTAAATATTAATTAGAGTGAATTGCCAAAATCGTCCCTGAGGTTTAGGATCGTTTGCTATTTTCATCCAAAATGACTTTTTTGTATCATATCGCCCTCCACGTTTGCAACTTTTTGCCATTTTCATCCAATTCACTAACATGGTTTATTTTTTTGTTGACTGAGATTTTTTTTATATTTATTCTAACAATTAAATAAAAAACAAAAAAACAATAATTATAAAACCTACCCCACCCCACCCCACTCCCCCCCCCTCTCTCTCTGTTAAGCTCTGCAACTCTCTCTCTCTCTCTCTAAACCTCATCATTATTTCATTTTTCTCAACAAACCTTCCACAAAAAATCGTAAACCACCACTTGAATCTACTGGAAACTAACCAGCACATCCACCACCATAAATTGACCACCTCCACCACTAGAAACCGACCCTACCTCCACCTCCATTGCCCACAACAACCATCAACAAACCCTTACGCTCTGTTCCCGAGTTAACTTAATGAGGGAAAAGATAAGAAAGTAAAACTGAGAAAGGAAAGGACGAGAAAGAAAAAAAAAGATGTCTTTCTCCCCATTTCCTTCCAAATCGAAAGGAAAGAAAAAAACCAAAGAATTTAGCCTAGTTTTCCTTTCATTTCCTTTCTTTTCCTTCCTTAAATGAAACTTGGGAACACGACATGTTTTATTTTCCTTCCTTAAATGAAACTCTGGAACACAAAATATTTTTACTTTCTTTTTGTTTCTTTTCCTTACCTTCCATTAGTAAACTCTGGAACACAGTGTTAAAGACTCATTTTTAAGTGGGGGGATTTTTTGCTACATGAAAATACACGCCATTCCGGCTTCCTTCTTCGGGTCCATAGAGCTCGTTTTTGACCCCTTGCCTTTGTGATTTTTAGCACTGTTGTTAGGAGACAGGATTTGGATTTGGGATTTTGTGAAATTTCCCCATCGGTTAGAGAAGGAGACGCTCATCCATCTAAATTAGGTTCAAATTAGGGACTTCATTTTTTGAAATCTGGGAGACGTCATCCTTATCGACCTAAGAATGCCATAGATTAACAGTAGGGGAGGTGGAGACATTCACAATTTTGCTTGCAGGAGAAATCGCACCATCCTCGTTCTTCAATACTTGGGCATGCTCCATAATTGGGGTCGATAGACATCCATAGTACACACCCGATTGTTGTGCAGGTTGGATTAGTGAAGTAGCAGGAGGGATAAGCAGATTTGGTAGTGAAAATTGAGGGATTTCTTCCTTAGATGAAGAATTTTCGGACATGGAAAAGAGAGGCCGCTTGAAAGAGTTTTTTTTTTAAAGAAAGAGGGTCAGAGAGAGAGACAGGTGGGTTTCAGTTGATGATGATGGGTTTCAGTTGGTTAAAGGTTTAAAAATATAGAATGGAAAATAAAAAACAGAAATAAAAGTTAAATGTTCAAATTGCCCCTTGATTAACAGAAAAAATAAACCATGTTAGTAATTTGGTTGAAAATGGCAAAAAGTTGCAAACGTGTAGGGCAATATGGTACAAAAAAAGTCATTTTGGATGAAAATGACAAATGAGCCTAAACCTCTGGGACGATTTTGACAATTTACTCTATTAATTATGTTTCTTTTTAAGTTTTTAGTTATTAATTTAACAGTAAGAGTATTTAAGTTATTTCACACCCACTTTTTTTTTGAACGGCAAATTTGGATCACTGATGGACCACTGGAGTATCATCGTGCCACCAACGGAACCACCCGATCATATCCATCTCCACTAGGCATAATGCCTATACACCAATTCAGGAGGAAACCCAATAAATATGGGAAAAACCCCCTTGTGAGAATCGAACCCAGAACCTATTGGTCTAAAATCTTATCTCACCCCCAAGATACCACTAGACTATAAAGCCATGGATATTTCACACCCACTTAATACTAAAAACTAAGTTCATCCACACTAGAGCCTATTCAAAAACGAATATGTACAAGTTAACAACTATAACGCTGTGTTCCCGAGTTAAGTTAAGGGGAGAAAAGAATGGATTCTCTCATTTTCTTTTCTTTTCTCTCCATTTCTTTCCAAATTGGAAAGATTAAGTTTAGGCAAAAAACATCTCATTTTCTCTTCTCTTCTCTCCTTTAATAAAACTCTGGAACACAACTAAAATTTTTTACTTCCAAATCTTTTCTTTTCTCTCATTTAATCAAACTCAGAAACACAGTGTAAGTGTAACTTTAAAAGTGTTCTACCTATAAATAGAGCAAACCACAAACCACAGGACTATTCAAACATTTTTCACTATTTAACAATTATATCACAGTGGATAAGAAAAGCCCATCCTTTTTCCTTCTGCACGGAAACGCTATCTCTATCTCTATTCGTCAAAACCGGTAACAATGTCCATCGTCGCCGGCCGGATTACTCCCATCAATGCCACCATGTCCCCCCAGTTCCACCGCCCCTCCCCCACCGCAATCCTCCCTCTTCGCCTCCACAAAACCCACATCTCCCTCCACTGCTCCAACTCCTCATTCCTCAACCCTATCCGTCTATCACCCGTCACCCGACCCACCACCCGGAAACCCACATCCATCCAAATGAGCATGGAGGCCGGGGTGGGTTTGATGGGCACCAAACTGGGAATGATGACGTTCTTCGAACCCACCGGAAAAGTGGTTCCGGTGACTGTTATAGGGTTTCGTGAAGGGAATGTTGTGACACAGGTATGTATGTATTAGGATAAGTAAATAAACTTTATATATATATATATATATATCAAAATATTATTATGTTTATATATACACAGAGTATACATAAAGTTTATTTATATCTCTCAGGTGAAGACGGATGAGACAGATGGGTACAATGCCGTTCAAATCGGGTACAGACGGGTCCGGGACAAGAAGCTGACTAAACCCGAGATGGGTCACTTGGAGAAATCTGGGGTGATTCCATTGAGGCATTTGCAGGAGTTCCGGTTGCCGTCAGTTGATGGGTTTGAGCCGAATCAAAAGTTGGTGTTGGAAGAGTTGTTTAAGGAAGGTGATTTGGTTGATGTGTCTGGTACCACCATTGGCAAAGGGTTTCAAGGTTATTTCTTTATCTCAAATCTTTTGTTTTTTAATTAAATTGTTTATAGATTGTAACCAATTTTGGAAAAAATTGAGGGTTTAACTGTTAATTGATCCTAAATTTACCTTTTGAAAGCCTAATCAAACGATTAGTTGCTAACAGCCTATGCTTTGATCTTTAGAACACAGTTTATATGCTGTAATGTTTTGATCAACAATTCACTTATTAAATGATGAGAAACAATTGTGGGTGTATCGGAATAACTTTCGTCAAAACCATCCAAACAGGACCGTGATCACCCCTGATTAGTACGAGTATTTGACTACACATTTGTGTAAAAAGTTGCAATTTTATGAGACAGAAAGAATGATATTTACTTGCTATTTAAGTTCAGTCACTTCTATATTTCGTTACTTTGTGTATGAGTTTTTTTTCAGATATCGAATCGTGCATTAACATCTCTGGCAATGAGTCTCGGTAGTTTGTGCTAAAGGTGGTATTTATGACCCGTTTACTTATAAATGGGTTGATTTAGGCTACGTTTTATCGTGTCCATAGTTTTAAAAAACGGCTGAGGCGTGCGCCTCAAGGCGCGCCTCGAGGTGAAACGCCCAAAAAACGATTCTGAGGCGGGGTTATGTTGTATGTGCGCCTCAGAGGGGCTGAGGCGCTAAAAAGGCTGCGCCTCAGGTGCGCCTTAGGGGTTTTTGATACTTGTTTTTGATGTTTTTGAATTTTTGTGTCAATTTCAAGCAATTTATGTCTTTTTTGTGTGTGTTTTTGATGAATTTGATGATGAATTTAGTTAGTATTATTATTTTTATAAGATATACAATTTTTATATTTATTTTTTAGTTCCACCTCGGGCTTACGCCTCGGTTCGCCTCGAGGCTTACGCCTCATGAGGCGAAGGGAAAACACCCCAAAACTCGTTTCCGTTCTTTTAAACCTTGATCGTGTCAGATGGTAAAAAAAGTTAGATAAAAATCATAAAACATGTCAAACGACAAGCGCACAAATTGCTTTATTTAAGAAGTTAGATTGACCGTAACAATATAGATTTTGTAACCATATTTAAAACACTACTTGCAAAAGGGCTTGCAGCCTAACGCTATCACGGTGTGTACTAATGGTGTTCTTCCCCGAGTGGCTGATAATTTTAGTCCCCACGGTGGACTGATATGTGTCATGCTACTATTACACTCGTGCAATAGTAGTTAATTGCTTTCAGTTAGGAGGATCTTGCATAAGTTATTTATATTATAGGTAGCGGGTCATGTTTAGTAGGATACTCCTTTTCTCTCTGAATTTTCTTTGGAGCGTGACCCCCTCTGAGGGTTGCCGTTTGCTAGGACCATGACATGTATGATTGTGTTTATTGTATTCTTATCGGGCTGGGCCTTGGTTATCTTGTTTTCCAGGTGGTATAAAGAGGCATAACTTCAAAAGAGGTCCAATGACCCACGGGTCAAAGAGTCATCGGGCTCTTGGTTCAATCGGAGCAGGAACAACACCCGGGCGCGTGTACAAAGGGAAGAAAATGCCTGGTCAAATGGGAGGAACAAAAACCAAGATCCGGAAACTTAAGATTGTCAAAATCGACACTGATTTGAGAGTTGTGATGATCAAAGGGGCGGTTCCTGGTAAGCCCGGAAATCTTATCCGAATAGCTCCTGCCAAGATCGTTGGCAAGAACATCCCAAAGAATTAGTTTGGTTTAATGTTCTCTTCGGTTTGTATGATGTTATTATTGTGAAGTTCTGTAATGTGAATTATGATTTCGAACAAGGATATGACATTGGAGTAGGGTTGTAACTGAATACTTTGAAAATTATATAATTTGTTAGAATTCATGTTATTTTATGTTTGTATTACTGGTGGTTTCTGTTTGTTTGTGAGTTTTATGTTAGGTTTCTTAATGGTTTAAATAGGTTTAGCTTAAGTATTCAGCCACAACCAAAAATATCTATTTTATCTATTATCCAACCCATCTAGTCGAATGTTTTATAATAGTTTAGTTATTTATTCACATAGTACAATGTTGAGTGGTATATAATAAATCGTTTTTTTTATTGGTGAACTTCATGTATAAGGTTACCACACTCTCCAAATCAGAGAGCCCCGTATTGCTCCACTTTGGCCAGACTACGTGTCTTCAACGGGCACACGCTGGCTTCAAAGTTTGAAGTGTAAATAACTCATATTGCGTGTTGCAAGAAAAGATACTATCTAGCGTTTGAGGGATCTTGTGTGCAAGTAAGTAAGTTAACGAATATCTTTTGCAAAATTACATAGTGTAGTATTCAATGTGATTGTGAGGGATCTTCCTCACAAAATAAAGTATTTGACACGACAAGAAGCTGCCTACTACTATAGCAACAAGGAATGTTTCACAGTGATCAGTGATTTATCACCAGGTAATGTGTGTCAGGGACACATAAGTTTTGTTGTACAATTAAGCCACCGCCTTTGTAACATCAGAGTACATTTAATGCATGCCAGGCTCAATTCTCGACTTACGAATATCTTATGTAAGTTCAGAACATGAAGTACTTCTCAGCTCTACCTAATCACAACCAATGACCAAAATTACATTACAAGTCCTAACCTACAATAATTCAAACAAGAATTATCCCATCACTACCTAATACCTATTTCTACATCATGTTGAAATACTTTTAAAATCAAAGCAATGAAATCTATGTTAAAACACGTGTAAATTCGACAGATTAGGGGAAACACATGTAATATTTTTCAAACCTATTTCTTTTTTTTTTTTTGGTATTGTTTGATCCATTAGACAATGCCTATATGTATCGAGAATATGAAATTGGAAGCTCTATAAGTAATTCTCAAGTTGTGATTGCTTCTTTTCTCACTAGAAGTTACCATTTTTCAAATATAAAATAATTCGAAAGCTTTCACTTTTGAAAACTAAGAACACAAAAATTTGGATGCTACTAAAAAGAATAGCACGATACAATAATTTCATAATGATAATTTCTGGATCAAAATAAGTAGTGGCTTTGCTCTGCCTGAGATTTACTAGGTGTGGCTAGGGCTACAAATGAACCAAACGTTCGGCGAACCGTTCGGTGGGAAGTTCGTTTGTTTATTAAATAAACGAACACGAACAAGAAATTTCGTTAAATGAACAAACATGAACATAGGTCGTGTTCGTTTGTTTATATTCGTGAACGTTCGGTAACGTGTTCGTTTGTGTTCGATAGTTCATTAGTGCTTTTGGTTTTTATATTTACTTAAATACTTCAAAATTTCGACAAATTAAATATCTAATAAGTGTCGGTGCATTATATATTCTGTTTATGAATGATTATTTGTGTTCATTTGTTTCCATTTGTGTTCATAAACATTAGTTTGTGTTCATTTGTGTTCGTCAATGTTCGTTGCTTAAAATTAACAAACGAACACAAACATAAAATCTCGTTCGATAAATGTTCGTGAACGGTTCGCGAACACATATATTTCTTCACAAACGAACACGAACAAGGTATTGTTCATGTTCGTTCGGTTCGTTTGTAGCCCTAGGTGTGGCTGATGTTATTGTTGTTTCTAAGCAATGGATGTTATAAATCAGGGGAGTATTCCGAATAATATTATACAGTAGGGACCAAATTGAAACATTTGTAAATCGGTACAAAACATCGTTTCGTCCAGTTTCCTAACTGCATCAATTGAATGGCGGAGAGTTTCTGAAAACCGATTCACGATCTCATCATCTGCCGGAAAATCGTATCCGATCTTGCAAGATCCACCTTCCTCCGTCCATCGCCACCGTATCCTCTTCAATCACCGTGAGGTAATTGCGCATCTAGATCTCCATCTGATATGAAATGTTTATGTTAACCTAGGGTTTAAATCGTATAAATTTCATCTGTTGATGTTCAGATTATTAGGTTATTTGATTGTAATTATTCAGATTATTAGGTAATTTGTTGTAAAATTGATTGTAATTATTCAGATTATTAGGTAATTTGTTGTAATTTGATAACGTCCAGTTGGCAGAGAGTGCATTGATTGGTGGATTGAGTTCTAGATTTGTTATTGAGAGTCTTTTGCTTCAGATTTGAAGTTCAGTAATGTTGTTCATTTAACATGTTGCTTTTGTCTCATGTGGAATTCTGTAAACAAGGGTTTTGATAAACTTAACCTTTGAGCTATGCTGTTATTGATCCACACTTGCATAGTTCTTTTGGATTTGCTTATAATCAATCATTCTTTTGGTGGTGCTATTTGTTGATTGTTACTTTTGGGTCTCAAATATGTTCTTTTTGGCCATTTCTTGGTTTTATACTTGGAAAATGCTATTTCAGGTTTATCTTTGCTACTTTATTATCATTTTTGTTTGCGTATTGGCATTTATATTTGCAATGCTTGATTATAGATTGCAAGAGCTAAACGCCGGTATATTTATGTGACTTCACTGAACTAAGCTGGTTTTAGCATTTTTTTTGGATGAAAATTCTCCATTCCTCCTGTTATTACAATTATCGGGTAGTAGCCATTTTAGTTTCTAAGCATCTTCTTTTACAAATAAGCTTGCTTTAAAGTTATTGCATATACTCGTTTATACTATACTGTCAGCGTGTTCTTTGCATACGAAATTTACAGCCAAGTGTTTATCAAGTACGAAGACAGAGGCCCATGTGTTAATGCCCATATATGCCAACACATTCATGCATATAGTACATTATATATACTCTAGGTAGAGAAATAAGGATTAAGTGTTGGTAAATCTTTTGTGAATGCTTGGGTCAATCTTCACTTGGGAATCTAATACATCTTAACGAGCACTAGTCACGTTTTATTTTCCTATATGTGCTGTATCCTGTATGTATGCTTGTGTTAACCCATGTACACACTCAGTAATATCTCTATTGTTATTTGGCTTCTGAACATGGAATCATTTACATCCTAGTGCTGCATCGGAATCAGCCTTGAGATTCTAATTATATATGTTTTTTAGGTACGCTCAGCTGGTCATACCTTTGTTACCAAAAGAGAGATATGAAGACAATTGCAGCAGTTCTTGTGGCGATCTTACTTGTGGTGTCTGAACTGCCACATGGGCTTACTTTCTCATCTACAACCCCTGCTTTTTTGTGGTCAAACGTCCAAGATGGGTACGCATACTTTTTTTGAAAGCATTGAAAACCATTCAATAACGTGTGTCTTGTTGAAAGTCAAACTGATCATATATTTGTTCGTCATTTTACTTTGACCATCATTGCTGGTCAAGTTTCTTAATGTTAAGCACTACATTCGTTCAATTATCTTATTCCTTTCTTATGAACCAAGTTGGCTTATGCCTTGTTATAATCTTTTACCGGTATGGAATCACAGATTGACTTCTAACAAAGTTAAGGAAGCTGTAAGCTACCAAACCCTTTCACCAAAGGAATTGGCGAAATCTGTCATGTCAGAAGGTGGCTGGTCAAACTTACTGGTAACGGTTTCTTATCTAGTTGGATTTTCCCTTATAAGTGTTTCATGTTTGCAAGCCTTATGCAGTTCTGTTTTTTCAGTGCACCAATCAGAAACCTGAAGAATCCGTTGATCTTGCAATTGTTTTTGTTGGGAGAGAGGTAGGAATATATGACAACTTTATCCTTCTTTTAGTGTCATTTACTAAACTTTGAATCCAGATTTTCATTAAGAAATGTTCATTTGCTCTCAAGTTACAAATGGACACATTTGAAATCAGTATCTACAACTATATAACTTGATATCGGGTTACTGTATTTTCGGGATTCTACCATAATTAGTAGAGTTGAGTACTTACGGGTTAGCCATTTTTTAATCACAGTCTGTTGACATTTCTGGGCGTAAAAATGAAGATCAATCGCTTCTAGACTTGCTTAAGGTAACCGCTGCATGAGTAATAAAAGTTTAATTAACCTTTGTTCTACATTCTTTTCTTGTATAAACCCTCAACTTTAATGAACAGGCCTCATTCACAAAGTCAACATTTTCTTTAGCATACCCTTATGTCTCTGCATCTGAAGAGAATAAACCTCTACAAAGTTCATTAGTTTCCGAGTTGGCAGAAACTTGTGGACTTGATGCCGGATTAAGCAAAGTTGGTATTCTGGAGTCATGTGCTGCAGAGGGTGGAAACTTTGAGAAACTTGCTGACATCAGCTCTGTCAATGTAATGATTTTTGTCTTGCTGGAATAAATAATCACATTTTTCTAGTTCTCCGTACATATTTAGTAAATAGTAATTAACCATTCATTTACAATGACAGGAATATGTAGTTTCAAGTATGGAAAAGAAGTCCAAGGGGCAGACGCCACTGGTTGTATACTGCAATGGAGCTGACTCACCGAAAGGAAGTGAGCAACCACGTTCCGAGGGTATGTCACGATGGTTCTCAATATCTACTTTTTGAGTAGAGGTGGACAAATGGTTAGACGGGAGGGTTGGGTAATGGGTCAAAACGCGTCGTTTTTATATGGGTCAAACAGATGTTGAAAACTTGAAAATTTGGGTTCCTAGATATTGAATTCATATAAGTAATTAACTAGTAAATTTCTCCCGTGCGTTGAGGCGGCGTCGAAACGTAAAGTAACGCGAATTTATGCTGTCTAATGCAAGCGTATCGTATTTGACTCGACTCGTTTCAGAACAAAATTTATGTCAGAACGTAGACCAACTGAACACGTACATAAAAAATATGCACGAAAACGTTTTATATTTGACCTGACTTACATCCTTGAAAAAAATACTTCCAGACGTAAGAAAATAGTGGTTTTTTTTAAAGTTAAAGATGGTATCGCGTTGCGGCGGCATCAAAAGATAAAGTAACTCAAATGTATACCGTCTAATGATATCATATTATATTTGACTTGACTTGACTCGTTTCCGAACAACATTTACATCAAAACGTAGACCAACTAAAAACGTACATAAAAATATGCACGGAACCAACTCATTTCCGAAAACTAACTTGAAGTTATACCGACACATACATATACATAAATAAGCACTTAAAACTCGAGGGGGTATAAGTGTAAAAACAGAAAGTTAAGGGGTTAAAGTACCCAAAAAAAAAACCAAAAAAGAAAAAAAAAAGGAAAAAAAAAGTTAACCCCAACTTGTTCTTTAATAATGTTTATATTGTGTTAAATGCTATTACATAATTTTTTTAACAAAATAATTTACGAGGTTCTATGTGTTAGAACTTAAAATATATGCTGTATGCTTATTAGTTATTGACCTCTTAGAGATAAAACATAACCTGTAAATGGGTGGAAATTGCCTTTGGTTGTGGATGAATGTGTTTATTGTCTTGTGTAAATATTGTATGACCAGTTTGTTGAAATGCAGGCGAAATTTTGTCTGAGCTCATAAGTTCGGTGGAGAAGACAGGAGCAAAATACTCTGTTTTATACGTCTCTGACCCGGTCAATGTCATCCGTTATCCTTCTTACCGCCAGGTAGACAGGTTTCTTGCAGAAAAATCTGGAAATTCATCGCGTGATTCCAATGCATGTGATGGAGTTTGCCAAATCAAATCATCATTGTTGGAAGGACTTTTCGTGGTAAGTTGACCCTCTCTCCTCACCTTTTTGACTATTAGTTAGATTTCAAATTACCTGTTTTAGATAACCAGTATAGGAATAACTGCAACTAAGGGTGTTTATAAACCGTTGAAACTGACCGAACGCCCAAAACTGAAGCAAGTCGGCCAGTTTGAGATCCAAACGGTTCGTTTTGGTTGTTTGTCGATTCATCATTCCGGTTCGGTTTTGGAACTTGGAACTAGCGTGTAAACCGAACCGCCCGTTAAACTTTGATTATTTGTGTATATGCATAGTTTTTTTCTCTTTATTTTTAAATGTATAGTTATGTATATGTATTATAGTCATGAACCAGACCATGAACACCCCTTGTTGTAACAACTATTTCTTATGATTATTTGATTATTTTGGTATCATTCAACATGTAGATCCTAATAAAAGTTTTCAAATGCTTGGGAACAATATCATTCGATTTTGTGATGTTTCAGGGACTTGTTTTGCTCATAATTTTGATCTCGGGACTTTGTTGTATGGCTGGTATCGACACCCCGACAAGATTTGAAGCTCCCCAAGAATCTTAAATCTTTCCCAAGCTTTTGCAAGCAAGATTTCGTTACTTGCGGGGCAAGTATGAAAGTGATCTCATTATATTAGTTCAGCTTTGAATGAGTTCTGTTTACGGTGTACGCTTGTCAATAATGGTTCATCTAGGACATTTCTTCAGACACTTGGTGTGCATTTTGTATTGACATAAAACCAACATGCAAAGGTAGTTAAAAACTTATAAAAACAAAGCTTCTTTGTGTCGTGAACACATAGTGGCGGAAACCGTATCGTAAAATCAAGCTGCTTTGTTTGGTTGGTATGAAGAAAATAAGTTGGAATGGGATGGGTACTTGGTTATGTTTTGTTTGCTTTCATTTCAATCTTTCATTATTTTTTTTGGATGGATATAATATTGTTGTAATAAATATTATTTATTGATTGTAATATGTCGTGTAGTATTATTACTAGTACTAAAATAATATATATGTGCTATGTAGTTACAAAAATCAAGTATGTTTTACCGTCTAATTTTGATAAAATTTATGGGTTGAACTGCTAAGTAAGGTATTGGAAACCACAAATCAAACTTGTTAGGTTGGGTGGGTTGGTCGGACCGGACCGGCTAGTTTGGTTATTTCATTGTTTAGTTTTGATAATTTAACAAGTTGAAAATGATTTTGAGAGTTGCTTAAGCAGCCTACTAGTTGCTTAACACATCACCTACTGCAGCTCTGTACGGATGACTGCCGATACAAAACACCAAGTTTATAACTATCGAACCGGGTCCAGACTGAATCTGAGGAACTTTGTCGATATCACAAGTGGGCTACACCATGACGAACTTTTTATAGCCAGGATCTCAAAAAGCCAACATTATAACTTCTCATGAAGTCGATGCATCTTTCAATAGATGTGGGATTCCAAGAGCCTTGGCCGTCTTTTATGTTTCATTGAGCGTTGAAGCTTTTGGATACGCTAGATCCATGTTTATCGACTTTACACGACAAGCATAGAGAAAGGGTTGTGTTAGGCGAACAGCAATAAGAGAATGTAATAAACAATCATGCGACGCTATGGGTTGGTCGATCAAGAGTTCAAGATTGACCTATGTACACATGCAGAACAGGATATACATTTCTTATTCAACTATTTTCTAAGGTAGAAAGTTCAACACAAGAAGATGCTAGAAAGTTAAAAGGGTCCATTGTGCACAATTCCTTCGGGTACTTCATTTATTAAACGGTCATAAATCCATTTGATTCGTCATACAATTGCGAGACACGCCTTTTGTGTTGTACGACATTCTTATGCATGTATCCTCTTAAAAAAACATGCATCCTCATTAAACAATACACAATAGATTAAGCAGCAGTTACAACAAGACAACTGGAGGAATCAGCCACCATTTTACACAAACTGTTTCTACATAAAGATTACATTTGCGAAAGGATTTAAGGTTTAGGGTTACATACGGGTGAGATTCCATGTATAACAATGTTGGTATGAAACGGTCTTGAATTTTAATCGAAAGAGCCTTTAATACCATCCAAGCTTTCTCCCAAAGACAATCTAGAAAAAGAAATCATTAGACTATAGTGTGATGAGTCTGTCTAACTAGCGTGTGCCGGTAATAAGGTGCATTTAAAACATCTTTACATTTTCTCTTCGAAATTACAAGTATTATAATCCAAGACAAACTTTCCAAGCTTCATGGAACTTGGAGGGTGTACAAGTGTCTCATGCTACCAACAATCCTAGATCAACAAGTTATGACCAGGGGTGACAATTTCTGACACAACAGGCCGTCTTCAGATTGACCTATTTAATCCACTTTGATAAAAAGGTCGACCTACCAACCCGTTTGACCCATTTTTTACCACCAAGCCGTTTAGATATATGAATTAAACAGGTTGTCTTCGGGATTTTAAGTGTGTGTGGATTATTTATGTTCAGGTTCAATGATCCAATTGACACGCATAATTACGACCATAACGTCATGAATTTGAGTGCTGAAAACTTTTTTAGTTGATATCCATGGGAGCGTGTTCAATACAAAACCAAGTTTTAAGTAGAGAACAACAAGACCGCATGAGCACTTGTGTTCGGCGCATGTAAAATATTGTGTAGAGAAAAAAAAGGAGGCGGTTATGATAGTTGAAGTGATATACATAGCTAAAAGCAGAACATGTTGTCCGGTTCTCCTGCTCCTCTACTTACCCAAGATATCCATATTATACAAATTTATTTAATAATTTAAATGCTTTAAATTTTATTCTTCAATTTTCTTTGCAATAGAACAGGTCCAATCTTATTATTCGCCTTTGGTAATTAACTTCTTGTGTTTGATAATAATACTTTTCATGTTTAACTTTAGAAGTTCACTTTAGTGTATATAAATGTTCATTTTTAATAAACTTTATGTAATTTCTCATAAACTTTTAGATGTATCGTACAAATATTCATCTCGTAATCTATTAAATAACTTGCAAATTTGTAACTAAAACCACAAGTATAACTAATCTGACCTGTGCATACAGTACTTGTACTCTTGGCTCCTCGTGTAATCTCTCTCGCCTTCTTCCAGCTGGTAAAAACATCCATCAAGCGAAAAATAAGCATATAAATTCTAGAAATTACAGAAATATATACATAAACTAAGCTTTTGCTTACAGGATCACTCTCATAAATAAGCTCAAAGCAAGCTGGAGACAAGCATTTTAATGCACAATTCTCCTTTGCAACCATTGAAGTCTTGCATTGTGCACCCCAATATCCACTTTCCAAGAAAAAAGTATACGAAAAGAGTGATATTAATAGTAATTTAATAATAATACGAGATGTGGCGATTTGAACTCATCATCAACTAGGGTCATGTATTTATCTCAAATGGGTCGAATGATCCAAATAAAAAAATAGCTAAATTACTTCTAGAGGCCGGTTATTGTACAAAATGCCTTAACGTACGCTGCGTACGAGATTCAGTATCAACATGCGAAATTTGGTTTATAACATGCGACTTTCATTTTTTTTACATGCGATTTCACTTTTTTTATGTACATGCGATTTTGAGTTTTTCTGGAACATGCGATTTCCCTTTTTTTATGTACATGCGATTTTCAGTTTTTTTGAAACATGCGATTTTCATTTTTTTGTAACATAACGTGCGATTTTCCTATCACGTACGCAGCGTACGTTAAGGCATAATGTATGATACACTTTTTCATTATTTCTAATGCATACAACCTACTAACTTACTTCATCTATAACACAATATTAATACATTTTTTAAAAAACTATTAACAAAATACGTTATAGGTCAACCCTACTAAAACTACCCATTTGATCTGATCTGATCTCCTAACCCGCCCGTTTTGCAGTCATTGAGTTTATACAAAGATAAAAAAAATTGTCGGATTATTCGTCATATATCAAGATGATCATTTATACATGAACCTTTCCAAGGAAAAAGAAATGAAATGCTGCAAGTTTGGTGGACACCTAACAATGAAACATTGCAGTTTCAAACAAGATAGCACAAAATCATTTTGGACACTTTAAACAAATCCCACATTGATTCGTCCACATGAGAGATACCGGGTCATTAAGAATGTCCATCCTTAAATACTACCAACACATTTTGCGTTTTAAAGGCGCGAGGCGCACTCAGGGCGATTTGTTGGGCCCTGGGCTTTATTTGTGCCTAGGCGCGCCTGCGCGCTCGCTTTAATAACTATGACATGAACTAACCTGAAGCATAGTTGTTAAAGGCGCGAGGCACACTTAGGGCGATTTGTTGGGCCCGGGGCTTTATTTGCGCCTGGGCGCTCGCTTTAATAACTATGTTCACAGTTAAGCGTTCTTGGGGGGGGGGGGGGGGGAACTAATTCTAGGATCGGCCCTCCTAGGAAGTTTCCACTCAGGGTACAAAAAATAAATCCGTAAGCTCCTCGTGAGCTAAACGAACAATACCGGTAAAGCACAAACCCTAAAACAAATTTTAGAACTTCTTTTTCAACTTTGAAGGTAACAATTAAGGCTATGATCTCAAGATTCAACATATTTGAAAGTAAGTATCTACTATCTAGCTATTCTTTAGGTAAAGTATAAACCCTAAAACAACACATGTAAACATTGGGGAAAAACAAACATTCAAGATCATAAAAATTACAAAATTTAAAGGGTTAATAATTTGGGTAAAATGTAACATACAGTTCAATTTCAGAGTAACAATTCTGCTTCTTTTCTCGAATCTCAGTGTCCTGAACACAGCCAATAGCATCAAGATTACAAATTAAACAAACCCAGATGAGATATTCGATGAAAACTTACAGAAATTGGGCGGGGAGATTTCTTTGCAAGAACTTCAATGGAAAATATGATGGTTACCCATATGATAATTGCTAGGGTTTTGTTAATCTTGACCATTATACTGATTAATTGATGATCAGAGAAGCTAGAACCCTAGCCCAGATGATGAACGAACTGGTCTTTTCCAATAAGGATTGGGGTAGGGATTCGGGTTCGAGATGTGGGTTGTCTTTACTTTTCATGTGACATGATACATTTATCTTTGTAGGAGTGTAAACCAGCCGAGTCGAGTTCGAGCTCGAGCTTGAGCTGAGCTCGTTTAACATATGAAAACTCGAGCGTGAGTTTGGCTCGATTCGAGCTTTATTTCTAAAGCTTGAGCTCGATTCGAAGGTAATTTTTCAAGCTCAGACTCGACTCGTTTAGTATTTATTAATTCATTTATATTAATTATAATTTTTATTATCACATATAATTTAGTTATTTTTTTTATATTTATATAAATGGTAATTATTATTATATAAATATATGTTTAATATATTAATAAGAAATTTATAAACAGAAAGCTCGTTTAGGCTCGCGAGCCGGCTCGAGCTCGATAAACGAAGCTATATATGTTTAATATATTAATAAAAAATTTATAAACAGAAAGCTCGTTTAGGCTCGCGAGCCGGCTCGAGCTCGATAAACGAAGCTCGGGCTCGTTTACTAAATGAGCTTGTTTTTAGGCTCAGGCTCGAGCTCGTTTAAGCTTGTTTAAGCTCGGCTCGTTTGAGTTTTTTTTCGAGGCGAGCTCGAGTAGCTCGCGAGTAGCTTGACTCGTTTGCACCCCAAGTCTTCGGTCTAACATCATAACATGTTTTTGCTAATGTTTTTCAAGATAAAACATAAAGGGGTTAACAAAGATACACACTAAAATTTTATTTTGACACTATATATAAGGGGTTAACAAAGATACACACTAGAAATTTTTGTTTTGACACTGTATATAAGGGGTTAACAATGGTACACACTAAAATTTTGTTTTGACACTGTATATACGACACGTAGTTTTTGTCATGTCATTTGATTCCATATAGGTTGTGTAATTTTATACTGTCCGTATATAGGGTGTCAAAACAAGATTTCAGGATGTACCTTTATTAAGCCTGACATAAATCTGGGTCTGTTTGCTGATTTTCAGTTCCCACTAGATGCGAGACCCGCCGATGCAGCGGGGGCTTTAAGATGTGTTGTCAAATTTTGGTCAACTTTTTTTACAAACAAACATAGATTACGAAACAAACTTAGAGTATCGAAATATATATACGGTTATTGATTGTTTACGTATCAAAGTACGTATCCCAAGACCACCAACACCAAGGCCAAAAACCGCAACCGAACTCTTAAAGAGACCGCGACTTCCTTCCATGGTGCACCAAGGCCAATTATGAAGCCACAAGTAGGGAAACTAACATGTGTAAGTGGCATCCTGAGGTCAACCGTAATCATGTAGTTGACATAAATTACTATGTACTTGGACCTTGTGGCACAACTAAAGAGGCGGTAGGCGGTTTCTCCGGTTACTGCATAGACATTCTTGAAGTCGTCGGGCTTGAGACCATGCAAATTAATAGGGCGACCTTGACAAATGTTGTCTTAACAGATTTGCAGTTCAAGCATTTGCCACATTCACCTAAGTAGAGTGGCATCACCACAAACCCAGGCTTGACCCGCGTCCCCATGTCTTCTCCAATGTACAAATCATGTTACATATTGAATCAACAGGGTTAACATGACAATTGTCACACCCCAACCGATGGCGGAATCATCGGGGCGCGGCACTGAGCGAAACAAATTGTCTAGAAGTTTCCATAACAACTATAATTACCAATTATTTAAAGCAACATGTCCCATATCATGTCATAAAAGATAACATAATTATTACAGACAAGATCTAGTCAAATTGTTCTGTTCCGACAACTCAGATTTCAAAATACAGACAATTGTTTATTTGTTTCTAGACCTTTCCTAGCCTCAATTTCACAGCAAGCTAAGCACATAAGCATCCTAAGCACCTGTCACATACGTTAAAGTGAAAGTCAATACACATAGTATAAAGGTGAGCATACAAGTTTGATAGATATAACAGTGTTCGAAATCGTTACGCGTAACCAGCACGTACACAGTGTAAAATGAGGCATGTTAGTTATCGACATGAACCTATCGATACCAATGACCGCGGGTTAACTGCGCAAGGCAGTTTGTAATGCATGATCACCACTGTGACCCATGTATTTAATTGTCCTTAACAACCCCTGAGTGAACAGGTGCTGAGTCCAAACTATAGTACTATCGTTGCTAAGGCAGGTAGACAGCATTCCATGTGTAAACATAACAAACAAGCATTCATTAAGCCACGTATAACATGCAGTAACGGTTAGCGTTGAAATAGTGTTGCGTTGTGTGATTGATGTGATTTGAATATAGGTAACGTATGTAACACCCAAAAGTGTGGAAGCAAAAAGGGTTCGAGTATACTCACAACGATTGATGGATTGAAGGGAGCGCTAGAGAGTAAGATTAGCCTGATCAGAACGAGAGCATAACGATAAGCGGTGCGTAAAACAGAACAAAGTGTCAGTGGGTCGAACAGCAATCCGCTCGGATGGCAATCCGATCGGGTAGCCGGTCGTTTGAGTGACAATCTGCTCGGATGGTCGTCCGATCAGGTGACCTTTCGAGTGGATTGTTACTTCCTTTGGGAAGGATGTGTTTGTGTATGATGGCTTGTCTTTTGAAGTTTTCATTGTAGCATTTTGAAAACAGAGAAGTATCTCTACCTTTCAGGTCGATCGATCGAATGGTCGTTCGATCGGGCGACAATCCGATTGGTTGGGCACTTCAGTGAGAACAAGTTCACGGCAGTTTATCGCTCGATCGGATTGTAGTCCGATCGAGTGGCAATCCACTTGTATTGAACATGTTAAAAATTGTTTAAGTTGTTGAAGTCAGAACATTACATGGTCGAGGGACAATCCGATCGGGTGGTAATCCGATCGGACAACAGTTCGTTCAATGTTCACAACTTCAAATGTTTGAAATAAAATTTAAGTATGGGGCCAAGGTACAAGCCGATCGGGTGGCAACCCGATCGGGTGACAATCCGATCGGACAACAGTCCGATTGGGCGACACTCCAACCTGGTCGACCTGATCGTCTTCTTCCTTGGTTGTTTTGATAGTTTGTCGTTTTATCGAGATGATTTGATAACGTGCTGAACAACAGAAACCTCGTCCGTGCTTGGTGATCTGCTCGGACAGGAACCACCCAAATCCGACCAGTTAACTATCCGAGACGGTGTTTCATGCTCAACCCGAAATCGGTAATCTCGTGATTGTACGGGTCCTTAGATCTTGATCGAGTCTTAGATTGTACGGGTCCTTAGTCACGAGAGCACACCGGTTTGAGTTCAAGTATTTACCTCCTTCTACTTGATTCTCTCAAACCAGGGCTCTGATACCAACTTGTAACACCCTAACACGCTTTAACTGAAAAGACGCAGCGGAAATTCGTACTATAAAATTTCTTTCAATAAACACGTTTTTGACCTACTTGCAAGTTCATTATAAAATACCTTCTTACAACTAGATTATCTTTTGTACTCATTTACATAACAGAAGCATAACTTATAACTATCAATTTACGTAATCAAGTATTCCCGTACAATCTGACTTGTGACTCGGTCTTTGATCGCTACTCCTTGTGATGAAAATCTGTGATTCGTACTACCTGCACCCACCACATACAATCGAAACATTAGCATACATTATATACAAACAAGATTCTTAATCGTGTAGTCTCGATTCGTTCTATCCACATATTCTTTCCATCCCGTTATCTTTCTAGATATAATTATTCCATCCGGGTGTCTAATCCTTAGCGAACCTCGAAGGAGAACCTGCACCACGTTTCAATCTCGAGGCACACTGTTAATATCGTCAATACTTAAGAGTATTGAAACCACGTATGCATTACATACATAACTACGTACATACATACCTACACACATTCATACATACATTACTTCATACAAAAATACCTGCTCACATACTTACATACATACATACATACATACATTACTACATATAAACATACCTACTCACATACTTACATACATACATACATTACGGCGTACAACTTACCTACTTAGGTGCTTACATACATACATACATACATACACTAATACATACAAGCATACCTACTCACATACTTAATTCATTACCCCGCGTACACGCTCACACATCCCGAACTGAATCACATGTCATAAACGCTTTTAAAATATCTTTCAGATATGTTTCGGATCTTAAAAATGAGTTTCATACTCATCCGTAACTAACCAAGCCATTTGGTAGGGTTAAGGAACATTATAAAGACTTAACGAGGCTTGGAATGGGTTCACGGGGTCCGTGTTCGAGGAAAAACGAAGAAATTACATAAACAAAACAATTGCATCAGACCTCCACCGTAAGCTACGGTGGCTACCGTAGCTTACGGTGGCCCCGAAAACCTTACGGCAGCCTTAACCTGCCTTACGGCAGAAATAACATTCCCAGCACCCACCGTAGCTTACGGTGGGCACCGTAAGCTACGGTGAAGCCCAGTTCAGCCATCATTTTAAATACTAAAACTCGCGTAACTCGTTCGTTTTGCGTCCGAATCACTTGGAACTTGTTTCTAATTGTCCGTAAAACATTTCCCTACATCTTATACTAAGAATCCTTACCCCGGGTCCTTAATCTTTACAAACTTCATCATTGCTACCTTACTTATACATGATTATTCGACCCGTTTAATACCATCAATTTCCTTTGTTATAACAATTCCTTCGTTATACTAAAATAACACTTAACTTAAAACTCACAATCATTACATATCCCTTGCATGATTCTTATCCACACATATAAATATTAGAATTCTACATTTACACTAAGAAGTGAGTCGGGATCACTTACCTTAAGCGTTAGTGTCCATGCTTGCTCCCTCGCTTCCGCTTGACCCGTTAGCTTTCCATGCTTGGTCCGTGTTAGTGTGGTTCCTATTCTTTCATGCCGTCATGCCATAATAATGTTAGTATTCATACTCATTCATATTAACATACATTTTTCCAACTCTTATCTATATTGACTTTCACTAACGCGCATACGACATGATTTGTCAACCACATAGACCATATTAATAACATCATATTAATTTCATACATAATGTTGTACAACACATACAACTACACGATCACCTAGTCACATACACAATATACACAACCAATCTACACATACTTATGCTTTTATAACTCTACATTCGACAACCGCATTATTCAACATTCACTCAATCAAAATTATCATCTTACTTATGTACACAACATAACTCCAACATTATCACTAACAATAAACTACGCATTTCACATTCGTACACATTCATTCTTAATCACCATAAATCAAGCACATCAATTACATGGCGAGCATCACATCATTGGAGCATAAGGTACAAGTTCCTAATGCATGATTTTACCAAACCATACATTCAAATCCGAGTTTTCGTATGGACTCCACCTTAAACATACTTAACTTATTATTTTGTTAACGGCTACACCATAAGCACCTTCTATACATAATTACCCACAACCTTCATACAATTTCACAATTTTGCTCTCTTAGGCATTTCATCAAACACTTGGCGGGTGTACTACTAACAAAACATTATGTACAAGCATTCTTTGCATATTCTTACTAACTCATATCAAGATCATCAAATTTCCCCTAACCTCACCTAACTTTCATCCTAGATCAAGGTCATTAACAATAATCCACAATATCCAACTCATATATATATCAAAACTATGTTTGATTTAGCACATACTACATCATCATCTTCATAGCATTACTTCTACAAGTGGGTTTTTCACAAAAACCTCAAATAACATCAAAATCGTGTATAATTCGCATTCCATACTATATCCTTAACATATAATCATGCTTGATTTCACACAATTTAAAGGATTGATCATAACCCAATTCATATAAACATCATCAAATCCAATATTACAACTTACCGTATATTTATTAGGGCTAGATGGCCAAGGAATCAAGTTCATGCATTGGATTTGAGCCTAATTTCCTTGTCAATTTGAAGCTTTCTTGAGAACTAGGGTTTCACCCCTTTTTCTTCTTCCTGATCGTTCTCACGCACACACCCATCTAGTGTGTGAGATTTTGTTTTTAATTAAATTCAGATTCATATTTGGCAATCTTAGTCCCTCATGTTCTCTCTTATCTATTTGACCCCCAATGTTTTCCATTCTTAATTTATAGCTAGCACTATCTAATCAAGTTAGATAACTTGGTTATTAGTGAAATATCCCACTTAACCAATAAATCCTACTTACTTATGCCAACCTAATAAAATGTCCAAATAAAATATTTAGACCCGAGTTTTGGGGCGTTACAAATCTACCCCCCTTAAATGAGGTTTCGTCCCCGAAACCTTTCTCATTTCCATTAGTCACTAACATCTTTCCTTAGTCTATCAACACGACCACTGGTCCATCTTAGTAACAACCCTCTATATTTTAGAACCCATCTCGGAGTTCTTATTAGTGTCGCTTTCACTAATAGCGCTAGCTTCCAACCCATTCCTTAGCTATTGGTTCATTTATCATTTTAATACCCATGTATCATGTGCATTAGATATCTTTTTGTTCACCTCAACATTCTTATTACTTTCGTCAACTATACAACCTTATTTCAAAATTTATACACACACATATATGTCTAACTTTGACTGGTACCTCATCATGATAGGTAACTACCCGTCCTTGTTTCATAAATCATTCATACAACTGACTCATTCCTAATAAGCTCTTATTATCCATACTATACTTTCACATAACATTCTCATTTCCTTGACCGTTTGCAACAGGTCAATATTCATATTTATTTGAACTTGCACTAACACTTTCATTCATATGATCCGTTTATGACGGGTCTAATACCTTCATCTCATTTCTTAAAATTACATTCTATACGTATATCATATAACATTTAGTTCTTGTTTTGTTATCGCAACAAAACTATTAATTCATAGTCACCTATACATGTTTTAGCTACAAGGTTGACATCATTTTATATTTCTATAGTTACTTGTATCATACGTACCTTTACGTTACTTTCAAATTACCCCATTCATCTGACATTACAACTACCCTTAATTCCTGCATTACTTAATCTACTTAAGTAAACATGTCGTGCAAATTCATACATTGTTGACTTTTCAGAAAGTCAATCATCTTACCTACATACTTTCATCATATGATCATGTACTCATCTAAACCTAGTCGGCCACACCAATGATACTATTTACATTTCATAATCATGGTGAAAGACACACATGTACATAAGTACATGATCAACTAATTACATATATGCACCTGTATCACCATTTCAACTCATACTAACATATTCAAAATACTATAGTTGACAATCATATTCAAAAAAACTAAAAATTTGACATAATCTTAACACCATTCCTTACTAGTAAGTTCATATTTCTCATACTTTATCTTCAACTTACCTCATTTGTCCTACATTCTATTCTTCCCAATTCATGCATCACTAAAGTTGCCTACACAAGCGCATCATATAGGTTCTTCATACGAGAGTCTAACCCATACCCGAAGGTTTCGCTCATAACTTATAAAACGTAATTCTCAATGACATGGTTCTCTCCTTATGTTAATTATAAGGAATTAACCATTCCATACTATACCATACTCCTTTCACCACTCAATTTGCAGGGCGATTTCGATTTGCTAATTCATACTTATCCGTCATAAATTAAAACACTTTACTTACCTCGATTTCATTCCATACTACAACGATCTGTAAATCAGATCTGTCCACCTTCTTCACGAGTACTAGCCAGACCAGGCTAGATTCCATTCATCCATGTAATGTGCCTCCATTCGAACACATCCCTTCACCAATTCTGTTGGTTTCATCACACCAAAGATTCTAACATTACCATTAAGAAATTTAACAGGTAGTACTTTTCATTTCTCACACAAAACTTTTTCATTCTAGTTACTTAGTTCGCCAACCTTCATAATTTAATCTTTCAAGGCCAACTAACATTTCTTATTTATCGTATATGCATCGAGGTATACATTCGTACTTCTTTCCATTCATGCTTACTTACAAAATCATTCATTACGTTATTTCGGTACTCATGACCAAGCTTACCCTTTTTATTCATACTTAAATTATTGTCTGGGTCATAGCTCGCTCTACATTACGACTCCTATGGATCGATTACTAACACATTTAACACATAATAGATTTAAAAATTCTTTCTTTCATTTTAAAACTTAAGTTTGTGTGTGTCCATTACGATCATTCTTTTGTTCGTTTCTTTGCATTTACTCATAGAACTCGTTTGACATAACTACGGTCAATTATTGACACAATTATGATGTGGTCAAATTTTATATTTTATATGTTTTAAATCCGGTTTGCGGATTCAAATGTAACATCCATACCTTTTACTACTTCTATATTTTGAATCCGTCTAGCGGTTTCTAACCTACCATTCATACACTTTCTTCCTTCTACGATTTGATTCCGTCTCACAGATTCAAGCATATCATTCCTGCATTTCATTCCTTGAATCCGTCTCGCGGATTCACACATTCCATTCATACTTTCATTCCTGAAAGTCTTACATTTCTTTTCACCCCTCCCCCACGTCCACCTACTACCTAATTCTAACGGACATACCTGTAATAATTATCACGGTCTCACGAACGTCATATGTTTCTTGTGTACTGGCCAGGTACACATTCCACATACTAGTTTCGTGCCTTCGCGTAATCGCCACCTTATGTCCGCAGAATTAAGTTTCGGCACGTGTAACATTATCAAAACTTCCTTACTCTGTCATTATTATGTTTCATTTGAAATTTTCTTTTACTTGCTTAATCACACCATTTCATGCACCAATAAGTTAAATCTACGTACCTCGGTCAATATGTCATATTATATACCTTGGTGCCGGCGCTAGACCGCATTTACAAATCATCCCTTCCAAGCAGTCATACTGACCTTACACATAACACACTGTTAGTTATCTTCGAATACATACTTAAACACATACTTACCTTGGCTTCTATCCTTAGATCTTGATCGAGTCTTAGATTGTACGGGTCCTTAGTCACGAGAGCACACCGGTTTGAGTTCAAGTATTTACCTCCTTCTACTTGATTCTCTCAAACCAGGGCTCTGATACCAACTTGTAACACCCTAACACGCTTTAACTGAAAAGACGCAGCGGAAATTCGTACTATAAAATTTCTTTCAATAAACACGTTTTTGACCTACTTGCAAGTTCATTATAAAATACCTTCTTACAACTAGATTATCTTTTGTACTCATTTACATAACAGAAGCATAACTTATAACTATCAATTTACGTAATCAAGTATTCCCGTACAATCTGACTTGTGACTCGGTCTTTGATCGCTACTCCTTGTGATGAAAATCTGTGATTCGTACTACCTGCACCCACCACATACAATCGAAACATTAGCATACATTATATACAAACAAGATTCTTAATCGTGTAGTCTCGATTCGTTCTATCCACATATTCTTTCCATCCCGTTATCTTTCTAGATATAATTATTCCATCCGGGTGTCTAATCCTTAGCGAACCTCGAAGGAGAACCTGCACCACGTTTCAATCTCGAGGCACACTGTTAATATCGTCAATACTTAAGAGTATTGAAACCACGTATGCATTACATACATAACTACGTACATACATACCTACACACATTCATACATACATTACTTCATACAAAAATACCTGCTCACATACTTACATACATACATACATACATACATACATTACTACATATAAACATACCTACTCACATACTTACATACATACATACATTACGGCGTACAACTTACCTACTTAGGTGCTTACATACATACATACATACATACACTAATACATACAAGCATACCTACTCACATACTTAATTCATTACCCCGCGTACACGCTCACACATCCCGAACTGAATCACATGTCATAAACGCTTTTAAAATATCTTTCAGATATGTTTCGGATCTTAAAAATGAGTTTCATACTCATCCGTAACTAACCAAGCCATTTGGTAGGGTTAAGGAACATTATAAAGACTTAACGAGGCTTGGAATGGGTTCACGGGGTCCGTGTTCGAGGAAAAACGAAGAAATTACATAAACAAAACAATTGCATCAGACCTCCACCGTAAGCTACGGTGGCTACCGTAGCTTACGGTGGCCCCC
Organism: Helianthus annuus; assembly: GCF_002127325.2. Lineage (NCBI taxonomy): Eukaryota > Viridiplantae > Streptophyta > Magnoliopsida > Asterales > Asteraceae > Helianthus > Helianthus annuus. The sequence continues at coordinate 144,673,405 of NC_035449.2, forward strand.
AAAACCTTACGGCAGCCTTAACCTGCCTTACGGCAGAAATAACATTCCCAGCACCCACCGTAGCTTACGGTGGGCACCGTAAGCTACGGTGATGCCCAGTTCAGCCATCATTTTAAATACTAAAACTCGCGTAACTCGTTCGTTTTGCGTCCGAATCACTTGGAACTTGTTTCTAATTGTCCGTAAAACATTTCCCTACATCTTATACTAAGAATCCTTACCCCGGGTCCTTAATCTTTACAAACTTCATCATTGCTACCTTACTTATACATGATTATTCGACCCGTTTAATACCATCAATTTCCTTTGTTATAACAATTCCTTCGTTATACTAAAATAACACTTAACTTAAAACTCACAATCATTACATATCCCTTGCATGATTCTTATCCACACATATAAATATTAGAATTCTACATTTACACTAAGAAGTGAGTCGGGATCACTTACCTTAAGCGTTAGTGTCCATGCTTGCTCCCTCGCTTCCGCTTGACCCGTTAGCTTTCCATGCTTGGTCCGTGTTAGTGTGGTTCCTATTCTTTCATGCCGTCATGCCATAATAATGTTAGTATTCATACTCATTCATATTAACATACATTTTTCCAACTCTTATCTATATTGACTTTCACTAACGCGCATACGACATGATTTGTCAACCACATAGACCATATTAATAACATCATATTAATTTCATACATAATGTTGTACAACACATACAACTACACGATCACCTAGTCACATACACAATATACACAACCAATCTACACATACTTATGCTTTTATAACTCTACATTCGACAACCGCATTATTCAACATTCACTCAATCAAAATTATCATCTTACTTATGTACACAACATAACTCCAACATTATCACTAACAATAAACTACGCATTTCACATTCGTACACATTCATTCTTAATCACCATAAATCAAGCACATCAATTACATGGCGAGCATCACATCATTGGAGCATAAGGTACAAGTTCCTAATGCATGATTTTACCAAACCATACATTCAAATCCGAGTTTTCGTATGGACTCCACCTTAAACATACTTAACTTATTATTTTGTTAACGGCTACACCATAAGCACCTTCTATACATAATTACCCACAACCTTCATACAATTTCACAATTTTGCTCTCTTAGGCATTTCATCAAACACTTGGCGGGTGTACTACTAACAAAACATTATGTACAAGCATTCTTTGCATATTCTTACTAACTCATATCAAGATCATCAAATTTCCCCTAACCTCACCTAACTTTCATCCTAGATCAAGGTCATTAACAATAATCCACAATATCTAACTCATATATATATATATCAAAACTATGTTTGATTTAGCACATACTACATCATCATCTTCATAGCATTACTTCTACAAGTGGGTTTTTCACAAAAACCTCAAATAACATCAAAATCGTGTATAATTCGCATTCCATACTATATCCTTAACATATAATCATGCTTGATTTCACACAATTTAAAGGATTGATCATAACCCAATTCATATAAACATCATCAAATCCAAAATTACAACTTACCGTATATTTGTTAGGGCTAGATGGCCAAGGAATCAAGTTCATGCATTGGATTTGAGCCTAATTTCCTTGTCAATTTGAAGCTTTCTTGAGAACTAGGGTTTCACCCCTTTTTCTTCTTCCTGATCGTTCTCACGCACACACCCATCTAGTGTGTGTGAGATTTTGTTTTTAATTAAATTCAGATTCATATTTGGCAATCTTAGTCCCTCATGTTCTCTCTTATCTATTTGACCCCCAATGTTTTCCATTCTTAATTTATAGCTAGCACTATCTAATCAAGTTAGAGAACTTGGTTATTAGTGAAATATCCCACTTAACCAATAAATCCTACTTACTTATGCCAACCTAATAAAATGTCCAAATAAAATATTTAGACCCGAGTTTTGGGGCGTTACAAATCATCCTTAATTGACTTGCGTCCAAGGTCTGCGATTTGATTGCGATTGAGTTTCGATTGTGTTTCGATTAATCACCTCAACATAAGCATAAATAAACATGCACAAACAACACATAAGGCACACACACACATAAAACAATATCCAGAACGCGTAATTCGAGTTACGAGCGCGATTGCGGTAAGCGATAAGCGATCAATCATGCGATAAACATCGAATAAACCTCGATTGTAAATAAGTACTCCACATAATACAACTAACGTAAACAGTTACATAGACTAACTACAAGTCAAAGAAGTCAAAACAGGAATTGAGCAAGGAGTGACAGTTCCTAATTAGCAATCTTTTCTTCCTTTGACTTCAATCTTGACTTTGACTTCAACTTTGACTTTCGAAACACGGGGTGTTACAACAATTGTCCCTATTAAACTGGGCAAATGTATCTGGAATGTGCAATGACAAAAACAATTGTAAATTTAGCAACCAAAGCTAAATAGTCCCAAGTTCGACGATCAAAACAAAACTCGTCATGAAAAATAGTCATTAGTTTTTGAAAAAGCAAAAAAAAAAAAATAACAATTAGGTTGGAAAATGATCACAAAATAGAGATCACATTAAAAACCAAAAATTCAAAGATCCCAGACCTTACAATGAAATAAGCACAATATACAACTAACTCATGTGCAATAAAGGCCTGAAGCCAAAGTTACAAATGGGTAAAGCCTAAGTATGTTGTAAATTATACTTATATATAATATAATATAATTGAAATTAAAATAATAGGTGAATAATCTATGTTGCTGAAGTAATTCCTTTATTGATGTTCAGTAAAACAATGTGTTTTTATGTTTGGTAAACCGGTTATAAGATATAACGCGTGGTATAGTTTATCATCATTGCATAAGTGTTCATAGTCTGATTGAATTTGGAGATTTTTCAAAGATTTTAAGTAATTAGAAATAATGTTTTGTAGTAACAAAAGTTTTCTAGTAACGTCGTATGAGAAACAAGTTTTGGTATGTGTCCTAATAATGTTCTGGCTACCATTAATATAAGCATATTAATCATCTTTTAAATGTTCTTGAAACCTTTTCAGGAGTCACAACGATTTGAAGTAGCCACCAACTAAAAGGTCATGACCATTTAAGTTTGAACTATTACCATTTGACAGTCTCAACCATCAATAGGTGAGACTGATCGGTGCAACCCTTGAATCGAACCACATATATTGGTTGCTATATAGTTCTATGTTTATCGAACCAAATATATTGGTTGCTACATAGTTCTATGTTTATATTTTTTCCTAAGATATAACTGAAATTTCACATTTGTATTTTATTTGCATTTTGAAATTATTCTCAACAAAGATTATGCGCTCTTTCAGGGCCCCTAAAACGCTATTGAGTTTATTTGGGTTAAATGAGAATTAGGTTATTTGTTTATATTGGCCTAAACCAAACACGATAAGTTAATAGGTTTTTAAACATATTGGGTTCATGTATCAAGCCAGTGCAAAAGTCTTGGATGATCAATTTAATAAGTTGTTATGGGCATCATATCATGGCTTTCGTCGACATCCACCACCAAAAAATATTTCATATCACTTGGGGTCATAGAGTTCGTCATGCACCTTGAGATCTTGCATCTATTGACTAACTACTATCTGCCTTATGCACATGAACATATTTGTTAACGATCAAAAGATCCAATGATAACCAGTAAAGAGTATGGCAAAAACAACAAGCCATGGGTGAGTTGCGTGGTGGTCGAAAACAGAGAGAATAAGAAAAACACTACCGACGTCTAAAAATTTAAAATAAGGAAGTGATCATAGGTACTCTTTAGTTGTCATCCTTTCCAACCCTGTTGCTCTAACTTTTCTTGTAACATCCTGAATTTCCCCACAAAGATATTTTAGCATCTTGTTGCAACGAGATTTCCGTTAATGGAGTGCCAAATGACGGGATGGTGATTATTGTGATTTAAACGATTCATGGTGACCTGATCACGATTATTTAAAAGTGGAATTATGTAACTTTGGTTAAAAGGCGAATAAAGGTAAAAACCGGTAGGAGATGGATGTAAACTAGGTGGTTAAATCACACAGAGAACCTTAAGATCGGAAAAATTCGATCCTAGTGAGTTCATGTTAGGATTTTATGGTTTACTTTAATCAAATTGTGGATGGGAGTTTGGGTAATAGTTAGAGGGGGTAATCCTAGTGAGTTCATGATAGCGTTTTATGGTTGCTTTTAAAATTATATGGGTTGTTTGGTTAAGATATTTTAACTAAATGGGTCACAATGGGTCACTTGAAATTTCATCTTGTTATTTTTGGTCAAAGCGGGTCGACAACATTAAAGAAATGGGTCGATGTGGGTTTCGAGCCGGCACAAGTATCCGCACGAGATGGGTTACGGCACGAAACAGGTTTTGGATCGGAATGGGTTCAATTCAAATTGAGTTTCGGGCTGAGACGGGTTTCGGCACGACGTAGGTTTTGGATCGGAACGGGGTCGGTTCGGGACGGGTTTTGGGCCGACACGGGTTTCTGCACGGGACGGGTTTCGAATTGCAACGGGTTTTGGGCCGACACGAGTTTCTGCACGAGACGAGTTTCGGGTCGGGACGAGTTTCGTACCGTTTCGACGCGCACCGTTCCGACGCGCACCATTTCAATGCGTACCCTTTCGACGCGAACCGTTTCGACCCGTACCGTTTCGACAGGAACTGTTTCGACCCACACAGTTGCAACATATAAATTACATCAAATAAGGCATAAAACTAACCCTTTTTAAGTACTAATGTTGGAAAAAGAGTGTTTTTGTCTTCCTTTTGTATTTTCAGGATGAAATGAGCTCAAAGTCACAAAAGAAGCAAAAAGACAGCCAATTCTAACACAAATACAAGAAAATGAATAAAAGTAGACTGCCCGAACCCTCAACGGCATCTTCCCAAGCAAAGAAGAGAAAACAGAAGCCTGAACACGCCCCGTGCTGAGCCAGCACGGGGCCGTGCCCAAGAAGCAGCAGAAAAGACAAACCTGTAGAAGCTTCTATTGCCCACCACGGGGCCGTGTCCAGTGAGCACGGGGGCGTGGCGAAAGTACAGCAGGCGCATTAATTGTAATTGCGAATTACAATTAATGAAGAGAGATAGTGTCAGACGGGCACGGGGGCGTGTCCAGCGGACACGGGGCCGTGCCCAGCCTTCTGTTCAGCCTATAAATAGGAGTGCTTGGCTTCATTCCAATCCATCCCTTGGCACACCACCTCTCTCACACTTCATCCACCACCCACCACCACCATAACACCATCATCCACCACCATCATCCATTGTCCATCGTAGAGTGTGTGAGTCGTCTCGGGATCCAAGATTGATCGTAAGAGTTCTTGACAATCAAGGCCATGTTTGCCTAAGTCTCTTACATCACTTGGTGAAGACAAGTGTTTAGTATAATGCTTTTTATTTTTAATCTTTTGCACTTTTTATTTGGTTTTGTATTAATGACTTTAATAACTAGTTACTTATGTTGAAGGTGATCTTTCCTTATCGTTTGTCCGTGGTGTCTTGGCATTATTTTACTGTCTATATAAAATAAAAGATTTTCACCATTCATATCTCCACGGTCTATATGGAGGTATGCTGGCTACCTGGTCGGGGGTTAAGGGAACGGTTTGGTAAGGGTTTTGCCCTTGTTCAGCGTTTAGAGGTCCTGCAAGGGACCTGGGTCAAATTTAGTAGGATCTCCTTCAATGCCCATAGGTATTGGATGGCGGGGATCCAAACTCTTTGACCCCCTCATAAGTTAACTACTATTAATACTATAACCCGGCTATTTAGGACTGTATCCCTGCTGACTCAGACTACTTAGTCGAGGGTAACGTCACCGCCAAAAGCGGGGCCTACCATAATTTGCATTAATAACTTAATTCATTATCTTCCAATAATCCAACCTTTTAGGATTTTATCCTTGCTGACTCAAACTACTGGGTTGAGGGTAACGTCGCCTTCAAAAGAGAGGCCTACTACAATAACTAAGATAATCTCTTAAACAAGTGCAAAAGTGCGAAAATAATCAAAGGTTATACTAATACACGAGTCGGATCCAAGTGATTCATCTTGTCTATCTGTTTTTATTTATTTTTATTTTTCAGCATTTAGTTAGTTTTTATTTTCTTAGTTTAAAATCATTTTTCTAACTTTTTGATTTGATTAGACGTTGAGGATAAACCGGTATTAAAAGCTCTTGTGTCCTTGGACGACCTCGGTATCTTACCAACACTATACTACGTCCACGATGGGTGCACTTGCCCATATGTGTGTTTAGTGTTAGTAAATATCGTGTTTTATAAATTTAAAACTTGGCTAAAGGTGTAAAAAAGGGCTTAATTATATTATAAAAATATATTACACTACACACGCATCAAGTTTTTGGCGCCGTTGCCGGGGACACAAGGATTTTAAGAAAGTTAGGAATCAACGGCTTAATCATATTTTTATTTTTCTTTTTAATTTTTTTTAGGATTTTCTTAGTTTTTCAGCTTCTGCAGAGCTCAGCACGGGCCGTGCCTGGTCGGACACGGGCCGTGCCCAGCATCGTTACTGGCAGTTTTTAGTTTTCCAAGTTACAGAAGGCTGACCACGGGGCCGTGTCGGTGTAACACGGGGCCGTGTCCAACTTCCAGTAACTGGGATCTGGAAAAACAATCACTGCAACTCCGACCACGGGCCGTGTTCACTGAACACGGGGCCGTGGTGAACCTTCTGACCAGCATTCTTTTCTGTTTTTATTGCAGGACTTGGAACCCGACGCCAATCTTACATAGTGTATGAGCTCCAGTTCTAATAAGGACATAAAAGAACCTCTAGAAGAACCCGAACGCTTTCTCAGAAAAAGATTAAAAGCTAAAAACCAAGGGAAGGTTTCGGATGATCCACCTCAAATGGCGGACCAACGTACCTTCATGGATTATCTACGACCCACCGTAGGTAACCTAGGCGCCGCTATCAATGCTCCGAATGTTGAATCTAATAACTTCGAACTTCGGCCACATCTGATACAAATGCTCCAAAACTCCGCAACCTTCCATGGGCTTGCGGACGAGGATCCTCATCTACATATTACTAATTTCTTAGAAATATGTGATACCTTTCGGATCAACGGAGCATCAAATGACGCCATCCGCCTCCGAATGTTTCCTTTCTCACTAAAAGACCGAGCAAAAGCTTGGCTCAACGCCCTCCCAGCTGGATCGGTAAACACCTGGGATGAACTAGCCCAAAAATTTCTATATAAGTATTTCCCTCCCGCTAAAACTGCTAAATTAATGACTGAAATTAATACATATTCACAAGAGGACGGGGAATCCTTATATGAAACTTGGGAAAGGTTCAAGGAGTTATTACGCAGGTGTCCACATCACGGCCTTGCGATATGGCAACAAGTATCCACTTTCTATAATGGATTGTTGCCACACACAAGGCAGACACATGATTCTAGCTCCGGGGGACTTTTAGGTAATCGACGCCCGCATGAAATATATAACCAAATTGAGGAAATTGCTCAAACCAATTTTCAATGGCACACCCCCCGAGGCAATAAAACTATTGCCCCGGGCGCCCATAAGGTCGATGAAAGCACCTCTTTACAAGCCCAAATCGAGGCACTTTCTTCAAAAATAAAAAAATTGGAAATGACAAAAACAGTCTCGGTTATGGCTTGTGAAGGGTGTGGTGGGTCACATGAAAATTGGAGTTGTATGAAAGAAACGGACGATCAACAAGAAATGGTAAACTACATTGATAATAGACCTAGGCCGTCGGGTCCCCCAACGGGAACTTACAACCAAGGATGGCGAAACCACCCAAACCTTGGTTGGAGAGAACCCGGCAATAGTAGTAACCAACAAACCCAACGAACAAACTTTCAGCAACCAAGAAATGAGTCACAAAATTTCACTCAACAACAAAGTGGACGAGAAAGGCTTGAAGATACTGTATCTCGCCTCATCTCCGACACTGAAAAGAAAAACTCGGAAAGATTTCTACAATTAGAATCAAATTTTAGAAATCAACAAGCTAGTATTCAAAACATAGAAAAACAATTAAATCAAATAGCTCAAAATTTTGCCGAGAGACCGCAAGGCGCATTACCTAGCAATACCGAAACAAACCCAAAAGCGCAAGTTCACCTCATCACGCTACGAAACCGCACCGTAGGGCCTACAGAAGCACCGCCACCAACAGAAGAAACGGTACCCACACCTCTGCAGGAAAAGAACTCCCCTCCATCGCCAGAACCTACCAAGGCTCCTCGAGTTCCGTACCCCGATAGGTTAATTCGTCAAAAGACCAATGAGCAATTCGCGAAGTTCGAAAGTCTATTAAAGCAATTGCATGTCAATATTCCTTTTATTGAGGTCCTAACCCAAATGCCAAAATACTCTAAGTTCATGAGGGACTTCCTCACTCATAAAAAGAAAATTGAAAATTTGCAATTAGTCAATTTAGGCGAAGAATGCTCTACCCTCGTACTCAATAAACTTCCTCAAAAGAAAATCGATCCTGGAAGCTTCACGATTCCCTGCTCAATAGGGGAGTCCCCCGTTCGTAATGCCCTAGCCGACCTTGGAGCTAGCATTAACCTCATGCCCTCATCAATGTTTAAAAGACTCGGCCTGGGAACCACGAGTCCTACAAAAATGAGCATACAACTCGCTGATCGATCCATCAAATTCCCGCAAGGTGTCATTGAAAATGTCTTGGTAAAGGTAGACAGATTCATCTATCCAGCCGACTTTGTCATACTCGATATGGAGGAAGACACCGAGGTCCCCCTCATACTAGGGAGACCATTTCTTGCCACCGCACAAGCAGTGGTAGATATGAATGACGGAACACTCACCTTGAGGTATGGGGATGATGAAGTAAAATTCGGGGTTGGGAAGAGAATAGAGGACGACGACCCGGTCAACTACATGAAGGTTATTGATTCGAGCTTGGATGCTGCTCTCCGACGGTGTAACATGGGACGCAAAGCATCCCACTCAGAAAATATATAACCTCACATTGGGTCTAGCCAAGGACCCTTATAAACGTGGCGCACCACGGAGGCATTCCGCGGAACTATCCTTAGTTTAATTTAATCTTTTAGTTTTAATTTGCAGGAATAAAACACACTAGTGGTAATGGATGAAAAAAAGGAACGAGAAAAATGGCCCCATGCACAAAGAACGAGGCAACCCGACACAAATTTCCTTTACAGAAGGCTCAACACGGGCCTTGCTCAACCAACACGGCCCCGTGCTGAGCCACCTGCAGAAAAATCGCCCAGTTCAGGTAACTGGACACGGGCCGTGTTCACCAGACACGCCCCCGTGTCCAGGCTTCTGTCTCATTTCTTTAATTTCTGTTACTGGCACCTGACCACGGGGCCGTGTCCGGTCCCCACGGGGCCGTGTCCAGACTGCCAGTAACATAAATCTTTGCTTTTTAACACCACATTACACATCCAATCAACCTAAAAATTTATTTTTGGGACACATTGAGGAAAATGTGTAATTTAAGTGTGGGGGGGGGGGGAAGCTAACACTTTGAAATTTTGCAAGTCCTAACAACAAGCCTTACACAAAACTCTATTGGAACCGCTAAACACCCCAAATTTTTTCAAAAATTTTCATTTTTTCTTACTTGTCTAAAGTTTAAGTTGGGAATCACAAGATTAATAAGGTTATATTTTTATAAAATTTACAACCGAAAGCGTCGTGATAACAAGAACCAACATAAGAAAACTATGAAACGGCATAACAAGTCTAGTTAAAATTTGATTATAAATACTTGATCACATTAAAAACCCATTCTCACAAAAGTGAGTTTTGAGCCTTTATTGAGCATACAAATTTACATCTTTAGACTAAATGCTCATTTTTCGTTTCTTGTGTGAATAGCCGCTTGGTTCTTACAACTCTAGAACTTGCCACGACGATTCATTCCCGGTCCTTACCAACTTAAACCCAAGTAAGTAAATGATGGAGGCATTAGGACTAACCATTTTTCTTTCTACACCATTATTTTTCATTTTTTTTACCACCTACCCAAAATCCCCCTAGTTAACCCCTTTGAGCCTAAACCTTTCGTTTCTTTACCCTAAACCCTTTTTACCCACCAAAAACCCTTTTTATTTTTCACCCCTTATTTTAGTAACAAGCTCGGTTTTTCGCAAGCTCGTTCTTTTATGTGACTAAAAAAAAAATTATATGATGATGAAGTTGAAAACAAACAAAGCTATACAAACAAAAGCTTGTTTGGAGAAATACTTCAAAATAAAAAGTCACTAAAAATTGTGTTACGAAAACCGACGCTTTTTACGCTTTTCGCCCTTTTACTAACCACTAACCCAACCACCCACCTTTAGCCCAAGCCTAACCCTTCACCCAAAAAGTCCTCTTGATATTTACAAAGGTATAAAGTTAAAAAGGAGGAGGATTGATTGCTTGGCAAGCCTATGGAAGGCGTAAGCTCCATGCCGCTCTCGAGTGATTCACTAAAAAAATACACCTTCGGCCGAGTGTTGAGTGATTTCTCCCGTGAGGTATGTGAACTTGTATATAAATAAAATTTTAAAAAGGCATGTTATGCCCAAATAAGTAATTTATCCTATGAAGCGTTCTAAATAAATCATAACGAATAGGATTGTAAATAAATAAAAATAAAACCCAAAAAGATCTTGGATTCCCGACACTCTATGACAAGCCAAAAACCTTCTTTTCTACCTATTCCATTTGGGAGTGTAAGCCACATTTAAAGAGTTTTGCTTGAGGACAAGCAAAAGTTCAAGTGTGGGGGTATTTGATGTGTGTAAAATGCAACATATAAATTACATCAAATAAGGCATAAAACTAACCCTTTTTAATTACTAATGTTGGAAAAAGAGTGTTTTTGTCTTCCTTTTGTATTTTCAGGATGAAATGAGCTCAAAGTCACAAAAGAAGCAAAAAGACAGCCAATTCTAACACAAATACAAGAAAAGGAATAAAAGTAGACTGCCCGAACCCTCAACGGCATCTTCCCAAGCAAAGAAGAGAAAACAGAAGCCTGAACACGCCCCGTGCTCAGCCAGCACGGGGCCGTGCCCAAGAAGCAGCAGAAAAGACAAACCTGTAGAAGCTTCTATTGCCCACCACGGGGCCGTGTCCAGTGAGCACGGGGGCGTGGCGAAAGTACAGCAGGCGCATTAATTATAATTGCGAATTACAATTAATGAAGAGAGATAGTGTCAGACGGGCACGGGGGCGTGTCCAGCGGACACGGGGCCGTGCCCAGCCTTCTGTTCAGCCTATAAATAGGAGTGCTTGGCTTCATTCCAATCCATCCCTTGGCACACCACCTCTCTCACACTTCATCCACCACCCACCACCACCATAACACCATCATCCACCACCATCATCCATTGTCCATCGTAGAGTGTGTGAGTCGTCTCGGGATCCAAGATTGATCGTAAGAGTTCTTGACAATCATGGCCATGTTTGCCTAAGTCTCTTACATCACTTGGTGAAGACAAGTGTTTAGTATAATACTTTTTATTTTTAATCTTTTGCACTTTTTATTTGGTTTTGTATTAATGACTTTAATAACTAGTTACTTATGTTGAAGGTGATATTTCCTTATCGTTTGTCCGTGGTGTCTTGGCATTATTTTACTGTCTATATAAAATAAAAGATTTTCACCATTCATATCTCCACGGTCTATATGGAGGTATGTTGGCTACCTGGTCGGGGGTTAAGGGAACGGTTTGGTAAGGGTCTTGCCCTTGTTCAGCGTTTAGAGGTCCTGCAAGGGACCTGGGTCAAATTTAGTAGGATCTCCTTCAATGCCCATAGGTATTGGATGGCGGGGATCCAAACTCTTTGACCCCTCATAAGTTAACTACTATTAATACTATAACCCGGCTATTTAGGACTGTATCCCTGCTGACTCAGACTACTTAGTCGAGGGTAACGTCACCGCCAAAAGCGGGGCCTACCATAATTTGCATTAATAACTTAATTCATTATCTTCCAATAATCCAACCTTTTAGGATTGTATCCTTGCTGACTCAAACTACTGGGTTGAGGGTAACGTCGCCTTCAAAAGAAAGGCCTACTACAATAACTAAGATAATCTCTTAAACAAGTGCAAAAGTGCGAAAATAATCAAAGGTTATACTAATACACGAGTCGGATCCAAGTGATTCATCTTGTCTATCTGTTTTTATTTATTTTTATTTTTCAGCATTTAATTAGTTTTTATTTTCTTAGTTTAAAATCATTTTTCTAACTTTTTGATTTGATTAGACGTTGAGGATAAACCGGTATTAAAAGCTCTTGTGTCCTTGGACGACCTCGGTATCTTACCAACACTATACTACGTCCACGATGGGTGCACTTGCCCATATGTGTGTTTAGTGTTAGTAAATATCGTGTTTTATAAATTTAAAACTTGGCTAAAGGTGTAAAAAAGGGCTTAATTATATTATAAAAATATATTACACTACACACGCATCAACGATACGTAGTTTTTTCGTGTCATTTGATTCCATATAGACTGTATAATCTTATACCATTGATATATAGGGTGTCAAAACAAAATTTTAGGATGTAAAAGTGTTTCTGGTCATTGAGAATTGTTCGTATCTCCATTGAACTGTGAATGCCATTTAAATAGGGATCAAGGATACAAAGATAATTACAAAATATTTGAATATATATCCCTATCTAATACCACTATAAGTATCTCTAAACATATTATTATTTACGGTATCTAATAGTCCCCCGCAGTTGAAGCGTGATGAAGATGAACGCGTAAACTGGATCTAAAATCTTCAAAGAGAGTTCGGGGAAGACCTTTGGTGAAGATATCTGCAAACTGAGATGTTGAGGGCACATGGAGAACTTTGACATGACCAATTTGTACTTTTTCACGAACAAAATGAATATCCATTTCAACATGCTTTGTACATTGATGCTGAACAGGATTTGATGAAAGGTATACTGCAGAGATGTTATCACAATAAACAACCGACGCCTTAGAAAGTGGAACACGCAACTCTAAAAGGAGGTTCATGAGCCAGCTAGTTTCTGCAACCGCATTAGCCACCCCCCGATATTCAGCCTCCGCACTAGAACGTGACATAACATTTTGTCTTTTTGAAGACCAAGATATTAAGTTATCTCCTAGGAAAATGCAATAACCAGAAGTAGATCTACGAGAATCCGGACATCCACCCCAATCCGCATCTGTGTACGCAACAAGAGATGACGAGGAGGATGCCGTCAAGTGTAAGCCGAAGCCAATAGTTCCTTGGAGATAACGAATTATCCATTTCGAAAAATTAAAATGTGGTTCCCGAGGCGCATGCATGAATAAGCAAGCCTGTTGAACTGCGTACGTAATATCGGGGCGGGTAAATGTAAGATACTGAAGTGCTCCTGCTAAGCATCGGTATAGTGTGGCATCTGGAATGAGGGTACCTTCATCAACACTAAGTTTAGAACATGTATCACATGGTGTTGAACAAGGTTTGCAACCTGTCATGTTAGCCCGATGCAAAATATCTCTGGTATATTGTTCCTGAGATAAGAATAAACCATGTGAGTCACGTTTAACCGAAATTCCCAAAAAATGGTGTAGAGGCCCTAAGTCCGTCATGGCAAACTCCCGAGATAACATAGAGATGATCGACGAAAGTGTATACGAATCCAATGTTGTAATGACAATGCCGTCGACATATAATAATATATAAGCCAATGACGAGCCTCGCTGAAAACTAAAAAGTGACGAATCACATATGCTGTTGCGAAAACCATGTGACAGTAGATGGTTTGAAAACCTGGTGTACCAGGCCCTTGGTGCCTGTTTTACCCCATATAAAGACCGTTTTAATCGACAAACATAATCCGGTCGTTGTTTATCAACAAATCCTGGTGGCTGATGCATAAAAACCGTTTCTTCCAAATAACCATGCAAAAAGGCGTTTTTGACATCTAGCTGGTGGATTGGCCATTTGCGAGAAACCGCTAAACTCAAAACGGTTCAGATGGATGCTGGTTTGACTACGGCACTGAAAGTATCGTGACAATCAATGCCGACCGTTTGAGAATTACCGTTAGCCACAAGGCGTGCCTTGTAGCGCTCTAGCGTGCCATCGGATTTGAACTTATGTCGAAACAGCCACATGCAACGAACAATTGGTAGCCCGGTTGGCCGTGGTACCAACTCCCATGTCTGATTAACCTGCAAAGCATTAAACTCATTGTATATAGCCTTTTGCCAACTTGGATCATAAGGGCTTTAAGGTGGGACGTTGGAATAGGCGATATAGCATTAGACTGGGCGGTAAGGTTAAATTTTGGGTTCGGTTTTGTGATGCCCGACTTGGACCGAGTGGTCATATGATGGGTCGGTATAACAGTGGGCTGTTGTTGTTGGCTGGGTAGTTGTTGGGCCGACCGAGAAGTAGATGCTGTGGGCTGGTCATTAATTGGGGACGGTGGGGTATTAGCTGGGTTGGGAGTTTGAGAGTGGGCCGTTGAGTGTGGGCTAGGAGGGTTGGAATTATTATAGTTGTTAGGTGGGCCAAGTTGAGCAAAGTGAGGTAGTGGCTGTTGAGGAAAAAAACAAACAGTCATCCTCGTCAAAAAATTATATGCATCCGGTGGAACGGGATCGTTTGATGGGAAATCAAGTTCATTAAAAACGACGTGCCTGGAAATGTGAACTCGACCGGTGAGCGGGTCTAAGCACCTGTACCCTCGAAAGTTAGCAGGATACCCCAAAAAGATACAACGTATAGACCTGGAAGAGAGTTTATGAGGCTGAGTGGCAGATGTGTTTGGATAACATGCGCACCCAAAAACTCGTAAATGGTCATACGTGGGATGTCGTTGATAAAAGGCAAAGGCGGGGGTGAGATGGTTCAATTTTGTTGTAGGTAAAATATTGTGAAGGTAAGCAGCACAGTGAAGTGCCTCTACCCTGTAAATGGGTGGAAGACTGGCTTGGGTTAGGAGAGCCCGGATGATATTGTTGAGACGTCTAATCATCTGTTCAGCTTTGCCATTTTGTGGGGAGGTTTGGGGGCAAGAGAAACAGAGAACCATACCGTGTTGGGTGGCAAAATTTTTGAAATGGTGATAGTTGAATTATGCTCCTGCCATCCTTGATTCAAAGAAAAACCTCCTCGACCTCTGTAGCCCCTGCCGCGACCCCGGTTTCCACGACCCCGACCTCTGGGTCTGTTCGGATTATAATACGATGATGGTGGGTAGCAGGTAGCATCAGGTGGGTTTGGCTGAGGGACGGTTTAGGTGGTGTTCGAGGGTGGCGGTGGTTGTTCGGTAGTAGTCGCAGCCGGTGTAGCGGGCGACACGAGAACCGTGGTGTTGGAATTCTGCCTTGCCTGTTGCCTTTGCTGTTCTTTTTGTAAACTGTGGCGAGCGTCATCCCAAGACGGAGAGGTCTGGTTAATGAGAGCCGCAGTGACATCGTACTCGGACGGTAGCCCTCGTACGAGTTGCATTACGAGACGGGGTTCACTAACAGGGAAGCCTACGTCGCCGAGTTGATCGGCTAAATCTTTCAACTTCTGGCAATAGTCGTCTAATGAAGCACAAGACCCGGGGGTAAGATTGGTGAAGTCGTGTTCCAACGTTGTAGCGCGCGAGCCTTTGTTGTTCAAAAAAATTCATTCAAGCTTTAGCCAGACATAGCTGGCCGATGCATCGGTTTCAAGGACCCTGATTAAATATTCATCCGAAAGTGTGGCATAGATCCACTGAAGAATTAGCGCGTCAATCTCTTGCCATGATTGATAGTTTTCGTTGCCGTCGCTGGGTGATGTGGTGCCATCAATGTGCTCCAAAACCTTGTAGGCTTTGGCGTGGAATTTGAAGAGTTTCACCCATGATGAATACGTGACCTTTGATCCATCTAACGTGCGAACTTTGTTTTGGATATTTGCCACCGTGTAGGCCAGATGAAGGTGGGAGGTTGTCGGTTCGTTGTCTCCCATAGCAGCTTGTCGAAACAAAGCTCGTTGTTTGGCAGAAGGCGATCGGCGATATTGAAGGTGGGACGACAATGGAGATTTTGGAATTAGGGTTTTATCGAGCCAACGCTCTGATACCATAAAAGTGTTTATGGTTATTAAGAATTGTTCGTATCTCCATTGAACTATGAATGCCCTTTAAATAGGGATCAAGGATACAAAGATAATTATTTACGGTATCTAATAGCATGTACCTTTATTAAGCCCTACATAAATCTGAGTCTGTCTGTTGATTTTTGGTTCCAAATGAAATTAAAATGAGAGGTGGGTAATCTATGTTACTGAAGTAATTTCATTACTTCGTATTCAATAAAACAGTTTGTTTTATGTTTCGTGAACCGGTTTTAAGATATAATGCGTGGTATACTTTAATAGTTTATCATCATTGCATAAGTGTTCATAATCTGATTGAACTTGTGGATTTTTCAAAGATTTTAAGTAATTAGAAGTAATGTTTTGTACTAACAAAAGTTTTCGGGGAATGTGGTATGAGAAACAAGTTTTGGTATGTGTCCTAATGATGTTCTGGCTACCATTATATACAAGTATATTAACTACCTTTTAAATGTTTATGAAACCTCTTCGAATAGTCACCATCACGAAGAGTCACAACGATTTGTTAGTAGCCACCAACTAAATGGTCATGACCATCTAAGTTTAAACTACTACCATTTGACAATTTCAACCATCAATAGGTGAGATTAATTGGTGCAACCCTTGAATCGAAGCACATATATTGGTTGCTACACAACTATATGTTTATATTTTTTTTCCTAAGATATGAATGAAATTGTTCTCAACAAAGATTATGCGCTCTTTCAGGGCCCCTAAAACGCTATTGAGTTTATTTGGGTTAAATGAGAATTGGGTTATTTGTTTATATGGGCCTAAACCAAACACGATAAGTTAATAGGTTTTTAAACATATTGGGTTCATGTATCAAGACAACGGTGCAAAAGCCTTGGATGATCAATTTAATAAGTTGTTATGGGTGTCATAGCATGGCTTTCGTCGACATCCACCACAATAACAGATTTCATATCACATGGGGTCATAGAGTTCGTCATGCACCTTGAGATCTTGCATCTGTTGACTAACTACTAACCAACTTTATGCACATGTACATATTCGTTAACAACCAAAATATCCAATGAGAACCAGTAAAAAGAGTATGGCAGAAACAACAAGCCATGGGTGAGTTGCATGGTGGTCGAAAAGAGAGAGAATATGTAACGCCCAAAAATTTTCTTTTAAATTACTTAAATAATAACTTACTTTTTCTAAGGAAATTCGAGCATGGCCCATTCGTAATAGGAGCGGTCCCCTGTTTTTCACATTTAAAATATAGGTTTAACACGACACTTTTAAAAGGACATATTATATACCATCAAAAAACTATGACATGCATACGAAATCCGTTGAGTTCAAAATACATAATGGGAACTAAGTTATTAACTACTAGATTTAGACAAGTAACCAAAACATTAAGCGTTGTCTTCTTTACATAATTAGCGGAACGTGAGGTGGGCCTTGAAGTGTGTTCGAACCGGGCGAAGCTTGAAAGCTAAACTTGAGATTTACCTACATAACCACAACAAAGCAAGCTCGTTAAAACTAAATTTCCTTCTTTAAATTCAAGAATCTAACTTATGGACTTGTAACCATTATGACATTCGCAACTTGTAAACTACTACATACTTTCATTCTTACTCACAAGTGTGTTCAAATGGAACTCCATACCATTCCTTCTAGTCTTACAATCTCATCCTTCGACCCGTTTATAAAAAGGGTCAACATATATACCAATTTCCATACTCGATTCAATTGACACATCTAATGTTAAACATAACAATATAGTAAAATTATGAATTGTACAAGTAGCGTACCTCGGTCTTGATTCCCTTGTTGCTTCACTTGGCTCGAACTTTCTTCCTTAACGCCTACATATAACCATTCATTCCTTTAATTTATGTTTCATACTCAATTACACATATCGATCGATAAAACATCATACAATTTACTCATGCTTCATAAACATATTCAATTCATATAAAGTTTATGGCTTACAAGACTAACATTTTCATTGAGGCATTTTGTCAAACACTTGGTGTGCACATTATCAACAAAGCACAAGGTACAAGTATTTATAGCATAACTCTACTTATTCACCTTCTAATTTAACAAGAATCAATCAAGTTCATAGCTTTCTTTCATCCTACACCATCTTAACTAATTTTTCTATTTCTATTCAAGATCATGTATAAATTTTCATCTAATAGCATACATGCAAAACATTAGGTTTATGATTTCTTCACAACAATTGGGTAATACACTTAAATCATTCAATCAATCAGAAATCAAGCACAATTTTTGAACCATTATGAAACCCTAACTCTCAGTTACATATAATTTCCACATAATTTCATGATCGGGTTAAAACCCACTTTCTACAATTCATCCAAAACAGAAAATTCGACTTACCGCTTGTTGTACTAGCTTAGATAGTTAAGGTTTCGAGTTCATGCATTAGTTTGGGCTCCTAATCTCTTTCAATTCTTGAGAATTTCATGAAGTTAGGGTTTGTCTCCTCCCCCCCCCATTGCTCTGATCGATCTACACCATCACACCAGGGTGTGTGTTTTTGTTTTTCTTTTATTTATTTGTTTTTAGTAAACTTCCAACCCTTTTAACAAGTTTAGTCCTTCTAATTACTTAGATATTTTATTTGTCATATAACCCTCCTTCTAATCAAGTTACTAACATATACATACTTAACTAGGTTAAATATAACATGACTAGACATCTTAAGTAACATAAATAAATTGCATATTTTGGGGTGTTACAGAATAAGTAAAACACTACAGACGTCTAAAAATTTAAAATGAGGAAGGGATCATAGGTACTCTTTAGTCGTCATCCTTTCGATCCTTGTTGCTTTAACTTTCCTTGTAACATCCTGAATTTTCCCACCAAGATATTTTAGCGTCTTGTTTAAACGAGGTTTCCATTAATGGAGCGTCAAATGACGGGATAGCGATTATTGTGATTTATACGATTCATGGTGACCTGATCATGATTATTTAAAAGTGGAATTATGTAACTTTGGTTAAAAGACGAATAAAGGTAAAACCGGTAGGAGATGGGTGTAAACTAGGTGATTAAATCACATAGAGAACCTTAAGATCGGAAAAATTAGATCTTAGTGAGTTCATCATAGGGTTTTATGGTTTACTTTAATCAAATTGTGGATGGGAGTTTGGGTCATAATGGTGAAGGAATTCAAGCAAAACAATGAAATCCGACGAATTTCAGAGATTTCGGCAATTATTTGGGGATTCCGACCGGAAGTGGCAAAGCGGTGCTAGTAGGTTCGACGAGACGGTTTCTTGGAAGTTTGAATCGCCAAAATAGAGTTCGTTTGATATGGTTTCGAACCCCGCGAATGCAAATGCACAAAACTGGAAGTTCCAGCCACTATTCTATTTCCCATCGGCGGCTGGTGGGGCTGGTAGAATTCGCCGACCCGGTCGCGTGGGCGCTTTAATCACTTAGTTCTCAGTTCTTATTATATGGTTTCGAGCTACTCAAATGCAAGGGCATGAAAAAGGATATTTCGACAGATTGTTCTGCTTTTCGGCTGCAGTGGCGACAACCGGCAACGATAATTGTCTAGTAACTGGCATGTTGAGACAAGTTCGTGGGTTCTTGAATCACCTAATAGGAGTTTGTTTTTGGTTATTTTTGTTCAAGGATTACATACCACACGCGCCAGCACCCATAATTTTTGTTCATTTGGGTTCAGAAAAGTACGTAGCGAAGGTATAGTCTCATAGAACCCAGTATTCACTGTTGTGTACTACTTTGGGATGTGGGAAAATTATCGGGGGTGACACTTAAAAAGGTATTTTGAAAATGTTATTTTTATGGTATAAAGGTGTGTGTCGAACCTATTGAGTTATACGGTTCAGCTTGGGCTACAGATTGATGGTGGAGGTTTTGGGGAACCACCTTAGAGTTTGAAGGGGTATGGTCCCAAAACCCGCGCTGACCAATTAGGTCGCGCACAGGACCATACTCCTATTTTACTAATCTGGCATCTTTATCAACCCCGCGCCGACTAATTAGGTTAAACCTAGGTCACGTGCGAGGTCAAAGCAAAGACAAACCCAGATTCCATACTTAGCTCCCTGTATAATGGCCATCACTTTCCGGACCTTGCATCGGCTACATGGGACTCCCCCATGGGTCGCGCAGAGGACAGAAGCGTAGGTCATCTTTGGGCAAGTAATAACGGTAGGAGTGGCAGAGCAGTGGACCAATGAGCGTCCAACAGGCTGTATTCGATCGTGCTCCATGATTTACAATTGTACAAGAGATAGGAGAGTACACAAGGATGCATACGTGGCACCAATCAGCATGCGCCCACATCAGCTCTACAATCTCCACTCAGCCGCCGATGGCAGGAAGACAACAAGGACAACAGTCAGGACACGTGGATCCATTCAACGTGCGCCAACTCCGTCCTCACCCAGAAGCACTAACGGTTGCAGCAGAGGGGACAAGAAGGATATTCCTTGTTGTCGACTCCAGGCCCAAGGCCCATCAGCCAATCTCCTTCTTTACTACTCCGGCTATAAATAAGTGCCTTCACCTACAGGTTATTCATTCTGTTCTCTGCTCTCTCACTATTAATCACACACTTATTTCCTCAAAACGCATACTTATTCTCACACCGGAGAATGGTTAAGAGGAGAACCCCCATATTCCCCTCCTCTTAACGAGCTTAACAGGGTGTTTAGTGTTTTGCAGGAAGATCACGGCTACAGCTTGGAAAGGATTAAGAAGATTAACCTTATTTGTTGAGGCACATACCACAAACTAATCACCAGATTAGTTTGGTGTTTTTCATTGGCGCCCACCAATTTTTTACAATCACTTTCATCTTCTTTTTTCTGAGCTTTTCTGTTCTCTCGATCAATGGTTGATCAGGGAATACCAGATTTCGGTTTTGGTACACGCTTTCAAATGGGAACGAGGGAGGACACTTCGCGCGTCCAAAACCTTCCCATTGACAAGTTTACCGAGGGTGAAACAACAAACGTTGGGGGACCCCGCATAAGTGGTGTTCGCATCACGCAAACGGCTACCCCCAACAAGTCACGGTGTTGGTCCATGATCTCCAGAACCTTCGAGCATATCTATGTTGTTGGGTTTTACCAGAAGGGGAAACTCTCACCTCTTGGTATGCCAAGCAACAGGCAACCTTGAATCTCGTGTATTCACAATTACATGTTTATATTTTTTTTCCTATGATCTTACTGAAATTGCACATTTGTATTTTATTTGCATTTTGAAATAGTAACATGGTATGAGAAACAAGTTTTGGTATGTGCCTTAATGATGTCCCGGCAACCATTATATACAAGTATATTAACTACCTTTTAAATGTTCATGAAACCTCTTCGAATAGTCACCATTACGAAAAGTCACAACGATTTGTTATAGCTACCAACTAAACGGTCATGACCATCTAAGTTTGAACTATTACCATTTGACAATTTCAACCATCAATAGGTGAGATTGATCGGTGCAACCCTTGAATTGAAGCACACATATTGGTTGCTACACAGCTATATGTTCATATTTTTTCCTAAGATATGCCTGAAATTACACATTTGTATTTTATTGCATTTTAAAATTATTCTCAACAAAGATTATGCGCTCTTTCAGATGAGAATTGGGTTTATTTGGGTTAAATGAGAATTGGGTTAAATGAGAATTGGGTTATTTGTTTATATGGGCCAAAACCAAACACGATAAGTTAATAGGTTTATAAACATATCGCATTCATGTATCAAGATGGTGCAAAAGTCTTGGATGATCAATTTAGTAAGTTGTTATGGGCGTCATATCATGGCTTTCGTCGACGTCCACCACCACAACAGATTTCATATCACATGGGGTCATAGAGTCGTCATGTACATTGAGATCTTGCATCTATTGACCAACTACTAACCGCTGATGTGCGTGAAGTGTGCTAGATTTTTAACGTATATTTTTAAGCCCTTTTACACTTTTTAGCCAAGTTTTAAATTTATAAAACACGATATTACTAACACTAAACACACATATGGGCAAGTGCACCCATCGTGGACGTAGTATAGTGTTGGTAAGATACCGAGGTCGTCCAAGGACACAAGAGCTTTTAGTACCGGTTTATCCTCAACGACTAATCAAATCAAAAAGTTAGAAAAAGGTTTTTAAATTAGAAAAATAAAACTAACTAAAATGCTGAAAAAGAAAATAAAAGTAAAAACAGATAGACAAGATGAATTACTTGGATCCGACTAGTGTGTAGTGTAACCTTTGATTATTTCCGCACTTTTGCACTTTTTAAGAGATTATCTTAGTTATTGTAGTAGACCCCTCTTTTGAAGGTGACGTTACCCTCAACCCAGTAGTTTGAGTCAGCAAGGATACAATCCTAAAGAGTCGGATTATTGAAAGATAATTAATTAAGTTATTAATGCATAATATGGTCGGCCCTCTTTTGAAGGTGACGTTACCCTCGGCTAAGTAGTCTGAGTCAGCAGGGATACAGTCCTAAGTAGCCGGGTTAAAGTTTTAATAGTAGCTTACTTATGAGGGGATCAAAGAGTTTCGACCCCCGCCATCCAATACCGGTGGGTATTGAAGGAGGTCCTACTAAATTTGACCCAGGTCCTTTGCAGGATCTATACACTGAACAATGGCAAGACTTGTCACACCCCCATTTCCACGTGTCCCCGGTGGGCCCGGTGTGGGGTACAGTGACGTAGTTGGCATCGTCATAGACAATCAACACAATATAATAATGCACAGCGGAAGCAGAATAGAAACATTTCAACTTTTAAATAAAGTGTAATAATAAATATCACAATAGTTGAAATGGATCCACAGGCGGATCGAATGAAAATAGAAATAAATAGTTCAACAGATAATTGTCGTCCGAGCTTGCGAGACTATAGTGGACGCTCTTAGGAAACAACCAGCCTATTTCCGTATAGTACCTGCACTTAATCTTTTGGGAAAAATACGTCAGTTTACACTGGTAAATACAAATCGACTGACTCATTTTGAAAATGATTTAAAATTTATTTAAATGCACAAGGCATAAATATTTTATTAACTTGGGATAATTATATAATATAAACTTGTGAACGAATTACATGCACTTATATCTCTGGTGGCCCGGGATCTACTGTCCGGGCTAGAGATTTAATTGACACACCACATCAAAGAGTTATACACGACGGGTGTACGCCTACACCCCGTGCTCTGGTCGTGGCCATCTCGTAAGATAATGCCAAGGATATCCGGGACACGGTCAATAACCCCCCAAAGCCTTTAAGTAAGACAAAACTGTTTAAACGAAGTCGCACAAGCTATTCAAGACTGTACACCTATAAGGCGCAGGACTTGTGCGCCCGATCAAGCGGTATTTTAAATACCGTACCCCAAGCCCGTATAGGGAAAATAAGTCAAAATGTATTTACCTGAGCAAGTATAAGTCACAAACGATAAGTGGTGGTAGCTTTTACCGGGCCTCCTAATCTGGAACAAAGGTTTATAATTAACCTATTAGATTCCTAACGGGTCTTTTATTTAAGCCTAAGCTTTGACCGGTTAGTTTTAGGAATGATACGGTTTACGCACGATTAAGCGAAAGACCGGATAGAATGTGATTTAGATCCGACAAGTTTGAATACTTGTATATCATGGGTATACTAAATACATTCTGGATTTTGAGATAAAAATGATGACGTTTGACCCGGTTCGGTCAATTTACGCAAACTGGTTACGTAAACCGAACCGAACGCGAAAAGGGCGTTACGGGTAGCCAAAAGATTCAAATGCAAGTTCCCTGAGATAATATGCTCAAAATATGATATTATATCAGTAAGTTATGTTCTATATTGCCCGGAATAATTTTAAACCCAATTTATGCCTTAGAAGGGCATTTTGGTCATTTAAAAGATAATAAAAGGGTAAATTTAGAAATCTGAGTTTCGGGTCTGGTTCATACAGTAAATATACTTAATATAACATATTATATCAGTAGGGTATGACCCATATATCAAATTTGTCATTTAAAACCAAACTATGCACCGTAGGGGTATTTTAGTAATTTCACAAGGGCTAAAAGTGCCAAAACTGGAAATCTGAGTTCATATACTTATACCTACTGTTTTTATATGAAAATATGCTAAACACATCAGTAGGTATAGGTCTTATATGTTTAAAACAAGTATAACGCTTACTATGCGTTTAAAACGCTAAATATGCGATTTAAGGGCGTTTTCGGGTTTTCACAATAAATCTGAGATTTTTATATTTCCAGAATACTTAAAATAATTTATTCATCATATAAAATCAGTAGAAAAAGGTTTCGGGTCAAAAGGATGTGTAAAACTCATTTTATGGCTAAAACGGTCAAAACCGACATAAGCCGAAATGACTAGGTGATCTAGGATCCGTTCAGCCAAAAATTAATTAAAACTCATCGAAATTCCCAGAATATTATAATACATCAGTTGGTAAAAAGTTTTGTACCAAAACGTGGCCAGAAACGGGTTCTACGCGAAAAGGACCGTTTATGTAAATTTATAATATAGTTTTACGCTAATGGCCATAACTCACAATCTGGACCACCAACTGATCCGAAATTTTCGGTGCAAGTTCATATATTAAAAATAAAGATTTCTATCCTTTCACTTTTCCAAAAATCCCGTTTTAAATCAAAAAGGGCAAAATAGTCAACTTTATGCATAAACCGGAAACATGCATTCGAATAGGCTAAGCATAGACTCAATCAAAGAAATTCCAGAAAGTTTAACCAAAATAAAAATAGTCAAAAATACTTTCCAATACAGATCTCGAACATGCATGTACGAATCCGAATCGATAGTCTACGAAATAATCGTTTTACAAGACTTTCGGTTCCGATTCGTGGCTTTACTATAGATTGTCGAGTTGATGATGATTGAAACACATTCTTATATATATTACAAGTTATTTTTAATGATCAATCAGGTTGCATGTCATCTATATCATTAATCATGTCATTTTTCACAAAAATCGCTTCTGTTGACTTTTTAGAAATAGGTTTGACTCGACATTAAGCATGCATGTAGTGGGAATCAGTTAGTACCCTTTAGAGGGTTTGTTTCCCACATAAATACCAATCTATAACAAGTTTCAATTCGAGAAATGACTGAAAGAAATCCGTTTAATCAGAAGTCAAAGGTTATGAACACCCAGTTTGACTTTTATCAATAAACACAACAAGAACGGATTAAAGAACGAATTGAAGGCTTACAAAGGTCCTAAAGATGTTTAGTGGACACTAGAAGTCGGCCTTGATGATCAGATTTCCTCCAGAGAGCTTGCTTGAAGTTCTTGAATGTTGAGAGCACTTGTTCTTCAATTGCAATTGACCAAAATGAGATCAAAACTTGATTTAAACCCATAATTTCGAGGCCACTGTAGTTGTAGGCATGCAAGACATGCCATTGGTGCATTTGGAGGCGAAACCAGCTGTTAGGCACCCAAAATCGGACTCAAATAACCCATTTTCGAATTTCTGCACGCTGGGCAACCCACGCGGCCCGCTTGGGCTTTCCCAGGCGGGTCGCCTGACCCTGGTTCAGCCAAAACAAGTTTCAAACTTGGCAGCTTTGACCCCTGAACTTGTACGCGATGTTTCGGCTACTTTTCTCGACCCGTAAACCCCCAAACTTGGTTTTTAAGAACCTTAGGACTTTTACCAACATGGCAATGCCCTCGGATAACTTTGCGCTCAACCGAAAAGCCCTGAAATTCGACGTTGACGCTTTTAGTCCCTTAAGTACGGTTTTGGCCATAACTTTCTCATACGTTAACGAAACTTCATGAAATTTTTACCACATATTCTAGTGAGTATATTTTAGCTATACAAAGCTTCGGGTCTGCCAAAAGTTCACTCAGAGGTATAAATTAAACATGTTGACACTTTTGGCCCCTATAGTTTACAATACCTCACTTTTGTGCAATTTCCGCGTCGTATGATCCATGAACCATCCGTTTAAGGTTATAAACATTATGTGGGGTTATCATAGAGCCTATTTATCCATTGTTGACACTTTGGACCCTTACGTTCCATAGTTTTCACTGTTTGTCACTTTTAGTCCCTCTAAAGTATGTTTTCACATAACGGAACCTTATGACACGTGTCAAGACATTATTGGACGAAATTTTTCGAGGTGTTACATCCTCACCCCCTTAAAAGAAATCTCGACCCCGAGATTTATTCAAACAAATGGGGATATTTTTCTTTCATCGTGGATTCCACTTCCCACGTGTATTCGGGTCCTCTACGGGCATCCCATTTGACCTTAACAATAGGCACGTGCTTCCTTCGAAGCTTCTTTACCTGTCGATCCTCAATCGACAAAGGTTTTTCAACAAACTTTAGACTCTCGTCTATGTGTATATCTGTATGCGGTATAACCAGTGAATCGTCAGCGAAACACTTCTTCAAATTACAGATGTGAAACACATTATGAATGGCACTAAGCTCTTCAGGCAAGTTTAACTTGTAAGCGACTGCCCCGACACGTTCGATTATCTCGAAAGGTCCTATGTATCTTGGGCTTAGCTTGCCTTTCTTTCCAAATCGCATTACACCTTTCCAAGGTGATACCTTAAGCAACACTTTTTCACCCACATCGAAGTGAAAATCTTTGCGCTTAGGATCCGCATAACTTTTCTGCCTGTCCCTGGCAGCTTTCAAACGATCACGGATCTGAACGATTTTATCCGTCGTCTCAAAGACGATATCTGGTCCAGACAATTGGACATCTCCAACTTCTGCCCAACAAATGGGCGATCTACATTTTCTACCGTAAAGGGCCTCAAAAGGCGCAGCCTTTATGCTGGAATGGTAGCTGTTGTTGTAGGAGAATTCAATCAGTGGTAGGTTCTTATCCCAACTACCACCTAAGTCGATCGCACATGCACGAAGCATGTCTTCCAAGGTTTGAATTGTACGCTCACTCTGACCATCAGTCTGAGGATGATAAGCCGTACTAAAATTCAAACGAGTGCCCAACGACTGTTGGAAACTCTTCCAAAAATGTGACGTATATCTAGTATCTCTATCAGAGATAATAGATATAGGTATACCGTGTAGCGCTACTATCTTATCGACGTATAATTGAGCTAACATATCTGAGCTATACGTCTCTTTGATGGGTAGAAAATGAGCTGACTTAGTCAGTCTGTCTACTATGACCCATATGGTATCATTTCCCTTTTTCGTCTTCGGCAACTTGGTGATAAAATCCATTGTCACCATTTCCCATTTCCACTTGGGAATTTCAGGTTGCTGAAGCAAACCTGACGGCTTTTGATGCTCAGCCTTGACTTGAGCACAAGTCAAACATTTGGCCACATACTCGGCCACGGACTTCTTCAAACCAATCCACCAGTAGTTTGGTTTCAAATCCTGGTACATCTTATCAGCTCCAGGATGAACGGAATATTTAGAGCTGTGGGCTTCCTGGAGGATAACATCCCGAAGTCCTCCATATACTGGAACCCATATTCGTCCGTTTAGTCGTAACATTCCATCCTTGTCGTGGGATAATTGCTCCTCAGTTACTCCCAACTTTTCTGCAGGATAGTTAGCTTCCAGCACAGCTTCCTTCTGTGCAGCTAACACCCTTTCATTCAAATTATTCCTTATTTCAATGCGCTTGGCATTGATTCTGATCGGTTTAACCCTTTCCTTTCTACTTACGGCGTCGGCAACCACATTTGCCTTGCCTGGATGGTATCTTATCTCACAGTCATAATCATTGAGGGTTTCCATCCATCGCCTTTGTCGCATGTTCAATTCCTTCTGATTGAACAGATGCTGAAGACTCTTGTGATCCGAATAAATTATGCACTTGGTTCCATACAAGTAATGTCTCCATAGCTTCAAAGCAAATACAACTGCACCCAATTCCAAATCGTGGGTGGTGTAGTTCTTCTCATGCACTTTGAGCTGTCGAGAAGCGTAGGCAATGACTTTGCCTTTCTGCATGAGTACGCAACCCATGCCCGTATGCGATGCATCACAATACACCACAAATTCATCTATACCATCGGGCAATGTCAACACTGGCGCATTGCTCAGCTTCTGCTTCAGAATGTCAAAGGATTCCTGCTGCTTAGGGCCCCAATCAAACTTAATCTTCTTACGGGTCAACGAAGTTAGGGGCGCAGCAATCCTTGAGAAGTTCTCGATGAATCTCCTATAATATCCTGCCAATCCGAGGAAACTGCGAATCTCGGTAGGAGTCTTCGGCTCCTGCCAATTCATGATTGCTTCGACTTTAGCGGGATCTACTTGGATACCATGCTCGCTTACAACATGTCCAAGAAACTGGACTTCTCGAAGCCAAAATTCACACTTCGAGAATTTGGCATAAAGCTTCTCTTGATACAGGAGTTTGAGAATACAACGAAGGTGTTTCTCATGATCAGCTTGGCTCTTCGAGTAGATAAGAATGTCATCAATGAAGACGATGACGAACTTATCTAACTAAGGTTTGCAGACGCGATCCATGAGGTCCATGAACGCGGCTGGTGCGTTAGTGAGCCCAAACGGCATCACTAGGAACTCGTAATGTCCATAACGAGTCCTAAACGCTGTCTTGTGTACGTCTTCCTCCTTGACCTTCAACTGATGATAACCTGACCTCAGGTCAATCTTGGAGAAATAACTTGCTCCTTGCAACTGATCGAATAGATCGTCGATCCTGGGTAACGGATACCGATTCTTGATAGTGACCTTGTTAAGCTCACGATAATCGATGCACAGACGCATCGAACCATCCTTCTTTTTAACGAACAAGATTGGCGCTCCCCAAGGAGATGAGCTAGGTCTAATAAAACCTTTGGCTAAAAGCTCATCCAACTGCGTCCTCAACTCCTTCATCTCCGTTGGTGCCAATCGGTATGGTGCTCTTGCTACAGGTGCAGCACCTGGAATAATGTCTATCCGGAACTCTACTTGTCTATCCGGTGGCAATCCGGGTAGTTCTTCAGGAAACACTTCAGGGTATTCCGAAATAACAGGAATATCTTCAATCTTCGGCTTCGGCTCATCTATGGTAACTTGTGCCATATAAATGACACATCCCTTCTGCATGCATCTGGATGCCTTGAGCATGGACACTTGCTCGGGCAATCCATGCTGGGTATCTCCTTGAATAGTAAGTGACTCACCAGACGGAGTCTTAACTATTACTTGCTTTCTGTTGCACAGAATCTGGGCTTGGTTACTCGACAACCAATCCATGCCTATCACTATGTCGAATCCAGCTAGCCTAAAGGGAAGCAAGGATAACGGGAAAGAATGATTCCTAATGGATATAACACATCCATCTAGCACAGTCGAGGCGGTTTCTAAGGTTCCATCGGCTAATTCCACCTCATATTTTACACTTAAGGTTTTAACAGGAAGGTTCAACAGTTTACAAAACTTATCATCTACAAACGACTTATCAGCCCCCGAATCAAACAAGACTCTAGCAAAAACATCATTTACAAGAAACGTACCGGTAATGACGTTATCGTCAAGGACGGCTTCCTTTGCGTCCATTCGGAAGACTCTCGCGTTAGTCTTCTTCCCTTCATCAGCCTTCTTTGCAAGCTTTGGACAGTTGGGCCGAATGTGCCCTTTCTCGTTGCAACCAAAACACGTTGCATCCTTCATCTTCTTGCAATCCACAGCTTTATGATCCGTGGACTTGCAGATTCCACATCGTTTCTCCGAAGACTGGGATTTTGTTTCAAACCGACACCTCCCAAAGTGGTGTCTCCTACAAATCTTGCATCTGGGTTTCTCACCCGACTGATGATCACTTTTCCTAGACCCCGACCCTTTCCTGTGGTCGTTGTTCCCTCTATGTCGCTTTTCGGATCTTCGTGAGGTGTCATCCTCACGTTTCCGTTTGTTCTCCTCAGAGCTCTTCATGGCTCTCAATCTAACCACGTCTTGAGTGAGGGAGAGGGATAGATCCGCTACGGATCGAAATGTTGTAGGTCTTGAAGCTTTAACACTCGCCTTTATTTCCGGTGTCAGACCCCCGATAAATCGAGCAATCCTACGCGGCTCCGGGGTCACCAAGTAAGGCACTAAACGGGACAACGTATTGAACGTAGTAAGATACGCTTGACAATCGAGGTTCTTCATAACCAAGGATACAAAATCCGATTCGATTCGCTCGACCTCGTGCTGCGGACAGAAGTTCTCTTTAATCAGGGCCACAAACTGTTCCCATGACAAACCGTACAGTGTGGCCTTACCGGCAGCTTGTAGGAGTGACTTCCACCATGCTAACGCATCTCCTTTGAATGACTGGGACACGTACTTCACGACGTCCCTATCAGCACACCCGCTGATATCAACTACAGTGTCCATTTCGTCAATCCACGTCATGCAGTCGACGGCTCCTTTTTCCCCAGTGAAATCTCTGGGCTTGTAAGATACAAAGTATTTGTACGTACAGGACCTGCTGTACGTGTCACGTTTCAGTTCAATCTCCTGCTTTGGGACGCTGCTGTGGTTGGAGGAATGATTATCATCCTCGGCTTTCTTCGGCTCACTCTTTTTAGACGGCGGCTTACTATGAGCCCCAGAATGAGTCTTAGCCTTGACATGCGTCACTGAGCGGGTTCTACTCTGAGTACCACTAGATTCTTTGAACTGCCTATCCATAGCCTTGGCGACAACATTATCTATCAGTGCTTGCAATTCTGCACCGGTAACGTGAATCTTTGCATTATCTGAGCGTTCCCCAGAATGACTGTTGGTTTCTTCCGATTTGGCCATCGTAGCTTTAAGCTACAATAAAGGACAAGGTCTTATTTAGAACCTAACAGTATTATCGTTCTAGACGATTTATTAACCATGGTATCAAAAACCTTAGCAGTTAATTTAATAAATTTCATTCAGGTTCTTAATAGCAATCAAGGAATGAAATATATATATATTGGCACCATAGGCCTAGTCACAACGGACAATTACTAAATTATAAATTTAGATTTTTATAGGATTATAAATTGTATAATTAAACAAATAATCCTTTACTAGACAGAGAGTCATAAGCCACAACTGTCACTATATAACATAGTTATAACCCGTAGGTATCAAGCCGTTAATAGACTTGTGTACAGATATAATCTGTAGATAATTCATTTCTTGGCAGGGAGTTATAAACCACAACTGCCACTATATGACATAGTCATAACCCGTAGGTATCAAGTCATTAATAGACTTGTATACAGATAAAATCTGTAGATAATTCTTTACTAGGCAGGGAGTCATAGACCACAACTGCCACTATATGACATAGTCATAACCCGTAGGTATCAAGTCATTAACAGACTTGTATACAGATAAAATCTGTAGATAATTTATAAAAAAAAAACGGTGGGTCGTGTGATTCTACAGATCACGCTTAGCCCAGAATGTTAACATGTTTTCAGATGTTAACAGGGAGTTGAATCTTTTCAACCAGGTTTTACCGTCACGGCCAGGCCTGTTAATAAGGCATTCAAGCTAGGTTATACCTTACTAAGATTCTTATAAAATGGCAAATCAAATAAAAATTGATAATTTCCATTATTAATGTTAAATTCATGCACATAATTAAATAAGAAATTCAAATTAACCATTTCAAATTTTTAACAAAGTACTAGTACATCTATGCCCTAAACGGGACTTTGAAATAACATAACTAGCATGAATAACATGCCCGCGCAGGGGCTAAACAAGTACAACAATAACAAAATAAAATAAAACAAACCCACGCAGGGGTTAACAGGATAACATACCCACACAGGGGTAGAGAGAGATAGATATACCCACGCAGGGGTAGAGTACTGGAATAAATGTCCACGCAGGGACATGAGTACATGAAATGATAATCGAAGGATTCAACGATCCTTCTTGCTCTTACCCTTGAGCAAATCGAATACCTTCTTAAACATGCCGCTGGTGCGTCGGCGATCCTCTCGTATATTGTGCTGAAACTCGCGTCGCATGCTATCAATCCCCTGCAGGATCTCCTGAACCTGCGGCGGCGACATCATAGGCGCCGGTGGTGGTGGCTGGTAGTGCTGCGGCTGCGGCGGCTGGTAAGGCTGCGGCTGCGGTGGCTGCTGGTAACCCGGAGGGTAACCAAAAGTAGACTGCCCAGCAGTCCAAGTGTCTCCCAATGGACCGCTAGGAGGGAGTGAGCTGTAGTTCACAGCTTGCCAATAAGGGTCTCCCGTGTAATCATAACCCTGAGGGAATACATGCTCGAACGGGTTGAACTGAGCGGCACTAGCATAAGCCGGAATCGGCTCTCCAAAATTCTGCGGCGGCAGAGGCGGGATCGGAACAGAAGTAACCTCCGATACGGGATGCTGAGACTCCCCTGTCTCGGACTCCCTGGGTAGAGACGTGTAGCGGCTGCTACTAACACGTGGAGGGGTGCCTATGCGAATCCCTCCGCGCGTAGACATGCGCGCATTCCTCCTCGGCCTCTGAGGTGGAGGAGGTAAAACTGGCGGCGGCGGTGGTGACGGAGTGATCACGTCACGCCACAGGGCCTCAGAAAGGTCCTGCGGTAGAGGCGGCTGCTGCTTGAGCTGCTGCTGCTGCGAGTGGTGCTGCGAGTGCACCGGCGAACCATGGAGCGATTGGAGCATCGGAGTACCATGGAGTGATTGAAGCATCGGAGAGTTGTGGCTAGGGGTGAAGTACCAATCATGCTGCTTAAACCTCTCCTGAAAGCTGTCCCCACCATTATAGGGTGATCCCCTAAATGGCGACCCATCCGATATCTCAATCGGATGGTTAGGCGTACCTGATGGTGGTAGCGACGGGTCCGTATCCTCGTCTACGTCCATCTCGTGCTCTCCCGGAAAATGGTCCTCCGGCCCGAGTGGGTTGTGGCCCACTGGCTCCTCCACATAAGCATTAGGGTTATATAAACCCTGGTAGGCTGGCGCTGGATACTGCTGCGGTGACTGGTGCAATGGTATGTACGATCCATGCGAACCATGGGGCCCGTTCTCCGAGTGGGGCCCAAACGAGTGGGGTAAAGACGGTGAAGTGCTGGCGGACGCCGAGTGTCTAGCAGGCTCGGCGAAAGACCTCCAAAGGTCGTTGGCGGCTGTGTTGTGTGTGGCGGATGGTGCTCGCCTATGTGAGGGCCCTGCCTCATGGTCGTGAGACGTAGCAAATCTCCTCGACCTCTCATTCGTGGCGGCATAGTGATCCTGTCAAAAGTCAAACAAGTTGCACAACGAAATATATAAGACAATGCAATAATAAATAAAAATAAATTAAACGAAAAGTTGAACATTTCCTAAGTTCTTTGTCTAGACTCGAAAATCGAGGATTGTGCAATTGTGTAACTGAGATTAAACACATTAGGATAGTGTTTAATTCACTCAGCATTGGCTCTGATACCAACCTGTCACACCCCCATTTCCACGTGTCCCCGGTGGGCCCGGTGTGGGGTACAGTGACGTAGTTGGCATCGTCATAGACAATCAACACAATATAATAATGCACAGCGGAAGCAGAATAGAAACATTTCAACTTTTAAATAAAGTGTAATAATAAATATCACAATAGTTGAAATGGATCCACAGGCGGATCGAATGAAAATAGAAATAAATAGTTCAACAGATAATTGTCGTCCGAGCTTGCGAGACTATAGTGGACGCTCTTAGGAAACAACCAGCCTATTTCCGTATAGTACCTGCACTTAATCTTTTGGGAAAAATACGTCAGTTTACACTGGTAAATACAAATCGACTGACTCATTTTGAAAATGATTTAAAATTTATTTAAATGCACAAGGCATAAATATTTTATTAACTTGGGATAATTATATAATATAAACTTGTGAACGAATTACATGCACTTATATCTCTGGTGGCCCGGGATCTACTGTCCGGGCTAGAGATTTAATTGACACACCACATCAAAGAGTTATACACGACGGGTGTACGCCTACACCCCGTGCTCTGGTCGTGGCCATCTCGTAAGATAATGCCAAGGATATCCGGGACACGGTCAATAACCCCCCAAAGCCTTTAAGTAAGACAAAACTGTTTAAACGAAGTCGCACAAGCTATTCAAGACTGTACACCTATAAGGCGCAGGACTTGTGCGCCCGATCAAGCGGTATTTTAAATACCGTACCCCAAGCCCGTATAGGGAAAATAAGTCAAAATGTATTTACCTGAGCAAGTATAAGTCACAAACGATAAGTGGTGGTAGCTTTTACCGGGCCTCCTAATCTGGAACAAAGGTTTATAATTAACCTATTAGATTCCTAACGGGTCTTTTATTTAAGCCTAAGCTTTGACCGGTTAGCTTTAGGAATGATACGGTTTACGCACGATTAAGCGAAAGACCGGATAGAATGTGATTTAGATCCGACAAGTTTGAATACTTGTATATCATGGGTATACTAAATACATTCTGGATTTTGAGATAAAAATGATGACGTTTGACCCGGTTCGGTCAATTTACGCAAACTGGTTACGTAAACCGAACCGAACGCGAAAAGGGCGTTACGGGTAGCCAAAAGATTCAAATGCAAGTTCCCTGAGATAATATGCTCAAAATATGATATTATATCAGTAAGTTATGTTCTATATTGCCCGGAATAATTTTAAACCCAATTTATGCCTTAGAAGGGCATTTTGGTCATTTAAAAGATAATAAAAGGGTAAATTTAGAAATCTGAGTTTCGGGTCTGGTTCATACAGTAAATATACTTAATATAACATATTATATCAGTAGGGTATGACCCATATATCAAATTTGTCATTTAAAACCAAACTATGCACCGTAGGGGTATTTTAGTAATTTCACAAGGGCTAAAAGTGCCAAAACTGGAAATCTGAGTTCATATACTTATACCTACTGTTTTTATATGAAAATATGCTAAACACATCAGTAGGTATAGGTCTTATATGTTTAAAACAAGTATAACGCTTACTATGCGTTTAAAACGCTAAATATGCGATTTAAGGGCGTTTTCGGGTTTTCACAATAAATCTGAGATTTTTATATTTCCAGAATACTTAAAATAATTTATTCATCATATAAAATCAGTAGAAAAAGGTTTCGGGTCAAAAGGATGTGTAAAACTCATTTTATGGCTAAAACGGTCAAAACCGACATAAGCCGAAATGACTAGGTGATCTAGGATCCGTTCAGCCAAAAATTAATTAAAACTCATCGAAATTCCCAGAATATTATAATACATCAGTTGGTAAAAAGTTTTGTACCAAAACGTGGCCAGAAACGGGTTCTACGCGAAAAGGACCGTTTATGTAAATTTATAATATAGTTTTACGCTAATGGCCATAACTCACAATCTGGACCACCAACTGATCCGAAATTTTCGGTGCAAGTTCATATATTAAAAATAAAGATTTCTATCCTTTCACTTTTCCAAAAATCCCGTTTTAAATCAAAAAGGGCAAAATAGTCAACTTTATGCATAAACCGGAAACATGCATTCGAATAGGCTAAGCATAGACTCAATCAAAGAAATTCCAGAAAGTTTAACCAAAATAAAAATAGTCAAAAATACTTTCCAATACAGATCTCGAACATGCATGTACGAATCCGAATCGATAGTCTACGAAATAATCGTTTTACAAGACTTTCGGTTCCGATTCGTGGCTTTACTATAGATTGTCGAGTTGATGATGATTGAAACACATTCTTATATATATTACAAGTTATTTTTAATGATCAATCAGGTTGCATGTCATCTATATCATTAATCATGTCATTTTTCACAAAAATCGCTTCTGTTGACTTTTTAGAAATAGGTTTGACTCGACATTAAGCATGCATGTAGTGGGAATCAGTTAGTACCCTTTAGAGGGTTTGTTTCCCACATAAATACCAATCTATAACAAGTTTCAATTCGAGAAATGACTGAAAGAAATCCGTTTAATCAGAAGTCAAAGGTTATGAACACCCAGTTTGACTTTTATCAATAAACACAACAAGAACGGATTAAAGAACGAATTGAAGGCTTACAAAGGTCCTAAAGATGTTTAGTGGACACTAGAAGTCGGCCTTGATGATCAGATTTCCTCCAGAGAGCTTGCTTGAAGTTCTTGAATGTTGAGAGCACTTGTTCTTCAATTGCAATTGACCAAAATGAGATCAAAACTTGATTTAAACCCATAATTTCGAGGCCACTGTAGTTGTAGGCATGCAAGACATGCCATTGGTGCATTTGGAGGCGAAACCAGCTGTTAGGCACCCAAAATCGGACTCAAATAACCCATTTTCGAATTTCTGCACGCTGGGCAACCCACGCGGCCCGCTTGGGCTTTCCCAGGCGGGTCGCCTGACCCTGGTTCAGCCAAAACAAGTTTCAAACTTGGCAGCTTTGACCCCTGAACTTGTACGCGATGTTTCGGCTACTTTTCTCGACCCGTAAACCCCCAAACTTGGTTTTTAAGAACCTTAGGACTTTTACCAACATGGCAATGCCCTCGGATAACTTTGCGCTCAACCGAAAAGCCCTGAAATTCGACGTTGACGCTTTTAGTCCCTTAAGTACGGTTTTGGCCATAACTTTCTCATACGTTAACGAAACTTCATGAAATTTTTACCACATATTCTAGTGAGTATATTTTAGCTATACAAAGCTTCGGGTCTGCCAAAAGTTCACTCAGAGGTATAAATTAAACATGTTGACACTTTTGGCCCCTATAGTTTACAATACCTCACTTTTGTGCAATTTCCGCGTCGTATGATCCATGAACCATCCGTTTAAGGTTATAAACATTATGTGGGGTTATCATAGAGCCTATTTATCCATTGTTGACACTTTGGACCCTTACGTTCCATAGTTTTCACTGTTTGTCACTTTTAGTCCCTCTAAAGTATGTTTTCACATAACGGAACCTTATGACACGTGTCAAGACATTATTGGACGAAATTTTTCGAGGTGTTACAAGACTCTTACCAAACCGTTCTCTTAACCCCCGACCAGGTAGCCAACATATCTCCATATAGATCGTGGAGATATGAATGGTGAAAATCTTTTATTTTATATAGACAGTAAAATAATGCCAAGACACCACGGACAAACGATAAGGAAGAATCACCTTCAACATAAGAAACTAGTTATTAAAGTCATTAATACATAACCAAATAAAAAGTGCGAAAAGATTAAAAATAAAAAGTATTACACTAAACACTTTTCTTCACCAAGTGATGTAAGAGACTTAGGCAAACATGGCCTTTGATTGTCAAGAACTCTTACGATCAATCTTGGATCCCGAGACGACTCACACACTCTATGATGGATGATGGTGGTGGATGATGTTGTTGTGATGGTGGTGGGTGGTGGGTGGTGGGTGGTGGGTGGTGGGTGAAGTGTGAGAGAGGTGGTGTGCCAAGGGATGGTTTGCAAATGAGCCAAGCACCCCTATTTATAGCCTGAACAGAAGCTCGGGCACGGCCTCGTGTCCATCCTCCTTCTCTTTCTTCATTAATTGCAGTTTGTCTACATTAGTTGACCACGCCCCCGTGTCCGCTGAGCACGACCCCGTGTGCAGAAGCTTATCTGTACTATCAAGATTTCCCTAAATTCTGCGAATCTTAGAGTTGACCACGGCCCCGTGTCCCCTGAGCACGGCCCCGTGGTGGGCGATAGAAGCTTCTACAACTTTTTCTTTTCTGCTGACACTTGGGCACGCCCCTGTGCTCATTGAGCACGGGGTGTGTTCAGCCTTCTGTTCTCTTGTTTTGCTTGAGAAGATGTTGTCGGGGAGGTCGGGCATGCCACGTTTGTTCCTTTTCTTGTATTTATTTTAGATTTAGCTGCCTTTTTGCTTCTTTTGTTCATTTGAGCTCCTTTAATCCTGAAAATACAAAAGGAAGACAAAAACACGCTTTTTCCAACATTAGTACAAAAAAAGGGTTGGTTTTATGCCACAATTGATGTAATTTATATGTTGCATTTTGTGCACATCAAATACCCCCCACACTTGAATCTTTGCTTGTCCTCAAGCAAAACTCTTTATAATGTGGCTTTACACTCCCAAATGGAATGGGTAGAAGAGAAGGTTTTTGGGCTTGTCATAGAGTGTCGGGATTTCCAAGATTCTTTATTAAGTTTTATTTTTATTTATTTACAATCCTATTCGTCATGATTTATTTAAAACATTTCGTAAGATAAATTACTTATTAGGGCATAACATGCCTTTTTAATATTCCATTTATATACAAGTTCACATACCTCACGGGGGATCACTCAACACTCGGCCGAAGATGTATTTTAGTGAATCACTCGAGAGCGGCATGGAACTAACTCCTACCATAAGCTTGCCAAGCAATCAATCCTTCTCCTTTTTAACTATACACCTTTGTAAATATCAAGAGGACTTTTGGGGTGAAGGGTTAGGCCTGGGCTAAAGGTGGGTGGTTGGGTTAGTGGTTAGTAAAAAGGGCGAAAGGCGTAAAAAGCATCAGTTTTCATAAGACTTGTTATTTTTCATAACTTTTTATTTTGATGAAGCATTTCTTTCAAACAAAGTTCTTTTTGATAGACTTGTTTGTTTATTTCTTTTGGCTTCGTCATCATCATTTTTTTTCATAAGCAAGTCATAAGAAAAACCGAGCCTTGTTACTAAAATAAAGGGTTTAAAATGAAAAAAAGGGTTTTGGTGAGTAAAAGGGTGTTTGTTTTAGGTTAAGAAATGAAAAGGTTTAGGCTCAAAGGGGTTAACTAGGGGGATTTTGGGTAGGTGGTAAAAAAAAGAAAAATAATGGTGTAGAAATAAAAAGGGTTAGTCCTAATGCCTCCATCATTTACTTACTCGGGTTTAAGTTGGTAAGGGCCGGGAATGTATCGTCGTGGCAAATTCTAGAGTCGTAAGAACCAAGCGGCTATTCACAGAAGAAACGAAAAATGAGCATTTTTAAAGATATGTATTTGTATGCTCAATAAAGGCTCAAAACTCACTTTTTTTGTGGGAATGGGTTTTTATGTGATCAAGTATATATAATCAAATTTTAACTAAACTTGTCATGTCGTTTCATAATTTTTTTATGTTGGTTCTTTTTATCACGACGCTATCGGTTGTAAATTTGTAAAAATATAACCTTTTTAGAACTTGAATTTCCTAACTTAAACCTATGCAAGTAAAAAAAAATGAAAAATTTTTGAAAAAAATTTGGGGTGATTAGCGGTTCCAATAGAGTTTTGTGTAAGGCTTGTATTTAGGACTTGCAAGATTCAAGGCTTTAGCATCCTCCCACACTTCAATTATACATTGTCCTCAATGTGTCCCAAAAATAACTTTTTAGGTTGATTGAATGTCTAAAAAGGTGTGAAAAAGCAAAATTTTATGTTACTGGGCGTCTGGACACGGCCCCGTGTTCAGATCGCCAGTAACAGAAATTGTTAAAAAGAAACAGAAGCCTGGGCACGGGGGCGTGTTCAGTGAGCACGCCCCGTGTCTAGTTACCTGAACTGGGCATTTCTTGCAGATTATGCAGCACGGGGCCGTGTTGGGCGGGCACGACCCGTGCTGAACTTGCTGTAATGAAGAAAATTTTGTCGGATGGCTCTGTTTTTGTGCATGGGGTGCTGGTGCGAGTTTCCCTTGTATCCTTCACCATCCCGAGTGTGTTTTATTCCTGAAAATTAAAACTAAACTAGAAAACATAAAAATTAATCTAAACTAAGGATAGTCCCGCGGAATGCCTCCGTGGTGCGCCAAGTTCATAAGGGTCCTTGGCTAGACCCAAAGCCTGGTCATATGTTACCCAAGTGGGATGTTTTGCATCCCATGCTACACCGTCGGAGAACATCATCCAAACTTGAGTCGGTGACCTTCATGTAGTTGTCCGGGTCTTCGTCTTCTACTCTTTTTCCAACTCCAAACTTCATTTCCTCGTCCCTAATCCGCAATGTTAGTGTTCCATCATTCATATCTACCACTGCTTGGGCCGTAGCTAGGAATGGCCTCCCTAGGATGAGTGGTACTTCGGTATCTTCCTCCATATCTAGTATGACAAAATCGGCTGGAAAGACAAATTCGCCGACTTTGACCAATAGATTTTCAGTGACACCTTGTGGATATTTGACGGATCTATCGGCGAGTTGTATGCTTATTTTTGTATGGCTTGTTTTCCCTAAGCCGAGTCGGTTGAACATTGATGAGGGCATGAGGTTGATGCTTGCCCCGAGATCGGCTAGTGCATTACGAATGGGGGATTCCCCAATCGAGCAAGGAATTGTGAAGCTTCCGGGGTCAAGCTTCTTTTGCGGAAGTTTGTTGAGTCGTGAGGTAGAGCATTCTTCGCCTAAATTAACTAATTGCAATGATTCAATTTTCCTTTTATGAGTGAGGAATTCCCTCATGAATTTTGAATATTTAGGCATTTGAGTTAGGACTTCAATAAATGGAATATTAACATGCAATTGTTTTAGTAAATTTTCGAACTTTGCAAATTGCTCATCGGTCTTTTGACGAATTAACCGACTGGGGTATGGAACCGGAGGAGTCTTAGTAGGCCCTTGAATTGGTAGAGAAGCCTTCTCTTGTTGGGGCGGAGTTGTGGTTTGGCTTCTTTCAGTTGGCGGTAATGGAGCCTCTTCAGAGTTGTGGTTTGGCTTCTTTGAGATGGACTTGTGCTTTTGGGTTGGTTTCGGTATTACTTGGTAACGCGCCTTGTGGTCTCTCGGAGAAATTCTGAGCTATTTGATTTAATTGCTTTTCAATGTTTTGTATAATAGCTTGTTGATTTCTAAAATTCGATTCCAATTATTGAAATCGATCCGAGTTTTTCTTTTCGGTGTCGGAGATGAGGCGAGATACAGTATCTTCAAGCCTTTCTCTTCCACCTTGTTGTTGAGAGAAATTTTGTGACTCGACTCTTGGTTGTTGAAAGTTTGTTCTTTGGTTTAGATTTTGTTGGTTACTACCATTGCCGAGTTCTCTCCAACCAAGGTTAGGGTGGTTACGCCATCCTTGGTTGTAGGTACCCGTTGGAGGACCCGACGACCTAGGTCTATTATCAATGTAGTTTACCGTTTCTTTTTGATCATCTACTTCTTTCATACAATTCCAATTTTCATGTGGCCCACCACACCTTTCACAAGCCATGACCGAGGCTGTCTTTGCCATTTCTAGCTTTTTGATTTTTGAAGAAAGGGCCTCGATTTGGGCTTGTAAAGAAGTTCTTTCATCAACCTTATGGGCGCCCGGGGCAATAGATTTATTGCCTTGGGGAGTTTGCCACTTAAAATTGGTTTGAGCAATTTCCTCAATTTGATTATATATTTCATTTGGGCGACGATTACCTAAGAGTCCCCCGGAGCTAGAGTCAAGTGTTTGTCTTGTGTGTGGCAACAACCCATTGTAGAAAGTGGATACTTGTTGCCATAACGCAAGACCGTGATGAGGACACTTTCTTAGTAGCTCCTTGAACCTTTCCCAAGTTTCATATAAGGATTCCCCATCCTCTTGTGAATATGTATTAATTTCAGTCATTAATTTAGCCGTTTTAGCAGGAGGGAAATACTTATATAGAAACTTTTGGGCTAGTTCATCCCAGGTGTTTACCGAGCCAACTGGGAGGGCGTTGAGCCAAGCCTTAGCTCGGTCTTTTAGTGAAAATGGAAACATTTGAAGGCGGATGGCGTCGTTTGATGCTCCATTGATCCTAAAGGTATCACATATTTCTAAGAAATTAGTAATATGTAGATGAGGATCCTCGTCCGCAAGCCCATGGAAGGTTGCGGAGTTTTGAAGCATTTGTATCAAATGTGGCCGAAGTTCGAAGTTGTTGGCTTCGAGATTCGGTGCATTGATAGCGGCGCCGAGATTACCTACGGTGGGTCGTAGGTAATCCATGAGGGTACGTTGGTCCGCCATTGGAAGTGGGTCCCCCGAAACTTTCTCTTGGTTTTTAGCTTTAAGTCTCTTTCGTAGAAAGCGTTCGGGTTCGTCTAGGGGTTCTTTTATGTCTCTACTAGAACTGGAGCTCATACACTACGTGGAAAATGCAAATG
This sequence comes from Helianthus annuus, assembly GCF_002127325.2. Classification (NCBI taxonomy): domain Eukaryota; kingdom Viridiplantae; phylum Streptophyta; class Magnoliopsida; order Asterales; family Asteraceae; genus Helianthus; species Helianthus annuus. Next base: position 144,715,572 of record NC_035449.2, read on the forward strand.
TGGCGCCTGAGTTCCAAGTCCTGCGATAAAAACAAAGAAGAATGTGGGTCAGAAGCTTCACCACGGCCCCGTGCTCAGATGAACACGGCCTGTGGTCGGAGATAAAGTGATTGTTTTCCAGATCCCTGTTACTGGGGAGTTCGACACGGCCCCGTGTTGCACCGACACGGCCCCGTGCTCAACTCTCTGTAACTCGGAAAATAAAAACTGCCAGTAACAATGCTGGGCACGGCCCGTGTCCGACCAGGCACGGCCCGTGCTGAGCTCTGCAGAAACTGAAAAATTAAGAAAATCCTAAAAAAACAGAAAAATTAGAAAAAATGATTAGGCCATTGATTCCTAACTTTCTTAAAATCCTTGTGCCCCCGGCAACGGCGCCAAAAAACTTGATGTGCGTGAAGTGTGCTAGATTTTTAATGTATATTTTTAGGCCCTTTTACACTTTTTAGCAAAGTTTTAAATTTATAAAACACAATATTTACTAACACTAAACACACATATGGGCAAGTGCACCCATCGTGGGCGTAGTATAGTGTTGGTAAGATACCGAGGTCGTCCAAGGACACAAGAGCGTTTAGTACCGGTTTATCCTCAAAGTCTAATCAAATCAAAAAGTTAGAAAAAGGTTTTTAAACTAGAAAAATAAAACTAACTAAAATGCTGAAAAAGAAAATAAAAGTAGAAACAGATAGACAAGATGAATTACTTGGATCCGACTCATGTGTAGTGTAACCTTTGATTATTTCCGCACTTTTGCACTTTTTAAGAGATTATCTTAGTTATTGTAGTAGACCCCTCTTTTGAAGGTGACGTTATCCTCAACCCAGTAGTTTGAGTCAGCAAGGATACAATCCTAAAGGGTCGGATTATTGAAAGATAATTAATTAAGTTATTAATGCATAATATGGTAGGCCCCACTTTTGAAGTTGACGTTACCCTCGGCTAAGTAGTCTGAGTCAGCAGGGATACAGTCCTAAGTAGCCGGGTTAAAGTTTTAATAGTAGCTTACTTATGAGGGGATCAAAGAGTTTGGACCCCCTCCATCCAATACCGGTGGGTATTGAAGGAGGTCCTACTAAATTTGACCCAGGTCCTTTGCAGGATCTATACACTGAACACTGACCGGTGGGTATTGAAGGAGGTCCTACTAAGTTTGGACCCCCGCCATCCAATACCGCGGGCATGTGACGTACCAGGATCTAGCCACCAATCACATTGAACTCATAACTATATTTAAATAAAACTCTCATTCATTAACATAGGTGTTACAAAATTTTACATATCATTTATTGTATACAGCGGAAGCATAACTCATTTGTTAAGTGTTTCATAAATCATGTGTACATAAACCATTAAACTTGTACTGCGATTCCATGTATTTCAACCCATGACCACTCCAGCATCCCAGACAGCAAGTTCCAATGATATATACCTATAGACCTGCAAGCATGCAGACAAGTGTGTCAGACGACGCTGGTGAGTTCAAAGTTCTGTTAACGTGTTTAGATACCAGTTACCAGATTAAAATGTTTCACAGATTCGATGAGTTGATTTGATGTTGTTATTAACTCGATTACCGCAATGGCTACAAGATGAATTTGCCCAACCCCAATGTCTTTATCAAAACATTGGTCATGCTTTAAGGTATGTTGTATAATAACTCATTAACCATGCACGGCCCAGCAAGGCCTAAGGCCCAATTCGCGTGTACAGTAAAGTCCCGAGTACATATAACGTTTACTGTGCAGCCCACTCTTATTATCCAGCCCATGATGCCATTTATCATGATCCCACATCATGCGGCCCAATTATAAGCCATAATTAGAATGTATGTTAACGTGTGTGTGGCCCACTACTACTTATGCGGCCCAATTTACATAGACGGCCCAGTGTCCGAACTTGTGTCTAGCCGAGCCACATAAATACAAACCAACACATGAATAACCCAATAAGGATGTGGCCCATAACCTAAGCAGCCCAAGTTGTTAAATGTTAATGCCCGGCCCATACGTTAAACCCTTGAAACCCCAGCCCAAGCTATTATACATCCACAATTTCATGCAATCGGAATCAAGTATGTATACCCTTGTGACAACAAGACCATACCCTACCCTAATATCCATAACATGATCATGTTCATAAACCACATTCGTGACCTCATTTACCCTATTAGTTTACTATCACATTCTTTACTTATCTAACCAACTTTAATGCTTAACACATTACTAACTCATATGCTCACAAAACCATCAATAATATGTTAATCGACCAACAAATAATTATCATAATCATTAAACATCCAATACAAATTGAACATGAAGATTCATTAACAAAATCACATACACTTTCATGCGGTCCAGATCATACACAAACAAGATCATCAGTACGAATTATTCACGAGGATTCACTAAACAAGATCATACACATACACTTTCATGCGATCAAGATTACACAAACACGATTATCAATATATAAGAGATACCCTAATTCGAGACATAACTCAGCCGATCACTTACACGTATATAGCACTCACGTACACCTTCTTTGTAGTCAAGCACACACACGAACAAGATCATACAATTAAACCTAACACAAATACAAAATTACTAACCAAGGAACTTGTTCGAATGCGATGATGTTGTCTCGAATGGGGGGGGGGTAGCTACTGCCGTCACGAACTAAAGGGGTGTAGGGTTTGTAATACTGAGTTGTATATTAAAACACAAAATTTACGTATACATGAAGCAAAGGAGGAGATTGGTGTCAGCCCATTATTCAGTCTTTCACGTGGGCTAACGAATTAGATTTCTATCAGCCCAATAAAGGATGTTATGAGATAACTCAATTGATTGCCCATGTGCGTTTAACGAATGTCAGCAGGAATTCGGCCCCATCATATTAATTAATTTTGTGCAGTCCATGTGATGCTTAATAGTTGTCGGCCACCTATTCAATATATCAATTTCATTTGAATTAATACTAAGCTTAATAGTTGTCGGCCACTAATTGAGTATGTCAATTTCATTTGAATTAATACTAAGTGTATTGGGCCGATTTTTGCCTAATGGTTGTAGCGGCCCAGTAGTATTTGGGACCGGCCCAAAGTGGTTTAAGAATAAATGCGGCCCAAATACATAATATGTTATTAACAAAGTTAACATACGTTTAAGTTTAAGTTTAACGGAGTTATGACAGCACAGAATATTTAACATGTTGGAGGGGAATAACGAGAAGTAAAGATCACAAGATTAAACATCACTAACCTTGAAAGTTCGGGTTATCACAGTGTCCACTGAGCACGGCCCCGTGGTGGGCGATAGAAGCTTCTACAACTTTGTCTTTTCTGCTGACACTTGGGCACACCCTCGTGCTCATTGAGCACGGGGCGTGTTCAGCCTTCTGTTCTCTTGTTTTGCTTGAGAAGATGCAGTCGGGGAGGTCGGGCATGCTACGTTTGTTCCTTTTCTTGTATTTATGTTAGATTTAGTTGCCTTTTTGCTTCTTTTGTTCATTTGAGCTCATTTAATCCTGAAAATACAAAAGGAAGATAAAAACACACTTTTTCCAACATTATTACTAAAAAGGGTTGGTTTTATGCCACAATTGATGTAATTTATATGTTGCATTTTATGCACATCGACTGCCTTTATGCACGTGTACATATTCGTTAACAACCAAAAGATCCAACGAGAACCAGTAAAGAGTATGGCAGAAACAACAAGCCATGGGTGAGTTGCGTGGTGGTCGAAAACAGAGAGAATAAGTAAAACACTACCGAACCAATGATCTCTTGGCCTAGTGGTCAAGGGGAAGGTGGGAAGCTTTGCTTCTCTTGGAGATCCTAGGTTCAAATACAGGCAAGGGGAAATTTTAATACTAACTTGATGATACTAACATACTAACTACTAACCCGATCCTAACCGTACGTTGTTCAAAAAAAAGTAAAACACTACCGACGTCTAAAAATTTAAAATGAGGAAGCGATCATAGGCACTCTTTGGTCTTCATCCTTTCGATCCTTGTTGCTTTAACTTTTCTTGTAACGTCCTGAATTTTCCCACCAAGATATTTTAGCGTCTTGTTTCAATGAAATTTCTGTTAATGGAGAGCCAAATGACGGGATAGAGATTATTGTGATTTAAATGATTCATGGCGACCAGATCATGATTATTTAAAAGTGGAATTATTTAACTTTGGTTAAAAGGTGAATAAAGGTTAAACTTGTAGGAGATGGGTGTAAACTAGGTGATTAAATCACATAGAGAACCCTAAGATCGGAAAAATTTGATCCTAGTGAGTTCATGATTGGGTTTTATGGTTTGCTTTAATCAAATACGGGATGGGAGTTTGGGTCATAGTGGTGAAGGAATTCAAGCAAAACAATGAAATCCGACGAATTTCAGAGATTTCGGCAATTATTTCGGGATTCCGACTATAACAACCCTAAATTAAACCGACACCCTCGAATTATTTTCGACACCCCAATAAATTTTAAAATATCCCAATATGTTTTAAATTACACCCCGTATGTGAAAACCGAGCCCAACATGTGATCTAGCATTTAAAATAAAATAAAAACAAAGAAATTTACCTTGTCGCGGGCCGCGTAGCCCATGGCGACGTCTTACGCGGGCCGCGAGCAATCGAGAACGGGGCAGCACCCTGAGCTGACACGTGTCATCAATGTGTTGAACCTAGTTCGTGACCTGGATCAGCTACAGCCTAGGCCACCTACTACGCAGGCCGCGTAGGCCTTGGTCTCACCTTTACGCGGGCCGCGAGAAACCCGAACTCAGCCCCTATAAAGCTGGAGCTCGGGCCTTCAGTCAAATTCGCTCAAATCTTTCTTTCTTTCTCTAAATTTCACATAGTATACACTATACTCAGGTATAATATTCCCCTAAATATTGAGGTTCTGCTCCGTTGTAAGTATCATAACCCCTGGATACATATTAGATACTCTTCCCGATTGATCTAGAGTTCCGTAACGGCTGTCGTGGTTTTGCCTGACGTAGTCGTTGGAATGCCGTCTCGAGGAGGGTATTACTAATGTTAAAATGGGTTATTATACTAACACGTCTGCATTTGTGTAATGTATAGATTATTCCCAGGAAATCCTTACTGAAAACCTAAGACAGCAATGTGAGTAATCTCTTTTTTGCAAATTGTTTTTACAAAACCTCACTTAATTAAATATATATTAAATAGTTATTGAGTATTTGTATGGATACAATTATCGTCGGTATGTTGGGGTTTTTATACAAAATTAGTTACTGCCTTGCGAGGAGTAACTTTTCCACAAGTCGGGTTTGACAGTACAGTGCGTGGTAATTGGTATGACTTGGAAACAAATGTAATTGCGAGACCGCCCTCAATACTGTAAAATGGTTTTTATTTAAACTTGATTGAACTGGGATTCACTCACAAGTATTTCCCACTGACAAAATATTTTTAAAACGCGTTTCAGGTAACAAAATGTGAAAGCCAAAATAGAAGCCAACTGGACAACACTGAAGGCTTGGAAGAGTGGCAATAAAGTTACCTAAAATAAATAGATGTTTTTATTAAATAAAGATCGGATTTATTCCAATGAAAATAGTGTGTACTGAAAAACTTGGGTTTTATCCCATGTGTTTAATATTATGAAAGTATGGTATTTTACTCGGATAAAATATTTCCTAACTACGGTCCTGAAGAAAATTCCGCTGGCGAATTAGATAAAAACAAGATACCACCGAACTGGCCGCGGCCGCCCGTTCCCGCGTTTGTATAGGGGGACGGGGGTTGCGACAGAAGGTGGTATCAGAGCTAAGCCACTGATTCAGCCACAGAAGTGTTCTGCTGACACCAAAATTCAATCTGTTAGGAAATAAATTACGGAACTACGTGCATAATTGTATTTTATTGTTATGTGTTATTTGACTATTTTTTAGTTTACAGTATGAGCGACCAAGGACCATCTGACACGTACCGTCAATTGTCTGGTTCGCCTAGAAGCGAAGGTGCCTCTTCTCAGCCTGCCCGCTCGGGGTACTATGCTGATACGGAAGAAGGAATATTCGTATTTAAGGCTCAATCTGAAGAGCCATTTCCTTAGAAAAGAGGGGATGGTTTAGTAGGGGAGCACACTAGCGTAGGAAACACATGAAAAAGTTACAAGAACAGAGAGTACTAACAGCAGCCAAAAGAGAAACCGATGCCCATGCCCAGGATATGATTAATAGAGGTTTAGCTAATTTTCATATCTTAGCAACCACTACAGCTGACCCGAACCTGGAGCAAATGTTAGCACCCCAACCACAACCACCAATTCCTAACCAACCGATGGAGATAGAAAACCCTGAAAATCAAGTAGAAATGCATGATTTCAACCCAGAGGAGATACCTAGGGTATCCGCACCAAATCCCTTAGACCTAAATTATGACCCATGGTGGGACGACAATAGGGACTATGTGCAATGTTACCCGATACACGAAGACGTGCCCCTGCCGAACCTAGGAGCCTACCCTGGGTTAGACCCTCTAGATCCCTATTACGATAATGATGTATTCAGTAGGGAGATTCTAGAAAATCCTTACCCATACCAAGCCCCTACACCTTCGTACCAGGAACTCGCACCCCAGATTCCAAACCCAGTCCTAGAACCTGCACCCCCAATGAGTGCAGAAAACGTACAAGAACTTAGGACATTTGGTGAGGAAATTTTAGAAAATAGTGAAAGGATGAGACAGGTGGGAGAGCGACTCGTCTGGAAGTACGACGAGCGCAATATGGATTTCTGGATGAATCCATATCCGTAGAAGTAATGGTGGAGAAGGTTATAATAATAATAATAATAATAATAATAATAATAATAATAATAATAATAATAATAATAATAATAATAATAATAATATAAAAATAAAATATGTGTGTATGTGTATGAAAAAAAAAAGAAAAAACTACGGATGCCTATTACTAGTAGTGTAACTTTAAATTTCAGTCGGTATTGTAATTTCAATTTCAGTACTGGTGTGTAATAGATGCATATTATATGAATAGAGTAAAGTCGCAATGATCGACGCTTTTGACCAAAGTGCATGACATGTGGTTGACTATATTCAAATATTATTCTGTGATATTAATGCGTGGTAAATGTTTAAAATTTAGATGGACAACGAAGTAAACCAGGAAAACCAGAGTGATAACCACCCGAATAACGATAATCTGAATAATGAGAATCTGAACAACAATAACAATGGAAACCAAGTAGATAATAGTGCCATTCAACACATAATGGCACAAGGAATCATAGATGCAATGCCATTTATTATTCAAACTGTTAAGGAAGCGGAAAATTAAAGTAAACATAGCAGTAAGCGACCAACTGAACCTGAACACAGCGTGAATAATGGACCTATACTTCAAGTGCCCATTTCTAAAAGAAGAAGAACAATGCCTTATGGTTGTTCTTACAAAGAATTCTGGTCCTGCAAACCAATAGAATTCTCGGGCAATGAAGGACCCATTGCAGCTCTACGCTGGATAGAAAAGATTGAGGCAGTTTTAAAAATAAGCAAGTGTGCTGAAGAAGACAAGATAATATTTGCTTCTAATTTGTTTAAGAAATCAACTTTAGAATGGTGGAACACTATCCTCCAGTCAAGAGGAAGTGATAGGGTATATAACATGGAATGGGAGGAATTTTAAAATATGGTAGAAAGAAAATTCTGCCCTCCCAATGAAAAGGAACAGATAGCAAATAAGTTTCAGAACCTAAGGATGACCAGGGTAGATAGTAAGGGTTATACTACTACATTCTTTGAATATGCTAGAATAGTACCAACCCTTGCATCACCTGAACCAGTATTAATCTCCCATTGTATCTGGGGACTAATCGGGGAGATTAGGCATGTAGTCAAGGCAGCTAGGCCCCAAACCATAGAAGAAGCTGTAGAACTCGCAAACGCCTTGACAGATGAATTAATCCGTACTAGAGAAGAAGACCAGAGGAGAAACTTAGCTCAAAGGCTTACCCAAGAATTTCGTTCCGGGAATTATAACCGTAGGAATGCAGGTTCTACCTCTGCATCAAACTGCAAAGCCTGTAAGAAGAAGCATTCAGAAAAATGCTCCACTCACTGCAATTGCTGCAAGGCACCAGGACACAAGGAAGAAGATTGAAGGAGGAAATCTGTAGGATCGTCGTTGACCCTGAATGAGTCGATCAGAAGAGTTGTTTTCCAATTCAAAGGCGGAATCAGTGAATTAGATGCTCAAACTAAATATAATGCTTCACTTTATTGATTTTAGCAATGTTTACAACCTGGAAGCAAATCGGCAGCACTTCGTTACAAGTTCCGAACCGTTACAAATGAAATAACCAGTCACCTATTTATAGAGTTCTGGAACCGCTAATACGACCATGTCATAAAAGCGATCCAGGTATGTTGTGTGGATCGCTTTTATGGACAATGTCCATATAAGCGGTCCAACATGCTATTTAACCACTTCTCATTTCTCGAACCTCGTGCACTGGTTATTCTAACCTATCCTATCCTATAACTTGATACAAGACGAAGTCAATAGACGCAATGCACCAACAGACTCCCCCTCGGATATTGACGAAGTCTTCAGTGAACATTCTCTGTTATGCCACCTCTTCAGTCTTGATCATCTTTGCCAACTTGTTCAAATTGTAACAATCTTCAATCTTTCTCATTGATCATCTTCATCATCAGTAAGCTCCCCCTCTCGTCAAGCTTCCATGCTTTTAGGGATCATCACCTTGCTTTTCAGCTAACGATACCTAGCTCTTTGCACACTTTTGTTTGCAATAAACTCGTCTTCAGACTCCCCCTAAGACTCAGCTTTTGGGATCGTAATCTGGATCTTCCCTGTAATTACTTCAAACAAATGATAAGTAACAACACTTTAAAACCAGTAATCAAATACTCTAACCTACTCCCCCTATCAATGAACTCAACAGATATGGCAGTAAACAAGAATCCAATTCCCTCTCAGATTATCATTCAAGTTCAAATTAATGACCTTGAAGATTTTCACAACCTGTTTTTGACGATTTTACAAGAAATTTCAAGTTTCAAATTAATGAACTCGTTTTGTTTTCAGAAACACAATCAGCATACTTTGATTTTGAAACTTAGCACATCAGACATCGGTTTATCGAAAATAACGCAGAAATCAAAATCTTTTTGTGTTTTCTGAAAATATAAAGCTGTAAAGAAATATATACAAACAATATTTACAAACAATATTTTTGTTTGAGTATGCATCAGAGGATCATATCAGTTTATGACAAGTCACAAGTACCGTTAAGCTTTAAATCATACTTAGAATTAAACAATTCACATAGATTGTCGATATACTGATCCATTTAAATTTTCATACAAATTTCAACTGTTTCAAGACACGATTTAGATATTTTAAGACTTAACCTCATTCATGTGTCCCACCTCTTGAATATACTCCCGTATCCAGAATCCCAATATTCAGTCTTACAGGTAAGAATACTACAATGATGTCTGTACATAAATTAGGGTATGCGAGAACTGAGGGATCTCAGGTCAGAACTTCCGTTCAGCAGAGAGATATCAGCTTCGACTTTGCAATGTGTTCCCTTTAGAGAATCTTTTCAGCTACAACAACTGATTATCAATTTTATCGTCTAATCAGCTGAGGGCTTTATGCTATATTTCAAGCATTTTGGTGAAAGTATTAGCCAGGGACTAGGTCAGAACCACCGTTCAGCAGAAGTCCCGGAATAATACCCCAGACATCATAGAGTATAAACACCTAGTATATCAGAATACGAGACCTTTCAAACGAGATTTCAGGGGTTACCTATATATCCAAGTAGTGTTCCCCACGAAATAAGCAAGTTTTGAATCTAGGTTTATATCCCGAAAAAGCTTACTAAATGTATAAAAACCTATCGACATATCATCAGTGAAACTGTTTAACGCTATTTAATCATTACAAATCTTTAGCATACTGTAACTGTCTACTGATGTACTATCATTTCCTCTTTTTACGCAAGACTCAAATTTTTGATTTTATCATGTTTTTGTATTTTTCAAATTTTTCTAATGTTTTTGTATTTTCTAACAACTTTTCTCCCCCTAAAATGCAAAACCATTAAAGAAATTTGACAAACCGATACTGATAGCTTTGTCTCGCCATCCATTTTCTGCATCTCATGCTCTGTTTCGCAGAAAATATAACGTACCCCCATGATTTACAACCCATTGATTTTGACCATTACAAAACCATTCTTCAACTTGTGAGTAATCATGTTTGTTCCGCCGTGAGGGTTTCGGCATAGTCCTTTAAACCTAAATCAAACAAATTTAAACTACAACTATCACAACCATCACAGTCTATCACAATCTATCAACCAATCAACCAAGTAAGCAACCAACCAACAAACACCACACAAACAAATCTCAAGTTGTTCAAAAATTTACACACAATCAAACACATACTTTCCCCGTCTGACCAAACCGGGGATCTTCTTCATATGCTAACGCCAGGCACTTGTTGGATTTGACAGTCTTCACCACCCTTGAGTACCTGCACATTCAAACTTTATCAAATATACAAATAATTTCAATCAATAGAGATAGATGCCGATTCATGCTTCGCGATCCAGGAAGCTCCGGCAATTCCAACTATTTAATCAAACATGGTATCCACCCAGGCTTGATCAGCCTTAGGTGTAACCTTGACTCTTGCAATTTGAATTTTGAAATTTTCAGCCTTGAGTGGTGGAAAGTTTGCGTCATAATCAACTGGAATTGACTCTTCAAACTTTTTCACCCTAGAAGTTGAACCTTTCTCTTTTAAAACAATCTTGGGTTTCCAAATTTGTTGTTGTTTCTCTAGATCCTTCCCAACATTTTCATTGTTTATCAACCCAACACTTTTCTTAACCATCCACACTTGACCTTCTGGAGTACCTCGTCTGTAAAAATTTGTTCCTTTTTGAACCTTTTGATTTTGAACAACACTTTTAGGTTTCCAGATTTGTTGAAGTTTTGTCATAACAACTAGTGGTCTCCAAATCTGTGTTGTTTTCAATTTGGATATGTGAGAACTCCAAGTCTGTCTTGAATCAAACTTGTTCGGATTTGATTTCCATTTTTGATTTGAAGCAAACTTGTTTGTGTTATACATCCAAGTTTGTTTCGAATCAAATTTGGTTGACCTAGATTTCACATTCTCAGATTGGTGTTTTGTAGCATCAAGCTTCTTTTGAACAACATCCACAGGTTTTAGATTCTGACACTTGCGAGCAAGATGTCCTAATTGATGACATTTGAAACATGTTTTCATTGACACATCTTTGACCTGTGGTTGTCGCTTTTTCTTTTGTACCTCAAACTCAGTATTAGATTGTTTCATTTTGTTTTCTTTTTCTTTTGCTAAACTATCTCCCTTAACAAACCTCATTTTTTCTTGATAATTTGGTGTCACATTTTTCTTCCAATTTTGTTTCCTTTTATAACCCAACCCAGCCTTCATGTTCTTCTTGTTGCCACCCGGTTTGTTATAAAAAGTTTTGTGACCTTTACCAGCAAATTTTGAAATTTCAGATTTTTCAATTTCAACCATTTTGAAAACTTTATCAACCTTTTCTGAGATCACATTCTGAATCGGGAAGACAACATCCAAGAATAATTTGTCTGATCCAATCATGGTATAAACCAATCCCTTTGAATCGTCATTCAAATTTTCTTCAGATTTGATGTTCTTTAGATAACCATCATGAAGATTTCCTTCATCTTCATCTTGTGATTCAGTTTTACTTGTTTCAACCGAGTTTTCTTGAAAAATGCTTTCAACAACCTTACCAACCACCTCTGAATCACTGATATCATCAGATTTGGTGTAAGTCACATCGATGTTGTCGGGTAACTGATCAACCATGTTGATAACTTTTTCCACTTCTTCGCCATCATAGAATGTATAATTATTCTCCAACGGTGGTGGAACTTGATGAAATTCAGACCCTTTTCCCTTTTTGTTCTTTTCAGACGCTTTCTCATCGGGTGTGATGTTGAAAATACGTTCCAGAATATATGATGATGAATGATAACTTTGCAATTTATTGACCAATTTTTCTTTGTCTGCCAATTCTTGTTTAAGTTTAGCAACATCATCAATATATTGGTTTACCACCCTTTGTTTATCTTCATATCTTGCTTCAAGAAATTTAGTGTTTCTTTGACAAGCACACAATCTATCATCTAGACTTTTGACTTTACTTTTTAACGTTTCATAAGCTTCTTTTACAGTTTCATATGACAATTTCGTAACATCATATTCTTTTTGCAACTCTTGAATTTTTATTTCTTTTGGAACACATTCGTTGCAAACAGCTGAACATATTTCTTTTAGTTTCATGTTTTCTGTTTCAAGATCATCACATTTTAATTTCAATTTTTCATTTTCTTGTTTCAAAAACTTTTCATTTTCACTCATCTCATGACATTTTTCTTTGAAAATATTTTCTATTTTAGTGAATTCAATGTCCCTGTTGTTGAGTTTTTCATCTTTCTCAATACAAGCACTGCATGTTTCCATGCATTTCTTGCATTGTTGTTCAGCTTCATTATCAATTTTGACAGAAGTATCAGTTTGACTTATTACCTCAATGACTGGCACTGTCGTATCCTCAGTCTTCTGTATCTGAACTTCTTCAACCACTAGCTCTTTTTCTTCAGCACCTTCCTCGATTTTCTTTGCAACCTTCTTCACTTCATTCACCATCTCCTTGCTCTCAATCACAATTTCCTCGACAGTCTTCTTCTTTTTCTTCTCCAGACTTGCAAAAATGACTTTTCTAATTCCTTCTTCAACTTGCTGCTTGTATCTTGGATTCTCCCTAAGACCTTTACACCAGACATCCACAGTCGGAATAGCAGCAACCAATGCTTCAAGATCAACTGTCTTTGGATCAACAGTTGGGTTTCCTTCAGGATCAACATAGCATTGTTTATCTTTGCTCCACCTTCCAGCCCATGTGGCTTCTCTGTAAGCATTGTACACATCATCCAATCTCATTCGAGCGTGTCTTTCTTCTCGTGTCAGCTGTACTTCTGCTACCATAGCTTTAGCTTCCAAGTTGACACCCTCATCATCATGCTGGCTCCAATCATACCCCTCATCATCATAGATTATACCACTAGGTGATTTTGCCTCTATCAACCCTGCTTTCAAATCAAGAGTTTGAACCATAGATTTATAATCATCCTCTATACTATTAACATTTTGATCACAATATGACAAAGCAGCTCTCTTTTCTTTGGATGATGCTCCATCAATTTGCTTTCTAATTGGCTGATCCGTGTTCTTGTGATATATTGCCTTTTTGTAATAATCTTCACGAAACGGATTCATACTTTCATCAGCTCTGTTGTTTGGACATTCTCTTTTGAAGTGACCTTTTTCTTTACATTTGAAGCAAGTTACTTTGTTCTTGTCAAAACCCATCTTTGTTTCAGGTCCTTCCAAACATTTTCTGCCAGTGATCTCCATGAATCGTTGAGCTCTTCGAATGACGCTTGCCATGCACCAACGAATATCCATGAGTTCCATTTCTTCTGGATCCACCTGATCGTAATCCTCTTTTGTCATGTTAGGATTTCCGATCTTTCCAGCTATCAAACCTTCATACGATACCAGAATGGAAGCTAGGAAGCTCATGTGCTGTTGAGCAAATTCATTGTTCAGCAGAGGAGAATTCTTCCAATCAACATTGGAGTTTGAAGTTGACGATGCAGTTGCTGACGATGCATGATACCCCGGATCAAAACTAGAAGAGGTATTCTTTGGCAACTCGTTTGTCTTTTCAGCTGTATACCCTGTTTTGATCCTTGGAGACTCATTGTTTCTTGAGGACTCATTGCTTTGTATCAACCCTTTTCGATAGTACAACCCAACATTCTGTTGATAGTTAGAACTTGACATCTTATTTTGCTTTTGAATCAACAGATCATGCCCCTCTATCTTCTCAATCAATTGATCTAAAGACATAATATCAAAGTTAATATCATTCTTCAACACAATCACATATGTCTTCCAATCATCTTCATGAGGTAACGCTTCAACCAACTTATCCACCAACTCTTCTCTGTTTTTTCTAATATCAAACCTCTCTAACTCAATCTTCAGATGACAAAAACGTTCGATCATTTGACGAACTGTTTCATTCTTCATACAACTAAACATATCAAACTCCTTCTTCAGCAGAGATATTTTGTTCTTCTTGATATCTTTTCCTCCTTCAGCTTTCACTTTTAATGCTTCCCAAATTGACTTAGAAGTTTCACCATACTGAAGCAGTGAAAATATATCCTCTCTGATAGATTGTTGAAGAAGTGTCTTCATTCTCAGTTCTGCTGAATGTTCTTTCTTGTCATCCGCTGTGAAATCTTTCAGATTAATCAACTCACGTCTATCATTTCTTGGTTTGTTGTATCCCAGCGTCAAACAAATCCAACTATCATATGCATATGCTTGAACCCAATTCTCAAATCTTTCATACCACCAGTGATAATCTTCAATATTCATGAGCTTTGGTGGTCTTTGATGATTCCCGTACACATTATCGTAACTCAAGCTTTCCGATATCACTTTTGTAGCATTCTTTGGAGTAATTGGTACATCTTCCGAAGTAAATGCGTTGTAAAATGTGTTGTAAAACTCTTCTCCAAAATCTGACATCTTTAATCACTTGAAAACAATGACCTGGAAGCAAACAAACAAACTCAATCAGTTTAAACAGTATCAAGTAACTTGGAATACACTAACACTCGATTGTCGTGAAATAATCTTGACACTCGGATGAAAATCGGACTGAACGAACAAGCGAAATCTACACTTGACAATTAGCGAATCACGTTGACATAAAAGCGAACCCAGCAATTCAATCGAGCGAACCAACAATTTGACAGATGAGCGAACAACCAAATAAGCGAACCAGATCTATTTATAAGAGCGATCTAAAAAACTGTCATATGAGCGATCCAGGATATGTCATACGAGCGGTCCAAGAATATGTCGTATGAGCGGTTCAGAATATGTCACTCGAGCGATCCAGACCAGAAATGTACAAAACAGCGGCCCAGACTAAAAGAAGTCCAAATAAGCGAACCAGAACTGTTCAAATCAGCGGTCCAGAAAGTAATTTGGAGCGGTCCAGATTCAAAAACGGACAAATGAGCGGTCCAAAATTGTACTAATGAGCGGACCAGGATAAACTTTCGAGCGGTCCGAGTTGTCTTTGGAGCGAACCAGGACCAAATGTGTACGAATAAGCGGTCCAAACTTTGACCTAAAAGCGGTTCATCATGACGTCATTTGGAGTGATCCACATTTCGAACATGTTTTGACCTGTTTTTAGTTTGAATTTTAGTCTGAAACTTTCTAGGGTTTATTATTGTCCAATAATACACGTCCTGTGAAAAATTCGTCCGAATTTAACCATGGAAACTTGTCTAAATCGAAAAAGAAGGTGTAGAAGACAGAAAACGGATCAAGTTTGAGCTGAACTCTTCTTCCTGAGCTCTGATACCACTTGTAGGATCGTCGTTGACCCTGAATGAGTCAATCAGAAGAGTTGTTTTCCAATTCAAAGGCGGAATCAGTGAATTAGATGCTCAAACTAAATATAATGCTTCACTTTATTGATTTTAGCAATGTTTACAACCTGGAAGCAAATCGGCAGCACTTCGTTACAAGTTCCGAACCGTTACAAATGAAATAACCAGTCACCTATTTATAGAGTTCTGGAACCGCTAATACGACCATGTCATAAAAGCAATCCAGGTATGTTGTGTGGATCGCTTTTATGGACAATGTCCATATAAGCGGTCCAACATGCTATTTAACCACTTCTCGTTTCTCGAACCTCGTGCACTGGTTATTCTAACCTATCCTATCCTATAACTTGATACAAGACGAAGTCAATAGACGCAATGCACCAACAAAATCTAGTAATGCACTGTGCTTCAACTGTGGAGAAAAAGGTCACATCAAGCCAAACTGTCCGAAATTAGCTCCACCTGCAAACAACAAGAACACTAAAAATGCTAGAGCATTTGTTCTGACTGCAGATGAAGCCAAGATGATTCCGGACGTGATAGCCAGTACGTTTTCAGTTAATGATGTTTTTGCTAAAGTATTATTTGACTCTGGTGCAAACCAAAGTTTTATTAATACTTCATTTTGCAAACTTCTCAATCAACCATTAACTAAACTTCCACAAGAATGTCTAGTCGAGACAGCGAATTGAGAAACGGTTAGGATTTCTGAAATCTTGCAGGAAGCAAGAATAGAAATTTTAAACCAAAAATTTATTGCAAACCTTTACCCAATGAATCTGGCAGGATTTGATATTGTACTAGGAAAGGATTGGTTAATAGCCAATAAAGCCAGTATTTTATGTGATCAAAAGTCAATTCAAGTAAAGTCACCAAGGGGTGAAAAGATCACAATTAAAGGTGATAAACCATCTAGATCCGCTAAATTCATCTCTGTGATGAAAACAACAAGTTGTATAAGAAAAGGATCTATAGTGTATTTGATTTCCATAATCACTAACACTAAAGGAAAAGAACTAAAAGACATTCCTGTAGTGTCTCAGTTTTCAGATATATTTCCAGAAGAATTGCCAGGGCTACCACCAGACAGAGAAGTCGAATACAGAATCCATCTGCTACCAGAGACAACACCGATTGCCAAAGCACCTTACCGTTTGGTACCAGCAGAAATGCAGGAACTGAAAAAACAGTTAGACGAATTATTGGAGAAAGGATTCATACAGCCAAGCTCATCGCCGTGGGGAGCACCGATTTTATTCGTTAAAAAGAAGGACGAATCGATACGTATGTGCATTGACTACAATGAATTGAACAAGGTCACGATTAAGAATCGGTACCCATTACCAAGGATTGATGATCTGTTCGATCAACTTCAAGGAGCTCGATTTTTCTCTAAAATCGATTTAAGATCAGGATATCATCGATCCAAGGTACAGGAAGAGGACATTCCTAAAACCGCATTCAGAATAAGGTATGGCCATTATGAATTTACTGTCATGCCATTTGGTTTAACCAATGCCCCAGCTGCATTTATGGACATGATGAACCAAATATGTAAGCCATATTTGGATAAATTCATAATTGTTTTTATTGATGATATTCTCATCTATTATAAAAGTAAAGAGGATCATGCAAAGCATTTGCACGCACTTCTAAGTCTATTAAGAAAGAAAAAGCTTTACGCTAAGTTTTCAAAGTGCGAGTTTTGGTTAGAGCAGGTACAGTTTCTTGGACACTTAGTCAATCATGAAGAAATTCATGTGGATCCCACAAAAATCGAGGTGATTACCAAATGGAAAACCCCTGAATCACCAACCGAAGTTAGAAGTTTCTTAGGATTGGCCGGTTATTATAGAAGATTTATTCGAGATTTTTCTAGAATAGCCATTCCCTTAACCAAGCTAACCTGTAAATCCATTAAGTTTGAATGGGGACCAAAACAAGAAAAAGCCTTTAGAATTCTTAAGCAAAGACTAACCCATGCACCCATATTAGCGTTACCAGAAGGAACTGAAGACTTTGTAGTCTATTGTGACGCCTCTAAATTAGGGTATGGATGTGTATTAATGCAACGTCAAAAGGTTATAGCTTACGCATCCAGACAACTTAAGAATCATGAAGAGAATTATTCAACCCATGATTTGGAATTAGGAGCCATAATTTTTGCCCTTAAGATTTGGAGACATTACCTTTATGGTAGTAAGTTTACCATATTCACTAATCATAAAAGTTTAAGGTATATTTTCGGGTAAAAAGAGCTAAACATGAGACAAAGACGCTGGATGGAGATACTTAGTGATTATGATTGCAATATCCAGTATCATGCAGGGAAAGCCAATGTAGTGGCTGATGCTTTAAGCCGAAAGTATCACGAAAAGCCAAAAAGGGTATGTTCTCTTAAATTAAATCTACAAGTAGATTTAAATGATCAAATTAGAAAAGCACAAGAATCAGTAATCAAGGAAGATACTGAAAAATTAAAAGGAATGATTAAGGAATTAGAACAAGGAACAGATGGAATTTGGAGATTCCATAAAAAGAGAATGTGGATACCTAAATTAGGAAACCTGCGTCATTGTATATTAGAAGAACCCCATAAGTCTAAATATACGATGCATCCAGGAAGTGATAAAATGTATCAGGATTTAAGAAAGAATTTTTGGTGGATAGGAATGAAAAAGAATATAGCAGCCTATGTTTCTAATTGTTTAACCTATTCACAAGTCAAAGCTGAACATCAGAAACCCTCAGTGTTGCAACAACTAGAGATGCCAGTTTGGAAATGGGAATTGATAACAATGGATTTTGTTACCAAATTACCCAAAACAAGAAAAGGTAATGATACAATCTGGGTGATTGTAGATAGGCTAACCAAGTCAGCTCATTTCCTACCAATGAAGGAAACTTTCAGTATGGAACAATTAGCCAAATTATATGTAAATGAAATCGTTTCCTTACATGGAATTCCTTTGTCAATTATTTCTGATAAGGAAAGTCGTTTTACCTCTCATTTTTGGGCAAGTTTCCAAAAGGCAATGGGAACCAAGTTGAATCTAAGCACAGCTTACCATCCTTAAACGAACGGACAAAGCGAAAGGACGATTCAGACAATGGAAGATATGCTTAGAGCTTGTGTAATTGATTTCGGGGGTAATTGGGACGATCACTTACCTTTAATAGAATTTTCTTATAATAACAGTTATCACACTAGTATCAATGCGGCACCATTCGAAGCACTTTATGGACGAAAGTGCAGAACCCCAGTCTGTTGCGCAGAAATTGGGGAAAAGCAAATATCTGGACCTGAGATAGTACAGGAAACAACCGACAAGATCATTCAAGTCAAGCAACGACTGAAAGCAGCACGTGATCGACAGAAGAGCTATGCTGATAACCGACGTAAACCATCGGAATTTCAAGTAGGAGATAAAGTGTTGTTGAAAGTCTCTCCTTGGAAAGGAGTAGTAAGATTCATCAAAAGAGGGAAGCTAAGTCCCAGGTATGTTGGACCTTTTGAGATTATTAGAAAAATAGGACCTGTAGCCTATCAGCTACAACTGCCAGAGGAAATGGCAGGAATACATGATGTATTTCATGTATCAAATCTCAAGAAATGCTTAGCTGATGAATCACTGATGGTACCTCTTAAGGATATAGAGGTAAATGAACAACTCAAATTTGTAGAAAGGCCTCTACAGATTGAAGACATGAAGATTAAGAATCTTAAGCACAAGAGATTAGTTCTGGTCAAAGTGAAGTGGGACTCCAAAAGAGGACCAGAATACACATGGGAGCTTGAATCAGAAATGCAAAGGAAATATCCACACCTGTTCCAGTAGACCTCGAGGACGAGCTCTAAAATAAGGTGGGGAGGATATAATAACCCTAAATTAAACCGACACCCTCGAATTATTTTCGACACCCCAATAAATTTTAAAATATCCCAATATGTTTTAAATTACACCCGATATGTGAAAACCGAGCCCAACTAGTTACTTATTTGTTAGGTATATATCAAAGATTAAGTATAGGGTCAAACTATCTGCACACCTTGGTTGGCTATCTACACACTTAGGGTTTATCTACACTGCGTATAGACCTATACTCAGCGTATATAAACCATGGATTTCAGAGCCTTATCAACAATCATTGCACAGAAAACAAGGGTTTATATACGCTACATATAGACCTATACTCAGCGTATATAACCCATTAGTTTTTTTTTTTTTTTTTTTTTTTGCTATTTTGATGTATTTGAGGTATGAATTCTCACTCGGTTCCAACGTTAAATCGCTTAAAATATATAACCGTTAATGTTATACCAATAATATTATATACCGTTAAATTGTTTTGGAAAACGTATATACGGTTCAAATATACTAAACTATACAATACGATACGATACTATACAATACGATATAACGCTCGTATAGGCCTATAGGTGAAGTATATGTCCCTTATAGGCCTATAGGTGTGGTTTAGGTCCCGTGTAGGCCTATAGGCATATAAAAGGCCTACATGGAACCTATACGAGACTTATACTATACATTATACGATACGATGCAACACGATACGATACTATATGATACCATACAACACTCGTATAAGCATATAGATGTAGTATAGGTCCCTTATTGGACTATAGGTGTGGTTTAGGTCCCCTGTAGGCCTATAGGCATATACAAGGCCTACATGGAACCTATACGAGACTTATACTATACAGTATATGTCACGTATTGACCTCGTATAAACCTATAAGTGTGATATCGTATCGTATAGCGTATTATATGTCACGTATTGACCTCGTATAAGCCTATAAGTGTGATATCGTATCGTATAGTGTAGTGTATGTCCCGTATATGCCTATAGGTATAGTATAGGTCCTGTATAGGCCTCGTATATGTCCTCGTATATTGACCTCGCATATACAAGACCTATAGGAAACCTATACTATACTATACGATACGATATAACACCCGTATAGGCCTATAGGTGTGGTTTAGGTCCCGTATAGGCCTATTGGTGTGGTTTAGGTCCCGTGTAGGCCTATAGGCATATAAAAGGCCTACATGGAACCTATACGAGACTTATACTATACATTATACGATATGATGCAACACGATACAATACTATATGATACCATACAACACCCGTATAGGCCTATAGGTGTGGTTTAGGTCCCGTATAGGCCTATTGGTGTGGTTTAGGTCCCGTGTAGGCCTATAGGCATATACATGACCTATATGAGACTTATACGCGGCTTATACGAGACTTATACTATACACTATACGATACGATGCAATACGATATGATACGATACGACACTATAGTATAGGTCCCGTATAGGCCTATAGGCAGATACAAGACCTATATGAGAGTTATACGAGGTTTATACGAGACTTATACTCTACGATACGATACTTAAAAATGTTTTTTTTTAAATTAACCCTTTATATACGCTGCGTATAGGCCTATACGTAGTGTATATAAAGGGTCAAAATATATTTTTACCACAGGTTTGAGGTTAAAAATAAAAATTACCCTTTATATACGTTGCGTACAGGTCTATACGCAGCGTATATAAAGAGTCAAAAAGACAATTTTACCCTTACATATGGCTGCGTATAACCCCAAATGCAGGGGTAAAATGGTCTTTCCCGCTATACGCTGCGTATAGACCCATACGCAGCGTATATAAAGGGTCAAAAAGACAATTTTACCTTTACATTTGGCTTCGTATAGCCCCAAATGAAGGGGTAAATGGTCTTTTTGACCCTTTTTATACGCTGCGTATGGGTCTATACGCAACGTATATAAAGCTTTTTTTATAAACATTTATACATTATTGGTTTTAGTAAATTTTATAAAAAAAAGTTATATCGAATCGTATAGATGTAGTATAGGTCACGTATCAGCCTCGTATAGGCCTATACTGGTGTTATATTGTATCGTATAGTATTGGTTTTAGACCTAAACTACACCTGTAGGTCTATATGGGACTTAAACCACACATATAGGCCTATACGTGTGTTATATTGTATCGGATAGTATCGTATCGTATAATGTAGTATAAGTCTCGTATAGGTTTCCTATAGGTCTTGTATATGCCTATAGGCTTATACGGGACCTAAACCACACCTATAGGCCTATACGGGTGTTATATCGTATCGTATAGTATAGTATGGTATAATGTATGGTATAAGTCTCGTATAGGTTTCTTATAGGTCTTGTATACGCCTATAGGCTTATACGGGACCTAAACCACACCTATAGGCCTATACAGGTGTTATATCGTATCGTATAGTATCGTATCGTATAGTATAGTGTAGTATAAGTCTCGTAGAGGTTTCCTATAGGTCTTGTATATGAATATACAAGCCTATACGGGGTCAATACATGACATATACTACGTTTTACGATACGATATCACACTTATAGGCTTATACGAGGTCAATACGTGACCTATACTACACTTATACGATACGATATCACACTTATAGGCTTATACGAGGGCAATACGGGAACTAAACCACACCTACACGATACGATATCACACTTATAGGCTTGTAATTCATAATATTTATTATTTTTAATTTTTATAATTCGTAATATTTGTATTATTTTTAATTTTTATAATTTATATTTGTATTATTTACCAATAATATTGTTGTTTTTATAAATAAACATGGAAATGCCCCAAAATACACACAATTAATTTTTTTTTTAAAATAAACAAAGGAATACACAAAAAATACAAAATAGAGCTTTATATACGCTGCGTATAGATCCCTACGCAGCGTATGAAACAAAAATAACACAACTACCCTTGTATTTGGCTTCGTATAGCCTCAACACAAGGGTATAATGGACATTTTCTGACCTTTATATACGCTGCGTATAGCTCTATACGCGGCGTATATAAACCTTGTGAAAAACTGATGCTTCAAACCCACCAAAATGATCCCAAAAGTTCAAAGGGTTTATATACGTTGCGTATAGAGCTATACGCAACGTATATAAACCCTTGTTTTCTGTGCAATGATTGTTGATCAGGCACTGAGATCCATGCTTTACCTACGCTGAGTATAGGTCTATACGCAGCGTATAGGTGTAACCCTATACGCTGCGTAGATAAACCCTAGTTTTGCTAGAGTTTGGTGTGCCAATAGGCACACCCTTAAGTATAACTCTATTTTTGTTTAAAAATTACTATGTAAAATATTCGGAAGAGTCGTTAGAATAGAAAGAATAAAGTAATACGTAAAACATTTCTGTTTGAACGAACTTTAGTAGAAGAGAGATTTGTGTCCATAGGTTAAGGATTATGTTTCTTGCCTTGTTATCAAGAGAACTTTAGACCTACTATCCTTCTTAAACATGTTGTTAACATACTAAAGAATTTATGAAATATCATCTATGAGGTGCACTCACACTATACCAACAATCCGTCGTCTAGCTCCTCCAATAAGTCGTCGATCTTGAAACTTCACAGAAAAAAAAAAAATACACATGTAACATCCTAGATTATGATATTATGATCAAAAGCTCATACCTTACACATTATGAAGTTTTGTAAAACAAAATATGTCGTCGAAATTTGAGAAATAGCTACAAATACCATCTCAAAATTCATTAGTAAAATTTGAATATATCTAAATACCACATTGGAACATACAGGATTTAATAACGACCTACAAACTAGAAGTAAAGTATACTCTTGTTTTACCAAGTGATATCGATCTCCAAAACTATGTAGGACGAACTTTTGTGTCATATCATTTGTTTGTAACATCCTAAAATTTTAATAAAAGAAATTCGTACATATATACATTGTGCTAGGGGTGAGTTAATCTTAAATTTGTGTACTTGGAGAATTGAGATGTGAGTCTAACCCATTACAATTAAAAGAAATTCGTACATATATATATTGACCTTTTTCCTCTCTTCAACCGGTTAAATCATTTCTAAGTCTAACCCGATACAACTAAAATACCGGTTTTTAAAACATAAGTTTAATTCATGAAATGAAGGAATTAGAGAGACCATGTGTGTCAATATTTTAAAGTGAAATTCTGGGAAATCCTTGAAAATGGAGCCGTATACCGTGATGAGAACAGTGTTCTTGAACTCTAGAAAGAGAGGATGATGATGAAAGGAAGACATGAACTTGATGAGTAACTAGGGGGAGACCCGTACTTTGCGACGGGAACGTTTTATTAACAAATAAAAGGGATAGATAAAAATAATTACGTTTTAACAATATATTTGGAAGTTAAAAAAATAAGTATTTAATAAAATAAAAAAAGGAAAAAACTAATATGTTTGTCTTTGGTAGATTAGGGTTTGCAATTCAGAAAGGGGTGGCGACGCAGCTTGTTGTCCGTCTACCTTCTGTTTTGATGTAACTTGACAAATATTAATGAAAATGCTTATTTACTATTAAAAAAATATGAAAACGAAACAAAAAGTTGGAAAAAAAGAGTGGGTGGGGGGGGGGGGCCTCGAAACGGGTCCCTTTCTTTGGGGTGTTGGGGGGCGGCCACCAGGATATTGCCTACTTTTGCTTAATCTCTTAAATCAAATTGTATATATAATATATGTACAAACTGAAGATGATAAAAACAAGAGTGAGTTAACTGCCATTTTCGTCTCTGTGGTTTGGTCACTTTGGCCATTTTAGTCCATTTTTCAAAAATGCGTCATTTTCGTCCCCCACGTTCTGGAAAGGTGCCATTTTAGTCCAAAAATCATAACCCAGTTAAGTCAGTTAGTAAATAAGGACTGATTGTGTAAATTTGTAACATAAAGGACCATTTAAGTAAATATTAAACACCACCATCACTAGCCCTGCCACCACCACCACTCCGCTGCCACCACCACCGCCACCACAGCCCTGCCACCACCACCACTCCGCTGCCACCACCACCACCACCACCGCCACCACAGCCCTGCCACCACCACTCCGCTGCCACCACCACCACAGCCCTGCCACCACCACCACAGCCCTGCCACCACCGCCACCACAGCCCTGCCACCACCACCACTCCGCTGCCACCACCACTCTCACAGATCGTAAACAACTCCCCACGCTTTGTAATTGTTCAATAAGCATGCCCGACACCACGTGAAATCGGAGTTTTTATAAAAAATTCAAAGTGGAATTAATCCATAGAAGTTTGTCGATTAAGTGTCAAATTGTTGTGTTATTTAGAGTCCCTGAACCCATACGAAACTCTCACACCCTTCAAAATCCTTTACCCCTTCGAAAATACCCTCTGTTCATCGTCTGCAAGTCTCGCCGGAATACCCGTCGCCGGAGACTGTCGCCACGCCATTGCGCGCGATACCGGATCGGTTTTAATCACCCAATCGGTATGTTTATACTTGTACAATGTTTCTGCAATTTTAATTTGAATATTATCCGGTATTGATCGAGAATTAGGCCGTTTGACTTCTGTTGACTGTTTTGGGGAAGACGATGAACAGTAGCATGGTCACCACCGCCGCCGCCGGAACCACCACCATCAACGTCATCATCGTCATCATCTGGGGAAGGCAGCCCCACCGTCGCCGGTTCTCTCTCCCGCCTCGTTATCTCTCTCTCTCTCTCCGACTTTCTCCCTCTCTCGTCTGATATGATGATGAACCGGCTGTGGTGGCGGTGGTGGCAGGGCTGTGGTGGTGGTGGCAGGGCTGTGGTGGCGGTGGTGGTGGTGGTGGTGGTGGCAGCGGAGTGGTGGTGGTGGCAGGGCTAGTGGTGGTGGTGTTTAATATTTACTTAAATGGTCCTTTATGTTACAAATCTACACAATCAGTCCTTATTTACTAACTGACTTAACTGGGTTATAATTTTTGGACTGAAATGGCACCTTTCCAGAACGTGGGGGACGAAAATGGCGCATTTTTGAAAAATAGACTGAAATGGCCAAAGTGACCAAACCACAGGGACGAAAATGGCAGTTAACTCTAAAAACAAATAAAAAGTTCAAGAAAGTGGTTGTCTCATGGACCTATAGAAATCAATAAATGTTCAACCTTCTTTCGTTTAATTTACTCGTAAGTGTTTGGAAGAGCAGATAGACTAATCATGCTTCGGTTTTTCTCCTATGTTCATTTCTTTGAGTTTATCAACCCAAGTCACTACTTTTTTTTAACAAGTGTGATTAATTCATAATGCCAAACACTTTTAGTGATCATTATAATATGTTAGCAAGGTTTAGTTTTTATAACTTAGCAGAATCACTACATTACATGTTAGTACTACACTATTATATATACAGTTAACATGATTAATTTTGTCCTGCAGAAGATTTTGTTGGCTATTGACCCTAATGAATGATCACAATTCACAACCCATCCTGACCACCACCGTAACAAGGTTTCGAATGATGATACAAGTATAAATTCAGAAAAAAAGAATATGAAATACAGCTTAAACAATGCAACTGTATTAAATTGACAATTTGTGAAAAATGAAATGGTTCACTAATTTGGTCATCAAGGACTTTAGGCAATTTATAAAAAAATAAAATAAAAATAAAAAACCCTCCCGCTAGTGTATTTTAATATTTACATTAGATCGTTTTGATGATTTTTTTTATATCCCCGGATTGAGTCTGAATTTTTTTTTAAACGGGTAACTAAATTTCACTCATATAGTGTACACATTACCAAGTGGACTCTAGTACGTGTATTATATCAATTAGGTTGAACCGGCTGAGTTGGGAGGGACAATGATCATAAATTCTAATTGTGTATTGTTCTGCTAGAAACATATAAATGATAATTCAATATTTTAGTCTCATAGCCTAACTCAGATTTTGTGAATACAAATCAGATTTGTTATAATAATTCATTTCTTCACACTTTGACCACACAACTATAGCAATGTGACACAAGTGGCCCTTCAGTTTGTTAAAATCAGAACATCCCACAATATTGTTATTTCATTCTAAGTTTCTAACAGTATACCATCAATACTTAATATTATTTTCTCACGAATGCCTTATTATAGTACAATGACAGAATTGATAATCAGTTCATCACTTAGTAAGTTTCCATTTATAAAAGAATATGATGTAATCAAGGATTTATTATGGAAAATCCACATAATTTACTAGAAAAAAATGTTTTGATTTCCCACATACAAAGTAAAATGCTACATATTGTAAATACCAAAAATTGTACATTTGCAACAAGTGGTACAATAAAATATATGACATGCGCAGTACAATACGTATAAAAGAAGTTTATTGTTGTGTTTTAAGATTTAATACAATTATATCTTTGGATGAATCTTTTGTAACTCAAATAAAACAAGAAATAAGTGAAACTAACCAAGAAGAGAACACAAAATAGAGGTACAAACAACAAGCTCATTGTGGTGGAAAATTTGTGTCCATATAATATATGGATATATGGAAAATGAAAATCGCGCAAAATTGGTCTTGTCGACGCAGAATGTACTCCGAGTGGCATGACCTAGATGACGTGTCGTGTCATGTGGGCGCGTTTACGTGTGACTTACGAAGTGATCGAGTTGCAGGTTATTGTGTGAGCTCAGCTGTGTTCAGCCTTGGGAGCATTACAATGTTTAGTTACCTTGCTATCGATTTTTTCGTGTTTAAGTGGGCACGAAGTTTTATTTTGGCGTTTCGTAGGCTTTGGTTGTGTTTCTGACCCGGCTGTGCACTTGGTTGTGACGAGCCTTGGAGGTCTACAACGTTTCCTATGGTCGAGCCATTGATGTTTTCGTGTACGCCCAAAGTAATAAATGCAGTTGTGACAAGAAATTTGCATGAAATAAAGGTAGCCAAACACTTCTTGTATTATAGTAAATGTGTTGGCAGTGCGCCCTTTTACGATTACATAGCTGTTTTACATGTAGCACTTTCGGAGTTGTTGAGCGTTCCAGGTTCGTGGGACCTCTTTGTCGTTGATGGTGCGCAGTTTGTAAGCTCCCTTGCCGAGTACTGCATCAATTACGTATGGTCCTTCCCATTTGGGTGCTAGTTTTCCGGGCTTTTCTGCGCTGGAAGCTTCATTGTCCCTTAGGACATAGTCTCTCGGGTTAAAAGTGCAAACTCGGACTCTGGAGTTGTAGTATTTTTCCAGCTTTATTTTGTACTTGGCCTCGCTTATTGCTGCCATCTCTCTCCGTTCTTCTAGGAGGTCCAGGTCGATCCTCCTTTCCTCTTCGTTGTTAATTAAGTTCATTGAGAGCATTCGTGGAGATGGTAGCCCAATTTCTGCTGGAATGACTGCCTCGGACCCATAGACTAGGCTGAACGGTGTCTCGCCGTTGCTTGTCTTTGGCATTGTTTTATGGGCCCACAATATGCTGGGCAGTTCGTCTACCCATCCTCTTCTCTTTTTGCCTAACCTTGCCTTGATCCCATCAACGATACTTTTGTTGACTGCCTCTACTTGACCGTTCCCTTGCGGGTGTGCAACCGAAGAGAAGGTATGCTCGATATGTAGCTCTTTGAACCATCGTTCGAGGTCGTCTGCTGCGAAGTTAGTTCCGTTATCGGTGATGATTCTGAGAGGTAGGCCAAAGCGACATATGATTTGCTCCCATATGAATCGCTTGACGACTGCCGATGTGGTTGATGCAAGCGCCTTCGCCTCTACCCATTTGGTGAAGTAGTCAACCGCGACTATTATGAACTTGACTGCCCCTGGTGCTTCCGGGAAAGGACCTACCATGTCTATGCCCCATTGTTGAAAAGGCCATGTGGTTGTGACTGGTACTAGTTCATTTTTGGGGCGCATGGTCTTGGGCGCATGTCTCTGACAGCCACTGCACTTCCTCAATTCTTTCACGGCATTGAGATGCATCCCGGGCCAGTAGTATCTGGCATTCATCACTTTTGCCACCACCACTCGAGGCCCGACATGAATACCACAAATTCCTTCATGCACTTCCCGGATTAGGTAGTTTGCGTCTTCGGCGTCGACGCATCTTAGCAGCGGGCCAAGATACGACTTTCGGTACAGTATCCCATCTGCCATCTGATAGTGTTCTGATTTGTATTGGATCTTTCGCGCCTCGGCTTTGTTTTCGGGAAGTATCCCCGACTGCAAGTACATGATTATCGGTGTCATCCAGGACGTTGTTCCTGTCTGGATGACACTTACTTCTCTGAGTGGAACGGATGGGTTGCTCAAAACCTCTATGCGCACATCCTTTGCTAGGTGCTGAAAACTTGTTGATGCGAGCTTGCTCAGCCCGTCTGCTGGCTTGTTCTCGCTTCTGTTTATGTGATGCACCTTGTAGGAATAGAAGGTTTGTAGCAATGTTTTTGCTTGACTGAGATAGAGTGCCATGACATCCCCTTTGGCTTCGTATTGGCCGTTTATTTGCCCTGCTACCAGCATGGAGTCCACATGCGCTTCGATGTGTCGGACCCCCATTTTGATCGCCAATCGTAAGCCAGCCAGGAAAGCTTCATATTCTGCTTCGTTGTTTGTGCTCTTAAAATCCATGCGTATTGCGTATGTGAATCCATGTTTATCGGGGTTTACCAGCCTAAGCCCTGCGCCTGCGCCGTCTTCGTTCGACGCTCCATCGGTGTATAACAACCATGGCTCTTCTGTTTGCTTTTTCTCCGCTTTTTCCATGGCTTTGCACTCTCTTTCCTTGTCATCCGGAACTTCTGTCATAAAATCTGCCAAAACTTGGCCTTTGATTGATGGTCGTGGTCTGAAAACCACATTGTGACCTCCTAGTTCTATTGCCCATTTGGCTAGCCTTCCTGATACTTCCGGTCTTGCAAGGATGTTGCCGATGTTGTAGTTTGTTAGCACGTGGATAACGTGATTGGCAAAGTATCTGCGCAGCCGCCTTGAAGCGTGAATTAGTGCAAGGACTAACTTTTCCATGATAGCATATCGGGTTTCTGGATCGGTCAAGGTTCGTGACACGTAGTAAACTGGTGTCTGGACACCTTGACGATCGACAAGCAGCACAGCTCCGACTGCCCTATCGGAAGCTGAAAGGTAAAGTACCAAAGGCTCTCCCTTGTTTGGTGCGGTTAGGGTTGGCAGTTTGATGAGGCAATCTTTCATCTCGCGGAACGCATTCTCTGCTTCCGGAGTCCACTGGAACTGGCTTTTTTTCATACAGTTGCGCAAGGTTTTGATGAACGGAAAAGATTTTGCGGCATGATTAGCTAGGAAACGATTGAGCGCGGCTAGTCGTCCTGCTAACTTTTGCATGTCTTTGATGTTTGATGGTGAGGGCATCCTTTCTATAGCTTGGACTTTTTCCGGATTCACCTTAAAGCCATCTTTTGTGACGATGAAGCCTAAAAACTTTCCTTCCTCCATACCGAATGAGCATTTCGCTGGGTTTAGCTTGATACTCACGCTGCGTAGCGTGTTGAAAGTTTTCTGGATGTTTGCCAGCATCATGCTCTCTTCCTTGCTCATAATCACCAGATCATCCATGTACACTTCTATGTATTTGCCGATAGCGTCACTGAACGTTTCGTTCATCAGTCTTTGGTATGTCGCACCCGCATTCTTGAGGCCAAAAGGCATCTTGGTATAACAGTACAAACCTGTTGGCGTGCGGAAAGCGGTTTTATCCTCATCTTGAACAACCATTTGAACCTGGTGGTACCCCTTGTAGCAATCGAGAAAACATTTCCACCTGAATGTTGCAAGAGAATCGATTTTTTCATCTATGTCTGGTAAGGCGTAGCAGTCGCGTGGGCATGCCTTGTTTAAGTCTTTGTAGTCGACGCACATTCTCCAGTTTCCGTTTGGTTTCTTTACCATCACTGGGCTTGCTACCCAAGTTTGGTATCTAACTTCTCTGATGATGCCTGCATTTAGTAGTTCTCGTACTTGCTCTTTCATGGCGTCATGCTTTATATCGCCCAGGTGGCGTTTGGCGTGCACCACTGGTTTTGCGTCTTCTGAGACGTTCAGACGGTGTTCTGCAATGTGCCGTGGAACACCAACCATGTCGGCTGGTGTCCAGGCGAACACGTCCATATTCTCGTGTAACAACTTCTTGAGCGCTGCACGTGTTAGGTCGGACATTGCTGGTCCCAGGGTAACTGTTTTTTCTGGGTAGGCGCCATTCAACACCCATTTTTCTGCCTCTGCGCGCGGCGCTGGTTTACTTGCTTTTGTAGGCCTCATTTCATCTGTTGCTAAGACTTCCTTGCTTGCGTATATCAGTGCGATGCCTGTTTCCGTTGGGAATCCGATGGCCGAGTGTGGTGCAGAGCAAATCATGCTGAAGTCTCCCTGTGATTCTCTTCCTAGGAGAATGTCGTGCCGTGAGTGTGCAGGCAGCAACATGAAAGTGACTTCTTCTGTTCTTGAATTTCGTCCGTCCGAGAGTAACACCGGGAATGATATCTGTCCCAGGGGAAAGACGGCCTCGTTGCAGAAACCAGTTAGTGGGTAGTCTACTGGCTCCAAGCGCGCCTTGTCCTCCTGGTCAAATTGATTGAAGCATTGTTCGTATATGATGTCCGCGGTGCTCCCCGGATCGATGAAGATGTAGTCTGTCTGGTAATGACCAATCACTCCTGGGATGACTATTGGTCGTTTTTCCCTTGGGCCTCCTCTAACAACTGGGAAGATGACTTGCTTCTCGCGCCACGAATTATCTTGTGTACGCTTGTTGTAATTTTTCTTTGGTCTTCGTGGGCCTCCCTGCACCATGTGGGTCTCCAACTTTCTGAGTTTTTTGTTATCCGGCCCTTCGTCTCTTCTTTGGATTTGGCGGTAGTCGCGCTTTCCGCCTTTGACCAGGTGAGTGAGCTTTCCATCCCTCAGGGCTCTTTCAATTTCTTGCTTCAGGCTGAAACAGTCGTCGGTGAGGTGACCCGTATCCTTATGGAATTCACAGTAGAGATTGGGATCTTGACCCCTTTTGTTGCGCATCTGTAGGGGTGGTTTGAATTGGTGGTTTTCAGTGGCCAAGACTTCCGATGGGGTCTTGGTTAATGGCGTCCACTGTTTCTCTCTGTTTTCTCTCTTTACTTCTTTTCTGTGTGCTATCTGATTGATTGTGTGCCGCGCATCTTCTCTTGGTGGGCTTCTTTCTCTATGACTGGAAGGCCTCCATGATTGGCCTCTGCTTTTTCTGCCATGTCGGTCATTAGAGTTATGTGCGCGTTGACGGTGGTCATCACCGGTCAACTGTTTGTCTGTCTGTGCTATTGTCTTGGCGGCCTCAATGAAAGTTTCCCAATCTTTGGGTCCTCCGTCTCTACCTTTCTCGCGCTTGATCAGGTCGTCGCACTTGACTGCCCTCATGAAGTGCGTGCGCATCATTTTTTCTCCCACATCCCCAATCTCCAAGCATTCTTTGTTATATCTTGTGATAAAATCTTCCACGCTTTCGTGGTCTCGGCGCCATATGTTTAGACAATCTGGTGGGTCTTTGGCGTGCCTCCGCTGTTGAGAGAAGTGTGCCAAGAACTTCTCTCTGAAGTCAACCCATGATTTAATTTTTCCTGCTGGTAAGCTGTCGAACCAGACGCGTGCTGCGCCCACGAACGTTTGTGCGAACAGGTGGCACCAAGTTGGTAGGTTCCACCCACCTGTTGCTCCTGCGCCTTTGAAGACCTGGAGGTGATCGTCTGGATCTGTCAATCCATTGTATTGTATTTGCCAACGTTGTGCGGCAGCTTGGTTTTGTCTATGGCAGCTGTGGCAATCTCCCTGATGAATTTCGAATCTTCAGCCATGTCGTCTGGACGATAGCTTAGGGTATAGTCATGCTCTGCCTTTGGGTTGTACCCTGCACGCTTTGCGGGCTTGTATGCTTCATGCTCTGGGTGAAGTCTGCTAAACACCGTGGTTTCCCCTTTGTATGTTGGGTCGTCCCATTCTATGTTCATGTTGCGCGCGCCTAAACGAGCCTGGATCGGTTTCCTTTGCACGTTGGGATTTTGCACAAAGTTGCTTTCTGTTTCGCCATAGGTATCGCGCGTGTCGTGCGCGCTTGGTCTTCTCACATTTTGAACTGGTCCTCTTTCCGGACGTAGGTTCCACGCATTAGTCTGCTGAGTTGTATGTGTACTCAGAGATCTTGGTTGTGGAGTTACAAATGCTGACTGGTTAGCTTGTGCCTGGAGTAGAGCTTGCTGTGCGCTGAGTTGCGTATAAACGAGGTTTATGGACGCCATCTGTTCGGCATAACAGGAAGCGAGAGTTTTTCCTTCGGGTAGCCGTAAAAGTGCGGAGTAATTGAGTTGTGCTTGTTCCGATGGAGCTGAGGGGCCAGCTCCATGGCTTGGTGTCAGCACTGATGGTGGTGTCTGTTGCAACACCCCGGTCGGAGTTTGGAATGCGGCTCCGTTTGTGGTTTGACTGATGATCCTTGCTGGTGGTGTTTGGAAAGTGGGTCCAGCTGTGGTTTGGCTAACAACCCTGGATACACTCCCAAAGATAGGAGGAAAATCATTGTTCAGTTGTCCCTCTTGGATGGTTTCGTTCCTTTGACTCCTTTGGACGTGTGCTGTGTCCGAAACGAGTTCAAAGGAAGAAACTTCTCCGTTGACTGGGTGTGAGGGAGTTTGTTCAGCCATTTTTTACAAGTGTTTTTCAATAGAGAAAAGAGATGAGATTGGTTTTGCAAAAAGCGGATGGCGCCAATGATGAAACACCGATTAACACAAGGTTTATTGATGGGGTTATTTCGTCAATGGGGTTCAACCTCTTTTCTTGCTCGTATCAATGGCTTGAGATCTGCAAAACAGTAAACACCGTCAGTTTCGTTAAGAGGGGGAGAAAGGGGATTTCCCTCTTAACCAGGCTCCGGCGTGAGAATAAGTACTGTTCTGAGAGAAATAAACAGTGTGTCTATAGAGTGAGTATGGAGAGTAAAGGATCCTGAACCTGAATGATGAAGGGTCCTATTTATAGCCGGAGGGTGAAGAAGGAAGGAGCAGCTGTGCCAGCTGTGGGCGCGTGCCAGCTGTCCGAACAAGGGGAATATCCTCTTGGTCTGCTATGTCACGGCAGGTGTAGTGGTACACGTGGCGTTCTTACATTTGCCCATGCTGGATACCTTGTACTGGCGTTGTCAGCTCTGCTCCCTGATTTGTCGCAGGCCTATGTGGCGTTCTGCGAGTGGTGACACGTGTTGTCCTTTATGTCGGATAGAGCATCTTTGGCGCCAGCTGCGAGTCTTCCAGAAGTTTCTAGAAGCTTCTGGATTGCTTCGCTGATATGGACGCCTTGTATGCTCAAAAGTGATGTGGTTCCTGCCATGTAGGCAGAGAATTGGGACCATACCTCTTCAGTTTTCTTATGTTTATTGACATCCGTTTCTGTGTCAATTTGACATTCAGTTGTATACGAAACAAAAAACAAATTCAAAACTCTTTTTCAAATGTCTAGAGACGTCAATAGCGGGAATTAATAGAGTCCACATGTCCGGGATACAAATATAAATAGTGATTACCAGCAAAAGAGATGATGTTATGCATTAGAGACTGAAACTTAGGTTTTGATTTTGATTGTTATCATTATTACTATTACCATATATGTCACATAGATAAGGGACATAGATGTAAAAATTGCAGTTACCCATGATTTAATAACATGTTGGTATTTAGAGCATTCATATTCAATCCATCAAATTATACATACATTCTACTAAAAAACAACTCCTATATCAATATATTTTCACTAAAAACAAATACTTTTTCTCTCTCCTTTTCAATTAAATAATATTATCATTACATTTTTCTCTCTCCTTCACTCACAACCACTTTCAATATATATTAAAAAAATTATAGTGGGTGAACAGTGTCCCCTCAAATATACAGATGAACAGTAACATTTTCTCTCTCCTCCACTCACAACCACTTTTTATACCCTTTATAATATAAAAACTCCCCTTCACATATTTTGATGGATAGAATGTGAATGCTCTTAGTAACATATATTTACCCACTTTTAAACCACTATTCATGAGCTACAAGTGCTTCAAGCTTGAGACTTTCAGGTTAGAATATGGCCTTCTTTAGTCATTGAGGTTTTGGTCTAGTGGTAGAGGGAAAATCATCTAGATGTTTAAATAGGAGGAGGTTAGGGGGTAGGGGTGTCAATCACTCACCACTCATTTATCACTCACAACATCCAATCAATTTATGTCACGTCATCGAGCTTTATTCCATCACTAGTGATGGATTTTAGTGTAAATGTCCATCACTCACCACACCCAACAATTTCCTCGTATTCTCTCCAACTTTTCACGCGTGATATTGGCCACTCGTTGTCAGTTCCACGCGTCTTCAAAAGGGGTGGCGGTGGTGTGCGTGATGGTTCCACGCGTGATGGGGTGATAACCACGGGGCGTCCTGTCCTTTCTTATGGGTTTAATACCCGGGAAGCGTAAAAAAAAGGAATATGGCCTCCTTTAAACTTACATTTTGCACCATAAAATTTTTCAAGTTACAATACGTCTTCATCTAAACTATGCTTTGCAACCTAAACTTTTGTCTTGGTTTATTTTTTTCTTTTTCTTACCCAACCAGGTTATGACATATGAACCACTCAAGATTTTTTGCTTTTTTTTTTTCCTTTTTATAACTTTTAAAATATTTTGCTTTATAAAATTTAGAATGTATAGTTAAGATGTGTGTATTTTTATACACGTTTAGGTGTAAATTTCATAGAAACCCAACTTTCTTGATGTGTACAAGTAATCCAAACTTGAACATACAAGAGGTATAATTTTCTTTAAGGTTTCGCTTTTATAGTTATTTTTTCATTCACAACATTTAAAATATGAAGTTATATAAAAGGACTTGTCCTTTTCACGTGCTTATTTTTATTGGCGTTTCAACGTTTTCTCTCATTTCTTATGTTTTTTGGTTTCCATACGAGTCGGTTTTGATTTTTATCACCACCCGTACAAAAGTGGGTAATATACCGTAACGATACTTTGTAACTCGCAACTTAATGTTTTTTTGCTTTTCTTTACTAGGTCGGTACAATTGTATATATTATTTTATACTTTGTATATATACCGAATTCTCATAGTATCACCCTGGAAATCTTTTAGTAACCACACATTTATCAAAACACTTGCACCATTTTAATAAGACAAGGTTAAAGCAACTTCTTTATTTTATAATAACAAACTAGTTAGCTTTCATACAATTTAGCTTATAATTCGACTATTAGAAGTTTATCATAACATACATTTGAATGGCAACACTCATACTCTCATATTATAAATTATGTAACTTGAAATTGAAATTAAAGTAACTAACAATTTTAAGAGCAAAACCATTTTTCTTATGTTGCATTTCAAATATCATCAAACAAATAAATAATAGTAGTATTAATAAAAGTTAATAGAAAATAGTTTCTTGAGTTAGTTAGAGTCGGCAATATGCATGAAAGGGAAAGCAAGTGGGACCCACTGAGATTAAGAACGAAAAACCTTACAAATATAACCAAATTGCAGCTCCCCAACTAACATACTTTGGTGAATGGTTGCAAATCGTGTGATACATTCTTAATTCCAATCTTATTTACAAATTACAATAATGCCATTCACTTGTAACTCTTTGCCAAATGTATTTACTCCAACAAAAAAAAAATATTTGATTTAATACAAATACTACGATTTATAAGCGTATGAAGCGAAGAAAAAAATATGTGATGACATTTTTGTATATAGTGTAATCACACTACTTGTATATAGTGTAATTATGCTACAACAAATTATTACTGTTGTATAGTTTACAAGTCGAATAATATTATTACACTATTTCAATTTTGTTGTGGTGTTACATTGCAACAAAATTGACCTAACGTAATTATTATTAAAAAAATCTTATTTTCAATATATAAACTAGGGTAGTAAATAAATCAAACGTTCAGCGAACTGTTCGTGAATCATTCGACGGGTTGTTTGTTTACGTTCATTTGTTAAATAAATGAATGAACATGAACAAGGAATTATGTTCGATCAATTAAATGAATGAGCATGAACAAAGGTCGTATCTGTTCAATTGCGTTCATGAATTGCGGTAATATGTTCATTTACGTTCCTTCATGGTTGTTTGTTTTCCTTAGTTTATGTTTAGTCATTAGAAACTTAGATCTTTGAAACATTATTTTGGGATAATTATGTTTATGCCTATTATGTCTAGCTTGTGTCTTTGTTTTGGGATCATTATGTTTATGATTACTATATCAAGTGCTTAACAAAGTGATTATGTCTAATGTTTGAGAATAAGACTTTTTTTTTAAGATGGTAAATGTTTGTCTATGTTCGTAAACAAGTTCAATCCCTTAATGAAGAACACGAACACAAAATTTTGCTTGATATATATTTGTGAACTATTCATGAACAAATTCAATGCTAAACGAATGAACATGAACAAGGCTTCGTTCAGTTCGGTTCGATTCGTTTACAACCCTATATGTTACTATTTAAGAATTAATATATCAAAAGTTAATATATTATTTTTTTGATAAAAAATAGTTTTCTATTAAATATTTAGAATTTTATTTGAAAAAAAACTAACAAATTATTACTGAAAATAATATAACATTTCTAAAGTCACTAAGGCTAAAGGGTGTAGGGGTCATGGTTGGACATGATTCGTCATGTAGGAATATGAATGGAAGGCTACACCATCCCCTTGCATGATCCACCATGATTTGCATGGATTAAATCATGACAACCACGATCCTCCTTTACATTTTTCAAGAAATCATTTCATTTTTCTTTAGACAAAGATAAATTAAAATAAATAAGGGGATAATGGTTTGGGTCATGATCACACCCTTAGTTTATTGGTTTTGAATGATAGATTAGAGGTGGTATAATAACCCTAACGTAAACCGACACCCTGGAATTATTTCCGACACCCTAATATATATTAAAATACCCCATATATCTTAAAATACAACCCATACGCGAAAACGGACCCCGAATACCTTAAATATTAATAAAAATAATTAAAAAAATTATTTTTGGGGTTTAGGCGGGCCGCGTAAGCCACCCCTTAAGCCTACGCGGGCCGCGAGAACTTAAAACCTGGCACGACCCCGGGCCGCCACGTGGCCCAACACCCGGCAGACCTATAAGCTGACTCGGACAAGCTAGTCAGTTGACCAGCATTGACGCGGGCCGCGAGAGAACCAGAAATCAGCCCTATATAAAGGAGGCATCGGCCTTCAGTTCCGATCGTTCAAAACTTTCTTTCTTTCTCTCAAAATTAAATAGTGGGCATTATACTCGGAATTATACCCCTTAAATAGCGAGGTTTTGCTACGATGTAAGTATCATAACCCCTGGAGACGTATTAGATACTCTGCCCGATTGATCTAGGGTTCCGTAATGGCTGTCGTGGTTCTGCCCGACGTAGTCGTTGGAATGCCGTCTCGGGGAGGGTATTACTAATGTTAAAATGGGTTATTATACTAACACACGTGCATTTGTGTAATTTATAGATTGTCATCAGGAAACCCTTACGGATAATCTAAGACAGCAATGTGAGTAATCTCCTTTTTTGCAAATTGTTTTTACAAAACCTCACTTAATTAATTATATATTAAACAGTTATTGAGTATTTGTAAGGATACAATTATCATGAGTATGTTGGGGTTTTGTATACAAAATTTGTTACCACCTGGTCAAGGAGTAACATTTCCACAAGTTGGGTATGACAGTACCATGGATGTTAATTGTTATAACTTGGAAACAAATGTAATTGCGAGACCGCCCTCAATACTGTAAAATGGTTTTTATCAGAACTTGATTAAACTGGGATTCACTCACCAGTATTTCCCACTGACAAAATGTTTTTAAAACGCGTTTCAGGTAACAAAATGTGAAAGCCAAATAGAAGCCAGCTGGACAGCACTGAAGGCTTGGAAAAGTGGCAATAAAGTTACCTAATAATAAAATAGATGTTTTTATTAAATAAAATAGGGTGTATCCCTATGAAGATGTGTGTACTGAAAACTTTGGTTTTACCCATGTGTTTAATATTATAAAAGTGTGGTATTTTACTCTGATAAAATATTTCTTAACTACGGTCCTGATGAAAAATTCCGCTGCCAAATTAGACAATAACAGGATACAACCGAAACTGGTTCACGGCCGCCCGCTCCCGGAATAGGGATCGGGGGTTGTGAGAGAAGGTGGTATCAGAGCTTAGCCACTGATTCAGCCACAGAAGTGTTCTGCTGACACCAAAATTCAAAGTGTTAGGAAATAAATTATGGAAATACGTGTATAGTTGTATTTTCTTGTTATGTGTTATCTGAATATTTTTTAGTTTACAGTATGAGCGACCAAGGACCATCTGACGCGTACCGTCAATTGTCTGGTTCGCCTAGAAGCGAAGGTGCCTCTTCTCAGCCTGCCCTCTCGGGGTACTTTGCTGATACAGAAGAAGGAATATTCGTATTTATGGCTCAATCTGAAGAGCTATTTCCTCAGAAAAAAAGGAGATGGTTCAGTAGGGGAGCACACGAGCGTAGGAAGCGTATGAAAAAGTTACAAGACAAGAGAGCACTAGCCGCAGCTAAAAGAGAAACCGATGCTTATGCCCATGATATGCTTAATAGGGGAATAGCCAATATCCATATCTTAGCAACCACTGCAGCTGACCCAAACCTGGAGCAAATGTTAGCACCACAACCACCAATTCCTGACCAACCCATGGAGATAGAAAACCCTGAAAACCAAGTAGAAATGCATGATTTTAATCCGGAAGAAATACCTAGGGTACCTGCACCAAATCCCTTAGACCCAAATTACGACCCATGTGGGACGAAAACAGGGACTATGTGCAACGCTACCTGATACATGAAGATTTGTCGATGTCCAATCTAGGAGCCTACCTAGGGTTAGATCCTCTAGATCCCTATTACGATAATGATGCATTCATTAGGGAGATTTTAGAGAATCCTTACCTATACCAGGCCCCGTACCAGGAACCCGCACCCCAGATTCCGAACCCAGTCCTAGAACCTGCACCCCCAATGAGTGCAGACAATGTACAAGAACTTAGGAATTTTGGTGAGGAAATTTTAGAAAGTAGTGAACGGATGAGACAGGTGGGAGAGCGTCTCGTATGGAAATACGATGAACGCAATATGGATTTCTGGATGAATCCATATCCATGAATGGGATAGTGAAAATGGTAGTAATAATATAATAATAAAATATGTGTGTATGTGTTAGAAAAAAAAACTACGGATGCTTATTACTAGTAGTGTAATTTCGAATTTCAGTCGGTATTGTAATTTTTATTTCAGTACTAGTGTGTAATAGACGCATAGTATATGAATAGAGTAAAGTCGTAATGCTCGACGCTTTTGACCAAAGTGCGTGTCGTGTGATTGATTATATTCAAATATTATTAGTGATATTAATATGTGGTAAATGTTTAAAATTCAGATGGACAACGAAGTGAATCAGGAAAACCAGAATGATAACCACTCGAATAATGAGAATCCGAATAACAATAACAATGGAAAACATGTGGATAATAGTGCCATCCAATATATAGTGGCACAAGGAATCATAGATGCGATGTCATTTATTATTCAAAATGTTAAGGAAGCGGAAAATAAAAGTAAGCATAACAGTAAGCGACCAACTAAACCTGAGCACAGCGTGAACAATGGACCCGTACTTCAAGTGCCCATTCCCAAAAGAAGAAGAACCATGCCATATGGTTGTTCTTATAAAGAATTCTGGTCTTGCAAACCAATAGAATTCTCGGGCAATGAAGGACCCATTGCAGCTCTACGCTGGATAGAGAAAACTGAGGCTGTTCTAAAAATAAGCAAGTGTGCAGAAGAAGACAAGATAATGTTTGCTTCTAATGTGTTTAAAAACTCAGCCTTAGAATGGTGGAACACTATCCTCCAGTCAAGAGGAAGTGATAGGGTATATAACATGGAATGGGAGGAGTTTAAAAATATGGTAGAAAGGAAATTCTGCCCTCCGAATGAAAAGGAACAGATAGCGAATAAATTTTTGAACCTTAGAATGACCGGGGTAGATAGTAAGGGGTACACTACTACATTCTTTGAATATGCTAGGATAGTACCAACCCTTGCATCACCTGAACCGGTATTAATCTCTCGTTACATCTGGGGATTAATTGGAGAAATTAGACATGTAGTCAAGGCAGCTAGACCCCAAAACATAGAAGAAGCTGTAGAATTAGCCAATACCTTGACTGATGAACTGGTGCCTACTAGAGAAGAAGACCAGAGGAGAAACCGAACCCAAAGGCTTACTCAAGAATTCCGATCTGGGAATTCCAACCGTAGGAATGTAGGTTCTACCTCTGCACCGTACTGCAAAACCTGCAGAAAGAAGCATTCTGGAAGATGCTCCACTCATTGTAATTTCTGCAAAGCATCAGGACACAAGGAAGAAGATTGCAAGAGGAAATCTAGTAATGGACTGTGCTTCAACTGTGGAGAAAAAGGTCACATCAAGCCAAATTGTCCAAAATTGGCTCCAGCTGCGAACAACAAGAACACTAAAAATGCTAGAGCATTTGTTCTAACTGCAGATGAAGCCAAAATGATCCCAGACGTCATAGCTGGTACGTTTTTAGTTAATGATATTTTTGCTAAAGTATTATTTGACTATGGTGCAATCCAAAGTTTTATCAATACTTCGTTTTGCAAACTTCTAAATCAATCATTAACTAAACTACCACAAGAATGTCTAGTAGAGACAGCAAATGGAGAAACCGTTAGGATTTCTGAAATCTTGCATGGAGCAAGAATAGAAATTTTTAATCAAAAATTTATTGCAAACCTTTACCCAATGAATCTGGCAGGATTTGATGTTGTTTTAGGAATGGATTGGTTAAGAGCCAATAAAGCCAGTATTTTATGTGATCAAAAGTCAATCCAAGTAAATTCACCAAGGGGTGAAAAGATTACAATTAAAGGAGATAAACCATCTAGATCCACTAAATTCATCTCTGTGATGAAAAATGCAAGTTATATAAGAAAAGGATCTATAGTGTATTTGATTTCTATAATCACTAACACTAAAGGAAAAGAACTAAAAGACATTCCGGTAGTGTCCAGTTTTCAGATATCTTTCCAGAAGAATTGCCAGGATTACCGCCAGACAGGGAAGTTAAATTCAGCCATCTGCTACCAGGAACGGCACCGATTGCCAAAGCACCTTATCGTTTGGCACCCGCCGAAATGCAGGAACTAAAGAAACAATTATATGAATTATTGGAAAAAGGATTCATACAGCCAAGCTCATCACCATGGGGAGCACCGATACTGTTTGTCAAAAAGAGGGACGGATCAATGCGAATGTGCATTGACTACCGTGAATTGAACAAGGTCACGATTAAGAAAATCGGTACCCATTACCAAGGATCGATGATCTGTTCGATCAACTTCAAGGAGCTCGATTTTTCTCTAAAGTCGATTTAAGATCAGGATATCATCAATTAAAGGTACAGGAAGAAGACATTCCTAAAACCGCATTCAGAACAAGGTATGACCATTATGAATTTACTGTCATGCCATTTGGTTTAACCAATGCCCCAGCCGCATTTATGGACATGATGAACCGAATATGTAAGCCATATTTGGATAAATTCATAATCGTTTTTATTGACGATATTCTCATTTACTCTAAGAGTAAAGAGGATCATGCAAAGCATTTGCACTTACTTTTAAGTCTATTATGAAAGGAAAAGCTTTACGCTAAGTTTTCAAAGTGCGAGTTTTGGTTAGAACAGGTAGAGTTTCTCGGACACTTAGTTAACCATGAAGGAATTCATGTGGATCCAACAAAGATCGAGGCGATTACCAAATGGAAAACCCCTAAGTCGCCAATCGAAGTTAGAAGTTTCTTAGGATTGGCTGGTTATTATAGAAGATTTATTCGAGATTTCTCTAGAATAGCCATTCCCTTAACCAAGTTAAACTGTAAATCCATTAAG
This sequence comes from Helianthus annuus, assembly GCF_002127325.2. NCBI lineage: Eukaryota > Viridiplantae > Streptophyta > Magnoliopsida > Asterales > Asteraceae > Helianthus > Helianthus annuus. The sequence continues at coordinate 144,758,126 of NC_035449.2, forward strand.
TTTGAATGGGAACCAAAACAGGAAGAAGCCTTTAGAATCCTTAAGCAAAAATTAACCCATGCACCCATACTAGCGTTACCAGAAGGAACTAAAGACTTTGTAGTCTTTTGTGACGCTTCTAAGTTAGGTTATGGATGTGTATTGATGCAACGTCAAAATGTGATAGCTTACGCATCCCGACAACTTAAGAATCATGAAGAGAATTATTCAACCCATGATTTAGAATTAGGAGCCATAATTTTTGCCTTTAAGATTTGGAGACATTACCTTTATGGTAGTAAGTTTACCATATTCACAGATCATAAAAGTATAAGGTATGTTTTCGGGCAAAAGGAGTTGAATTTGAGACAAAGACGTTGGATGGAAATTCTTAGTGATTATGATTGTGATATCCAGTATCATGCAGGAAAGGCCAACGTAGTGGCTGATGCTTTAAGTCGAAAGTATCACGAAAAGCCAAAAAGGGTACGTTCTCTTAAATTAAATCTACAAGTAGATTTAAATGATCAGATTAGAAAAGCACAAGAATCAGTAATCAAGGATGATACTGAAAAATTAAAAGGAATGATTAAGGAATTAGAACAAGGAACAGATGGAATTTGGAGATTCCATAAAAAGAGAATATGGATACCTAAATTAGAAACCTACGTCATTGTATATTAGAAGAAGCTCATAAGTCTATGTATGCGATACATCCACGAAGTGATAAGATGTACCAGGATTTAAGGAAAAATTTCTGGTGGATAAGAATGAAAAAGGATATAGCAGCTTACGTTTCTAAGTGTTTGACCTGTTCACAAGTCAAAGTTGAACACCAGAAACTCTCAGGATTGTTGCAACAACTGGAGATGCCAGTGTGGAAATAGGAATTGATAACAATGGATTTTGTTACTAAATTACCCAAAACAAGAAAAGGAAATGATACAATCTGGGTGATTGTAGATAGGCTAACCAAATCAGCTCATTTTCTACCTATGAAGGAAACTTTTAGTATGGAACAATTAGCCAAATTGCATGTAAATGAAATTGTTTCATTACATGGAATTCCTTTATCAATTGTTTCTGATAGGGATAGCCGTTTTACTTCTCATTTTTGGGCAAGTTTCCAAAAAGCAATGGGAACCAAGTTGAACCTCAGCACAACCTATCATCCTCAAACGGACGGACAAAGCGAAAGGACAATTCAGACAATGGAGGACATGCTTAGAGCTTGTGTAATTGATTTTGGTGGTAATTGGGACGATCACTTACCTTTAATAGAATTTTCTTATAATAACAGTTATCACACAAGTATCAATGCTGCACCATTCGAAGCACTTTATGGACGAAAGTGCAGAACCCCAGTCTGTTGGGCAGAAATTAGGGAAAAGCAACTATCTGGACCTGAGATAGTGCAGGAAACAACCGACAAGATCATTCAAGTCAAGGAACGACTGAAAGCAGCACGTGATCGACAGAAGAGCTACGCTGATAGTAGACGTAAGCCATTGGAATTTCAAGTAGGAGACAAAGTATTGTTAAAAGTCTCTCCTTGGAAAGGAGTGGTAAGATTCATCAAACAGGGAAAACAAAGTCCTAGGTATGTTGGACCTTTTGAGATTATCTGAAAAATAGGACCTGTAGCCTATCAGCTACAACTGCCAGAGGAAATGGCAGGAATACATGATGTATTTCATGCATCAAATCTCAAGAAAAGCTTAGCCGACGTATCACTGATGGTACCTCTTAAAGATATAGAGGTAAATGAACAACTTAAATTTGTAGAAAGGCCTCTACAAATTGAAGACAAGAAAGTCAAGAATCTCAAGCATAAGAGATTAGTTCTAGTCAATGTGAAGTGGGACTCCAAAAGAGGACCTGAGTACACATGGGAGCTTGAATCAGAAATGCAAAGAAAATATCCACACTTGTTCTAGTAGATCTCGAGGACGAGCTCTAAAACAAGGTGGGGAGGATATAACAACCCTAACGTAAACCGACACCCTCGAATTATTTCTGACACCCTAATATATTTTAAAATACCCCATAAGTCTTAAAATACACCCCATACGCGAAAACAGACCCCAAATACCTTAAATATTAATAAAAATAATTAAAAAATTTATTTTTGGGGTTTAGGCGTGCCGCGTATGCCACCCCTTAAGCTTACGCGGGCCGCGAGAACTTAAAACCTGGCACGACCCTGGGCCGCCACGTGGCCCAACACCCGGCAGACCTATAAGCTGACCGGACAAGCTAGTCCGTTGACCAGCATTGACGCGGGCCACGTAGCCCCTTGGTTACTCTTACGCGGGCCGCAAGAGAACCAGAAATCAGCCCTATATAAAGGAGGCATCGGCCTTCAGTTCCGATCGTTCAAAACTTTCTTTCTTTCTCTCAAAATTAAATAGTGGGCATTATACTCGGGTATTATACCCCCCTAAATAGCGAGGTTCTGCTACGATGTAATTATCATAACCCCTGGAGAAGTATTAGATTCTCTGCCCGATTGATATAGGGTTCCATAACGGCTGTCGTGGTTCTGCCCGACGTAATCGTTGGAATGCTGTCTCGGGGAGGGTATTACTAATGTTAAAATGGGTTATTATACTAACACGCGTGCATTTGTGTAATTTATAGATTGTCATCAGGAAACCCTTACGGATAATCTAAGACAGCAATGTGAGTAATCTCCTTTTTGCAAATTGTTTTTACAAAACCTCACTTAATTAATTATATATTAAACCGTTATTGAGTATTTGTAAGGATACAATTATCATGAGTATGTTGGGGTTTTGTATACAAAATTTGTTACCACCTGGTCAAGGAGTAACATTTCCACAAGTTGAGTATGACAGTACCATGGATGTTAATTGTTATAACTTGGAAACAAATGTAATTGCGAGACCGCCCTCAATACTGTAAAATGGTTTTTATCAGAACTTGATTAAACTGGGATTCACTCGCCAATATTTCCCACTGACAAAATGTTTTCAAAACGCGTTTCAGGTAACAAAATGTGAAACCAAATAGAAGCCAGCTGGACAGCACTAAAGGCTTGGAAAAGTGGCAATAAAGTTACCTAATAATAAAATAGATGTTTTTATTAATTAAAATAGGGTGTATCCCTATGAAGATGTGTGTACTAAAAACTTGGGTTTTACCCATGTGTTTAATATTATAAAAGTGTGGTATTTTACTCTGATAAAATATTTCTTAACTACGGTCCTGATGAAAAATTCCGCTGCTAAATTAGACAATAACAGGATACCACCGAAACTGGTTCACAGCCGCCCGCTCCGGGGATAGGGATCGAGGGTTGTGATAGGTGGGTGACATGACACTGATGTGGAGGGTCATAGTGGTTATGATGGTCATAACCACATCCTATAGCCTAACTTCGTCAAAAGATTATATAGTTATCATAAATGCTAGAAAATTTGTGTCGAATTTCTATAAAAACGATGTAATAACTAAACAAAGCTATGCAAACATCAATGACACATGAACCATGTTATACAAATCGTATGGGCCATACGACCCATATGACATAGAAAATGATCCTATAGGCCGTATGAGGGGTAAAATAGCCATACAAATAGTATGAGAGGGTAGTCTCCAAATTATATGGTCCGTATGAATTTTTTGACTGATTTAACAACTTACAACGTCATATGGCCTATACGACCATTTTCGCCCAATTATGCGGCCACTATGACACATACAGTTCATATGATGTGACAGAGGGCCTATTGTATGAAGGTGAAGGGTAGTGTACTTATAACAAACATGATATAACTATACAAAAGGTTTATAAACAGCGTTCCGAATATGAATAATAACCATATTAAAATTCTGTAAAAATGAATTTTTTCGTGAGAAGTGTGAGAAGGCACAGAAATTGACATGTAGGCATCATGTTTTCGACTTAGGCATGATGTTTTGGGTTGTTTTGCCAAGAAAAACACCAAATCTAACAATTTAAAACACAATGCAACGTATTATGGGCGTGAAATTTAAAACACAACTAAGACACGCTGCTTAACACTTAAAACATACTACTTAACGTTCTTGGCATGGTGTTTAAAGTTTTAAGCCTAGAATTCATTACATTGTGTCTTAAATTGTTATGTTTGGCGTTTTTTTTTTTTTTTTTTTTTTTTTTTTTTTTGCTAAGACAACCCAAAACATTATGCTCAAGTCCATAACATGATGCCTACATGTCAATTCTTATGCCTTCTCACACTTATCACGAAAACTGTCTTTTTTACAGGATCCGAAAACTATTTATTTACGTATATAATTATGATAATAACAATAAGCTAATTGATATAAACTTGTTTTTTTCTCTTTATAAGGTTCCTAACCATAAAATCAAATAGTTGGTAACCATAGGTTTAACTTTATTTTTTTTAACGGCCAACAGAATCAATACCGAACATTTTTAGGGCATCCACTGAACGAAACGGAGTATTCCGAGAGTAACCCGAGTCCACCACCAATTCTGGTGAAAACCCAATAACCAACCCGTCTGTAGGCACGACGATGAAATTACCGGCAAAACCCGTTAGACTCAAGGATCAAACCCAGGTTTCCCTGGTCTCCTATCATTGCCCATCAGTGACTCACTCTGTACCAAGTGGGAGTTGAACCTACATCTCTCAAAAGAAATACAAGTCTTCCACCACTTGATCTAAAGATCATTGGCAAAAACAACACATGTAAGACTTGAACTTAGGTCTATTTGTCGAAACACAAAAGGATTTACCACCACATTATCTTTCAGACTTTAAAGAATTTAATATTTGAGACTTTTTTTTTTCTCTTTATAAGGTTCCTAACCATAAAATCAAATAGTTGGTAACCATAGGTTTAATTTTAAGGGTTGGGTTATGACATGAGGACCCCTTTAACGATTTTAATATTTGAGACTTTTTATATGCATCATCTTGTTATTTTCAATATTTTGTTTATATACACCAAAGTTTTATTAGACACTTGTACGCTTAAATAATTATTTTAAAAACCGGACCAATCGTTATACCAGTTAGTGATAAAATGAGATAATATGATAAAATATTTTAGGTGTTGAAGCAAATATAAAAAATGTTTTATACATATAAATTAAATTAAATGTAGAAGAAAAATATTATAAAAGTACATAGCCACATAGGATTTTGTTATTGTTATGGAACCAATTAAATCATCTATATATATTTTCTGTAAGAAGTTTATCTTTCCCTCATGGATACAATTTTCTGAACCTGGTTCACCCCAATCAGCGATCTGTTGGTTCGACCAAAGTTGATGGTTTCATCCGTTGGCGGTCTAAAACATTTGAACCGCATCGACAAGATGTCTGGTTCTTGCTCTAATCGGTCCGATTAACCAATCCGTGTTTAAAAACCTTACTTAACTATGTCGGCAAATGAACAATAGATAATTATGTAAAACTATACATTTTTTTAGTTTGTTTCAACTATTTATCGTTATCTTTTTATTATATTTGGTACACTAGCGTCACGTTTTTCAGCCACAAATTTTCTTTTCAATTTGACCATATTTTGTACATATTCTGATATCATTAACGATGTATTTATTTTTAAAGATGTTGGTCTTTAACGGTACGAAAGATTCAACTTGGTACATAAGTGATCGTACAATAACTAACAAAAAGTACTAGTAATCTTTAATATTTCCTCTGAGTGATGTATACAATTTTTATTTACCAAGAATTACAAGAATAATTATTTTATCGATATATTTGGACTATGTGTTATGGGTTCACTAGCTACCCATTAACAATGACACATAGGCTGTTGGCAACGGTTAACCTAGGCTAGTTAACAGTGGCCGTGAATGAAGATTGAATTGTTGGATCACTTTTGTTTAATCATAATGGAAAACATGAAAACATACCTGTTAAAGCAGACAGTGCAGTGGAGAATCTAGTGATAGATGATGCCATCGAGTTCGACATAGTTGTCAGTGTGATTTGCTTCCTCCTTAGGGTGCTGACTGATGATGGTGATGACGAGAACCGAATAGGGGATTCAGTTATGGAGAAGAGGCCGATTGATGTTATGACTATTAGGTTATGTCTAAGTGTGTAACCTTTTAACCTCTACATAATTCTCCTTATATAAGCACCCAAGAGAAAACCTAATTAGTTAATAAGGGTAATATGGTCCATCAACAATTACCAACTAATTATTAATAGGTTATTATATATTTTGATCTATATAATGTAAATGATTATAATGACTACTAGATTAAATATTAAACATAATATATTTAATCTTACATTCTACCACTTAGCTGAGTAATCATTTACTATGAGTATTAGATAAGCTTGATTAGGAGTTAATACTCATTTTAGCCTTAAACAAGTACTATAGCAGAGAAATACAGCTGTTGAATCATTATGCGACTCAGGACCCCCATTAGTCATACTATAGCCTTAATTTAAAACCTAATCGTCATGATCAAAATACGCATAAGCCCTTTGTTTGATTTGTAACTTTATTTATCTATATGACATTATACCGGTTGAACATATTCTAAGAGACATACAAAATCAAACCGAGGAAATTTCATTAACATAAAACATAAGCTAGTACAATATGCTTAAATAAGGTCTTTACTAAATCCCATATTCCGAATATGTTCTTCGTAAACCTTAGGAGGGAGACCTTTAGTCATCGGATCCGCAAGCATATCTTTAGTACTAATATACTCGATACAAAGATTATTTTCCTCAACTCGTTCACGTACGAACATATATTTTGTATCGAGATATAAACCAGCTCCAGTCGAACTGTTACTGTACGAGAAACTAACGACAACTGAATTATCACAGTAAAGCTTCAATGGTCTAGAAATGGAATTAACGATTTTGAGTCTAGTGATCAGATTTCTAAGCAACATTCCATGACAGGTTGCGTTATAAACAACAATGTACTCTGCCATCATTGTGGAAGTTGTGGTCAACTGTTGTTTATGACTCTTCCATGAGATAGGACCGCCTGCTAACATAAAGATATAGCCCGAAGTGGATTTCTTGTCATCTTTGCATTTGGAAAAGTCAGAATCAGAATAGCCCACCACTTCTAAATGATCACTTATTCTATAAGTCAGTTTATAGTCTTTCGTCCCTTGCAGATATTGAAGTACCTTCTTAGCTGCTTTCCAGTGATCTAGGCCAGGATTAGTCTGATAACGGCCTAGCATTCCAGCAATATAAGCGATATCTGGACGAGTACAGACTTGAGCATACATCAGGCTCCCGACTATTGACGCGTAAGGTATCTGGCTCATTTGCTCCTTCACAACCTTTGTTGTCGGACACTGGAATGAACCGAAAACATCTCCTTTAACTACTGGAGCGGCGGAGGGTTTGCACTGTTGCATGTTGTAACGTGTAAGGACACGATCTATGTAAGCCCTTTGGGACAATCCTAAGATCCCTTTGTGTCTATCTCGGTGAATTTTGATGCCAATGACGTTAGAAGCATCTCTGAGTTCTTTCATGTCGAAGTTATGCGAGAGTCACCGCTTCGACTCATGCAACATGTCTAAACTATTACTTGCCAATATAATATCATCTACGTAAAGGACAAGTATAGTAAAGTTGCTCCCACTCATCTTGAGGTAGGTGCATTGATCCACTTGATTCTTCATAAAACCTTGTTTCTTCATGACTTCATCAAACTTGAGGTACCACTGACGTGATGCTTGTTTTAACCCATAAATGGATTTCTTCAACTTACAGACTAGATGCTCCTGACCTTCAGGTTTAAAGCCTTCAGGTTGTTTCATGTAAACATCTTCGTCTAAGTCTCCGTTAAGGAAAGCGGTTTTAACGTCCATCTGATGCAGCTCTAAATCAAAATGAGCTACTAGGGCCATGGCGATCCTTAATGAATCTTTACGAGAGACAGGTGAAAATGTCTCTTGATAATCAATTCCCTCTTTCTAAGTGCAGCCCTTTGCAACCAATCTCGTTTTGTAGCGTTCAACGTTCCCAAACTCTTTGACCCCCTCATAAGTTAACTACTATTAATACTATAACCCGGTTATTTAGGACTGTATCCCTGCTGACTCAGACTACTTAGCCGAGGGTAACGTCACCGCCGAAAGCGGGGCCTACCACAATTTGCATTAATAACTTAATTCATTATCTTTCAATAATCCGACCCTTTAGGATTGTATCCTTGCTGACTCAAACTACTGGGTTGAGGGTAACGTCGCCTTCAAAAGAGGGGCCTACTACAATAACTAAGATAATCTCTTAAACAAGTGCAAAAGTGCGAAAATAATCAAAGGTTATACTAATACACGTGTCGGATCCAAGTGATTCATCTTGTCTATCTGTTTTTATTTTATTTTATTTTTCAGCATTTAGTTAGTTTTACTTTTCTTAGTTTAAAACACTTTTCTCACTTTTTGATTTGGTTAGACGTTGAGGATAAACCGGTATTAAAAGCTCTTGTGTCCTTGGACGACCTCGGTATCTTACCAACACTATACTACGTCCACGATGGGTGCACTTGCCCATATGTGTGTTTAGTGTTAGTAAATATTGTGTTTTATAAATTTAAAACTTGGTTAAAAGTGTAAAAAGGGGCTTAAATATATATCAAAATTATATACACACTAACACGCAGCAAGTTTTTGGCGCCGTTGCCGGGGACACAAGGATTTTAAGAAAGTTAGGAATCAACGGCCTAATCATATTTTTATTTTTCTTTAATTTTTTAGGATTTTTTTTTTTAGATTTTCAGCTTCTGCAGAGCTCAACACGGGGCCGTGCCTGCTGAACACGCCCCCGTGCTCAATCATTGGAACTGGCAATCCTGTTTTAAGTCAGACAGTAAGCTGAACACGGGGCCGTGTCCACCCAACACGCCCCCGTGCCCAAGATTCAGTTACTGAAAACAGAACCGTTAGATCCCGGCGGTTGGTAATTTCTGACCCAAACATGAGTGATAGTAATTCTTTTTACTTTCGGCACTCTTATGGTTTGTGGTGTCGATTATGTGGAGGCGAACATGAGGAATTAAAATGTTATTTTCTCAACTATAGGCCCCACTATATAGACCCACCGATTCCTTGTAACCTTAAGAGGGGCGAAATTAAAAATAAGCACTATCTCTCCCTCGAATGCGCCCAGCCAGATATTCTAGGAGAAATGCTCCTTGACGAGCTATTTCAACTAGAAGAACTAATTCTAAATTGGTCAAAAGAACTTAGGAAGGATTTTATAGATCCATCCCAAGATGATGACCATGAGGAAATGTTGGAACCGCATTCCGACAACCTCGTTGCTCCCGAAAATACCTTCATACCTAGAAAAGACGTGGACGATAGTCGTCCCTGTGTCGATTGTGCCGTGAAGGACTCCCCATCGACTTCGTTCGGTGCATACATAGACCTGAGCGATTCGGCATACACCTTCTTTAACGAGAGCCCGGAAAAGGGTTGGACTTGTCCACCTAGAATGAAAATAGGAATTACCCTCACCGATAACCTCTTGCGTTCTCGCCTTAGTATAGGACAATTAAGGTATCTTAGGCACTTTGGGGTTGTTCCAACAAGTCAAGAGCCACCCGATATAAATTAACTCCTTAGTAGAGACAAAACTTCATAAAACAGCTTTCCGACACGGGGCCGTGCCCGGCCAACACGCCCCCGTGTCCACCAAAAGATTCCCTTCTGATCAGAACGTCAGAATACGGACAAACTGTGTCAGAATTTCATCTGCACACGGGGCCGTGTCCAGCGGACACGTGGCTGTGTCCAGAAGGCTGTCGTTTTCTATAAATGCAGCCAAAAATCCTGCACATTTGGACCAACTTGGGACAGAGATTTGAAGGAATCTTCTCTCAAACAATCCTAGGTAAGTCTAAAAGAAGTTTCCAACAACCCATCTTGTCCTTTCCTCTTCTAGACATTTCCTTCTTTTTTCATCTTTCTTCAAGAACTACCATGAAAAGTTTGAATTTTTTTCAACCTTTGTGGTAGGAAACAATGAGTTTTGATCATGGAATCTTGGTAAAAACATGTTGTGTAACATTGTTTAAAGTTATTTATTGCCGAAAAGTCTACATAAATTCAGGAAATAACTTAAAAACCCAAGATTCCTTGCTCCAAAATTCTGCAGAAAGATGAACACGGGGCCGTGCTCAGTGAGCACGGGGCCGTGTCCAGAAACTGTTTCGTCATATAAACTGCTTTTGGTTTATTTTTCGTAGAATGGCGAGTGAAAACAGCGAAACATCATCCGTTCATTCCTCAAACAGCCGAAGGGGAAGGAGGCCCTCCGTTGAAGCTACACTTGTGCACTATGTGATAGCACTGAGGGAAGCTCTCGACGAAATGACGTCAGTAGAGGAGGTCCTCATTGACCGTATTAACGATCTTACAATGGGACTTGAAAGCAGCTTCCAAGAGATTAACCTTTTGCACCAAAGGTTAAATATTTTGGTAGCACCTCCTATGGAACCAGTCCTTCCACAACAAGACTGGAACTTGGCACTCGGGGTTAACAACCCTACCGGGTGGGGAGACTTTCCCGCAGAACCTCCCATGGAAAACCCACAAGAAGTTCCAGCGGAAGTTGCAACTCCTCAAACTAATGCAAATGAGCCCTCTTTTCTCCTTCCAAGGGAGGTGGAGGAGTGGCTCGCCGACATATGAGGAGAACCACACCCGGAAGAAGGAGTTTTAAAAAGCCTTATCTAACCAAGATTAGTAGCTTCTTGGAAATTTTGCTAAATTAAAATAAAACATAGGGCTAGAACTCCATAGTTTAATATTTATGTACTTTCATCTTTAACTTTATGTAATGTCTCTCTATGTTCGCAATGTTATGATGGTTTTTAAGATTGATGGTTGTTGTGAGAATAAAACATACTCATGGTGGTAATGGATGAAAAAGGGAACGAGAAAAATGGAACCATGCACGAAGAACAGAGCAACCCGACAAAAATCTCCATCACAGAAGGCTCAACACGGGCCGTGCCCAACCAACACGGCCCCGTGCTGAGCCACCTGCAGAAAATCACCCAGTTCAGGTAACTAGACACGGGCCGTGTTCAGCGGACACGCCCCCGTGTCCAGGCTTCTGTTTCAATTCTCTAATTTTTGTTACTGGCACTTGACCACGGGGCCGTGCCCGGTCACCACGGGGCCGTGTCCAGGATGCCAGTAACATAAATCTTTGCTTTTTAACCCACTTTTACACATTCTAATCAACCAAAAACATTATTTTTGGACACATTGAGGACAATGTGTAATTTAAGTGTGGGGGGGATGCGAAAACCTTGAATTTTGCAAATCCTAAACACAAGCCTTACACAAAACTCTATTGGAACCGCTAAACACCCCAAATTTTTTTCAAAAACTTTTTCATTTTTTTATTTACTTGCCTTAGTTTAAGTTGGGAATAACAAGTTCTAAAAAGGTTATATTTTTACAAGTTTACAACCGATAGCGTCGTGATAACAAAGAACCAACATAAGAAAATTACGAAACGGCATAACAAGTCTAGTTAAAAATTCGATTATATATACTTGATCACACTAAAAACCCATTCCCACAAAAGTGAGTTTTGAGCTTTTATTGAGCATAAAAATATACATATTTAGACTAATTGCTCATTTTTCGTTTCTTGTGTGAATAGCCGCTTGGTTCTTACAAATCTAGAACTTGCCACAACGATACATTCCCGGTCCTTACCAACTTAAACCCAAGTAAGTAAATGATGGAGGCATTAGGACTAACCATTTTTCTTTCAAAACCATTATTTTTCATTTTTTTTATCACCTACCCAAAATCCCCCTAGATAGCCCCTTTGAGCCTAAACCTTTCATTTCATTACCCCAAAACCCTTTTCAACCACCAAAAACCATTTTTATTTTTCACCCTTTATTTTAGTAACAAGCTCGGTTTTCTTCGTAAACTCGCCTTTTTATGTGATCAAAAAAAAAACGATGAAGTCAAAAACAAACAAAAGCTATATAAAAGCTTGTTTGGAGAAATACTTCAAAATAAAAAGTCGCTAAAGACAAGGTATTTTACGAAAACCGACGCTTTTTACGATTTTTCGCCCTTTTTACTAACCACTAACACAAACCACCCACCTTTAACCCAAGCCTAACCCTTCACCCAAAAGTCCTCTTGATATTTACAAAGGTAAAAAGTTAAAAAGGAGGAGGATTGATTGCTTGGCAAGCCTATGGAAGGCGTAAGTTCCATGCCGTTCTCGAGTGATTCACTAAAAATATACACCTTCGGCCGAGTGTTGAGTGATCCCCCGTGAGGTATGTGAACTTGTATATAAATGGAATTTTAATAAGGCATGCTATGCCCAAATAAGTAATTTATCTTATGAAACGTTCAAAATAAATCATAACGAATAGGATTGTAAATAAATAAACATAAAACTTACTAAGACCTTGGATTCCTGACACTCTAGGACAAGCTAAAAACTTTCTCTTCTACCTATTCCATTTGGGAGTGTAAGCCACATTTAAAGAGTTTTGCTTGAGGACAAGCAAAAGTTCAAGTGTGGGGGTATTTGATGTGTGTAAAATGCAACATATAAATCACATTAATTAAGGCATAAAACTAACCCTTTTTAAGTACTAATGTTGGAAAAAGAGTGTTTTTGTCTTCCTTTTGTATTTTCAGGATGAAATGAGCTCAAAATCACAAAAGAAGCAAAAAGACAACTAATTCTAGCATAAATACAAGAAAAGGAACAAAAGTAGACTGCCCGGACCCTCAACGGCACCTCCCAAGGCAAAGAAGAGAAAACAGAGACTGAACACGCCCCGTGTCCAGCGAACACGGGGGCGTGCCCAGGAAGCAGCAGAAAAGACAAACCAGTAGAAGCTTCCATTGCCCACCACGGGGCCGTGTCCAGCGGGCACGGGGGCGTGGTGAAAGTACAGCAGGCGCATTAATTGTAATTGCGAATTACAATTAATGAAGAGAGAGAATGTCAGACGGGCACGGGGGCGTGTCCAGCGGACACGGGGCCGTGCCCAGCCTTCTGTTCAGCCTATAAATAGGGGTGCTTGGCTTCATTCCATTTCATCCCTTGGCACACCACCTCTCTCACACTTCATCCACCACCGACCACCACCATAACACCATCATCCACCACCATCATCCATTGTCCATCGTAGAGTGTGTGAGTCGTCTCGGGATCCAAGATTGATCGTAAGAGTTCTTGACAATCAAGGCCATGTTTGCCTAAGTCTCTTACATCACTTGGTGAAGACAAGTGTTTAGTATAATACTTTTTATTTTTAATCTTTTGCACTTTTTATTTGGATTTGTATTAATGACTTTAATAACTAGTTACTTATGTTGAAGGTGATCTTTCCTTATCGTTTGTCCGTGGTGTCTTGGCGTTATTTTACTGTCTATATAAAATAAAAGATTTTCACCATTCATATCTCCACGGTCTATATGGAGGTATGTTGGCTACCTGGTCGGGGGTTAAGGGAACGGTTTGGTAAGGGTCTTGCCCTTGTTCAGCGTTTAGAGGTCCTGCTTGGGACTTGGGTCAAATTTAGTAGGATCTCCTTCAATGCCCATAGGTATTGGATGGCGGGGATCCAAACTCTTTGACCCCCTCATAAGTTAACTACTATTAATACTATAACCCGGTTATTTAGGACTGTATCCCTGCTGACTCAGACTACTTAGCCGAGGGTAACGTCACCGCCGAAAGCGGGGCCTACCACAATTTGCATTAATAACTTAATTCATTATCTTTCAATAATCCGACCCTTTAGGATTGTATCCTTGCTGACTCAAACTACTGGTTGAGGGAAACGTCGCCTTCAAAAGAGGGGCCTACTACAATAACTAAGATAATCTCTTAAACAAGTGCAAAAGTGCGAAAATAATCAAAGGTTATACTAATACACGTGTCGGATCCAAGTGATTCATCTTGTCTATCTGTTTTTATTTTATTTTATTTTTCAGCATTTAGTTAGTTTTATTTTTCTTAGTTTAAAACACTTTTCTCACTTTTTGATTTGGTTAGACGTTGAGGATAAACCGGTATTAAAAGCTCTTGTGTCCTTGGACGACCTCGGTATCTTACCAACACTATACTACGTCCACGATGGGTGCACTTGCCCATATGTGTGTTTAGTGTTAGTAAATATCGTGTTTTATAAATTTAAAACTTGGTTAAAAGTGTAAAAAGGGGCTTAAATATATATCAAAATTATATACACACTAACACGCATCAGAGTTGCATTGGGTACAAGAGGAGTAATCGGAGTAATGGTAAGCGACGAGTCTCTCCCCCCGCGTCTTGTACTTCTTGCAATTCTTCGTAAGGGTTGGTACTGCTTCCACTGACCTTGAAATCCTCCAGGAACGCGGCACGCTTGGTTACAACAATACGGGTGACATGGGAAGGACAATAGAAACGATAACCCTTTGAATTATCAGGATACCCGATAAAGAAGCAGGTAACTGTTTTTTGGGTCAAGTTTCCTTAGGAAAGGATTGTAAAGTTTTGCTTCAGCAAGGCAGCCCCATACTTTCATATATTTAAGACTCGGTTTCCTTCCTGTCCAAAGTTCAAAAGGAGTTTTAGGGACAGACTTAGAAGGAACTCTATTGAGTATATGAACAGCTGCTTTTAACGCTTCAGTCCAGAGGAATAATGGTAAATTAGTGTTGGCTAACATACTGCGCACCATGTTCATAAGGGTACGGTTTCTTCTTTCAGCGACACCGTTCTGCTGAGGTGTACTAGGCATGGTGTATTTTTCCCAATCCCCTGGCCCTTACAAAACTCATAAAATGGACCAGGAGCTTGACCCACATCAGTATGTCTTCCATAATATTCACCACCTCTATCTGATCTCACAACTTTAATCTGACGATCTAATTGCTTTTCAACTTCAGCCTTATAATCTTTAAAAGTTGTAAGAGATTCAGATTTCTCCTTAATAAGATACAAGTACATGTAACGAGAATAATCATCAATAAAAGTGATAAATGAAGTATGTCCTGTTATGCCAGCGATTTGGTAAGGACCACTAATGTCAGTGTGAAT
This sequence comes from Helianthus annuus, assembly GCF_002127325.2. Taxonomy (NCBI): domain Eukaryota; kingdom Viridiplantae; phylum Streptophyta; class Magnoliopsida; order Asterales; family Asteraceae; genus Helianthus; species Helianthus annuus. The sequence continues at coordinate 144,773,196 of NC_035449.2, forward strand.
GAGTTCTAATAAATTAGAGCTCCTAGTGGCACCTTTCTTATTCGCTAATGTCATTTTACCTTTAAGACATTTGACACATGTTCTAAAATCAGAGAAATCGAGAGAAGGTAAGACTTCATCCTTTACGAGACGATTTAATCGTTCTCTTGAGATGTGGCCTAAACGTGGACGAAGTCTCCAAGTCTCGTTTCTCTTTCATCTTTGTGAGTGATTCATTAATGTTATATGACAACAAAGATTTGGAAAAGCCATCATCTAGTTCTAATCTATAGAGACCACCATCCAGAATACCAGTACCATAAAGAACAGAATCATAGAGGATAGAGAGTTTGCGATGACCATGGGAAACAATAAAACCATCCATGTCCAACTTTGGTCCTGATACAAGGTTCTGAGTTACCTCAGGAACATATAAGGTATCATAAAGTTTAATACATAAACCAGTTTTCATAAATAATTGTAATGTTCCAATGGCCTTCACTTCTAATTCTCGATCATCCCCAACCTTAAGCGTTCTTTGGTTTCTTTCCAGCTTCCGGATTGTAAGGAATCCTTGAATTGAATTGGTAACATGAACCATAGAACCAGAATCAAACCACCAAGAATTAACAGGAACACTTAAATTATAGGACTCAAGTATCATAAAATAATCGTTACCTTTCTTAGCGAGCCACTCCTTAAAGTTAGGGCATTCCTTCTGCATGTGTCCTGCCTTTTTACAGAACTTGCAGTGGATTCTGCCTAAGAAGTTCTTAGAGCTGGAAGGTGCACTTGTATTAGGATTTGGCCTTTGGACTTTAGAAGCATCCTTCCTTTGATGATTGTTCTTCCTTTTCTTAGAGTTGAAGGTGGTGAAGTTAGCAACATCGATAGTGCGATCCATCCTCATACGCTCTTCCTCCTGTATGCACATAGCGACCAGCTCACTCATCGTCCATTTGTCCTTCTGAGTGTTATAATTGATCTTGAATGCTTCAAAAGACGAAGGAAGCGAAGTAATGATGAAATGAACAAGGAAACCATCACTGATTTCCATTTCCAGCCCCTTCAGCTTATTGGCCATGTCATTCATCATCATGATGTGCTCGCGAATGCCGCTCCTCCCATCATACTTAGTTGTCACCAGCTTGAGAATAAGGGTGCTAGCGTGTGATTTAGACGTCCCCTTGAACTGCGCCTCCACAGAAGCCAAGTATGTTTTAGCATCTTCAGAATCAGGAATGGCTCCCCTGATTGCATTGCTTATGGACTACTTCATGAACATGAGAGACATGCAGTTACACCTAGTCCACTTTTCATGAGTTAACTGCTGAGCAGCAGTACTTTGTGGAGTAAGGTCCGCTGGCTTATCCTCTCTTAGAGCATAGTCAAAGTCCAGCAGCCCAAGCGTAAGCATGAGAGCATCCTTCCATGCAGCAAAGTTATCACCAGTTAAAGGTGGAATCCCGCAATTGGGCGCTGATAGTGGAAATAAGATGAGCAAGTTATGATACTAAGGAAGAAATCCTAATGTGATCTAAGGGCACGTTAAACTAAGGCAGGCATAAATAATGACCATTTTACATTATGAAGCTATGATATTGTCTATTACTAACATCAAAATAATAGAGACAATCACTTAAGCATGTGTGCAAAGTGGTTGTAACAAATCAGCTTTGGCCAGAAATTGAGACAATCACTTTAGTTATGCACTTGTTAAGTATGCTATCTATGAAGGAGTTAAATCAGCTTTGGCCAGATATTAAGACATTCATGTTTATGATGCACACTTAACATAGATTTCGTAATACTTGAATGATAAGTAGATGTATCAAATCAACTTCGGCCAGAAATGATATATCAAAAGCTCATTCAAGTTAAGCCATTTTGGTTTTGTAAAACATTATCTGATTCTGATTAATTAACTAAGTAATTACAAAACCAATTATTTAGTAGCAAAACACCTGTTAGCGCTAAATCTCAGTTCACATTAAACAACCTAAAATAATGAGGTTTCGAGTGAGATCTCGACTCAGTTATGAGGTCTCGAGTGAGATCTCCTGTCAAGTCTCGACTCATCATTATGAGGTCTCGACTCATTAAGGTCTCGAGTCGCAACCTCAGTGTCTCGAGTCGTAATCATGGTCTCGACTGCTGTGAATAATGAGATCTCGACTCCTTATGAGGTCTCGAGTCACAACCATGATCTCGAGTTGTGAAGATTGAAGTCCTTAGTCGAAACCTTAGTGGTCTCGAGTTGAGAACTTATGGTCTCGAGTCAAAATCGTTGTCTCGAGTTGTGAATATTTGAGAACATTTATGATTTCGAGTCGAGATCTCGTGGTCTCGAGTCGAGATCTTGGTCTCGGCTTGTTGAAAAGGGACCTCGAAACTTCCTGTTAACAGCTGTTAATGTGAAAGCATAACTGAAAATTCGAATTCTAAGGGATTTTGAGATATGGTTTCCTGTTTTAATGATGATCTAATTTTTATTAAAATATTTCGAAAATTTTATCTGATTATCAATTAACAGTTTTCGAATAAACTTAAAAGATAAAATTGGATCAATCAGGAAAAAAAACACTCATCAATCCTAATTACATTCCAAAACATAAAGAAATTTTCGAATTTTCCTAAGAACATGATGAACCCTAAAAAATAAAACATAAATTCTGGAAACTCGAAACCTGAATTTTAAGGCTTTTCTAAACAGATTTCGGTTACAAGTTTACATGTTTTGATTTCGAGACATTTAAAACTAATTCTTTTCCTCGAAACAGAGATCTCGAGTGGATCTTTATGACTCGAAACCGGCTGTTAGGTGTATTAAGTTATCAAAATTCCGTTTTCCAGATTTCCATCCCAGAATTGATGGATATGAAAATAGAACTGACTAATCAACATATGCTCTGATACCACATGTTGGATCAGTTCTGTTTAATCATAATGGAAAACATGAAAACATACCTGTTACAGCAGACAATGCAGTGGAGAATCCAGTGATAGATGATGCCATCGAGTTCGACATAGTTGTCAGTGTGATCTGGTTCCTCCTTAGGGTGCTGACTGATGATGGTGATGATGAGAACCGAATAGGGGATTCGGTTATGGAGAAGAGGCCGATTGCTGTTATGACTAATAGGTTATGTCTAAGTATGTAACCTTTTAACCTCTACATAATTCTCCTTATATAAGCACCCAAGAGGAAACCTAATTAGTTAATAAGGGTAATATGGTCCGTCAACAATTACCAACTAATTATTTCATAGGATATTATATATTTTGATCTATATAATGTAAATGATTATAATGACTACTAGATTAAATATTAAACATAATATATTTAATCTTACATGAATGGCTTCATCGTTAACCCGTTAACTATGTTAACTGGGAAGGATGGTGAGTCCCATGCATGTGGGAACCAATCACATGCCATTTTTTTTACTTTTTGGTATGAAGTGTTTAGTTAACCTACAACATATAGTTAATGGGTATTTAATTAATGATCAAGTTCTTATGTGGCAATGATGTGGCGATGATGTAGCAATGAGTTTAGTTAACCCACAACACATAATCTTATAGTGCAATGTTTATTCGCATAGGAGCGTTTATTTTTATAGTCATAAAAATAAAATTTAGGTTTAGAAAACTTATTTAATGTTTGGGCACATGCGTTTGACACAATTTTCAAGTTCCATTTGTATCATATCAGGTTCGTGTCAAATTTTCATGTTTATACATGTTGATTTGATGAATCCAAAATTCACACGACCCATTTAATTCTCTAATTTGTGGGTTGAATGAATCAATCCCAAACTCACTCATATATTTATTTGCATCAAATAACCCTAAGCCAATCATTTAACTCATTCATCTAAACAAGTCTAACGGTTTTGACAAGTTAATGGGTTGTAAACGAATTGTAATGACAGTGTATGCCGATTGTAATAAAATGGATAAACATGCTAGAAATGGGCATTAGACAATTATTATTATAACGATGAAGAGTAACTTAATTTTTAAAATAATATATAGATTTTTATTATTTTTTAATATATTATAATAGTTTATTATTATATTTATTTTTAATAACATATTTTTATTTTGTTTTCTTTTTTAAATTCATATATTCTCTTTACCATTTCTTTAATATATATATATATATATATATATATATATATATATATATAGGATGTATAGAAAACCCACTTTAATTTAGAAAACCCGGGAAACTCAAAGCTCCCGATGTTTTTTTTTCTTGAAAAAATTTACACATGTTATATATATGTTTTTAAGGGTTTTAGGCAAAAAAAATCAAAAAAGCGTCGAGTAGATATTTTAAAAAAAAAATAAACAAGTTTTGGTGTAACACATGTTACATTCATCTGACATATTTGTAACATGTGTTACACCAAAACTTGTTTATTTTTTTTTAATATTTACTCGGCGCTTTTTTGATTTTTTTTGCCCAAAACCCTTAAAAACATGTATATAACATGTGTAAATTTTTTCAAGAAAAAAAAACATCGGGAGCTTTGAGTTTCCCGGGTTTTCTAAATTAAAGTGGGTTTTCTATAGATACTTACATTATATATATATATATATATATATATATATATATATATATATATATATAGGGTAAGGTTCATTTGAGAACCATCCTTATTGCGAGAACCGCGAGAACCAATGTGAACACAGCCTAAAATAGCTAAAAAAAACCTAACCCCCCCCCCCAAAAAAAAAAACCTACCCCCCCCCCTCCCAAAAAAAAATACCCCCCCCCCCTCCCAAAAAAAAAAAACCTACCCCCCAAGCTAAATGCTAAAAACTAAAACCCCCAAAAAAACCTAAAAAAAACCTAACACCCCCACCCCAAAAACCTAAACCCCCTCCCCCACCCCCAAAAAAACCTACCCCACCCTCCTAAGCTAAAATGCAAAAAACTAAACCCCCAAAAAACCTAAAAAAATCTAAAAAAAATTTTTTTTAATATTTTTTATGTTAAAATCGCTACTTTTAGTAGCAATTTTTTTTAAATTTAAAAAAAAAAAATTTGCTACTAAAAGCAGCGATTTTTTTATAAAAAATATTAAAAAAATTGTGTGTTTTTAGCTATTTTTAGGCATTTTTGGTTGTGTTCACATTGGTTCTCGCAATAAAGGGTGGTTCCCAACGGATCTTTGTCCTATATATATATATATATATATATATATATATATATATATATATATATATATATATATAGTGTGAGGTTAATTGGGGAACACTAAAAAAGTGGGGAATAGTGGGGACCGACTCAAACGAACTCTGATTGGACTCATTTCAGCGGCGTTGGAACCGGCTCTTCGAACCCTAACTAGGATCTCTTAACCCTAAACCCTAAATCATAACCCCTAAACCCTAAATATATTAGGGTTTGGCTTTTAGGGTTTAGCGTTAGGGTTTAGCATTAGGGTTTAGCTTTAGGGTTTAGGGTTTAGCTTTAGGGTTTAGAGTTTAGGAGTTAGGATTTAGGGTTTAGGTTTAAGAGATATTAGTTAGGGTTCGACGAGCCGGTTCCAACGCCGCTAGAATGAGTCCAATCGGAGTTCGTTTGAGTCGGTTCCCCGCTGTTCCCCACTTTTTAGTGTTCCCCAATGAACCTTCCCCTATATATATATATATATATATATATATATATATATATATGGTGAGAGTTGGCTACAAAGTCCATTTTTCCTACAAAGTGTAGGAAAAGTGTTCTAAGGATGACATGTGACATTTAGAGATTTTATATTAAAGGGCATAAAAGTAATTGAATAATTAACTTATTTATGGAAGATTTATTTTTTAAACAAAATAAGGAGATTTTTAAGGAAACAACATATCTTTTAAGAATTCAAAATTGTTAGTTACTTATAATATAAAGAACGTACACAGAACAAATTAACATGACATGCGATCACTCATGAACAAATTCTTGACGTTGTGTTTTAGCAGTTATTGGTTTATTCACGTTGTGTTTTATCAGTTACAAGTGTAAACAACTTACATTTCCGTTTAACACACTGATATAAATAGTTTAGATTCTGTATAATACACCAATATAAATAGCTTACATTCCGTATAACACACCAGTATAAACAGCTTACATTCCATATAACACACCAATATAAACAGCTTAGATTTCGTATAACACACTAGTATTAATAGCTTCGATCGCCAATATAAGACACTAGTATAAACAACTTAGATTCCGTATAACACACCAGTATAAACAACTTTGATTGCAAGTATAACACACTAGTATAAACAACTTAATTTTCGTATAACACACCAGTATAAACAGCTTCGATCTACAGTATAACACACAAATATAAACAACTTAGATTATATATAACACACCATTATAAAAGCTTGCATTCCATATAACACACTAGTATAAACAGATTAGATCGCAAAAAAAAAAAAAAAAAAAAAAAAAAAAAAAACCGTATGAACATTTTTTTGGAATAGATTATAGTGTTATTGTTCTCCATTGTTTGAATGTTATTGAATCATGTTGATGTCTAGATCCATGATTTTAGAGATTGGTGGTTAATTAATGAAGAAATGGCTAGAATAAAGGAAGTAATGGTAGTTTCTTTATTTAAAACACGATTAATGACTACAATGCTCTTCGCCTATTAAATGAATCAATAATTAAAGCACAAATATTACAAAAATGTCACCCAACTAATCTCAACCATCGATCAAACACATCCAATGGTACAAAATACTTCCTACACTTTGTAGAAAAAACACACTTTGTAGAGTAACCTCACCATATATATATATATATATATATATATATATATAGGTAGAGGTTCCTGTAAAAAAGGGTTTTTTTTGTGAGAAAGGTAAGAAAGAATCTATACTATTAGATCTTTGATCTAATGGTTGAGATCATAATGGCAAAATTGTAAATAATGTTTACTATTAAACATATTAATTTTCTAGATTAAGGGTATATAGGTAAATTTAACATTTTTAAATTATGAAACTAACATTAATGCACATGTAACTCCCCCCCCCCCTCTTTTTTAAACGTCAATAACTTGTTATACGTAACTTTAAAAAAAAATTACACCATAATAACGAGTGTTTTTTTATCTTTAATATGAGTACCATATTGCTATACTTATATATAGAAAAAAAATATGTTTCGATCAGATGTTTAGTCCATGAATGGTGTTATATACTTACTAAATTGTGTTATATACTTGATGAATGGTGTTATATACTTACTGAATGGTGTTATATACTTGCTGAATGGTGTTATATACTTGCTGAATGGTGTTATATACTTGCTGAATTGTGTTTATAGAGATCTTTAAAAAAAAACATTTCCTATAATTAACGTGCCGGTTATGAGAAGTTTTTAATTAATTGAATTAATGATAAAATTACTTGTTTACCCTTTTGAATTAATTTAGATTTAGGACACATGTCATCTCCACAGTATTTCTCACATTTCTCACACTTTTAGTCTTTTTTACAATAACTTTACCCTATATATATGAGAAGGTTCAAATGAAAACCATTAGTTAACGTGAAAACTCGAAAACTAACTAAAAAAAGCCTAAAAATCATACCAAGTTTTTTTTTTTACCAATTTTCGCTATTTGAATTATATAAAAAAACTTTTATTCAAAAAAAAAATATTGTAGTGCACATGTGTAATAGACATGTGTATTATTACACATGTGTACTGCAATGTTTTTATGAAAAAATGTTTTTTTATATATAAAAACTAGCGATTTTTAATTAAAAAACTGTAAAAAAAAATTGGTTTGTTTTTTAGGTTTTTTTAGTTAGTTTTCGCGTTAAAAGTAGTTTTCATTTGAACCATCCTCTATATGTGTGTGTGTGTGTGTGTGTGTGTGTGTGTGTGTGTGTGTGTGTGTGTGTGTATATAGGGTAAGATTCATGCGAGAACCGGGAGAACCAATGTGAACACAACCAAAAATACCTAAAAAAACCTAACCCCCCCCCCCCCCAAGCTCAATGCTAAAAACTAAACCCTCCAAAAAAACCTAAAAAAAACCTAACCCCACCAACCCCACCCCCCAGAAGCCTAAACCCCCCCCCCCACCCCACCCAAGCTAAAATACTAAAAACTAAACCCCGAAAAAAACCTAAAAAAAAAAACACAGAAATATTTTTTTACATTAAAATCGCTACTTTTAGTAGCCAATTTTTTTTTAAATTAAATTTAAAAAAAAAATTAGAATTTTTTTTTTGTAACGAAATCCAGCGATTTTTTTTATAAAAATATTGAAAAAATAATTTATGTGTTTTTTAGCTATTTTTAGTTGTGGTCACATTGGTTCTCACGGTTCTCGCAATAAAGAGTGGTTCCTAACGGATCCTTCTCCTATATATATATATTAGAACATGTATTAATTTATCAAATAATTTTATATTTCTTTAATAATTTACGTTTATAACTTTTTTCTAAAAACATAAGTAGGTAGTTGTACTTGATTTTTTCGCTCGACATTCGGTTATAGGTTTTGTTAAAAACGAAGTTGTACTCAAAATAAAGTATTTATTTGATAACATAAAACGGTACAATGATAAATTAAACCGTTCTAATGGTTTGGTTTTGTAAACAACATGCTTTAGTTTCAAATCACGTTTGTTTTACATTATCATTTGTTTGGTTTCGCCGCAACGCGTGAAGTAAAAAAAAATCTAGTATTTTTCAAGTCTCAAATTATACATGTTGATGGGTCGGCTTGTTTATTAAACAAATAAACGAGTTATACATGAATCCATAATTAATTATTTTAATGTTAGGTTTAGGTAGTGTTTGTTATGTAGGAATGAGAGGCAGAATGGAATACACTATTGCGAGGGAATGAAAAAAAATGTGTTTGGTTTGTCAAGGTAATGAAATCACTCATTGCATAAGGTATTTCATTCCCTCTAAAAACCCCATATTCATTCCACCCACCCCTTGTTTTTTTTCAATCAATTCCCTCTATCACCCTTCATCACCACCACCACCACCACCACCAACCACCGTTCGTGCCACCCAACGCCAACACCACCATCACCAACCATCGCCCGCCACCTGCCACCGCCGACCACTATCATCCACCAACCCCGCCACCACCGACGATCGCCACCCACTTCCGCCGCCATAACCTGCCATTGCCACCACCGCCACCCAACACCACCACTCATTGCCACCACCCCCACTCGCCGCACCACCCACCGCCGACACCCCACCAACACCACCTCACCACCGCCACCTACCACCACAACATACGCCACTAACCACCACCCATCATCACCACCACCGCCGACACCCCACCAACGCCACGTCGCCACCGCCACCTGTCACCACAACATACGCCACTAACCACCACCCACCATCACCACCCGCACCACTGTCGCCCACCACCCACTACGACCACCGCCACCTCCCGCTGCCGTCACCCACCACCGATTTTATTCATTTTGTTTTTTCTTACCTACTAAACAACTTAAAGAAATGATTCATTTCGTTCTCAAATGGTAACCAAAGAACACCATAAAATGGTAATGATCTATTTCATTCCTTTGTCATTTCAATTACCTCGTCCATTCTATTACCCCATACCAAATAGACCCTTAAGGTGAAATGATAATTTGCCATCCCTACGCCTGCTAGAGTGCCTAATTCGAATGTTTTCCTCTCTTATCACAAGCATATATTCTTGTCATGAATTACTTTACATTATTACCTCGAAAGCTCCAAGAATAATACAACTAGCTGCTTGGCTTCTATTTGTTGGATTATTCGGGTTTGTTTACGGGTCACGGGTCGGTGCGTTATCGTATCGCGGTTTAACGGGTCATTATGTGGATTACTTCGTCGCTTTCTCTACAAGTTGAAAGAATAAAGAAAGTGTCAAACATGACCGAGTTATGTAGAAAAGTAGTGGAGGTTAAAGCCATAATTCGTTATGCATGGTAGACTAAGTTTAATCTGCATGTGCTTAATTCTTTAGTATAAATAGTAGAGTTAAAGTTTTTTGTTATGTACCCCTTTTGATAATAATCGAAACAGCTTTGCATTCTCTTGCATATATTTACAGAACATACATACTTTTGTGAGTGTGTGTTTGGGGCCTGAACCAACACTATTAAGGTGAGTTTTAAAAAGAATGGACATTATTCGCAAAGGGGGTGGAAGAATAGCCGATTTGGCCCGTTTTGGCTTGTATCAGTGAGTACATCTATGGGGTTTGAAATAAATTTCAACTTATAAACTTAATTTTTAAACCCTAGTTTAACATCTTGGGTGAATTTCACATCATCTAGTTTTGTCCCGTCTTAAATGCCATTAACAGTGTCAGGGTGCATTTGTGGTTAATGAAAGAAAATCCACCCTTGAATGGGTTTGATTAAGAGCAACAAAAACTAAATACATGAGTTCCTTGGAGGAAAGAGAACAATATTGGTTCGTATTGGTTGGTATAAGGTCAAAATCACATTCATTCATTCTCTCTTCTGTTTATAAGAGAAATTGGTGAATATCCAACCCTTTCTGGAGTACCCGTTCATCTCTTCTGTTTATAAGAGAAATTGGTGAATATCCAACCCTTTCTGGAATACCCGTTCCAATTGTTTCAATGTTTTAGATTTTATTGTCATGTTTGGATTATCTTGCCATTCCTATTTGATAGATTGCCAACATTTAAACCAGGGGTGTGAATGAGTTGAGATGACCTCGACTAAGCTCTAGCTCAACTATATAGCATAAAAGAGGTTGAGTTTGGCTCATTCCAAGTTTTATGTCAGAAGCTCGATTTCATTTTGTGCATAATTTTAAAGGCTTGGGTTACTAACTATTTAACTATTTTCAAGTATTTACTTATATATATAATTATTTATATACCATAATATATATTATTTTAGTTTTTGTTATAACTATATATGTCAATATTTGCTATGTAACTAGGTTTTTTCTGTAGTACGGGGAACTTGATCATTTTTCTCTCGTGCTACGCAGTGTGACTTTGGTTGTTATTGGCTCGACTCATCGGAAACCAAAAAACGAATATCGATACCGATTCCGGTGATACCAATTAAAAAAAAGTTTTTCCTCCCACATGACACAACTGGAGTTTGATCGTTTTTTCCCGTGCTAAACCATAAAAGCGAATATTGATACCAGTTCCGGTAATACCAATTAAAAAAAGGTTTTCCCTCGCGCTACGCGACGGAAGTTTGATCGTTTCCCCCTTGCTGTGTGGCATGACTTTAGTCGTTATCGGCTCGACTAATCGGAAAACCATAAAAGCGAAGATCAATAAAAGTGAAGATTGATGCCGGGTTTTTCCTCGCGCTACGCGGCAGGAGTATGATGGTTTTACCTCGTGTTACATGATGTGACTTTGGTTGTTCTTGACTCGACCTATCGGAAAACCATAAAAGCATATATCGATATCGGTTCTGAAAATAGCAAATAAAATAGGTTTTTCCTATCGTGCTACACGACTTTATCGTTTTTCCTTTGTGCTACGCCGCATGACTTTGGTCATTATCAGCTCTATTCATCAGAAACCATAAAAGCAAAGGTCCATAAAATCAAACATCAACCTGTGGATGATTTGTGTTTTAACCATGTGTGATTTCATCTTCATGCGTAATTAGGGTTTAAAATTTATAAGCTGCGTAATTTACAAATGAACATGCGTAATTAAATCGTGTACCGTCGCACGTTAACGTTCCTATATATATCACCCTAAAAAGTTGGTCAAACTTGCTAATAACATTAACTACTAAATATGAAACTTAGTTCTAATATTTTTAAGTAGAGGTGTGCATGAGTCGGGTTGGTTCGGTTTTTCTAATTAACCATAAAATAACCGCTAGCTTTGGTTATAGGATTCCTTTACCATAACCATAATTGAACTTCGATTATGGTTAATCGGTTATGAAGTTGGTCATGGTTCGGTTTTGGTTAATTTCGGTTAAATAACCAAACAAGGTTTAAAATAATTAGGGGTGTACATGGGTTGAACTTAGCTTGAACCTTTTTAATAAGACAACAAAACTACACTTTTTGGTTAAACTACCGATGCAGATTTCATTATAACTAGTTTTAAGCCCTCTAGTGTTACCGGGCGGGAGCATAAAACCATGATACTAGCGTTGCAAGGCGGAGGGTGTGTGTGTGTGGGGGGGGGGGTGGTAAAACCATGTTAAGTAGCAAACGAATGACGACCAAAACTGGTAAAAACATAAAATATAAACACGAATTTTCTAACACCAAGTGACTCACATGAAGTAAATGTAGACGAAGTCAAATTTCGACACGTATTAGAAAGTCGATGGGATAAAAAACCCTGAGGGACCAAATGTGACTACCATAAGTAGCAAACAAACGACCAAATCTGAGATAAAATGTAAAACAAAAAATAATAAAATAATAGAATTTATTTAACATTTGTGTCAAATTATATAAAAAACAAAGTTTTATTATAAAAAAACTCTAAAGTTTATAATGAAAAAAATTAATAAAATAAACAACCACAGAGGACAAAAACTACCATCGTTGCAAGGCAGAGGGTGTGTGTGTGTGGGGGGGGGGGGGGGCGTAAATCCATTTTAAGTAGCAATCGAACGACGACCAAAACCGGTAAAACGTAAAATATAAACACGAATTTCTAACAAGTGACTCACATGAAGTAAAATGATATATATTTTCTATACTAGAGTGATATTTGTATCTCTTCTCATTATCCTTATTTACTAAAATGATATTTATATCAAAATATTTAATATATCATTAATACGCATAGTAGAACTTAATTACAATTCATTTGCTACATTCTCATGACTTACAGCTTATAGTTATTGTTTTATCATCATTATATTTATTCTAGTTGAATAGGTGAAAATGTATCTTTCTTTTTCTTCTATTTTACTATTTTATGAAATAAGTTATTTCAATGATAAGTTATATAAATAAATTTGTGATTAATATATTTTCTTTAATATTTAACTTATGTAATATACTGGTTTATAAGATAGTATATAATGAATAATAAAGTAATTTCTTATCGTAGTATAACTTCATACTTTTTTTAAACGGCAAGTATAACTTCATACTTATATAAGGGTTTTTATGAGAAACTCTACTTATTTATAGAAGATTGTTATGCTTTCTTAAGTTTTATGAAGTTGATCCCTATTGATTGTTTATAATTTCTCTTTGTAAACATGGGCTTAATTTTAATCTTATACCATATACAAAAACAATCTTTATTTCATCGTCTTTGAAAGATGATTACATAGAAGGCCAAAGATCTGTCAAGCGTTTCACATCCTACAAAAGTACTGAATGCATAGAGTTCTGGTCGTTTAACTCGATGAAGTTTTCGAATCATGATTCAATGCATACTATACATTTTGTTCCTATAATCCTTAACATGAATCTTGAGCTTAACAAATAAGATTTATAAGAAAAATATATACAATAACATGATACTTAAATAATCGTAAAAGGAAGATGAGCGTAATATGTCAATATATCGTATGCTACTTTACGGTTTAACAAATGTCTGTTTTAGAAAAAAATTAATTAATTAATATTAATATTAATATTAATAATACAGTTTAAATTTCAACTGTTGATAATGATTTTATGTATTTTAAATATCCAAATGGTCAAATTCGGTGTAATAAACTAAATATAAAATATCCAAATAATCAGATTACAGGTGTAATAAACTAAATATACTGTTAGAAAAAAAAAATACGGATGAAAATGTGTTCATAAAGTAGATGGAAATTTAAGTATCAAGAATATGTAAATGAGTAACTTTTCCTACAAGTTTTTATCGTTTTAGATACAATTTTATTTAATAAAACAGAAAATAAGTATCAAGAATCATATAAATGAGTAACTTGTCCTACAAGTTTTTTTATCGTTTTAGATATAATTTTATTTAATAAAACAGAAAAAGTAAGCACATGAGTCTTGTGGGTTTTAAAAATCTAAATCGTTATTCAACACATCTATATTTCTAAAATTATTTATACTATTCAACACATCTATATTTCTAAAATTATTTATACTAAATAAACAATATAGACTACAATTTTTATATAACGTATTCTTTATTCAACACATCTATATTTCTAAAATTATACATACTAAATGAACAATATTGCCCACAATCTATACTTTTTATAAAAGAAGAAATCCAAGTGACATAAGAAAAGCTGATGTGTCAGCAAGAGAGGGTGTCCAACAAGGCTTTTCTTATGTCATTATTACATCATAAAGCCTAATATTAAAAGACTTTAAAATACAAAGTTGGCCCACGTTTAAGAAAAGCTGATGGCATCAACCACTAATGGCATCAACCACTGCCCCACACTCAATTATGAGACCACTAATTGTTCATTCAACCACTGATGTTCATTCAAGAGTGTCACGCCACTGATGTTTCATCCAAACCACTGCCCAAATTCAAAATCATGGCTCCAAATTCAAAATTTAAACATGGCTTCAGATTCAAAATTTAAACAACTGACCTATAAAAAGCTCAACTCTCTCTCTAAAATTCAAAATCTGAGCTTCACTTTCACAAATCAATCCATTTCTCTCTCAACTCTCTCTCTCTCTAAAATTCATAATCGTGGTTAAAGAAACAAGTTAACTCCATTATACTTACATGTCCAAAGCTCCCAATTCATTGTTCTCTCAAATCCAGAGCTCCCAATTCATTGTTCTCCTCATCCCCAAAATCATCATCCAACCCAGAAGACATTTAACAAACATAAACCCTAACTCTCTCTAAACTGAACTCCATTATACTTACATGTCCTCCTTCGTTGCAGGTACTGTTAGGAGATTTGTTGGTGGATTGATACGGAATATGATGAATGTCACGAAAGGTCAAATTTGTTGTAGAGTTGCATTGTTGATTTGAACAAATACGCATGCGAAAGCTTGAAGTCGAATCAATCAGAGACAGAGGTGTATGCCATTTTCTAAATCTGAGTTTTATTTATTTATTTATTTTTTAAAATTTTTGTTTGTTGTGTGAAATTAGATTATTAGTTCTGGTGGGATTTGATTGTTTGATATTAAATAAAACATTTGGAGTTAATATCATCTAGGGCTTGCATCTTCCTCTCCCCTCGCCTGTCACTTCCCCGCCTCGTACCTCATCCTCATCCGCCATCGCGTAATTGTAAGTTCAAACTCATATCCACCGATTGTTTGTTTTCACTTCATTTCTGTTGTAATAATTCATAGTTGTAACGTAATATTGTGACTGAAAATGTTTAATGCGATAGTAATTTCAGTGCCGTTAGCTTCATTTCAGTACTGTTAGCTTCTAAGCTAGGTAATGGAGCAGGGGAATAATAATAATTTCAGTACCGTTCGATTTTTTGTTTAATTATGCGTAAATTTGAACTGATTGAATGGAGATTAACAGTTAGTTACTTGATGTGTTTGTTTGTTCGTTCGATTGATTTGTTTAATTTTTGCATAAAGTTGAAGTGATTGAACGGAGTCGGAGATAACAGTTAGTTACTCAGTGTGTTATTATTTAGTCAGTTAATATCATAAAGCGATTGAACGTAGGTAAACAGTTAGTTACTCGATGTGTTTGTTCGTTCAATTGATAGTTGAATTTGTGCGTAAACTGAAGCGATTAAACGGAGCGTTTGTTCGTGGAATTGATAGTATAATTAATCGTTAGTTACTCAGTGTGTCTGTTCGTTCAATTGTATGATTAGTTTGTGCGTAAATGAAACAATTGAACGTCAGTGTGTGTGTTTTGTTCGTTCAATTGATTGTTTGATTTGTGTGTAAGAATGAAGCAATTGAACAGATCTGTGTTTGTTTGTTCAGTTAATTTTCAAATTATGAGTAAAATGAAGTGATTGAATGGAGTCAGTGTGTTTGTTTTTTGAATTGTTTATTAAATTTGTGTGTAAGAATGAAGCGATTGAACAGATCTGTGTTTACCTTTTCGGTTTTCCAATGCAATTCTAAATCCATATGATTCTGGTTGTGTTGCAGACCGATTAACGGCAGATTCAGCAGCAACAGTTGTTGATGCAGTCCGCTAGGGTTTCGTACAACAATGGCGATCATCAGCGTGATAATTCGTATGGATTGTCAACGGGGATTGTTTCGTCTTCGTATGGGCTGTCTATGGAGTCACATGAAGGTTTGAACTCGGATTTTTTTAATGATAGTTGTTTGTATTTGATCAAAATTGTTTGTATATGATGATGTTTAGGGTTAGATTAGTTTTGAGTGTGTTTTTGGGGTTTGGGAACTATTGAATATAGTTGATTATTGAATGCTATTATCTCAGGATAGTTAGTGAACTGTAGGGTGTGGTGTTAGTTTGTTTTGTCTGCCTCTATTTTGTTTTGCAAGTATCTAACGTATAAACTTAACCGTCATAGTCTTTACTATACCAAAATCGGAATAGGAACACCGCCAAAGGAATACCATGGATCAATTGCATACAATGCCAAGGGTGCGTTAATAAAGGCTATCATGGGGTATTTCATATTTGTTTCTTGATTTTTGTGGTATCTTTAATTCATACTTATAATTTTTACTTTCAAAAACCTTATTCAGCCTCATATATGTTAGAAATGAGGTTTCATATGAAGAAAAACAGAGAGCAAATATGGTAGCCATGGAAACATTATCCTCATCAATTGCATTGCTGCAGAGTGAGTTAGTTTCTTTTTTGCTTATCTATTATTGTTTTAACTTTGACTAATATTTAATAACATAATAGGAGAAGAAAACCCAACAGTTGGTACCTACTGAGGATCATATCTATGAATTAATGGAGCCTACAAACATTGAGTTGCATGCCACTGCAATGCTTTCACTACCCCCTGGTGAATGTATGTATCCTGATCCCACATTTGTGCACGTCTCTCACAAGCGCTTTTTATTCGTCATTAAGTGATCAAGTTGTATTAGAGCACTAGTTGCAGGAATGAACACTTTTCTAAATACAAAAGGCTGATAAATATATAAATTTATCATTTCTGCTTAACTATCCAATTCCAGCTTCTTTGCTCGATCTTCCACCAGGATTCGAAGAACATTTGTAGGTAATCCTTTTCGTTGTCGTTATTCTTTCACTTGTATTTCCGATTTACACAATTGCTTTTGCTTGATTCTGTCATTTCATTATTAATTGCAGATGAAGCGATCAGTGGATCATAATTCAACCGATAATCGTAAGTTCAACTTATTTGATTCTTAGTTGTAATAATCACTACAGTGCTGCTTATCTAAACTGATAACGTCACACACATATACAATAGTTTACAGATTATTGATTTTAACTATATATTCTAACATTTGAAATAAATTTATAATAAATCTTCTGGCATTAGTTGACTCTTTTGCCCAATCAACAAGAAGAAGAGGCTATTGAGGTTCTCTTCAATAGACAAGATGAGGTACCAATTTCATATTCTTCATTCGTTCATTCAAATGATTGATTTTACATAACTGACTATATGTGGTTGTGTTATTGTTGATCGATCAACATGAAGCCAGCATATAAGAGGAGGAGGAAGAGGAAGGTAACAATACTATTCAAATAATAATTATACATCAATTATATATCTTTGGCAAACTAAAGGGAAATCACACTCTTCTTCAAAATCATCTAACATGGTAACATCAGATACCATTGTCCACTCAAAAGAATCAGATTGCCACACTTGAAATGGCCATCTAGCATGAGGTTCATATACTGAGTTGATGATGCTGGAGGTATGTTAATCGCAATATCAAGACCACTCGGCTCGGAAGAATGAATGAACAGTGACAAACTCCCATTCAAGAACCTAATGTAGCTTTTTCTTTCCTTTGTAGCATTGTCATATGGATAGACAAACCTACTCTAATAGGGTTAAGGTGGGTTTGATTCAACATAAATAAACAAACCTTTATCCGTGACTTGGAGAGTATAGATACCTTCCGACGAATTTGTTGAAGAAACACTAGATTTTAGTTGATGGCCTGTAAACAGCTTTTGGCCAGGTAACAAAGCAGCTGTTGGGTGATCAAAAGATTGCCAAACTACCGAGTTCTGGTGATCGAACAACACCAAATTTCCGGCATCATTCATGTTCATGCCCACAACAGATTTTCTTGTAATGTTAGTGGTCCAAACTACGCCTCCATTTACATCCTTTAGGACCAGTTCTCCATCTGTTTTCAGAAAGCTTTGGATCAAAATGTAAGCACATTAGCTACTGTGCTTGTGGAGAACAGTTCTGTGCTGGTAAAGATGCAAGTGTTGTACGTGAAGCGAATCTTGCATATGATGATTTAAAGCTGCTTTCTTCCACATTTAAAGTTGCTTGGGTGTGTTGTGATTATTGTCATAAATGGAGAAGCATATCAGCTGTACTTGCAGATTCCATCGAGTCAACATAACGCTGATGGTAATTTATAAGTTTATACATTTTACTTGGTTTAAATTTATTAGTTTTAATCAGACATTATTAATAGTGAATTTGTTAGGTGTTGAATTTGTAGGAAGATCGGTCGTTGTTTGTTCAGTTTTGTGCGAATGATCCGGAGACGTTGCTAGAAGCAGCGCGTAGAGTGGAGGCGTGTTGTGTTTACGTTGACATTAATTTGGGGTAACTTGCAAGTTTTCTATGTTTTTATATTATGTGTATAATCAGTTTGGTTAGTTTTATGCGAATAATCAGTTTTCTATTTTCTATAGACTTTCGGTGGCTGCAACCCTCCCTCACGGCGTCTCCACCGCTTTCACCTATCAGTAATTCAAATTTACTATTTTATTTATTCAATTTATTTCATTACTGTTTTTAATTCAGTTATTAATCTTCAGACGATACGTATAGATTCCAGGTCTCCGAGATACGACACCGTTCGTTCGATGAGCAGATTCCAGTGGAATAATGATGCGAGATAACTGCCTTGGCTCCGATCGCATCAGATCCATCGTAGGAAGACCGCCACCGTCTCCAATTCCGATCGATCAGTCGCCGGAAGTTGAACAAATCTGAGTCCTCGACCATCTTCGTTACCAAATATTTTCTTCTAATTTGTCGATTAATTGTTGTTGTTTAGCTTTGTGAGATGCATGTTTTTATTGGTTGATTGATGAGTAAATCGCATTAACTTGATGTTATTTCAGATTTTGTTCTAAACAAGTAATGGAAGCACGAAATTATATGCTCTAGATGCATCAGATCCATCGTAGGAAGACTGCCACCGTCTCCCATTCCGATCGATCAGTCGCCGAAAGTTGAACAAATCTGAGTCCTCGGTCATCTTCTTACCAAGGTTTTTCTTCTAATTTGTCGATAAATTGTTGTTGTTTAGCTTTGTGAGATGCATGTGTTTATTGGTTGATTGATGAGTAAATCGCATTAAGTTGATGTTATTTCAGATTTTGTTCTAAACAAGTAATGGAAGCACGAAATTATATGCTCTAGATGCATCAGATCCATCGTAGGAAGACCGCTACCGTCTCCCATTCCGATCGATCATTCACCATTTGCTCAAAACTAAGAAAGGTACAAGTCATTAATCATTAATATTATAGTCATAATTACTCTTAAACAACCTTCAACCCATTATTGATTAATGATGGAGGTTGTGAAATCCGAGTGTTAACGTACATATTTTGTGTGATTTATTGCCGTTTATGTGATTATACGTTTGGAATATGTTAACTACGTGTGTTTGTAATTTCACAGGTAAACCACGTAATATGGTGAAGTTAGAGAGTTTAAAGATGGTGCTGAACCCCCGTGGATGATAAACATAGCCAAAGGCGTTATTCGCGATATTTTCGGATCGAAAAGGTTGCTTGAATATACAAGAGCTGCACAAGAATGAAGTTTAGGGGTTGATGGGTAATTAAATGAAAGTTAAAATTTAACCAAAAGAGTCCAGCCCAAGTCAACCATAGCCTACGGTTGAATTCCGTAGCTTACGGTCAACATAAACACAAATGGACAGAAACATTGAACCGTAGCCTACGGTGTTAATTCGTAAGCCACGGTGTATGTATGATGGCATGCATGTGAATTGAAATGGATTCTTAAAAGACCCCTATTATGATGCACGTGACTTGAGTGGAGAATTCAAAAACAAAGTCAAATCATCATCATCATCACATCATCGATCCTCAAATACATCCACAAATACACGCATACAGTTGGACCGATTTTGATAAAAGAACATAATCATCACATTTTGGCGGCAGTTTTTGGACTCTTGGCCCATGTATCTACACATATAATTGGAGGCTGTGTTGTTGACTTCTTTTGGGCGGCTGGCTTGATTGGGCCGCACATGGGCTAGACTTTTGGTGGGTCTTGAAGGTTATTATTCCTTTTAATAACGTCATCATCATTAAGTGGGGCGCACATGCTTGGGTGAGAGAGGAATGTTGATTGGGCCGATAATGGGCAGCCTTTAGTCACGTGGTGAACTTGCAGCCAAAGTGGGTTTTGTGGAATTCTTATGAACACAATATTAATAGTTGGCAGCAAGTGGGGGTTCTTTTGTTGGGTTTCAAATCACAAAAAAATCACTCATCATCAATATCATCAACATCACACGTGACTAGGGAAACAGAAGAGAATCATCATCATCACGTGTTTGGGGGATGATTATTATTATTAATTTGCAAACAACACAAATTGATATCATCATCAAATATCCACGTAGACTTCATCTTGGAGCTTGTGTGATAAGTCAACATCAGATATATCATCTTTGATAATGTGTCACACCCCCAAAATCCACACGCGGAGTATCACCGCTTGGAGGCGTGACTGACCAGGATCTTAACCACCAATCATATTGAACGTGTAATATAGTTAAGTAGAGCGGAAGCATTTAAGCAAAACTCAAACATAAGTGTTAACTTATGAAATATCATAAGTGTTAAAATAGCATTCACGATCCCTTGCCCACAACGACCTGCTCCTCCCTGTGCAAGCTCCATAAAGTACCTAAGGCCCTGCAAGGCATGCAGCAGAGAGTCAACAACTAGTTGAGCGAGTTCACAGAAAGTAAGTTCAGTAATAGAATTGGTATAGCAAGCATTGCGTTCGTTTATCTAATCATGCATCGTATTAGTTCGTTCATTGTTCATGTATAGTATTGGTTCGTATCGCGGGCCCTTTCGGCATGTATGCGAAGATTTGGGTTAATACTCCTAAATATCCTAGACTATGTATATTTGTATCGCTGGCCACCCTGGCATGTGTGCGAAGTTCTAACATGTTTAGTTCGCAGCCCTCCCGAGGCATGTGTGCGAAGATCAGTCATAATGATCGCAGCCAACCCTTGGCGTGTGTGCGAAGATCTGTTCAAGTAGGTATACTAGTCTAGCCGTATATTATCATTCACCATCCTCACCCTGAGGACTCGTATCCTTAAGTTCCATTAACTAAGCATGTACGTATAATTCATTCAATCCCATTCCCACCCTGGGAACCCCAGGCCTTGGCTGTGTGAACTCACCTTGGTTTGCTCGGCAGATACACAAAGAATACAGGTAGCAAGTAAATGGTCAACCACGTCCTATCACGGTTTGTATACAAGTCAGGTTCGTATATAGCACGTATATTGTATCACGTATAATCATGGCAAACACGTATACGTATCAGCAATCCGATAAACAATCTAAGTGTTCGGCCCAATCATAACCCGGCCCAATGACAATAATAGCCCATAACAACATATCAGCCCAAACAGATAAGCAATCCAATAACATAACAATCATAAGCCCAATCATTTGGCCCAACCAATTGGGCCCGTGACAGTGAAGGCCCAAAACGGTGTACGTGCAAAGGTGGTCTCGAGTCGCAACCGGCGATCTCGAGTCGCAACCGAGAGTTACGAGTCACAGCAGGAGATTACGAGTCGCAACAGGAGGTTGCGAGTCGCAATGGTGATTTCGGCTCATCATGGTCCGGTTACGAGTCGCAACGGGACTCGCAACCATGGTCTCGGCTTGTGCTGTTGTGGTCTCGAGTCGAGACTGTGAGGTTTCGACTCGCAATCTGAGTCGCAACCGTGTGTGTGTAACTGGTTTCCATAATTCCTGTAACAGTCATTCCGTGATTCTAGCAAACAACTTAGGCAGTTTCGGAAATCAGATCAAACAATGTTTATTCAGCATTCAATCATATTCATAACACCTTCACAATCATCATCATTAGCATGTTCATAACAGCATCAAACAACTAATCGGATTAGCACACAAATCTAAACCGAGTCATAAACATATCATCGGACTAGCATGCAACCTAACCGATTATCATTCATACAAAACCTGATTATATCTATCATCATACAATCAATCCGAAGACCAAGCATAAACAACATAATCTAATCGGCCAACATAATCTAACCGGCCCTAGTTTAATATCATGCAACTCTAATCGGTTTAACATATACTTGGACCGATTGATCAAACCATACACGACATCACAACAAAACAGAGAATCATAAACTCAAACTAACCGAGATGGAGAGAAGGGATCCGGATTCAACAAGCTTCGATGCGTGTATCACTTCGGCAGCCCTTGGTTCCGAGTTGAGAGAGAGAGTTTGTGCGTGTGTGTGTTCTTGTTTGCAAAGCTTGTGAAAAATTAACCCTAATGGTATATGTATCATGTACGCATAAGGAGTGTGGGCCGAAACCTCACTCGGGCCGAGGTTTCGAGTCTAGTGTGTGGCCCGAATGGGCTTGTGTTCGGTTGGGCATTCGGTTCAAGTAACGTATTCGTAAACACAAGTAATCACGTAACATTCAATCAGTTAATAGTATCACATAAGTTCATCAACAGTTACACGTAATACAAGGGTCGGTAAAGTACGAGTTGTCACATTATCCCCAACTAATTGGAAATTTCGTCCCGAAATTTGGTATGCACTCACTGAGGAAGCTAGGTAGACTGTATTGTTCACTGGTTTTCCTGGGGTGTCACATCCTTCCCCCGTTGATCTGGAATTTCGTCCCGAAATTCCGAAGTAGTAGCTTCGACCTCAGTAGTGGTTGCGTTGGTTTCGAATAACTGGGGGTACTTTTCTGTCATCCTGTCTTCACGCTCCCAGGTGTACTCTGGGCCACGTTTGGAGTTCCAACGAACTCGGACAAGAGGGATTCTCTTGTGTTTGAGGACCTTCACATCCCGGTCCGTGATTTCTACTGGTTCCTCGACGAACTGCAACCGCTCGTCGATAGTAAGTTCCTTAAAAGGAATGGTGAGGTTTTCATCTGATAGGCACTTCTTTAAGTTCGACACATGAAAGACATTGTGAACTGCCCCGAGTTCAGCTGGTAGGTTCAATCTGTAGGCTACCCTGCATATTCGTTCTATGACCTCAAATGGTCTGACATATCGTGGATCCAGTTTGCCCCGTTTGCCAAAACGTACCACACCCTTCCAGGGTGAGACTTTCAGTAATACCCGGTCCCCGACCTGAAATTCCAAAGGCTTTCTACGCTTGTCCGCGTAGGATTTCTGACGGTCGCGTGCTGCCGCCATGCGCTGTCGTATCTGTGCAATCTTTTCTGTGGCGTCCACTACGATCTCTGGACTCGTAATCTGACTATCCCCCACCTCTGCCCAACAGAGAGGTGACCGGCATTTATGCCCGTACAATGCCTCGAATGGAGCGGCTTGTATGCTGGTGTGATAACTATTATTGTATGAGAACTCCACCAAAGGGAGGTGCTTTTCCCAGCCGTTGCCGAAGTCTATAACGCATGCCCTAAGCATGTCTTCGAGTGTTTGAATCGTTCGCTCAGACTGCCCATCCGTCTGAGGGTGATATGCTGTGCTCATGTCTAATCGTGAGCCGAAAGATTTATGCATCGCTTGCCATAGCTCTGACGTGAATCGTGCGTCGCGATCCGAAATGATGAAGGTGGGCACCCCGTGCCTCGAAACAACTTCTTTAAGGTAGATGTCTGCGAGAGTGGAGAACTTATCCGTTTCCTTTATAGCTAGGAAGTGTGCAGACTTGGTGAGTCGATCCACGATCACCCATATAGTATCATTCCCACGCTGGGATCTAGGTAGGCCTGTAACAAAATCCATGGAAATTTCTTCCCATTTCCATTGCGGTATCTTAGGCTGCTGAAGTAGGCCAGCTGGTTTCTGATATTCAACGTTGACTCTCGCACAGGTCAAACATTTTCCAACGTACGTAGCAATGTGGGCCTTCATACTAGGCCACCAATAAGTAGTGCTGATGTCGTGGTACATTTTATCCGACCCTGGATGTACCGAATAGCGAGACTTGTGTGCTTCGTCCATCACAAGTTCACGTAGACCGCCATAAAGTGGGACCCAAATACGCCCCGTTACATAGTAGGCGCCGTCTGCCTTCTGTTCCATCTGTTGTGAGCCGCGTAAGGCTTCAGCCTTGACGTTTTCGGGCTTCAGTGCTTCTGCCTGAGCATCTCGTATCTGTGCAGGAAGGCTAGACTGAATCGTAAGCTGTAGCGCTCGCACGCGCCGTGGTAGAGTGTCTTTCCGACTGAGGGCATCAGCCACAACATTGGCTTTGCCTGGATGGTACTTGATGGCGCATTCGTAGTCGCTAAATAGTTCAACCCATCGCCGTTGACGCATGTTCAAATCCTTTTGCTTAAGGATATGCTCGAGACTCCTGTGATCGGTGTAAATCGTGTACCTGGTACCGTACAGGTAGTGTCGCCATATCTTAAGCGCGAAAACAACAGCTCCCAGCTCTAAATCGTGCGTCGTGTAGTTGCGTTCATGAACCTTGAGTTGACGAGAGGCGTAAGCAATAACCTTGTCGTGCTGCATTAACACACATCCAAGTCCCCGAATAGATGCATCACAATAAACCACGAAGTCGTCTGTGCCCTCTGGCAAGGAGAGAACAGGTGCACTGCAGAGCCTATCCTTTAGATGCTGAAAACCAGTCTCCTGGGGCTCTCTCCAGCGATAGGTAACACCCTTCCGTGTCAGTAGCGTAAGCGGCTGAGCAATCTCTGAGAAATCCCTGCGTAAACCGTCTGTAGTACGTGGTGCAGGCCAGTTTCTGGTCGAGTCTACCTTGGATGGATGGATCCCATCCTTGTTCACTACGTGGCCTAAGAAGTGGACTTCACGAATACTAAGACGAACTTGTCTAGGTAGGGTTTGCACACCCTGTTCATAAGGTCCTTAAATACGGCAGGTGCGTTCAAATATATCAACCATCCATCATATCAAACATAAAGTATAGTAGTTAAAATAATCCATAAAACCCAATACGATTTATGTTCAAACCACACTTTGTTTGAGTAACAGAGACATAATAATGAAAATCCCAAAACGAGTTATAAGTTCAAATATCGTTCACTGCGTCTCCTCGTCCTAACACGAAAGCTCGGCCTCTTGCCTCGTTGCCATTGTTGTTGTTGTTGTTCCCGTTGCCTTGGTTATTGTTGTGGTTCTGATTCTGGTTCAACTGCGGGCAATCGCGTTTGTAATGACCTTCTGCCCCACACTGGAAACATCCCCGATTTCCACGCTGTGGCTGCTGCTGCTGTGGGTTCTGAGGAGCTGGTGGTGGAAGTTGCTGGTTCTGGTTTGCAGGTCGTGAGCTCCTGCAATCTTTGGCTTCGTGCCCTATCTTGAAACATCTCTGACAACGTTCCTTGCGACACCTTCCACTATGGTGCCTGTTACACTTGTTACATAGTGGGTGTACTCCCCTGTATCCACCCTGCTCCTGACTGCCAGATGATTGTTGACTCGGATTCTGGTAGTCATTCGTCCTGCGCTGCTGTGCTTGAGACTGATCGGGAACTGATCCCCTGCTGGAATCCCCATCCCATTTCCGTTTGTTGTCGTTGGGTGTAGCAGAAGTAGCAGCTGGAGTGACTGTAGCAGTAGTGCTGACACGCTTAGGCAGTTTATTCTGATCCACTGCCTGGTCGGTGATGCGATGAGCGAGACGCTGGATTTCCTGGATGTTATCGAGATTAGCCGAGGTAACATGGCTCTGGATTTCTGGTGCCAACCCCTTGAGATACATCTCGATGCGCTTGTATGGAGGGTCCACCATAGTTGGACACAGAACGGCCAGCTCATTCGACCGTTTCGTATACGCTTCGATCTCTGACCCAATCATTTTCAGATTATACAGCTCGTCTTCCAGCTTGTGAATGTCTTCACGCGTACAATACTCACGCTTGATGAGTTCCTTGAAATCGTTCCAGGGTGTGGCGTTAGCAGCTGCCAACCCTAAGATTTGAACTTGGGCGTTCCACCAAGTTAGTGCTATTCCTTCTAGCGTGCCAGTGGCGTATTTCACCCTGCGAGCCTCAGGGCATTCACACATTTCGAAGACTGACTCTAGCTTCTCAAACCAGTGGAGGAGTCCCACTGCCCCCTCTGTGCCGCCGAAAGTACTTGGACGACAGTCCATGAAGTTCTTAAAGGTGCAAACTTGCTGCGCTGGTTGACCTATTGTGTATGAATAGGGCAAAGTTTAAATACAAGGGCTAGCTTAGGAATGCAGGATCTAAAGATCCTAGCGTAAGTTATGACTACAGGGTATACTACCTGCTTGAGCAGCTGCAAGTGCCGCAGCAACTTGAGCTTGAACGAGAGCCTCTAGCTGGGCTTGAGTCATGTTGATTCGTCCAGACATGATCTTCATAGTAAAAAGTAACGTAAATGAGAGTGGTTCGCGAGTAGGGCGATGACAGAAAAGTGTAAGCATGTAGGGATTCTCATGCTATAGTATCATGTGTATCTAAACGTAATGCGAGCAAAGTTCTAAGCAGTTCTAGCAAACAGGCAATAAACATAAACCTTATTACCTAGGATGTCGAGTCTTGCACGTGGAGCGAAGCGTCGTTGTGGATCGTTGAGAGCACTGTTCTGGTTATAGTCCGGTTTTAATAAAAACGTTTTCCCATATTAAAACCAAGTTCTCTATAACCAATGGCTCTGATACCAATCTGTCACACCCCCAAAATCCACACGCGGAGTATCACCGCTTGGAGGCGTGACTGACCAGGATCTTAACCACCAATCATATTGAACGTGTAATATAGTTAAGTATAGCGGAAGCATTTAAGCAAAACTCAAACATAAGTGTTAACGTATGAAATATCATAAGTGTTAAAATAGCATTCACGATCCCTTGCCCACAACGACCTGCTCCTCCCTGTGCAAGCTCCATAAAGTACCTAAGGCCCTGCAAGGCATGCAGCAGAGAGTCAACAACTAGTTGAGCGAGTTCACAGAAAGTAAGTTCAGTAATAGAATTGGTATAGCAAGCATTGCGTTCGTTTATCTAATCATGCATCGTATTAGTTCGTTCATTGTTCATGTATAGTATTGGTTCGTATCGCGGGCCCTTTCGACATGTATGCGAAGATTTGGGTTAATACTCCCAAATATCCTAGACTATGTATATTTGTATCGCTGGCCACCCTGGCATGTGTGCGAAGTTCTAACATGTTTAGTTCGCAGCCCTCCCGAGGCATGTGTGCGAAGATCAGTCATAATGATCGCAGCCAACCCTTGGCGTGTGTGCGAAGATCTGTTCAAGTAGGTATACCAGTCTAGCCATATATTATCATTCACCATCCTCACCCTGAGGACTCGTATCCTTAAGTTCCATTAACTAAGCATGTACGTATAATTCATTCAATCCCATTCCCACCCTGGGAACCCCAGGCCTTGGCTGTGTGAACTCACCTTGGTTTGCTCGGCAGATACACAAAGAATACAGGTAGCAAGTAAATGGTCAACCACGTCCTATCACGGTTTGTATACAAGTCAGGTTCGTATATAGCATGTATATTGTATCACGTATAATCATGGCAAACACGTATACGTATCAGCAATCCGATAAACAATCTAAGTGTTCGGCCCAATCATAACCCGGCCCAATGACAATAATAGCCCATAACAACATATCAGCCCAAACAGATAAGCAATCCAATAACATAACAATCATAAGCCCAATCATTTGGCCTAACCAATTGGGCCCGTGACAGTGAAGGCCCAAAACGGTGTACGTGCAAAGGTGGTCTCGAGTCGCAACCGGCGATCTCGAGTCGCAACCGAGAGTTACGAGTCACAGCAGGAGATTACGAGTCGCAACAGGAGGTTGCGAGTCGCAATGGTGATTTCGGCTCATCATGGTCCGGTTACGAGTCGCAACGGGACTCGCAACCATGGTCTCGGCTTGTGCTGTTGTGGTCTCGAGTCGAGACTGTGAGGTTTTGACTCGCAATCTGAGTCGCAACCGTGTGTGTGTAACTGGTTTCCATAATTCCTGTAACAGTCATTCCGTGATTCTAGCAAACAACTTAGGCAGTTTCGGAAATCAGATCAAACAATGTTTATTCAGCATTCAATCATATTCATAACACCTTCACAATCATCATCATTAGCATGTTCATAACAGCATCAAACAACTAATCGGATTAGCACACAAATCTAAACCGAGTCATAAACATATCATCGGACTAGCATGCAACCTAACCGATTATCATTCATACAAAACCTGATTATATCTATCATCATACAATCAATCTGAAGACCAAGCATAAACAACATAATCTAATCGGCCAACATAATCTAACCGGCCCTAGTTTAATATCATGCAACTCTAATCGGTTTAACATATACTTGGACCGATTGATCAAACCATACACGACATCACAACAAAACAGAGAATCATAAACTCAAACTAACCGAGATGGAGAGAAGGGATCCGGATTCAACAAGCTTCGATGCGTGTATCACTTCGGCAGCCCTTGGTTCCGAGTTGAGAGAGAGAGAGTTTGTGCGTGTGTGTGTTCTTGTTTGCAAAGCTTGTGAAAAATTAACCCTAATGGTATATGTATCATGTACGCATAAGGAGTGTGGGCCGAAACCTCACTCGGGCCGAGGTTTCGAGTCTAGTGTGTGGCCCGAATGGGCTTGTGTTCGGTTGGGCATTCGGTTCAAGTAACGTATTCGTAAACACAAGTAATCACGTAACATTCAATCAGTTAATAGTATCACATAAGTTCATCAACAGTTACACGTAATACAAGGGTCGGTAAAGTACGAGTTGTCACATTATCCCCAACTAATTGGAAATTTCGTCCCGAAATTTGGTATGCACTCACTGAGGAAGCTAGGTAGACTGTATTGTTCACTGGTTTTCCTGGGGTGTCACATAATGGGCCGACATCTTGGATCGTGTTGACTTCCCTTTTTGGGCCGAAGAGATATGAAGACTTTTGAGGGGGCTATGTGGACTATGTGGGCTGGATTCGGAGGGATATTATTTTATCAACATGATACATCATTCTCAACACATCTTCGACGGCAGTAAGGAGGGCATGAAGAGAGAGAAGGCTTTGAAGATCATTCAACTGACATGAGCGGCTAGTCTTTTGTATGGTTTTCTCCGGATGAAGGGTTTTTGTAAGTTAACTAATTTTATGTGTTTGGTGACAATCGTTTGACTCAGTGATCTAAGCACTCGATGCTTTTCACTTGTGATTTAGTTGATTAATTGTAATCGATTGCATTTGCTTAACCTTAGTCTTTGATCATTCAGTTCCCGAGAGTTCTAGTAATTGGGATATATTTGTTATGGGATTAGGGTTGGTAATTGTGATTGGTAACCACTAGATAACCTCCCGTTATGTATTGACCGGAGTACTTAGTCTTTGGTTATCACAATTAGTTGATTAGGTTAGTCCACTTATGTCTATGTAAGTGTTCGATTAAACACATAATTGAAGTTACTGCAAAACCTGAAATCTGGAGGAACCATTGTTCTCTCCAACTGTTTACAACCTCGCATTTTCGTAGTTTTTTAGTTAATCAAACAATCAAACCAGCAATCGAGTTTTACTTTTTCACTAGTAGTTAATCAAAACTGAGCATTACACACTTTCCACAACCTCCTCTGGATTCGATACCCTGCTTACCCTAGCTACCTAGGTTAATTAGGTTTTGCATGTCACTAACGACAGACATCAAAATGGCGCCGTTGCCGGGGAGGCGTGCGCAAAGTGTTTAGTGTTAAGTTTTAGTTTAAAAAAATATAAAATAGATAAAAAAAAATTCAAAAAAAAAATCTAAAAATAGTATCTTATTCGTCACATATTCCACTGTTTGCTTTTACCTTGGGTATACTAGTTTTGTCTGTGCAGATTTATTGCAGATCTTATTATGGAAAGTGCTTACTGGTCATGCCGAGGTTGTGGTAGTCCATGTCACACGCGTGACGATTGTCCTGTGTTCCGGAAAATGTGTGAGGACGAACAAAGGAGAGCAGATGAGTTGGATTTTTATTCTGATGATGATGTCCACCCATACTATTCTTATTCTGATTCGCAGCGAGTTGCGTATGATTACCAATCAGATACAAATTATTGTTATGATGAGCAGACATGGTATGAGAGTAGCTATGATCCGGGGATGGTACAAAGCGTGAGTTACCAAGAGGAGTATGACCATTTTATAATGAATACTCTCAATTTTCTTATGAAGACCATCCGGTACACTATCAGGATGCCTATCATACCCAGTATACAGTTGATCAGGGTGAGTCTGAATGTGCACCCCAGTCAGATAGTTACTATCAATCACCCGAATTTAGAAGTCTTATGGAATATAGAAGACAAAGAGAGCTGGCATACATTGAAGAGCAATTGGCGAAACCTGACTTGTCAAGAGAGGACCAGTTGGAGATGTGGATTACGAAGTATAACCTTTTGATGGTTGAAGTGAAGGACGATGGGCCAAGAATGGCTCCAATGGAAAAACGCCAAGCCAGGGATAGATGGGTGTCTCTACAGATGTCTCTTTCTCAAGTAAGGGATGAGGTTGTGGAGGTTAATACCACACCGGTGATTCCCCCAATTGTTGAACAGTCAGATGTGGAGAAAATTGTAGAAGGTGATGACGTGAAAGAAGATACTCCACAAAATAAGTGTGGGGATGCACATATAGAGATGAAGAAGGTGGCGGTGAAGGACATCGGGCGGATCATCATAAAGTGGTTGTGCAACAATCCAACTTATCTGCTGATATTGAATAAAAAGAAACGTTTATGGAGAGTAAACTATCGAGTGTATGTTGGGAACTCGGTAGGAAAGTGTGGATTGAGGCCGGATTGCAGTGCTTCAGTGGACATCTTGATCAAAATTAGACCCTGCTGGATCAGTGATGTCAGGTACCAGGCATTCATGGGAAATGCAAGGGGTAAGTGTGCATTGAGACCACCATAGCGCATATCAGGTACGGTCTGGCTGAAGACCTTTAAACTTAGCGCTCTCGGGAGGCAGCCCGAGGATGTAGAGTATTGTATTGTATTTGTTCTTTTGTTTTGTTTTGTTTTGTTTTGGTGTTGGTTCTGTTTTGGCAGGTTACTATGTTTAATTCCCGCGGATGCAACGATTCAAGTGTGGGGATGTTTGGCAACATCCCCGATGAGATATCAGAGAATCCAAGAGAAGTTTGCGTCTCTGTCCAACACAGCAGCTGCATCACTACCGACACTGCTGATTTACTGATCAGGTCCATGTGTCTCTCTATCTTGTGTTTTATTTGTTTTCGTGTTTTTGGTGGTGTGAGTCTTTGTGTCGGGAGTGGTTTCTTTGTGTTGAGTCGTCTAGTTGTTAGCCGTTCATGGTTTGCGGGTGGTATCTCTCGAGTCTAGATTATAAATTGCACCATACATTGGGGACAATGTATCCCAAGTGTGGGGATGCGGTAACTCGAGAGAGGGTTGGTAAGATTGATGATTTTAAATGCTTGAATTGGTTGGAATTGAAAAAAAATTGAAAAATTTAAAAAAAATTCTTGTCTCAAGTATGCTTGAACTACATGAAAACCAACATTTTCAATCGCTAAAGGGTTCCTACTGATATTAAACTAACTTAGATCTCTAGTCATGGTTGTCCCTTTAAGTTTCATGAGAGTATTTCTGACATGTTTTTAAAAAATAGTTGAGAAGAGATGCCTAACTAGGGGTAACATGCTTTAGGAATTACACATGCTATATGTCGGTAACCCTTATTCCTTTTGTTCGGTGAGATATTTGAGCCTACTTAGATTGATAGTTAAATTGCTATAAATGTTCATTTGCTGAGTGTAGGCCATATGTTGCTTTGTGTTAGAACTTGTGTGGTTTGATACGTGCCGAGACTGTGGTTTAGCGTACGCACATAAATGATAAAGGCATTAGGATCCCTTCCATTGTGTTATTTGTTGATTGTTTAACCACCCACCTTAGTTAACCATGTTGAGCCTTTATACCTTTCGTTTGTTATACCTTGTTTGACCTGTTTGATTACCAACTATGAATGACAAGTATGTTATGAAGAAAAAAAAAGAAAAGAAAGAAAAAAAATCATTGTTCTATTTGTGTTAAATAAATGGGTAGAAAAATAACCCATGAGTTAGTAGTTATTGTGAATAAAGTTGTCATGGTTTGGTATTTGTTTGTGTTCGCCATCTAAACATAAAAAATCCAAAAATACATCCTTACCTTTACCCTAAACCCAAAACCCAAAAGTCCTTTTGATATGTGCTACGTTATTTGATACAGTGGAGGTATGATTGCTATTCAAGCTTATGATTGCAAAGTAGCATATTTGGTTTTGAGTGAAATATATACTAGCACATTACATGCTAGTCTTGATTGAGCCAAGAGGAGTGATCATTGTGAGAGGCGTGTGGCATGTGTAGTATCATAAGCATGTTAGTTTTAGTTAGGTAAGTCTTAAGCTGTTTTAAATGCGTATCATTTATCTGTCAGATTGTCAATCTCGATTGTGTTAGTCTATTGGATGGGTATGACTTGGGACCTTAAATTGTTAATTCGGTAAGGGATTTAATGGTGATTTGTTAATAAGGTGAATAATGTGTATGATGGTTGCTTGAGGACAATCAATGTTAAGTGTGGGGATGTGATGGAGGTTGTGAAATCCGAGTGTTAACGTACATATTTTGTGTGATTTATTGCCGTTTATGTGATTATACGTTTGGAATATGTTAACTACGTGTGTTTGTAATTTCACAGGTAAACCACGTAATATGGTGAAGTTAGAGAGTTTAAAGATGGTGATGAACCCCCGTGGATGATAAACATAGCCAAAGGCGTTATTCGCGATATTTTCGGATCGAAAAGGTTGCTTGAATATACAAGAGCTGCACAAGAATGAAGTTTAGGGGTTGATGGGTAATTAAATGAAAGTTAAAATTTAACCAAAAGAGTCCAGCCCAAGTCAACCATAGCCTATGGTTGAATTCCGTAGCTTACGGTCAACATAAACACAAATGGACAGAAACATTGAACCGTAGCCTACGGTGTTAATTCGTAAGCCACGGTGTATGTATGATGGCATGCATGTGAATTGAAATGGATTCTTAAAAGACCCCTATTATGATGCACGTGACTTGAGTGGAGAATTCAAAAACAAAGTCAAATCATCATCATCACATCATCGATCCTCAAATACATCCACAAATACACGCATACAGTTGGACCGATTTTGATAAAAGAACATAATCATCACATTTTGGCGACAGTTTTTGGACTCTTGGCCCATGTATCTACACATATAATTGGAGGCTGTGTTGTTGACTTCTTTTGGGCGGTTGGCTTGATTGGGCCGCACATGGGCTAGACTTTTGGTGGGTCTTGAAGGTTATTATTCCTTTTAATAACGTCATCATCATTAAGTGGGGCGCACATGCTTGGGTGAGAGAGGAATGTTGATTGGGCCGATAATGGGCAGCCTTTAGTCACGTGGTGAACTTGCAGCCAAAGTGGGTTTTGTGGAATTCTTATGAACACAATATTAATAGTTGGCAGCAAGTGGGGGTTCTTTTGTTGGGTTTCAAATCACAAAAAAATCACTCATCATCAATATCATCAACATCACACGTGACTAGGGAAACAGAAGAGAATCATCATCATCACGTGTTTGGGGGATGATTATTATTATTAATTTGCAAACAACACAAATTGATATCATCATCAAATATCCACGTAGACTTCATCTTGGAGCTTGTGTGATAAGTCAACATCAGATATATCATCTTTGATAATGGGCCGACATCTTGGATCGTGTTGACTTCCCTTTTTGGGCCGAAGAGATATGAAGACTTTTGAGGGGGCTATGTGGACTATGTGGGCTGGATTCGGAGGGATATTATTTTATCAACATGATACATCATTCTCAACACATCTTCGACGGCAGTAAGGAGGGCATGAAGAGAGAGAAGGCTTTGAAGATCATTCAACTGACATGAGCGGCTAGTCTTTTGTATGGTTTTCTCCGGATGAAGGGTTTTTGTAAGTTAACTAATTTTATGTGTTTGGTGACAATCGTTTGACTCAGTGATCTAAGCACTCGATGTTTTTCACTTGTGATTTAGTTGATTAATTGTAATCGATTGCATTTGCTTAACCTTAGTCTTTGATCATTCAGTTCCCGAGAGTTCTAGTAATTGGGATATATTTGTTATGGGATTAGGGTTGGTAATTGTGATTGGTAACCACTAGATAACCTCCCGTTATGTATTGACCGGAGTACTTAGTCTTTGGTTATCACAATTAGTTGATTAGGTTAGTCCACTTATGTCTATGTAAGTGTTCGATTAAACACATAATTGAAGTTACTGCAAAACCTGAAATCTGGAGGAACCATTGTTCTCTCCAACTGTTTACAACCTCGCATTTTCGTAGTTTGTTAGTTAATCAAACAATCAAACCAGCAATCGAGTTTTACTTTTTCACTAGTAGTTAATCAAAACTGAGCATTACACACTTTCCACAACCTCCTCTGGATTCGATACCCTGCTTACCCTAGCTACCTAGGTTAATTAGGTTTTGCATGTCACTAACGACAGACATCAATTAATGCTAAAAGTCTTTTTTGCCCTTGGAACCTTTTCAGTTGGGAGTAACAGTCAAAGAAGGGCCAGATTGTTGTGTGATTACTCTCCATTCCTCTTCAAAGCGGAGGAAGAGAAACAAACTGAGAACGAAGAAGAACCGCCGCGTAGATACTCCAACAGAATTGATCGGCCCGTTGATGCGTATAAACTCGATGAGATGAAAGCAGAGATGAAGAATGGTGTGCTGAAAATTATGGTTCCTAAGGTGAAGGCAGAGGAAAGGAAGAATGAGTGGCAGGTTGAAGTAAACTGAAATTATTATGAGATCGGTGTGGTTCGTTTAGTTAGGGGTTTGAGTTTTCTTTGAGTATGTTGTTTGTGGTTCAAGTTGTTGACATCTAGCAATAAAAAAATAAAAGGTTGTGTCAACTTTTGGATGTACAAGTTTAGTTTAAAACTTGCAGAGTTTATACTGTTAAAAAGGGATGACGTAATGCCACTTCTGCCTTGATTTATACATGAAAGTATTATCACTTTCATATATAAGTGAAACCTCTGTTTGGTTACAAATAGAGTCTTGAAGAGATTATCAATGCCACCAGCTTTGGATGTTTGTTTTTAAACAGAGGTTACAAACATAGGTTAGGAAACAGAGCTTTGGTTTTTAAAACAGAGGTTACAAACAGAGCTTTGGTTTTTAAAACAAAGGTTAGAAACAGAGATTTGGTTTTTAAAACAGAGGTTAGAATTTCAAACAGTGGTATGAGAAATATATGTTTGAAACCTCTGTTTGGTTACAAACAGAGTCTTGAGAAAGTGATTTGGCGAAACAGAGATTACCCTTTACCAACAGTGGTTGACTTTAGTCAAACAGAGTTTTAGATACCTCAAACAAATGATACACTCTTTTGAAACCTAAAATATTTTTATTAATCAGAGGTTTGGTTTTTAAAACAGAGGTTACAAACAGAGGTTAGGATTTCAAACAATGGTATGAGAAACATATGTTTCAAACCTCTGTTTGGTTACAAACAGAGTCTTGAGAAACAATGATTTGACGAAATAGAGATTACCCTTTACCAACAGTGGTTGACTTTAGTCAAACAGAGTTTTACATACCTCAAACAAATGATACAGTCTTTTGAAACCTAAAATTTGTTTATTAATCAGAGGTTTGGTTTTTGAAAACAAAGGTTAAATGTATGTTCACTTTTGGTCAATCAGATGTTTGTTTTTCCTTTTGTAATCTCTGTTTTTGAAACAGAGGTTAGGATTTCAAACAGTAGTATGAGAAACATATGTTTGAAACCTCTGTTTGGTTATAAACAGAGTTTTAAGAAACAGTGATTTGGCGTAAGAGAGATTACCCTTTACAAACAGTGGTTGACTTTAGTCAAACAGAATTGCAGATACCTCAAACAGAGTTTTAATATTAATCAAACGAAAAACTAAACTAAAAATTACAATATCTATACACCTATTTATACTTTCTGTTAAAATATGTTATGCATGGTTTTATAAGAAACGACCCGTGTTTGCACACGGGTCTTACCGCTAGTTTTATATAATAAGAACGGTTTAAGATCTTACAAAATTTCACCTAAGAAAATCATAATGATTGTACAAAATCAAACCAATAAAATAACAGAATATGGGTCCTACCCATAAACCTTCACTAACAGAGTTTCATTCCCTACCTGTTTCGGTAACCTCTTTCCCCAACTGAAAGCTACACATTTCAATTCATTATGTCTTTAATCACAACTTTTTATATCATTAAAACGAATTCACACAACTAAAAATTGACACGAACCTGAAAAAAAAAATGTGCCAGACATATAAAATCGAACACGGGATTTGAGCTTTGGCACATATATAACTCGTTTAACTTGAAACATTTATTCAATTTTACTTTTTTCATATTAAAACTCTATTATTACATATTTACAATAAAAAATTTGATATATGTATAAACCAATTATGCTTATATTTAGCTATGCTACCTAATCATTTTAAGTCATGTCATAATTTTTCTTGAACTTATATGTATAAGAAGCTAAACCGAATCTGTTAGGTTGATTTGAATATCGCCCGCCTAGCTAAATGTGTTTGAGGGGTTGACTCAAAATCGAGTTGATCGTGTATAGACCAAACTCAAACGTACAAATTGACACGAACCTAAAAAAAAGTGCCAAACATATAAAACCGACCACCGCATGAGTTTTTGAGTTTTAGCATAGATATAACTCGTTTAACTCGAAATGTTTATTTAATTTTACTTTTTCATATTAACATTGTGTTATTACATATTTACAATAAAAAATACGATATATGTATAAACAAATTATGCTTATGTTTAGCTATTAATACTCCGTTATTACATATTTACAATAAAAAATACGATATATGTATAAGCAAATTATCATTATATTTAGCTATGATACCTTATCATTTTAAGTTATGACATAATTTTTCTTGAACTTATGTGTATAAGAAGCTAACCCGAATTTGTTAGGTCGATCCGAATATCGCCCGCCTAGCTAAATGTGTTTGAGGGTTTGACTCAAAACCGAGTTGATCGTGTTTAGACCAAACCCAAATGTACAAATTGACATGAACCTAAAATAAAAAAAAAGTGCCAAACATATAAAATCGACCACCGCATGAGTTTTTGAGTTTTGGCATAGATATAACTTGTTTAACTTGAAACGTTTATTCAGTTTTTACATTTTCATATTAATACTATGTTATTACATATTTACAATAAAAAAATACGATATATATGTATAAACAAATTATCATTATATTTAGCTATGATACCTTATCATTTTAAGTTATGACATAATTTTTCTTGAACTTATACTTATAAGAAGCTAACCCGAATTTGTTAGGTCGATCCGAATATCGTCCGCCTAACTAAATGTGTTTGAGGGTTTGACCCAAAACCGAGTTGTTGATGTTTAGATTAAACCTAAACATACAAATTTCTTGTTAGGTTAATCCCTTTAAACACAATTAGTCAAGTTTTAATAAATTACTGGATTTGTTTGTTGTACCGTTCTATATACTGTATAAATCAGTTTTAATGGTATACAAATAACTTCTATCAATTAAAATACCTTTTTACATAACACTATATATGCTTCCTATTGATTAATTTATAGGTCTTACACAAAAATATATGGCTTAAATTTAACCACTAAACATGAGTCAAAATTAAACAATAAATTAAATATTTAATCAATGTTGTATAAAATATAAACACACTAGCCGGCACCCCGATTTTCATCCGGCTGTTACTTTAGCAAGACATCTCGTGTGGAGGCAATACGGTTTCCGGAGGAACGGTGTAACCAAGTCTGACCAACCTAGCGCGGGCTCGGTTAAAAAAACGTAGTCTGAGCAGATCTTACCTAGTGCCACTGTTTAGACGGTGTGACATTGAGTCACTCAAAAAGAAAGTCACTGTTTAAAAAAAAAACATATATTGTTAGAAAAGTAGATAAACATGTAAACAAATATAACACTTTCTTACTACATATATTGTTAGAAAAGTAGTAAGAAATGTGTCAGACATATAAAATCGAACACGACACTGGTATTTGAGCTTTGGCACATATATAACTTGTTTAACTTGAAACATTTATTCAATTTTACTTTTTTCATATTAAAACTCTATTATTACATATTTACAAAAAAAAAAAAAAAAACGATATATGTATAAACCAATTATGCTTTTATTTAGCTATGATACCTAATCATTTTAAGTCATGACATAATTTTTCTTGAACTTATAACGTATAAGAAGCTAAACCGAATCAAAACAGAATCTGTTAGGTTGATTTGAATATCGCCCGCCTAGCTAAATGTGTTTGAGGGTTTGACTCAAAACCGAGTTGATCGTGTTTAGACCAAACCCAAACGTACAAATTGACACGAACCTAAAATAAAAATAAAAATAAAAAAAGTGCCAAACATATAAAATCGACCACCGCGTTAGTTTTTGAGTTTTGGCACAGATATAACTCGTTTAACTTGAAACGTTTATTCAATTTTACTTTTTCATATTAATACTATGTTATTACATATTTACAATAAAAAATATGAAACATATATAAACAAATTATGCTTATGTTTAGCTATTAATATTCTGTTATTACATATTTATAATAAAAAATACGATATATGTATAAACAAATTATCATTATATTTAGCTATGATACCTTATCATTTTAAGTTATGACATAATTTTTCATGAACTTATGCGTATAAGAAGCTAACCCGAATTTGTTAGGTCAATCCGAATATTGCCCGCCTAGCTAAATGTGTTTGAGGGTTTGACTCAAAACCGAGTTGTTCATGTTTAGATTAAACCCAAACATACAAATTTCTTGATAGATTCATCCCTTTAAACACAATTAGTTAAGTTTTAATAAGTTATTTGTTTTTTATACCGTTATATATACTGTATAAATCAGTTTAATGGTATACAAATAATTTTTATCAACTAAAATACCTTTTTACATAACACTATATATGCTTCTATTGATTAATTTATAGGTCTTACACAAAATATATGGCTTAAATTTAACCACTCAACATGAATCAAAATTAAACAAAATTAAATATTTAATTAATGTTGTATAAAAAAATAAACACATTACATATATTGTTAGAAAAGTAGATAAAAATGTAAACAAATATAACACTTTCTTACTACATATATTGTTAGAAAAGTAGATAAAAATATAAACAAATATAACACTTTCTTACTATTTACCCAATTTATATAAACAAATAAAGTTTCTAACTTTCATCTTCACTTCCACTCCCCTACTCTCAACCTACCTCTCTCTCTCCCTCTCTCTCTCTCTCTCTCTCTCTCTCTCTCTCTCTCACACACACACACACACCTGCAATTCCTTTTGTTTCCATGGCGATTTGCTAATTTCTTCTTGTGGGTATCTTCAAACATACACCAAAAACTCATTTTATTCAACTTTATCTCATCAATCATCATCTCCCTGTAAACAAAATGCTGGATAATCCAGACATGTTCGAATCAACCGCTTGTTTCGATCCAAATTCTTCAACCCATCACCAACAGCTCTTCATCGATCATCAACACGACCTCTCAAACTTCCACCAATTCCCACAAATCCCCAATTTCACCCCTGCAGATCACCAACACCTGATCAACATCGAAATGGACCACCAAAACCCGACCCGAATCGACCAAATTAACTGGAACCATAATAACAGCAATCTCCATGATCAAATTCTCATGGGAAACAATGATAACGTTAACATTAACAACTGTTTGTCTAATCAAATTGCAGTTACACCACCAGATCTTTTGAATTTGTTTCAGTTACCAAAATGTTCATCAACACTCTGTTTTTCTGACCCGACCCGGATTGATCAGAATTCGGGTCAAGTGGTGTATGACCCGGTGTTGCCTGTGAATGTGAATGTTGGTCCACCACAGGCTCCGTTGTTTAGAGAGCTGCTGAATTGTGGGTTTAATTTAAGCGGTTGCGGGTCGGTTTTCGGGGAAATGGAGATGGAGATGGAGAGGGGAGAACAGAGTAATCATCATTTGTATGAAGGGGATGGTGTTTTGGAGTTTGGGGGTGGGAAAGGTAATGGGAAAGATACTAAACATTTTGCTACTGAGAAACATAGGAGGCAACAAATGGGGGGCAAGTATGATGCGTTGAAAAAGTTGATCCCAAATCCCACTAAGGTAACTTGTTTTTCTCTCATTATTATCAACATATGGTATGTAAAACATTTTGAATAATATGTAACTTGTTCCTTTTATGGGTCACACTTATGGGTATGAAACTTTGGTTTATAATAATTTTTCAGAAACGGATCGGTCTGGCTAAACACGAAAACCGGACATGTTTCTGATCTGTTTGTGTGTATTTGGACCGCTTTTATTTGAAATGGTTGATCCGGTAGTGTGTATTTGGACCGCTTTTATTTAATGTGTATTTGGACCGCTTTTATTTGAACTGGTTGGCTATCAACCGGGCTGGGAACCAGACCGGTTGGTAGGGTTTGAAATCCTTTGTTTTTTTTTTGTTTTTTCGTACTAAAATTATCTTAACGATTTTTTTTTTTTTTTTTTTTTTGAACGGCCAACAAACTCAATCCCGAGCACTCTCGGGGCACCCACTGGACAAACGGAGTACTCCGAGAGTAACCCGAGTCCACCACCAATTCCGGGGAAAACCCGGTAACCCACCCGCCCGTAGGCACGACGGTGAAATTACCGGTAAAACCCGTTTGGCTCAAGGATCCAACCCAGGTTTCCCTGGGTCTCCTATCATTGCCCACCAATGCCTCACTCTGCACCAAGTGGGAGTCGAACCTGCATCTCTCAAGAGAAATGCAAGCCTTCCACCACTTGATCTAGAGATCATTGGCTATCTTAACGATTTATTTACTACTTTTAAACTTGTTATATAAGCTGTCATATTTTATTAACATCATAAATATATTTAAAAAGTAAAGGGGTATTGTCATATATTATTGGCAAATTGGTAATAAATAACCTCACCTAACTCAATTTGGCCGATAATAATCACAAGTCAGTTATTGGCCGATAATAATCCGAACTGGTCAATTTTTTTTTGTAAAATAGTCCGCCGTTAAAATAGCTTAACGGAGTTAAGTTTTTTTTTTTCCGAATTACAATCCGATGTTTTAGGGCTTTTGATCAGAACGAGGATAATGATTTAGTTACTACTTTTAAGCTTGTTATATAAGTCGTAAATATATTTAAAAAGTAAAGTATTGTCATATATTATTTTAAATTCATTATATATTTATGTGTTTAAATTATGTATCATGTCATGTAAATTTTAAATCCGGTCTCTCAGTGAACCAGTAAGGCGGCCGGCTCGATGACCATAGTCAGTTTATGAAAATATTGGTCGAGACCCTTTAATATTTTGTTGAATTTAATCACAGTTTTACAGTTTTGATTCATTTGAAACTTGTTTTCGTGTTGAATTACTTGTCGGTGTGTTGCGATTATGAACAAAAGGCTGATCGCGCATCTATTGTCGGAGATGGGATTGAGTACATCAATGAACTCAAAAGGACTGTGGAGGAACTGAAGATTTTGGTGGAGAGGAAGAGATGCAATAGAGGCAGGGTCAAGAAACACAAAACCGAAGACCATTCGACTTTAGACGTCGAGAGTATTTACACTCATGGCGGTGGTAGTGGCGGCGGTGGTGGTGATGCTGGTCATGATCAGCAAGCTTATAATGGTAATTCAACTTCTACCATGAGGAGTTCATGGCTGCAGAGGAAATCCAAGAACATTGAAATCGATGTTCGAATCATTGATGATGAGGTTACAATCAAATTGGTGCAGCAAAAGAGGATTAATTGTTTG
Organism: Helianthus annuus; assembly: GCF_002127325.2. Lineage (NCBI taxonomy): Eukaryota > Viridiplantae > Streptophyta > Magnoliopsida > Asterales > Asteraceae > Helianthus > Helianthus annuus. Next base: position 144,815,515 of record NC_035449.2, read on the forward strand.
TTGCTTGTTTCAAAAGTTCTTGATGATCTTCAGCTGGATCTTCATCATGTTGCTGGTGGTCTCATTGGTGATTTCTATAGCTATTTGTTCAATACCAAGGTACAACTTTCTTTTTTTTTTTTTTTTTTTGAGTAAATTACGATTTTTGCCCCTGTGGTTATATCACTTTTACTCTTTTAGCCTAAAAGAGAATTTTTGAACATCTGAGCCCCCAACGTTTTGTTTTCTAACCCTTTTGGCCCACAACGTCTTTTTTTCCAACCCTTTTGGCCCCTAACATTTAATAGATGAGGTTAGTGTTAGGGGCCAAAATGTTTAGAAAAAAAGACGTTGGAAGCTCAGATGTTAAAAAAAAATTAGGCTAAAAAGGTAAAAATGATATAACCACAGCGTCAAAAATCGTAATTTACTCTTTTTTTTCAATGAAAACCTATTTGTGTATGTTCAAAATGTTGATTGGTTCTTTTAGTAAAGGTTTATGATTTGTATGACATGTGCAGATTTGTGAAGGGTCCTCTGTTTATGCAAGTGCTATAGCCAATAAGCTAATTGAGGTGGTGGACAAACAATATGCAACTATCCCAGTCACTTCTAGCTACTAGGTAGAGAAATAACATAAGGTACAACTTTTACTGCAAAAGGTACAACTTTCTTATGCACAATGTACTAGTATTTTCTGCATAAAGTACAATCCACCCAATGAAGAAGAAGAGGGAGATACTTTTTACATGATGTTTCTACATTTGGGCATGCATACTTGCATGCTTATCTGCCTTTTTCTTCTTTGAGGTGGCAGTATTGTTTCATATGGAATCACTAATGTCTAATGACATTCCCAATTCTTTTTTTTTTCTTTTTTATAGAATTTCTCAAAGAATATTTTTTTTCCCATTTTAGTTACAGTTTATTTTAAATTTATAAGTTTGTCTATTAACATTTTAATAGATTATATAATGACAATGTTTTTACTTTTTATTATCTTATTTTGCAGATTTATGAAGGATTGGATGGGCTGCTTGTTTGCTTGGATACTAACATGTCTTGAGGCTCTTGAAGAAAGACATCAAGATGAATTTTTTCATAGAATTTGGGATTTAAAGTGACACTGTTATAGGAACAATTTACCACAAAAGAAATAAAATAGGGGTAACTTTAGTTGGACTTATGAATGATTGCTTGGAAATGGATTGGGGTTCAATTTGATATTAGATGAATATCTTCCTTTGGTTTCTTTATAATGTGGTATAATCTTTTTTCTTATTTTCTTCCAAATTTTTAAACTGATATTATATTATATGTATATTCAAGTGTTATCACTACTGCTCTAGTGGTGGCCACGGCTATTTAAGTTCCACTTATAATAGGTTTGGGTGAGTTTTCCCTTCCAGGTCTCAAGTTCGAGTCTGGGTCTCAAGTTCGAATCTGGGTGATAGGGGTTTCTCATTGAGGGGTTTAAATCGGGGATTTATTGTGCGAGGCGGCTCTCTAGCGCGGAACCAGTTAAAACAACATATGCTATACCTCCCGACATTCGCGAATAATTCACACCTTTAAAAAAAGTGTTATTATCAAATTGGCCTATGAAACCTTATTGATTCAAGTGTTATCACCAAATTGGCCTGTGATAGAATTAGAAGTTGCATTTGCATTTTAATTTGTCTTTTTGCTTATCTTTTTTCTTTTGTATTTTTATATTTTTATATTTTTACCATCAACTTTTAGAATGGAAACTTAGAACCTTTTAATTTTCTAAAGACTTTATAATTGAGTTTTACATGTTTATTTTTTATATTGTACATGTAGATATAAATTCAAGTTGATTTACGTTTTAACGTAATTTTTTCCTGAAAATGAGTCGGGTCAAATGTAATATGTTCTTATGCTTATTATTATGTACGTTCTACATTAGTCTATGTTTTCAGTTAATTTTTTTTTTCTGAAATGAGTTGGGTCAAATATAATACGTATTCGTGCTTATTTTTATGTACGTTTTCAGTTGATCTACGTTTAAACGTATATTTTTTTCAGAACTCCGCTACAACGCGGAGGCAATTTACAAATTTACATTTACAAACTATAATACAATTAGCAAAATTTATGAATAGTGATTTGACCATTTGACTTTTCTTTTCTTTTTGTCTTTTTTGAGTTTTTGTTTTTTATATTTGAGTTAACTGCCATTTTTGTCCCTGTGGTTTGGTCACTTTGGCCATTTCAGTCCATTTTTCAAAAATGCGTCATTTTCCTCCCCGACGTTCTGGAAAGGTGCCATTTCAGTCCAAAAATCATAACCCAGTTAAGTCGGTTTGTTAATAAAAACTGATTGTGTAAATTTGTAACATAAAGGACCATTTAAGTAAAATGTATAAATATTAATATAATTCTAAAATATATAATATATATATATATATAATGTATACATATATATATACAGATCAGACGAGAGATGGAGAGGGTGAACCGGAGCCGGAACCGGAGCTCCGGTGGTCACCACCGCCGCCGCCGGAACCACCACCATCAACGTCATCATCGTCATCAGACGAGAGAGGGAGAAAGTCGGAGAGAGAGAGAGAGAGAGATAACGACGAGAGAGAGAGAGAGAGAGAGAAGGAGGCGGGAGAGAGAACCGGCGACGGTGGGGGTGCCGTTTTTCCGGTGAGTTGCAGGCGGCGACAGTGGTGATGAAGGTCTGATGATGATGATGAAGATCGCGATGATGATGATGAAGGTCGATGATGAAGGTCCGGTGAGTTGCAGGCGGCGGCGGCGGTGGTGAGTATGCAGGTAAGGTGAGAATGCAGGTCTGATGATGATGAAGATCGTGATGATGATGATGAAGGTCGATGATGATCGATGATGATGATAACAGATGATGACGATGATGACGTTGATGGTGGTGACCACCGGAGCTCCGGTTCACCCTCTCCCTCTCTCGTCTGATCTGTATATATATATGTATACATTATATATATATATTATATATTTTATAATTATATTAATATTTATACATTTTACTTAAATGGTCCTTTATGTTACAAATTTACACAATCAGTACTTATTTACAAACCGACTTAACTGGGTTATGATTTTTGGACTGAAATGGCACCTTTCCAGAACGTCGGGGAGGAAAATGGCGTATTTTTGAAAAATGGACTGAAATGGCCAAAGTGACCAAACCACAGGGACGAAAATGGCAGTTAACTCTTTATATTTTTATCCCTCAAGTTTCAGCATTGACAAATACAACCCCTTAACTTTCTAAACACTTTGTTTACATGTTATTTTTATGTAAGTGTCGGTATAATTCAAGTTGATTTACATTTCGACGCAAACGGCGTATATTTTTCCCGCTATAAGTTGGGTCAACTATAATATGTTCTATGCTTATTATTATGTATGTTTTTAGTTGGTATACGCTTTGACGTAAATTTTCATCGGAATTATGTTGAATCAAATATAATAAGTTTTCGTGCTTATTTTTATGTTTTAGTTGATCTGCGTTTTGACGTAAATTACAATTAGCAAGTTGTGTGAATAGTGCTTTCATCATATTGGCTTTTATGTTTCTTTCTTGACTTTTTTTTTAACTTTATTTTTTTTTACTTTTCTTTATGTTTAATGTTTTAGTTTTACTTTCCTTTTTCATTAGGATTATATTTAATATAGCGTTTACGTTTATGTTTCCATTTACAAATAGTTTAAAATCAGCCCGTCCCGCTGTTTAATTTAAATTTACTTCTTGATTTCGATCGATGTAAAAATTGTGTCGATATTATTTTGAGCATATTTCTTTTGGTTGCTATACTGAACCAAAATAGATATCGAACAAAACCCGAAACATAGCGCGGGCAATCTTACTAGTATACTATACAAAATGGATAGGACATGAACAATTATTTACCAGACATTAAAGCACTAGAGTACAAATCTGACCGTTTGCAATGGTCTTACTCCATTGCCACATGACAAGGGCCATGACGTGGAGGGGCGTCGCAAACCTGCTGCAAGAAATTGTATAAACTCTATGATATGCCAAACCTATCAATTTTTTTTATTTCGTTTTTGAAATATCGTTTTATCATAAGTTTTATTCTATTTTCGTGGTTCATGTGTTTTTGTGTGGAATTTTATTGGTTGTACTTTTGATGTCACGTTTTGAATTTTCATATATCATAAGTTTAGAATTTTCACTTATTGTAAGTTTCATATTTGGAATGTCACTTTATACACCATGTCAATAAATTTCTACTCAAAAACTCACAAACTACTTTGCGTTTGATCCTTGTAGATGTCTGCTAAACGCCACTATACTAGATAGCGTGCTGGAAACTCCGGTCGTTGCTTGGCGGCCCACATCGCGAAGAAATGGTCGTTGTCATCCCAAATATTGTGGTTCAGGTCCAACATGCCCTCAGCAATTAGGGGGCTGACAATAAAGAGACCTATGATGGTGCTAATTCTTCTAGGTATTCCTACAAACACTCCAAGTCGCCTGACCGACACATCAAACGAAATGACCATAAGGTATAATCTCAGAGGATTATTCAGTTCAGATTATTTTGATAATAACTTATGAAGGCACCGAGGGTGCTACTGATCTTCTCTGTTGGTTTGAAGAAATGGAGAGTACTTTTCTAAATGTGATTGTCCTAATAATCGTAAGGTTCGCTGTGCAACTGGGCATTTGTTGGGGAACGCATTAACTTGGTGGAATGACGAGAAAAATACTCGCGTGCTAAAGCAGTTGTGGCTCTAACTTGGGAGAGAATTAAATAAATAAGGACCCAACAATTTTGTCCTCGCAATGAAATCGAGAACTTGGAGGACAAATTCTGGAGCTTGAAACAGGACAGTGGTGAGAGTGCGGCTTTTAAAAAGTTGTTTCATGAGTTAAGGCAGCTAGGACCATATCTGTTCACTCCTCTTACCCGACTCATAGAGAAGTATATTAGAGGTCTTCCTGTAATGATTCAGGACCCAATGTTTTGCAGTAATCCAACCACTCTTGAAGCAACTAACCGTTTGGCTGGTCAGCTCACTGAAAATTATGTTTAGTCGGGTGATCTTTAAAGAAAGGGGTATACGGGTCGAGTTGACAAAGCTCTTGTTGAAGAGTCAAAAGAGGTGAAGGAAATGAAAGCTGAATAATCTTCCCATTTTGGTTCTAATAAGAAATGTAAGGGCAATGGCAAGAATTATGTTGTCTCCCCTAACTCTCCTATACCAGCCACACCTCTAAACCAAGTCGCACCTACCACTCACCCGAACAAAAACCCTATACTGGTCCTTATCCTTTGTGTAATCGCTGTAACTACCATCACCAACCCCGCATTTCCTGTCAACAATGTACCAGTTGTGGACGTTTTGGTCATCTGAGTCAGACTTATCGCGTTACTCCGAGACAAGTACCTAATCGGCATCGAACCTAACCCAACAATCAAATCGTGACCCAACCTTCCCTGGACACCTCAAATCATGGCTCCACCTTACCCCCAAAACATGGTCCAGCCCTGCTACTAACCCAATCCCCTTATGATGCCACTTGCCAGAACATGTTTCAACTGTGGTGATCCTACTCATCTTCGTAACACTTGGTCAAGATTGGTCAATATCATTAGCGCTTAAGCTAAGGTCAACCCCGTCAATCAGGCTAATCAGGCAACTCAGGCTGCATAGGGCAAAGTTTTAAAGATCAACACCAACCAGACATGGGCTAATAACAATGTGGTTAATGGTACGTTCTTAATTAATGGTCTTTATGCATCTATACTATTTGACTCACGGCCATATAAAAGTTTCGTGTCGTGGGAGTTCGAGTCTATTCTAGGTGTACCTCGAAACAGTCTGGCTGATTCATTTACGGTGGCAGTAGCAGACGGAAAGCCTGTTACCATCAATTCCGTCATTCGTGGGTGTACTCTTAGTGTGAATGAGCATGATTTCCCTTGATCTTATTCCAATGAAGCTAGGAAGTTTCGATGTGATCATTGGCATGGATTGGCTAGCCCAACACCATGCTGAGATCGTATGCTTCGAAATTAGAATTCCTTTTGCTGACGTTCTTGTTCTTTGAGTCTTTGGTGAAACGTCCTCAAAAGGGCTTAAGTTAATGGTGTGCATCCAAGCTCAGAAGTACGTATAGAAGAAATATTGTGGCTTTCTTGGCCCATATTGTGGAGAAGAAAGGCAAGGAAAAGAAGTTGGAAGACATTCTAATTGTTCGTGATTTTCCTCAAGTATTTATAGAAGACGTAATTGAACTTCCTCTTGTATGAGAAGTCGAGTTTTGAATGGATCTTGTTCCAGGTGCAACTTTTGTTGCAAAATCCCTTTACCGACTAGCTCCATCCGAGATGCAAGAGTTAGATAGTCAATTGCAAGAGCTGAATGATAAAGGCTTTATTCGCCCTAGTTCATCTCCATGGGGTGCACCAATCCTATTCGTAAAGAAGAAAAATGGTTCGTTCCATATGTGTATCGATTATCGTGAACTTAACAAGTTAACCATCAAGAACCGCTATCCTTTACCATGAATTGATGACCTACTGGATCAACTTCAAGGTGCTACTTGCTTCTCGAAGATTGACTTACGATCTGGTAATCACCAACTTAGAGTTTGAGAAGAAGATATTCCCAAAACTGCTTTTCATACTCGATACGAACACTATGAGTTCATGGTCATGCCTTTTGAACTGACCAATGCTTCGGTAGTGTTTATGGATTTAATGAACCGAGTTTGCAAATCGTACTTGTATCATTTTGTCATAGTCTTCATTAATGACATCCTCATTTATTCAAAAACCAAGACCGATTGTCTTCGTCTCATACTGGAACTACTACGTGCTGAAAGGTTATATGCTAAGTTCTCCAAGCGTGAATTCTTATTGAAAAAAGTCCAGTTTCTTGGTCATGTTGTAAACAATAAGGATATTCATGTTAGCCCTATGGAGATTGAAGCCGTCAAGAATTAGCATACTCCGCGTACTCCTACCGTAATCCTATCTTTTCTTGGCTTGGCTGGTTACTATCGGCTTTTGTCGCCAAGTTTTAAAGAATCGCCTTACCGCTCATAACCTTGACTCATAAAGGCAAACCATTTGATTGGGGGGCTTAAACAAGAAGAGGCTTTTCAAACTTTGAAGCAGAAATTATGTGATGCACCAATTCTTACTACACCCGATGGTTGTGACGATTTTGTTGTCTACTCTGATGCATCGAGTCAATGACTCGATTGTATCTTGATGCAACGAGTTAAAGTGATAGCTTACGCCTTGAGACAGCTAAAGGTTCACGAAAAGAATTACACCACTCATGATCTTGAGCTTGGTGCAGTTGTGTTCGCTCTAAAGATTTGGAGGCATTATGTTTATGGAACCAAGTGTGAGATTTACATTGATAATAAGAGCCTTCAACATATCTTTGATCAGAAAGAGTTAAACATGCGACAACGACGATGGGTCGAACTTTTAAACGACTACGGCTGCGAGATTTGTTACCATCCTGGTAAAGCAAATGTTGGCGCCGATGCACTTAATCGTGAAGAATACATGAATTCGATTTGTCTCATGTGTTCTCAAATTTTGACCGACATCCAATATTGTATTCGTAAGGCTCAACATACCTCTGTTACAAAGAATGATTTTCACTACGAATTAGCTTGTGGAGCTGAAACAAAGTTGGAAGCCAAGTCCATTGGAATTCTCCATTACTTAAAACGAAAGTGGATACCTGATCGGGATGATCTCCATACCTTCTTAATGAAGCCCATAAATCTCGATATTCGATTCATCCAAGAGCTGATATGATGTATCAGGATCTCTGATCCACTTATTGGTGGGCTGGAATGAAGAAAGGCATAGTTATGTGCGTTTCGAAGTGCCTTACATGTTCTAAAGTGAAAGCAAAACATCAACGACCTTCGGGTTTACTTGTACAGCCTGAAATTCCAGTATGGAAGTGAGAAAACAGAAACATGGCTTTTATAATAGGGTTAGCTCGCACCTCTAGTGGCTATGACACTATTTGGATTATTGTTGATCGCTTGACAAAGTCCGCACACTTCATTCCGATTCGTGAAGATTATAAAAATGAGAAGTTAGCTCGAATCTATATCGACGAAATCATGAGTTGACACTGGATACCACTGAGTATGATTTCTGACCGTGATGGACGTTTTACATCTCGCACATGGCAGGCCGTGCAATCAGCGTTGGGCACTCGACTTGATCTCAGTATTGCTTACCATCCGCAAACTGATGGTCAGTCCGAGCGTACTATTCAAACACTGGATGACATGCTACGTTCGTGCGTTATCGATTTCAAAGGGAGCTGGGATGTTCATTTAGCATTGATTGAGTTTTCTTACAACAACAGTTACCATTCTAGTATTAACGTGGCTCCATTCGAAGCTTTGTACGACCGAAAGTGCCGATCTCCAATTTACAGGGCCTGGGTTGATCCAAGAGACAACTGATAAAATTATTCAGACTCGAAATATTCTTTTAGCAGCTCGAAGTCGTCAGAAAAACTATGCTGATAAACAACGAAAGCCGCTTGAGTTTAACATCGGTGATCGTGTACTTCTGAAAGTATATTCATGGAAAGGTGTGGTTAGATTCAGAAAGAAATATAAACTAGTACCTCGTTATGTTGGTCCTTTCAAAATCCTTGAGAGAATCAGAACGGTGGCTTACAAACTCGAGTTACCTGAAGAACTCAGCAGGATTCATCCAACTTTCCATGTGTCTAATGATGTGTGAAATATGTATTTTAAATGAATTCGAACAAGTTTTAAAATTGGAAAAACCCACTAAACTACAGACTAGCGGGAAATGTACCGGTCATAAATAGTAAAACAAATAAGTCCGAGTACCGAAACGTAGACACAATAATAGCGATTTTTGATACTAGACCTCTATCGACCACTAGCTGAATAATTTGGTCGTTGAGAAAATGGTTTTTAAACTAAAAAGTAAATTTATATCCTACACTTCTCAGTAACTTTTAGGTTTTTTTTTAATTAAATTATACTTTGTTTTTAGTTCATATGGAGAGTTTAAAGGTTTAAATAGAAAATGAGCTATAAACGATTCAACCTTAATATTAGTTCATATGGAGAGTTTAAAGGTTTAAATAGAAAATGAGCTAAAACGATTCAACCTTAATATAAAAATTATTTATAAACGAGATTTCATAGTTTAATATAGATCTGATTTAATCCAACCATTCAAATTAAAACTTGTAAACGTATCTCTTTGAATTGATGTTAATATGTTATTTAGTTAAATATATTATAAAACATGCCTTAAGAATTCATCTAAAATTATTAAAACGTCAACAACAGTGGCTTCAAATTTAAATCATGTATATTTTTGTAGGTTAATTGGGCTAGCCCACCTTTGGAAAACAATTAAAGGAAGCAGGGAATTTTTATGAGGAATCTTGGACTCAACAGGAAGGTGATTTTTATTTTTTAAGAGGTAAAATGTCTGCATATGCGGACCACATCTGCAGACATCTGTAGAAGAAGAGGGGAATCAAACCTCTGCAGTGTGTAAGAAAAAGGCTGTTTGTTTTTTAACGTATGCATACTTCTAAAATAAACTGGTGGTGGTGTACGGACGGTGGTGGTGGGTGGTGGTGGTGCTGAACGGTGATGGTGGTAGACGGTGGTGGTGGTTAGTGGACGATGGTGGGTGGTGGGTGGTGGGTGGTGGATGGTGGTGATGATAGACGGTGGTGGTGGTGATGGACGGTAGTGGGTGGTGGACGGGGGTGGTGAACTGTGGTGGTGGTGGTGGTGGTGATGGGCGGTGGTGGTGATGGGTGGTGGTGGTGAGTGGTGGTGTTTAACCCTCTGCTGACCTAGAAGATCTTAGAAGTGGTTGTGCCAAGTCTGCACCAAGAAGAGCTCGCACATACGTTTTTTAATGAAACGTATTCGGAAAAACAAACAGTTTGCGTGTGGCAATATCTGTGCGTGGTCTGCGCGACACAGATGCGCGTGGTCTGCGCGACACAGATAAAAGAGCTTGCGCAGAGCTTTTCAGAAAAAACAAACAGCACCGAAGTGTTGGGCTTGACAACATCAATTCGCAAAAGAGGGAATTAATAAATAGAGATGCCCAATCACGTATCACTATTAATTGGGCTATTGAATCTTGCATCGCTAATCATGGCCCAATCGTGAAATGTTCTATTTGATGCAAAAACCTACTGGACAAAAAAGTACGGGTGAAAACGAGCCGAGTTGAGCCCGAGCTCAACCAGGCTCGAGCTCGAGCTCGTTTAATATATGAAAGCTCGAGCTCAAGCTCGACTCGATTTGAACTTTATTTCTAAAGCTCGAGCTCGGCTCGAAGGTAATTTTTCAAGCTCGAGCTCGGCTCGGGCTCGACTCGTTTAGTATTTATTAATTAATTTATAATAATAATAAAAAAATATATAAACAGAAAGCTCGTTTAGGCTCGCGAGCCGGCTCGAGCTCGATAAACAAAGCTCGGGCTCGGGCTCGTTTACTAAACGAGCTTGTTTTTAGGCTCGGGCTCGAGCTCGAGCTCGTTTAAGCTCGGCTCGTTCGAGCTTTTTTCGAGCTGAGCTCGAGTAGCTCGGCTCGTTTGCACCCCTACATAAAAGGAACACATCAGACGCTACCAAAACAGAACAAGACGCATAGGTACCAAAATATATATTTTTTGGAGAAGTTCAACTGGACGATTTGAAGGCTTTTTAAGGAGAGGAGACTTGGATCAAAAGAAACTTAACTAAGGTTAAATATGTTTCGATTAGAAATTCCTTGTTTATTCGTTTTTGGTTTTTATTAACTTGAATACTTTGACAACATTTTCTGATTCGACTTGCTTTAAATTTAATTTTGTTTCTCTTCCGACTATGAGTAGCTAAACTTGTTATGGTGACTTAGAAAATCGTATCTAAATAATTGTGTGTTGGTATTGATTGGTTTGATAATTTATTTGTTGGTGACTTGGTTCCATTGTTCTAAAAACTTAGAAATATACTTTAGAGGCAGGAATCAGTCTAGGTTGTTAATCTGTCAGTCTAATTCAATTTTAAAAATTGTTAAAACCAATTGATTAAAATGTGAAATCTTTTATAGAGGAGAGAAATCTAATTAAGAATTGCTAATCTAATAGCTTAGTGTTGTTAGATAGTTTGGGTAGTCGATCACTCGGGTTCACCTGTTTACTCGCGTCTAGAGTTTCCTAGGATCTTGGTGTTCTTAACAATCTGTGTTATTATATACTAAAAATTCCAATTTGAGATAGACAAATAAAAATTCATCTTAATGATTTATAAGTGCAAAACAATCTAACATGTCCTAGATTCCATCCAAAATCATTTAAATTTTGTTAAAAGTCAATTTTATATTTATAATTTAATTAGTCATTTTGTTCCCTACACTTTAACTTGTGTCATGAATATATGAAAAATACTAAGTCTTATGGATTTTATAGAAAATCAGAAAAATAATATTCTTGGTATTTTATATTGATAGTTTTATAATTTATATTATTTTCTATATTATATATTGTGATGAAAAATTCATAATAAATCCAATTGGAGTCCAAAAAAAATTCTCAAAAATTCTACAAACTATTCTAACATGATAATAGGCAATTCTCTAGGCCTAATTTCATCAAAATACAACCGTAAATCAAAAAGCCCCCAATTCTAGTATCTAAGAAGCCTAGAAACAAAAGAAATACAATTTGGATTCATAAAGTCTTACAACACAGAAATTGATAATAGGGTGTTGTAGAGCATGAAAAATTAACGAGTTTAGGCATTGGAATTACCTGATTTGTTGCAAGAATGAAGGAGATATCGTCACTTGAAGTTTCAAGCCCAAGATTGTGTTTGTTTAAGTTCGTGATTTTGGATGATGATTTGCAAGTTTTAAGTGTTGGTAAAGTTGTGTAATGATGTTTACAGTCGATCTGTATCGTTTTTAGGGAATATAGAGATCGTTTTATCAAAACTCATCATATGCTTGTTGTGTTTTAAGGGTGTTTAAGTTTGCAATAAAGTAAATTGATTTCAAAAGATTATTAAAGGAATTGATGATGTTAACTCCTTAATGTTATAAATGAGAATAGATTGGAACGAAAATGAAGTTCAAACGTCTAGTAACGAGTGAGAATGATATCGGGTTGGGTCGCAAAGTTCGTTGGACATGTTGGATATAAATTCCCTAACTTTGTTAGACTATAGATTTTGTTGTTAAGATGAAATTGGAATAATCAAACTTAGTTTACATCACCATATGTAACTTGAGACATACACACTTTTATATATCATTATTGTTGCAAATATGTTACATTAATTAATTAGACACAAATATTAATTTAGTGTTTAAAATAGAAATATTATAAGTAATTTTTAGAATAAAATAAAGCCATAAATCAGAAGATTTATTTTATAGTTTTATTTTTTATTGGTTATTTAGTATATTTTCGTTATTTCATATATTAGGGTGGTATTATTTTTCGGAGGTTTTCTAAAATTAGCGCGGTTTAAACAGGATCAAGCAAACGCAACGAGTGAGTAGATCATTTCTTTCCCCTGTTTGTCACCTAAACTTTTTTGGGGTGTATCATGTGTCCTTTGTTTCATATGTTTCTTATCATCAAGGTGCAAATTAAAGTGTCGTTACGTGTTACGTTTAATTGAGTCTTATGTTTCATATACATGTATCTACTTGTTACGCGCTTTGTGTCATATTGTTTCATGTGGATCCACAGACTGACCGGTTCTCCACGACCACGGGTTGAACATCGTATCACCACCATTTCGATTCACTCTTCGGGGCTTGAATCTCATATTGTTTCGTTATCATTGTTTCATGATGTCATGTTTCGTTATCATATGTGGTTGTGGTGAATTATTGGAAATTGTGGTATTGTTGAATTTGTTGGATGATTATGGATATGACATAAGCACTTAAAGTTTCATGTTACTAGTTTATAAATTAATAAACTAAAACTTTTTTTTTTGGGGTAAAGGGTTACCCCGATGATTTTATATATTTACAAAAACAAAGCACAAGTAGAGAGGGAATGTCCTCACTAGTTCATTCATGAGACATGCCCCATGAACGTAAACCAGAAACAAACGAAAAACAAAAGACTAAAATGAAATGTTGGATCTGAGTTTGATTTTGATTGTATTTTGTGTTTGAAATTAAGATGAAAGTGGATGAGTGTGCAGCGGAATTAAGATGAAAACAAACTTTGCATACAATCAAACGAGAGTAATACTTTGATCAAACATCTTTACACAATGAACCGAAAGATTGAATTTATTTCAACAACGATTACAATGATTGATGAATGAATGCAAACTCCCCCTCAGCCAGAGCTCAGTTGTTTGTTCGTGCAAAGAAGACGAATGATGCAAAAGAGCTAATAGAACAGTACAAAGTACTGAACTATTTATAGGCACTTGCAAACTACTGAGCATCTTAGCTGACGTCACCATGAAAGTGACATCTAACCTCCTAACAAACTCTAACCTCTGATCTGTACAGACACTGCTTGTGTTAACTACTGCTAATACATTCTATTACAAAACAGACTTTAGAACAGCTGCTGCAACCATCTACTGCTGTGAACCCAGCAGCACTTGTCCGGATCAGCAGTGCTTGACTCAAGGCAGTAGATTGAATCAGCAGGACTTTAGTCTTCCATCAGATCTTTTACTTGAGCAGTAGTTGTAGGTCAACACTTTGCAAGATCAGCAGATAGGAGGTCATCAGTTGTTGTAATCACTTTCAAGGGGAGAGACTTGTATGTAAACATCTGCTTATTCTGGATCCACTGCTCTGATCCAGTTTTGGCTTTAATTATCTGTTCCTCTGATAGGGTTCAATCCCAACAATCTCCCCCTGGAACAGATAATGGCAAAACTCTTCATTATTGTGGACATTTTATTGCCTCATTAACAGCTCCATTATCTGACCTTTAAATTGTAATTCAAAGTCAAGGGCATCTGTGTCTTCATCATCCCTGCTAAGTGGAAGATCAAGGATATCCTGCAAATCTTCAAGACTCAGGCCAAGAGCTTGTTCCCTTGATATTTTCTTCACTTCTCCACCAGACCTGAGCAAAGTCAATACGCAGGTCTGTTTGTCAGATTCCCACTTTTGTATTTTTGAGCCTGGTGGGTTTCTTGGGAGATGTTTATTAGCAGAAGTATTTGGTGAGCCTGGCCTATTCATCACTGGCTGAGCAGTGTTAGCAGAGTCTTCCAGTTCAAATTCTTCTTTAAACTTTCTCAACAAGCCTTCTTTCACAACGGCATTTCCAGTAAGAATTTCTTGATCTGTTTCAGCACCTAACTGGCTTTGTCTCCTTCTTTTGTAGATGGCAGTACCAGTTGGAGCAGTGGCTCTCCTGATTTGCAGCTTTGATGGTCTTTTTGAAACCGCTGCTTCAGGATAGTCAGGTTTTTGAGGAACTGATCTTTCTTTCTTAATTCCTCCAACCTTTTGTAGGTTGTCCTGACCACATCTTCTTTCCATCTTGCAACTTGTCTTTTGTTACCATATTCAGCAGCAACCAGTTCTTCTCTCATTCTTTTCAGTTCTACCTGTTTGTCAGGTACATTCTTTCTAAACTTTGCCCAATCAGGAGGAGTGTGAGTGACTTTCCTTTTTATCATGTCTTGAATTCTTGCTGCTTCAATTTCAAGCTCAGGAACAGTCCATTCTTTGTACATGTGTCTCTCTCCTTTGTATCTTTTGTGAATCATAATGCTTTCAATGTAGTCTTTCTTCAAAGTTTCAGCTGCTCTTTCTGAAATTTGTTGACTGACATTCTTTGCAAAACGTTCTAGGGAACTGACTTGTGTGAGCAGATATTGGTAGTATCTAGAAATTTCTTTGTCAGATTTCCCTTGTGTGTTTCTTTTCGAGATATCCTCTGCTTGCTTGGCCTTTATCTTCAAATATTCATCAACATTTTTGGGCCAGGGATATCCTTTGATTGATGGCAAACTCCTTTTGGCAGGGTCATCCTCATAATAAAAGGATTTTATTTCTTCTCTAACAGCTTCCAGTTCAAGAGGAAATTGAACACCTGCAGGAGGTAAGGGCTTGTGCATTGGAACTGAAGAAAGAGGAACTGGTTTTGGTATTGTGATAAGAGCTAAAGATTTTGAGAAAGTTTGGGATGGTGAAGTGACATCATCTTTAAGAATTAGCCTTCTCCTCTTTATTTGAGGAGGGACTGATGATGTTTTGGATGGAATGGTGGTTGTAGTGGCAGTGGTTTGTGATAGACTAACAGTTGTTGAAACAACTGGTGTTCCAACCACTGTTGTCTTTACAGCAGATGTTATAACAGCTGCTGTCTTCTGCCTTTTGGCAGGAGGTGATTTTGTTTTTGGTGGTGATGGTGGTAAAGCAGTGGATGTAGTGTGTGTTGAAGTGGTGTGTGTTGAAATGGGAGAAGATGTTGAAACCACTTATGTACCAACAGTAGTGGATACAGCAGGAGTTACAACAGCTGTTTTAGGTGGTGGTTTTGGAGCAGACTTTGAACGTCTGGTTGGAATGGATTTGGGTAGCCTGATTCTTCTTGTAGGCTTCTTCTTTTCATCAATAAGATTTTCATCATCTCTTGATCCTGAAGTACCCTGATCCGGATAATCAACCCTGGCTTTCTTTTTGGCCTCTCTATCCCTTTTTACACATGCAACTGCTTCTGCAAGTGCATTTGTAGTCACATCAATTTTCTTGCTCCCATCTGGCAAAGGGATCTTTTTGGTCATATTTGAATTTTCTGGTGCAATGTAGAGGCCATCCTCTATTCCCTTTCTTCTCCATTCCTGAATTTTCTCCCCCTTTTTGGTATTATCTTCGGGAAGTTTATCAATGAAGAAAACTGGTGGAGGAGCAGTGCCAGTGGTGTGCAGGATCTAAGATTTGAGAGCCTTTAGATCTGCCTGGGTGTTTTTGAATCTTGACTCCATTGCATTTCGTAGCTGTTGAACATGTTTTTCATGTTGCTGATCTGCTATTTTTGCTTGTTGATGGAGAAAAGGTTGAAATAGATTCCAGAGCTCTTTGGTAGCAGATGCCTGTTGTGGAGCAGGTGCTGGAGATGGAACAGCAGTGGATT
The DNA here is from genome assembly GCF_002127325.2 of Helianthus annuus. Classification (NCBI taxonomy): domain Eukaryota; kingdom Viridiplantae; phylum Streptophyta; class Magnoliopsida; order Asterales; family Asteraceae; genus Helianthus; species Helianthus annuus. The sequence goes on from NC_035449.2 coordinate 144,831,654, forward strand.
ATACCTTTTGTACTTGTAACAACTGTTGTAGCATATCTTTGAGTTCTGCAACAGAGTTATCAAGTTTTTCAACACGAGCCGTCAATTTCTGGTACTTTAAACCATCACCCAATTTAATGGGATCATCTGATTTCCCATTAACAGTGGTTTTATCAGTGGTAGAGGTAGGGAGTTTACTCCAAACATTAACCACTGATGCCCCTTTTTCTTGGTACTGGGGTCTTCTTCCTTCAACACTTGACAACCTTTTGATGTTGCCAGTAGGATAAATAAATCCACTGGTGGTTGGCAGAGGTGCTATAAAAGGAATTGCCTCCAAGGAAGACTTATTGATGTAACCACTGTCCAACTGTAAACCAGTGGGTTCAACAGTTGTAGTGGCTGCTTCACTTGGATTACCACAAAGAGTTACTTGTAACTCAATGGGTGTAACCTCCTCAGGGTGTGTTGGTGGGTTAGCAAAGAATGATACATCAAGCTCAGTCAATTGTTGAGGCATATTCTCATTAACATGTGATTGAGAAGGACTGGGTAGTGCCTGGTTCAAATCGATTGCATCAAACAGTAGTTGGGTTTTTGGTGGAATTGTGGATGTGATGGTGGGTGTAGAAGGCAGATTTGCCCCGGGCATTGAGCTGTGGATGATGGAAACGAGTGTATCCAGAGCATCATAATGTGGTGGCCCTTTGTGTACAACCTGTTCTTTTTGTGAAGAAGCAGGAGGAGTTATGGTTATGGGTTGAGATATTTGTACCAACTGCTGTGAGGAAGAAGCAGCAGTGGTTTCTTGTGACATTTGTGTTGTCACAGGCATTAACTCTGGTATCTCATCCGCCAGAGTTGCCGTTTTGATTGGTTTGGGGGGGTTTTGGATTTTTCTTTTTGTTTTGCTTTTTGGGATTGGTAGGTGTGGGTTTCAAAACAGTTGGTCTGCTGCTTTGATCACCTAGAGCAGTAGGCTCAGCAGCAGATACCTGAGGAGCAGTGGTAGCTGCTAAATTCTGCTCAGGCACCCCTGCCTGTGTTTTGCAAGGTGCTAACATTCGTGAAAAAGTTTCAGATGTTAGACAGTTTATTACAGTTATCTCACCTTGGTTTATTAAAGCTAAATCATCCTTACTGAATTTCTTTGCAAAATAGTAACTTAAAAACCTTGGAAACAGTAAGAATGATTTGGTTTCAACATTATTAACCAAATCTTTAAAGATTTCCCGAGAATAGTTTAATTTTTCTTCTTGAAGAATTGCATATCCCAGATTTTGAATCTTTATAGGGATCTCATTAAAAGAAGTGGTTTGAAACACATAGTAGGAGGGTATGAAATAGGAATCTGGTTGCAGGAGGAAAATAACCTTTTTCTAAGGTAAGTTTCTTCTTCATTGTGGCTTCATACCCTCGTTCAATGAAGTCAATATGCAACTTGTTTTTAGTGAAGGAAGTTTTACCTGCCTGATCATCGAGTTGAAAAACTTCGGAAATGGATTGTGGCGTGATTTGGACCTTTTTACCCTTTATAGAAGAGTGTATTGTGGTTGCAATGTCTCCTTGTTTTTCAAGGGTTGCATTCTTCCAAAACTCCCTTTGGGTCGCCAAATAGATTGGTGCATCGGCGGTGAACAAAGTTTTGTACTTTGATTTTGCCATGATGTTGATGATGGAATCGAAAACATCGGTGGTTCCTGGTTTTCTTAGAAGACCCAGGAGATTGTGAGATGATTTGTACGGAATTTCAGTGGAAGTTGCCTTTTGAGAGGCTGTTTTCGATGATGATTTGGATGAGGGTTTTGCAGATGGCTTCTGTCATTTTTGAAACGAATGATCGAAGAAATTTGTGAGAAATGAGAAGAAAAACTGCTTTGAGAAGAGAATTTTTTAGAATTCAATTCGACAGTAAAACCCTGTTTTGATGGTGAGTAGGGGATTTTATGGGGAAGAAAAGTGAATGCTGATTTGGCAGCCGTTACACATCTTCATGCAATGTACCATAGAGGAAAGCACTTTTGATATCCATCTGAAACACCTTCATGTTGTGGTTGACAGCAAAGGCAAGGAATAGTCTAATAGCTTCCAATCTTGCAACAGGGGTGAATGTTTCATCATAATCAATCCCCTCTTCCTGTCTGTAACCTTGAACCACAAGCCTGGCTTTGTTCTTGACAACAATGCCCCTTTCATCTGTTTTGTTCTTGAAGACCCACTTTGTGCCAATGGGACTAACCTCTTCTGGCAGTGGTACAAGCTCCCATACTTGTTGTCTTTCAAACTGTTGGAGCTCTTCTTGCATGGCTTCTACCCAACTGTTGTCTTTTAGTGCCTCTTGGTACTTGACTGGCTGATGGAGTGATAGAAAACCAGCAAAAAGACAAATGTTTTGGGTTTGGCTTCTTGTGAGCACCCCTTCATTGATGTTGCCAATGATTTGATCAGGTGGATGAGATCTCAAGAAGATTAAATCTCCTTGGTATGGTATGATGGCATTTGTTGGTGAAGGCTGCAAATGTGTATCATCTGAGCTATCCACTGCTGGTGACTTTGATGACCCAGCAGTGGCTTCAAAAGGTGGTGGAATAGGAGGTAGTGAAGTGGACAACTACTGAATTTTATCCACTGTTTGAGGACTTTTGTCAGCAGTGTTTAAGGATGTGGAAGCAGTGGTGAATGGGCTACTTTGGTCAACAACTGTTGATGTAGCAGTGGTTGAGCTTTGACAGATGTTTTGAACAACTGATGCTTTTCCCTTTGTGCCAGACCTTTGAGGGATGATGATTTCATACCCATAGTCTGGTGTTGTATCCTCTGTTGGACCTGCACTGTTAGTCTTGACAACAGTATTTTCAAAAGTAAACTTTTCAAGATCAAACAGATCAGCAGGATTTGCTAGGATTTTCATTGATGAAAGTTCATTAAACTTTACATTCAAAGTTTCTTCCACTGCCTTGGTCCGTGTATTGAACACTTTGTAGGCCTTGGCAGTGGCTGAGTATCCCAGATGATAACCACAATCAATTTTGGCTGCAAATTTTGAAATGGAATCTTTTAAGTTCAAAATAAAGCATGGGCAACCAAACACCTTGAAGTATGAGATCAGTGGTTTGATTTTATACAGAATTTCATAGGCAGTCTTTTTGTGCCTGGGGTTTATTAAAACTCCGTTCTGGACATAGCAAGCAGTGTTTACTGCCTCTGCCCAGAAAGTTAATGGCAAACCTGAATCTGCGAGCATAGTTCTGGCAGCCTCAATCAAAGTTCTGTTCTTTCTTTCCACAACCCCATTTTGCTCTGGTGTTCTAGGGATGCTGTACTGCCTTACAATCCCTTTCTTCACACAGAAGGCATCTAACTCCTTATTTTTAAATTCTGTGCCATTGTCACTCCTGAAGCTTTTCACTGGAAGGTCAAATTGCTTTTCAACCTGTGTCACAAAGTCTTGCAAAATTCCCGCAGTCTCATCTTTTGAGTGTAAAAAGAAAGTCCATGTAAACCTAGAAAAGTCATCCACAATAACCAAACAATATCTTTTCTTTTTGAGGCTCATGACTTGAACTGGGCCAAACAAATCCATGTGCAGCATTTGCAAACACTGGGTTGTTTTGGACTCTTCAATGGACTTATAAGAACTTTTATGCTGTTTTCCCTTTAAACAGGAAATGCAATGTTCAGAACAAGAAAACAATTTTTGTGGTAGGCCTCTCACCAAACCATTTTTTGAAATTTCTGTGATTGTCTTAAGATTTGTGTGCCCCAGCCTTCTGTGCCAAAGTTCTGTCTCTTTGTTAGAGGCAGCTGAGAACAGACATGCATCAGCTCTGGGACACTCTTTTGACATATCAACAACATAAACATTGCCACTTCTTTGAGCAACAAGTTTAGTTTGACCAGTTTTGATTATTGCTTCAATTTTTTTGACCATGTCTGGTCCAACAATCCTACAACAATCTTTTGTGAAGAATGACCCAAACCCTTTGTCACTCATTTGAGATACACTCAGAAGGTTGAATTTCAGATTGTCTATTAGATTGACATTTTCAAATTTTACATTTCCAGATTGCACTGTACCAGATCCCAGAACTTTCCCTTTACTATTATTCCCAAAGGATATATCACCCCCTCCATGGATTTTAAAGTCTTTGAGGAGGGCTTTACATCCTGTCTTGTGCCTGGAGCCTCCACTATCTACATACCAAAGACTATCAAAGCATGCAGAAGCTCCCTGCACATGAAGTAAAAGGATTAGTTCATTAAGGACTCCAAAGCCAACAAGGCTTTGGATGGAGTCTCAACAGTGTCTGGTATGGATGCAGTGTGATGGACAGTGGTTAAGTCAGGGGTTTGGACAGTTTTAGTACTGTTTCTAGCTAACCACTGTTGGGGGTCTTGACCAATCACCTGCTGATAACCAAAAGGATGCCTGTTCACTCTGGGTTTAGAGGGCTTTTTGTAGACCTCATAAACGTGTGGAATCCTTTGGTAAGACTGTTTTTCCTTGCCTTTTCTGAACTGATTGGCAGGAGGTGCATCAGTAACCTGAACATCTCTTTTGACAGATGTTTGGTTCAGCTGTTTGAACTGGCACAAACAGTGGTTGTTTCTTGGTGAATTTGACAGATGGTGATGATACTGATGAACTCAATGATGTTTTAGCAATGTACTCATTCTTTTTCTCATCAAAGTTTTTGAGATACACACATGCTTGAGTTTTATGGTTTGTTTTACCACAAACACTGCAACTTTCAGCAGAAGTAATGACACTTGTTTTGGTTAAATCATAAGCTTTTAAGTGGAAGCAGTCTTTTGTTAGATGATTCCTTTTCTCACAGAATTCACAAAACAAGTTATCAATTTTTTCTTTCTTCTTTCTCTTTTCAGACTCCTTTGCAGCAGAGGTTTTAACCACTGCTGGGATGTCCTTGAGAGGAATAACTTTAGCTTTTGGAGCTTTAACACCATCAGTTGATGTAAAGTCCATTGGCTTGAAATTTTCAAGAATATCACACTCATCAGACCATTTTGGTTTAAACTGATGATTTTCAATCTCCTCAAAAGCAGAGGGATCCATTGGTCTGTCAAGTGTGATTTTGTTACCAAGTTTGTCAGTGATCTTCACTTCTTGGCCATTCTTGTTTGTGGGAATGAACTCAGCAGTCCCATCAGTGGTTGAGACAGATTTTCCAAAAGCAATGTTTTCATCATCATGTTTTCTATAGCCAACCCCAAATTTCACATTGCTTTTTAAAATTTTCAAGAATATCACACTCATCAGACCATTTTGGTTTAAACTGATGATTTTCAATCTCCTCAAAAGCAGAGGGATCCATTGGTCTGTCAAGTGTGATTTTGTTACCAAGTTTGTCAGTGATCTTCACTTCTTGGCCATTCTTGTTTGTGGGAATGAACTCAGCAGTCCCATCAGTGGTTGAGACAGATTTTCCAAAAGCAATGTTTTCATCATCATGTTTTCTATAGCCAACCCCAAATTTCACATTGCTTTTTATCTGTTTCTCAAGCATAACCTCATACCCTTTGCATGATTCCACCCATCTCTCGCATGTGATCTGGGTGGATTCTAACTCCTTTTTGCAACCTTGGTATTTTTCTACCAAGGTTTGGAGTTGGGTTTTGGTTATGCTTTGCTCTTCTTTCATGCTGCAAATCTCTTTCTCTTTTTCAGCCAATTTGTTTTTAAGTTCTTTTAGAGATCTTTCAAATTTGACTTCATCAGATAAGATTTTATCACGAAGGTTTTCATTCACCTCTTTGATGTTAGCAAAAGCAATAATGCAATTGTCAGAACATAGTTTTTCAAGAACTTGAGGTGATACCTTGGCAGCAGCCATCATTGCACAATCACATTGAGGATTTTCCTCATCTTCGGCTCTCTCTTCTTTCTCACCTGCCTTTTCTTCTTCTGACCATGGATCTGTCATTGGTTCAATCAGGGTGCCTGAACTTTCTCCCAACAGTACTTCATCAGCCACAGCAGTAACCACTACTTCAATCACCTCATCCACTGTTTCAGAAACCAGCCGTTCCTCTTCAGATTCAACACCCTCCTGTATTGATTCTAATGCCATCAAACAAAATTCATCATGAGAAGAAACATTGGAAGCATAGAGTGCAAAATTTTCATTACTAAGATCTTCAGGCATACTGCTCCAGTCAACAAACCCTTGAGTGAAAAAGCTTTGTTGATCTGGTTGTACTGCTGCTGGAGGAGTGGTTTGAGGTCAGGTTGCACTTGTTCCTGAGGGACAGGGGTTTGAACATATTGGATCTGTGGAGCAGCTGTTTGGACATAATGTACTGGCACAGGGGCAACAGCATAGTGAGCAGTGTTCACTTGAGCTGCTGGGGCATATTGGGCGTAGTGCACAGTGTTTTGATTTTGAGGTCTAGGGTTTGAACTAGGATGAGTGATTATGGGGCCAGCAGTTTGACTCCTACATTCCCTAGCAAAGTGTCCTAACCTATTACACTTGTAGCACTTGATTTTCGATTTATCCAACCCAACCCTTAGATTCCCATGCAACCCTGGGAATTTTCACCCTGTTCTTTTATAAAATTTGCTAGTTCTAACACTTAGCAAGGCCAGTTGATGCAAGATGTCCATTTCCTCTAAATCAGTGGGGTTAAAATGCTGTAGATCATTGAGTTCAAAGCTTAGATTGTCTGACATCTGGTTTTCGTTTGCAGTGAATGCATAACTTGTAGAGTGAGGATCAGGGTTGTTAAAATTTGTACCAGCAGTTATGTCAATGAAGTGATCATAACCCTGATCCTTACCACTACTCCCAGATTCTTCTTGACCCAAAAGAGCAGTGTTACCGAATGTATAATCATCAACGGTTTTTCCTGACTCTTGTAACTTCCTTTTCTGGTTCAACTCCCTTTCGTAGGTCAGGAGTCGACCATGGAGTTGGGTCAAGGTCAGATCCTTGAACTCAGGTGAGTTTCGGGTGACAAAAGCTATGGTGTCCCATTTTTCTGGCAGTGACCTGAGGAACCTGCTATTTTGAGTTGAGTTTGTAAAAGTGGTTTTAACAAGCCTCAGTTCACTGATGAGACAACTGAAATGCTCAAATTGTTGCGTCAGTGATTCACCTTTAACATGACAAAATGTTTCATACTGTTGGTTCAGGATTTCCCTATTGTTTTCTATGACTTCTTCGGTACCCCCAAACTGTTCCTTAAGCGCGTCCCACAATTCTTTGGCACTGTTACAATGTAACAGTCCAGCATATATTTCATTTGGCAGCGCTGATGCTATGATGCTAAATGCTTTAGCATCTAGTTCAATCCTTTGAAAATCGGTTTCGGTATAATTTTCAATAGGTTTTGGAACAGATGCTTTGGCATCTTCAGCGCTTGGCACTGTAGGAACATGGGGACCAAAGACGACAGACCTCCAACAACCTGTGCTTTGTTGAGCGAGGATGTGACCCATCCTCCTCTGCCAGATGTTGTACTCATTTCTTTTTAGCATAGGTGGTTTAAAAAGCGAGCCGATGTTGTTTTTATCGTCCTGAGATTGTGACGTCATTCTTGTTGTTTTACAGATACTGAGAAATCAACTTTAATGGTGATTAATCCTTACTCTGTTTTTCAACGACGAACAAACGATCAGTATCAACTGTTTTGAGCTGAACTATTTACGTCAAAATGATTGTTAAATCAAATTTGACTGTTCTAGCTCTGATACCAATTGTTGGATCTGAGTTTGATTTTGATTGTATTTTGTGTTTGAAATTAAGATGAAAGTGGATGAGTGTGCAGCGGAATTAAGATGAAAACAAACTTTGCATACAATCAAACGAGAGTAATACTTTGATCAAACATCTTTACACAATGAACCGAAAGATTGAATTTATTTCAACAACGATTACAATGATTGATGAATGAATGCAAACTCCCCCTCAGCCAGAGCTCAGTTGTTTGTTCGTGCAAAGAAGACGAATGATGCAAAAGAGCTAATAGAACAGTACAAAGTACTGAACTATTTATAGGCACTTGCAAACTACTGAGCATCTTAGCTGACGTCACCATGAAAGTGACATCTAACCTCCTAACAAACTCTAACATCTGATCTGTACAGATACTGCTTGTGTTAACTACTGCTAATACATTCTATTACAAAACAGACTTTAGAACAGCTGCTGCAACCTTCTGCTGCTGTGAACCCAGCAGCACTTGTCCGGATCAGCAGTGCTTGACTCAAGGCAGTAGATTGAATCAGCAGGACTTTAGTCTTCCATCAGATCTTTTACTTGAGCAGCAGTTGTAGGTCAACACTTTGCAAGATCAGCAGATAGGAGGTCATCAGTTGTTGTAATCACTTTCAAGGGGAGAGACTTGTATGTAAACATCTGCTTATTCTGGATCCACTGCTCTGATCCAGTTTTGGCTTTAATTATCTGTTCCTCTGATAGGGTTCAATCCCAACATAAAATAAACTAAAACTTTTATTTATAAAACTTAGATCTATTCACCAACTTATTGTTGACCCAAAACCTTTTTACGCATGATACAGGTAAACAAGTATGAGTGGATTGGAGGTTGATGACACATGATGTGCCTTAGTTAATACAATGGATTTTGTTCATAATTTATAACTTTTGGATATTGTATGAATTTTGTTTGAATATTTCTATGTTATGTGTGGCAATTTAATTTGGATGCTTTAAATATTTAAACTTATAATAGTGTCATGAGCTATGGACAATTATCTAGCTCCGACCAATAATCCGATGTGGGTTGGGGTGTGACAAAGGCTGTTACAAGGTGCAAGTCTATAACAACCCTCCTAAAATAATCTGACACCCTAATATATTTTAAAATGTCCCAATATGTCCTAAAATACACCCCATATACGAAAACGGACCCCGAATACCTTTATTTTTATAAAAATTAAATAAAAACAAAAATAATTGGGCTGTCGCGGGGCACGTAGCCCTTAGCTACCTTTTACGCGTGTAACACCCTGTGTTTTGAAAGTCAAAGTCAAGATTGAAGTCAAAGGGAGACAAGATTGCTAATTGCGATCTGTCACTCCTTGCTTAATTCCTGTTTTGACTTCTTTGACTTGTAGATAGTCTTTTTATGCATTTACGTTAGTTGTATTATGTGGAGTATTTATTAATAATCGAGGTTTAATCGCTATTTATCGCTTGGTTTATCGCTTTATCGCTTATCGCAATCGCGCTCGCAACTCGAATTATGCGTTCTGGGTATTGTTTTACGTGTGTGTGCTACTTGTGCATGTTTATTTTATGTATGTTGAGGTGATTAATCAAAACGCAATCGCAATCGAATCGCAATCGCTAAACGCAAGTAATTTAGGATGATTGTATGTTAGATATAGTAGTTGGGATTAAAAGTAATTTGAATGAGAAACTCTATCGCATCGCAATGCTCGCAATCGAAATCGAAACAGCAAAACTCGTCGCGCGAACCACTTAAATTGAGTGGCCAGCCGATCAAGGTGCCACTCGATCGAGCTGCCACCCGATCGGGTTACCACTCGATCGACCAGCCACTTATCCCCCTTTCCATATATGGAAACCCTATAAACACCCCCCCTTATGTCAACATCATTTGATGTTCACAGCTCTCTCTCTCTCTCTCTCAACTCGCTCAAGCCGCTATTTCTTCAGATTTCTCGCAATTCTTGTAAGTTTACAACCTAAATCTTGTACTTTCTTCATCTACACGCACTCCTACATCTTCCTATCTTTTGAATCTTAACTTTTAACCATGAAATCACTTGATTTGAGGTGTTCTAGGATGATGTCATCATGGTGTTCTTGAGAACTTCATGTTTTGGCTTCAATCCACCAAGAACAACTTAGATCTGAACGATTTCCTTGCAAATAAACAGAGATCTTGCATTGATCTAAACATATTCACGGTGAGAAAGGATTGAAAGATGGTTTCTAACTTTCTTTCAACTCTTTTACACTCAATGCACTCAAAACTGATAGAATCGGAGCTTGTTCTGATCTTCTACTCTTCCTTAGTGATGCATTAGTTCCAACTCTGAATTCTATCCAGAGGGATGTTGATTTCGGGTTTGAACATGAATAACCAACTCGAACCGTGAACTGTTCAGACTAGGGTGATTCCTGTTCGGCCAGGTCACTTGGGACGAGATAAGGGTTCTGTTGTACAAGCAAGATGTCAAAACGTCTCATTCAAAACTACAACACTCCAAACAGAAACAAGTGATTAGGACGATCAGACCGTCAGAACGGATTACCGTCCGATCGGGTGGATCGACCGGCCGTCCGATCGGGCTGCACTTGGTTCTATACTTAAGCTATTTTCAAACTATTTAAGGATCTGAACGTTGAAATGGATTACCACCCGATCGGATTGCCATCCGATCGAGTGACCGTCCGATCGTGTGACATTTAGGGACTTAAACAATTTTCAACATGTTCAATGCATATGGATTACCACCCGATCGGATTGCAATCTGATCGAGTGACGTCCTGCGGTGAACTTGTTCTCAACCTGAGAAGCCTCGCCAATTGGATTGCTGTCCGATCGAACAACCGTTCGATCGACCGACCTGAAAGGTAGAGATACTTCTCTGTTTTCAAAATGCTACAACGAAAACTTGAAAAGACAAGCCATCATACACAAACACATCCTTCCCAAACGAGGTAACAATCCAATCGAATGGCACCCGATCGGATGACCGTCCGAACGGAGTGTCACCCGATCGACCGGCCACCCGATCGGATTGCCGTCCGATCGGATTACCGTCCTATCCTTTGACTCTTGCTCCGTTTTACGCGCCACTTATCATTTATGCTATCGTTTTGATCAGGCTAACCTCGCTCTAAGCGCTCCCTTCAATCCATCATCGCTGTGAGTATACTCGATCCCTTTTTGCTTTACGCACTTTTGGGTGTTACATACGTTACTTATTCTAAATCACATCAAACACACTACTCAATACTTTAACGCTAACCGTTACCGCATGTTATACGTGACTTAATGGATGCTTGTTTGTTATGTTTACACATGGAATGTTGTCTACATGCCTTAGCAACGATAGTACTATAGTTTGGACTCAGCACCTGTTCATTCAGGGGTTGTTAAGGACAATTTGTTACATGGCTCACAGTGGTGAGTGTGTATTACGAACTGCCTTGGGTAGTCAACCCGCAGTCATTGGTATCAATAGGTTCATGTCGATAACTAACGTGCCTCATTTCACAGTGTGTACGTGCTGGTTATGCGTAATCGATTTCGAACTCTATTATATCTATTAAACTTGTATGCTCACCTTTACACTATGTGTATTGACTTTTACTTTAACGTATGTGGTAGGTGCTTAAGATGTTTATATGCTTGGCTTGCTGTGAAATCGAGGCTAGGAAAGGTCTAGAAACAAATAAACGAATTGTCTCTATTTGAAATCTGAGTTGTCGGAACAGAACAATTTGACTAGATTTTGTCTGTAATAATTATATTTCTTTTTATGTCATGGTTTGGGACGTCATGCTTTAATAATTGGTAATTATAGTTGTTATGGAAACTTCTGGACAATCTGTTTCGCTCAGTTCCACGCCCCGATGTTTCCGCCATCGGTTGGGGTGTGACAGATTGGTATCAGAGCCATAACTATAGGGAATTAGGCAAGACTCGACCTAGTCCGGGTCAATGTCTTAGAAACGACCTAGTCTATAGTTAGGTACCAACAGACCGACTTGTGCATACCTTGTAAGGGTTATGTACGAGCTTACTTGCTATCTCTCGCTATTCTCGCGCACGCTACACTATCACTGCAGTTTAATTTTTGAAAATGAGCAAGTGACTAGGTCGAGATTAGGTGTGAAAACCGCAAACTCTCGACTAAATTGCTTGTTCAACCCACATTTTATCTATAAACATGAGAATTTGTGTTGAATCAGGAGTGAAATCCACACTTTAACGCATAATTCTTCCTTATTTTATCAAAAACAGGAACGAAGTTGCTAAGTCAGGGGTGAAACCCGAACCTTGACGACTTGTTCCGCTCTTTATTTTGGTTTTACAAAACTCTCACCAAAGTCTCGACGGACTCCAACGACTTGAAGTCACACTGTAACTGGAGGATGTGTGCCGTTCGTCCACATTCGAGACGAGAGCATAGTCCCGAAGGCCAAAGTGTGTATCAAAAGTCTTGTGAATAGTCGAATCACTTTAGTTAGTAGACGTCTAATAGCCGCATACAATCTATCTCTCGATTTCTATGTGTTTTGATTCTGAGCTCGCTACTGCCGACTCTGATATTTGTTGGTTTTATGTGTATTTTATGGGTTTTATGTGATTTATCTGTTTATGTGTTACGATTTTGGTGATTTATTCGCTTTTCGAATTTCGCTTTGATCGACACACACGATCCGCACTGCACCTCATCTCAAAACGCTAACAAATCGCTACTACATGAGGAACGACTTTATGTTGTGTTGCTTGCTAGGTATACGCTAATCGCAATCGCTATCCTCGAACGCTCGCGGACTTTGAATGATAGGTTTCTGTATTCTGACTTCCTCTATGTGCTCTATGTGCCTTCTGTGTTATGTGCATTACGTGCTTATGTGCTTCTGTGCTTAAGTGAATCTGTGCTTATGTGCCTATGTGTTCAAGTGATTACATGATTTTACGTGTTCCTGAGCTTTAGTAATATTAGGCCTGTGAGGTGAGATTCGATTATATTGTGTCTAAGTCCTATGACGATGTCTGTTGCAGACAATGTCGTCATCTGGATCCCGTTACTCGCGCGCTGCTCGCCAGAGCCAGAAAGACAAACGCCTTGCTGCTCTCGTCGCTAAACAAGTGGCAAAGGTGGTTCCTCAGATCGTGAGTGAACTAAGAATGTGAGCAAATCGTCTGAAGAGTCCAGGACTGAAACCCCAAAAGCTGGCTTCAGCTTCAAGCAGTTTAAAGCTTGCGGACCGAAAGAATTCACTGGCGAAGATGGCCCTACGGCTTTATTTCAATGGTTTGATTCGATCGAGGTCACCCTGCGTCAGAGTGGATGTCCTGACAATCTCCGCACTCTGAATGCTACCGACGTCTTCCAGTTCCGCGCTCTAGACTGGTGGACGGCCGAGAGGAACAAACACGGAAACGATGCAGCTTATGGTATGTCATGGGATGAGTTGAAGAACGTCATGCTCAAAGAGTTATGCCCTCCCCATGAGCGCCAAAAGTTGGAGGACGAATTCTGGCACATTAAGCAGAAGGATGGTGACAACGCTGCTCTAACTGCTCACTTCAAGCAGCTCAGTATTATCTGTCCTGATCAAGTCAAGACTGCAGACATGACAATCAAGAAGTACATTCTAGCTCTGCCAGACTGTGTTGCAGATTTTGTGCATGCTTCAAAGCCAGCAACAATCGAAGAAACCTACCTGCTTGCCGCTGAAATCAACGACAAGCGAGTCAAAGCTAGTTTTTGGGATAAAGCTTTGAAGAACCTGCACCATGCTACCGCCGCATCAACTGCTGACACCACCACCGCCGCTCCTCAATCTTCAAGGTCCTCTCGTCGCAAGAGGAAGAACAACAACAGCAGCTCCAGCAACAAGAACTGTGCTGTCACTACTACTGCTGCCCCGCTTCAAGCCGTACCGGCTCAGCAGCAACCTCAGCACTGATTAGCTCTAGCACCAGTTATCTATGCATCGCCTGCGAAGCGTGCGTACACTGGCCCTCACCCTGCTTGCCCGACATGTACTTATCATCACCCGGTGGGTATCGCCTGCCGATTTTGTGTGCATTGCAATATGTACGACCACTTCACCGCTAATTGCCGTACAGGTCCTCGACAAGCACCAGCTCAAGCTACTGCTCATCAAGCTCTACTTCCCGCCCCTCAAGGCCAACAAGCGGCTCAAGCACCCGCGGTCAACGCCAGAGTCTGCTTCGCGTGTGGTGATCCCAACCACTTCGCGAACATGTAACCGAACAGGGTTGTGAAACAAGAGCCCCAGCAGCAGCCTCAGCAACAGCAACAGCAGCAGCAACAGCAACATCAACAAGCCGCCCGCGCCCGAACTTTCAACATCAATGTGCGCCAAGCCCAAGCCGATAACAATGTGGTGAATGGTACGTTTCTCGTGAATGGTATTTATGCTTCGTGTTTGTTTGATACTGGAGCCGATAACTGTTTTGTATCGTTTGTGTTCGAAAAGCTCCTTAATCGTAAGACTCCCATCTCCCCTCAACGTTCGATGTTGAAGTCGCCACCGGAAGAACCGTCGCTGTCAATTCTGTTCTTCGTGATTGTACTCTCGAGCTCAATAATCACATCTTCCCCATTGATCTCATTCCGATGCAACTCGGAAGTTTTGACATCATAGTAGGCATGGACTTTCTTCGCGAAAACCATGCTGAAGTTGTATGCTTTGATAAGATGATTCGATTCGCGCTCGCTAATGGTGATTTATTGTGTGTTTATGGTGAAACTCCCTCGAAAGGCCTCAAACTCATGTCATGCGTCCAAGCTAGCAAGTATCTCCTCAAGGAATACAGAGCTTTCTTGGATAACATTGTAGTAGCGGAGAAGGAAAAGAAAGAGAATACAGGGTGAAAGACGTTCCTGTTGTCTGTGAATTTCCTCAGGTATTCCCTGATGATCTTCTCGGACTTCCGCCAAGTGGTGATATCGACTTTCGTGTCGACCTTATTCCTGGAGCCAACCCTGTTGCTAAAGCTCCTTATCGACTCGCTCCGTCTGAAATGCGTGAACTCTCGAGTCAGCTCTAGGAATTACTTGATAAAGGTTTCATTCACCCGAGCACCTCTCCATGGGGCGCACCAGTCCTTTTCGTGAAAAAGAAGGATGGGTCGTTCAGGATGTGCATCGACTATCGGGAGTTGAATAAGCTGACAATCAAGAATCGCTATCCCCTGCCTCGAATTGATGATTTATTTGATCAGCTACAAGGTGCTACATGTTTCTCGAAGATCGATCTACGTTCAGGCTACCATCAGTTACGCATTCAAGAGGAGGATATACCCAAAACCGCTTTTCGCACTTGATACAGCCACTATGAGTTCATTGTTATGCCTTTTAGTTTAACTAACGCACCCGCGGTTTTCATGGATCTGATGAATCGCGTGTGCAAACCATTTCTGGACCGCTTCGTCATCGTGTTCGTCGATGATATCCTGATCTATTCCAAGTCGAAAGCCGAACACGCGCAACATCTACGTTTGGTTCTCGAGCTACTCCAGGGGAATCGACTCTATGCCAAGTTCTCCAAGTGTGAATTTTGGCTGGAGGAGGTTCAATTCCTCATTCATATTGTCAATAGTCAAGGTATTCATGTCGATCAAGCGAAGATTGAAGCTGTTGAGAGTTGGGTTACACCGAAGAACCCGTCTGAAGTCCATTCTTTTCTCGGACTAGCGGGCTATTATCGTCGATTTATCAAAGGGTTCTCTAAAATCGTTGTGCCGCTTACCGCTCTCACACATAAAGACATATCCTTTGTTTGGGGAACTGAACAAGAGTCTGCTTTCCAAACCCTCAAGCACATGCTTTGCAATGCTCCCGTCCTTGCCTTACCCGACGGAAACGATGACTTCATCGTCTATTGCGATGCCTCGAACCTTGGTCTTGGTTGTGTTCTCATGCAACGGGACAAGGTTATCACTTACGCATCTCGTCAACTCAAGATCCACGGGAAGAACTATACAACCCATGACCTTGAGCTAGGCGCATTTGTTTTTGCGTTGAAGATTTGGCGACACTACCTGTATGGTACTAAGTGTACGGTCTTCACCAATCAAAGGAGCCTACAACACATATTCAACCAGAAAGAACTTAACATGAGTCAACGCTGGTGGGTAGAACTTCCCAACGATTACGACTGTGAGATTCGTTACCACCCAGGCAAAGCAAATGTCGTTGCCGACGCTCTCAGCAGACGAAGCTATTTGCATAGCATTCCTAACATTCCAGCCCAACATCATCTCGAATCTCTCATCCGCGAAGCCCAACATGCTTGCTTTACCGAACGCACTTTGAAGAAGGAAATAATCTATCACGATGGAGCCCAATTAGTGAATAAATCGAATGGGATATTCCATTACTTGGACCGAATTTGGATCCCTAAGCGGACCGATTTACGACAGATTCTGATGGACGAAGCCCACAAATCTCGATATTCTATTCATCCCGGTGCCGATAAAATGTACCAGGACCTTCGCAACAAGTACTGGTGGCCGGGCATGAAGAGGGATATCGCTCTCTATGTTGGGAAGTGCCTGACTTGCTCGAAAGTCAAAGCTGAGCACCAAAGACCCTCTGGCTTGCTTGAACAACCCCCGATCGCTATGTGGAAGTGGGAAAGCATAGCTATGGACTTCATAACGAAACTTCTGCGTACGCCATCAAGTCACGACAGCATCTGGGTTGTTGTTGATCGTCTGACCAAATCTGCTCATTTTCTGCCAATACGAGAAGACTACAAGGTAGAAAGATTAGCCCGAATCTACACCAATGAGATCATTTGTCGACATGGGACGCCTCGCGACATTATCTCTGACCGTGATGCTCGGTTTACCTCGCGTCTATGGGAAACATTTCAAACCGCACTCGGTACTACGCTTAATCTAAGTACCGCATTCCACCCTCAAACCGATGGTCAGACTGAAAGAACGATTCGTACCCTTGAAGACATGCTCCATTCGTGTGTCATAGATTTCTGTGGTAATTGGGACGCTTACTTGCCGTTAGTCGAATTCTCGTATAATAACAGTTATCATTCCAGCATTCAAATGGCACCGTTTGAGGCTTTATACGGAGGAAAATGTCGATCGCCTATTGTATGGCACGAGATCGGGCACTCGCAACTAACAGGTCCTGAGCTACTGCAAGAAACGACTGAAAAAATCCTCCAAATTCGAGACAATCTACTGAAAGCTCGGAGTCGTCAGAAAAGTTACGCCGATAGACGACGCAAGCCCCTTGAATTTGACGTTGGCGACCATGTACTCCTAAAGCTATCACCTTGGAAGGGTGTGGTCAGATTCGGCAAGAAAGGAAAGCTCACGCCTCGATATGTTGGACCTTTTAAGATTCTGGAAAGGATCGGAAAAGTGGCCTACAGACTCAAACTACCGGAGGAACTTAGCAACGTTCACCCGACTTTCCGTGTTTCAAACCTCAGAAAGTGCCTGGCTGAGAATGATTTGTATGTACCTCTTGATGATCTTCAAGTAAATGAAACACTACACTTCATGGAGAAGCCTGTCGAAATCATGGATCGCCAAACCAAGCAGCTCAGACGCTCGCGCATTCCCATTGTGAAGGTTCGATGGGAAGGAAAACGAGGCGCAGAGTTCACTTGGGAACTCGAAAGCGAAATGAAGGCGAAGTACCCGAAGTTGTTTGTTACGGCTGAAGCCTAATTTCGGGACGAAATTCCCTTAAGTGGGGGAGGCTGTAACACCCCGTGTTTTGAAAGTCAAAGTCAAAGTAAAGATTGAAGTCAAAGGGGGACAAGATTGCTAATTGCGATCTGTCACTCCTTGCTCTATTCCTGTTTTGACTTCTTTGACTTGTAGATAGTCTTTTTATGCTTTTACGTTAGTTGTACTATGTGGAGTATTTATTAATAATCTAGGTTAATCGCTATTTATCACTTGGTTTATCGCTTTATCGCTTATCGCAATCGTGCTCGCAACTCGAATTATGAGTTCTGGATATTGTTTTACGTGTGTGTGCTACTTATGTGTTACTTGTGCATGTTTATTTTATGTATGTTGAGGCGATTAATCGAAACACAATCTAACGCTATCGCTATCGCAATCGAATCGCAATCGCTAAACGCAAGTAATTTAGGATGATTGTATGTTAGATATAGTAGTTGGGATTAAAAGTAATTTGAATGAGAAACTCTATCACATCGCAACTCTCGTAATCAAAATCGAAACAGCAAAACTCGTCGCGCGAACCTCTCCATGCGAGTGGCCAGCCGATCGAGCTGCCACCCGATCGAGGTGCCCCTCGATCGAGCTGCCACCCGATCGGGATACCACTCGATCGACCAGCCACTTATCCCCCTTTCCATTTATGGAAACCCTATAAATACCCCCTTATGTCAACATCATTTGATGTTGACAGCTCTCTCTCTCTTTCAACTCGCTCCAGCCGCTATTTCTTCAGATTTCTCGCGATTCTTGTAAGTTTTCAACCTAAATCTTGTACTTTCTTCATCTACACGCACTCCTACACCTTTCTATCATTTGAATCTTAACTTTTAACCGTGAAATCACTTGATTTGAGGTGTTCTAGGATGATGTCATCAGGGTGTTCTTGAGAACTTCATGTTTTGGCTTCAATCCACCAAGAACAACTTAGATCTGAACGATTTCCACACAAATAAACAAAGATCTTGCATAGATCTAAACATATTCATGGTGAGAAAGGATTAAAAGATGGTTTCTAACTTTCTTTCAACTCTTTTACACTCAATGCACTCAAAACCGATAGAATCGGAACTTGTTCTGATCTTCCACTCTTCCTTAGTGATGCATTAGTTCCAGCTCTGAATTCTATCCAGAGGGATGTTGATTTTGGGTTTGAACATGAACAACCAACTCGAACCGTGAACTGTTCGGACTAGGGTGATTCCTGTTCGGCCAGGTCACTTGGGACGAGATAAGGGTTCTATTGTACAAGCAAGATGTCAAAACATCTCATTCAAAACTACAACACTCCAAACAGAAACAAGTGATTAGGACGATCAGACCGTCGGAACGGATTACCGTCCGATCGGGTTACCACCTGATCGGATTGTCACCCGATCGACCGGTCATCTGATCGGGCTGCACTTGCTTCTATACTTAAGCTATTTTCAAACTATTTAAGGATCTGAACGTTGAAACGGATTACCACCCGATCGGATTGCATCCGATCGCGTGACCGTCCGATCGTGTAACGTTTAGGGACTTAAACAATTTTCAACATGTTCAATGCATATGGATTACCACCCGATCAGATTGTAATCCGATCGAGTGACGTCCTGCGGTGAACTTGTTCTCAACCTGAGATGCCTCGCCAATCGGATTGCTGTCCGATCGAACAGTCAGATAGACCGACCTGAAAGGTAGAGATACTTCTCTGTTTTCAAAATGTGACAACGAAAACTTCAAAAGACAAGTCATCAGACACAAGCACTCCTTCCCAAACGAGGTAACAATCCAATCGAATGGTCACCCGATCGGATGACCGTCCGAACGGATTGTCACCCGATCGACTGGCCACCCGATCGGATTGCCGTCCGATCGGATTATCGTCCGATCCTTTGACACTTGTTTCGTTTTACGCGCCACTTATCATTTATGCTATCGTTCTGATCAGGCTAACCTCGCTCTAAGCGCTCCCTTCAATCCATCATCGCTGTGAGTATACTCGAATCCTTTTTGCTTTACGCACTTTTGGGTGTTACATACATTACTTATTCTAAATCACATCGAACACACTACACAATACTTTAACGCTAACCATTACCGCATGTTATACGTGACTTAATGAATGCTTGTTTGTTATGTTTTCACATGGAATGCTGTCTACCTGCCTTAGCAACAATAGTACTATAGTTTGGACTCAGCACCTGTTCATTCAGGGGTTGTTAAGGACAATTTGTTACATGGCTCAAAGTGGTGAGTGTGTATTACGAACTGCCTTGGGCAGTTAACCCGCAGTCATTGGTATCGATAGGTTCATGTCGATAACTAACGTGCTTCATTTCACACTGTGTACGTTCTGGTTATGCGTAATCGATTTCGAACTCTATTATATCTATTAAACTTGTATGCTCACCTTTACACTATGTGTATTGACTTTTACTTTAACTTATGTGGCAGGTGCATAAGATGTTTAACTTATGTGGCAGGTGCATAACTTGTATGCACGCCCCGATGTTTCCGCCATCGGTTGGGCTGTGACAACGCGGGCCGCGACAGATAGGCCACCAGGCTTAACCCGGTGCCGCCACGTGTTGGGCTCGTGGCGAAGCTAGTTCGATGACTGGGCCCTAAGGCCTACCCAGCCTACTACCTTGGCCGCGTATGTAACACCTCGAATTTTTGTGTCCAATGATGTGTTAACACGTGTCAGTGTTTACACGTGGCATCTATAATAAATAAAGGACTAATTTTGACAAACCTTGAAAGTATATAAATTCGAGGGTTATAAATGTCAACAAGGGTAAATATACTGTAAGGTATCCCTAAATAATGCTTAAACCTTCAAACGAATAAATTATAGATCGTACAAAAATAAAACGCGGAAGAAAGTGAGAGAGTACAAACTACAGGGGCTAACTGTGTCAACATGTTTAATAATACCTCTGAGTGACCCTTTAGCGTCCCAAAGACTTTGTAACGGTATTATACCCTCACTAAAATAATATATATGAATTTCGCGAAGTTTCGATATGAAACGAGAAAGTTACGATCGAATTCGTAGAAGGAGGGTTAAAAGCGTCAACAGTGAAAGTTAAGGCTTTCCAATATAATTAATAAATAAACCGGGGACTTAATAAAGCGGGCAATTAACACGAGGCCCCTATCGGTAAATAACCGAGGGCCAAACCGCAAAGTTACCCCTTCAAACCCGAAAGGTCAGGCAAATCATTACGAAAGATTTCGTTATTAATGGCCCGATTCTGTAATCATTATAAAAGATTTGAAAAATCCTGAAATTTTAACCTTAGGCGACCCGCGTAAGGTTTAAACATAAGTTGAGGCGGGCCGCGAGCCCCCTCTATTTCGCGTCTGATGTTTGATCTTTAGGCGACCCGCATTAAAACACATGGGAACTCCCATGCGGGCCGCGTAAAGTGCCCAGATGCAGAATTATAGTAACTACTTGGCTTTTGGAACTTGTGAACGATCAAACCACAAACAAAGAGGCATGGGCACCCTACAAATGACCCATATCACTTAGGGGACACCTACCATTACCTCTGGTCAGATGGTAGTGCTTGCAATGATCAACAAAGCTTGGCATTGGCTATAAATAGCATGCCTTAAGCATAACAATTCACACAACTCAAAAACACTTATATCTGATCATTCAAGAGCTCTCTAGCTTTCCCTTCTGTTCTCTCATCAAGAGTTAACTTCTGTAAGTCGTTCATAACCATTTTGGGTTCACATTTCCATAGTTATAGCCTATAAACGCAACCGTCGTAACTAACGGTTGTCATTGCAATATCTTGCAAATGGTTCAGTCTTATGACGAATCAAAAATGGTTATGAGTTGGTATTTATGTGGGTATTAAACCTCTAAAATGGTTCCCCCTGATCACCACTCTAACTATGTCAAATATCGAGTCAAACGTGCGGTTAAAAAGTCAACAGAAAGCTATTTTGGCGATTTATGCATAATCTGTAAGATATATGCTATGGAACCTGTTTTGATAATCATAAAACATGATAATAAGTATATAAACTTGTTTGCGCTCGTTTGAATCGATCATTTGCTATATAGAACCGGTTCGGAGCCGAAAGTCGCAAAAGTTTGACTTTTGCTTTGACTTCAGTTCTGATCCGTTTTAGTGAGGTATAAATATACCTTAGGACTCTCTTAGGACCAGGTCACATGTTGGTATACGCCTCTGTGGTCGGTTCATGAGTTATCCGAGTCTTTAGCGCATTTCCGTCATTCGCCTAAAAGTTGACCGTAACGGCCTTTTAAAATTAAAACGAGTATTTCGGACACGTGAACGGACCAAAACCTTGCTTGTTAAATTATAAGCATGTCCCTGAAGTTTCACGTCAATCCGAGGCCTAGAATGAGAGTTATGCTAAAAGGCGCACTTTTAAGAAAGTTTTGTAATTAACGGCGCAATTAGCATAACGCCCATCTAACCCAAGTTTTCGTCACCAAAACTTTTACCCACTGTGGTAAAATAATATTTTGGGAATTTTAAAGATTTTTAATAATTTTTACCTTGCTCATAACCTGCGGTTATGGCTACGGTTCGGTTAATACCGAATATGCCCTTTTTGGCCAAAACGGGAGTTCTACAAGGTCTTTCGACCCGATTCCAGTTGCTACTGGTTTTAAATAACAAATAAAGTATTTTAAGCTTTATAAGCTGTTCGGGAAACTCAGATTTCCTGTAGAACTCGAAAATCCCTTTTAAAGTCTTTAAATTGACCGAAAAGCCCCTACGGGGCATAATATAAACTTAAACTCGTTACGGGCATTACGGAAGGTATCCTACTGATACCAAAATACTTTTAAGGCATATTGACTTAAGAAATAAGTGTACGACTCTTATGGTAAACCGTTTCGCCTATTTGCGCACACGGTACGGCTCATGGAACTAGTTTTTGTGCAATAGCCGATATGGGTCAAATTATATTATTTGAACCCCAAAATCCAGAGTATGAACTATAAACCCATATAAAACAAGTCTCTGAACTTGTTGGGTCCAAATCATACTCCATTCTCGGTTTTCGCCTTTCCGTGCGAATTAACCATATCTATATATCGGAATCAACCGGTTTAAGCTACGGCTAATACAAGGACCGTTAGGATTCTAAGAGGTTAATTAAAACCTTCGTTCCAGATTAGGAGCCCCAGTAAAAGCTATCGGTGACTTGATCTAAATTAAGGATTAATACTTGCAAAGGTAAATACTTTTGACTTATTTCCCCTATATGGGCTTGGGTTACGGTATATTAATACCGCTTGATTGAGCATTATATAATTCCATCGCTTAGGTGGTTAATTGATTAAATATGATTGGCTCATTTAAACAGTTTTGTTGCTTATAAGCCTTTGGGGGGTTTAATGACCGTTGTCCCGGATATCCTTGGCATCATTTTACGAAATGGCCACGACCATCGACATCCCGGTGTAGGCGTACACCCGGTATAAAGTGTCGACATTAAAACTAAAAGACGTAGCCGTTGGTTTTCATACTACGGTTTTACGCAAACGTGGTGTGTCTATAAATCTTTAACCCGGCACGACCCGGGCTACTGAACGCATAAAAGAACATGTAAAACGTTCACAAGATCATTATGAATTTTCCCAAGTTATAAAAGAGTTTGTGCCTTGTGCATTCAAATCAATTTTAATAAACATTTTCAAATGTGTCAGTTGAATGTATTTACCAGTGTAAACTGACGTATTTTCCCCAAAAAGATTAAGTGCAGGTACCTAAACGTAATTGGCTGGTATTAGCTCCCTAGCGTCGGGATAAGCCTCGCAAGCTTGATTGCAGTATCTGATGGAACAATACTTTATCTGTATTTACGATCCACTGTGGATATTCAACTTCTGTAATACATTTTGATATTACAATCAGAGGTTGAAATTATATATTTAAAATTATGCTTCCGCTGTGCATTATATAATTGTGTGGTTTGACTATATTGTTGCCAACGTCGTCACGGTAATCCCCCACCGGGCCCACCGGTGAGACACGTGGAAATCGGGGTGTGACAGGTTGGTATCAGAGCCAACGTTGAGTGAATTAAACACTATCCTATTGTGTTTAATCTCAATGACACAATTGCACATACTTGAGTCTAGACAAGAACTTAGGACAAATTCGGATTAATACTCCTTTTTGTCTTTATTTTCGATTTGATTTTAATAAGTTTTGGAGCAGGAAAATGCCACCTGTTATATTCCGAGGAAGAGGAAGGGGACGTAGAGGCCGAGGAGAAATCGTGACACATCACGATCAAGAAGCTGGACCATCTGGTACAAGGCATCCTTCGATGACAAGGAGCGAAGAGCCACAACGACGAAGAGATCTTTACGAACCAGCGAGGCATTCCACTTCGCACAGCTCAACGCCATCCTACCGGCACTCCTTTGGGCCAGACTCAGAAAATAATCCCAACAACCCACAACCTTCCTTCATACCTCTACAACGTTCGGTATCGCACCGAAACTACGACGACCCTAGTCCATACTACGTAGCTCAGTTTAATCCGGCTGACTATATACAGGAACCTTCAGGTTTTGTTCCACTAGGGCCACAAGACCATTTTTCTGAAGATCCCATGGAGGAAGATGAGGATCCAACTGAACCAGCTCGTGGTACGCCCACGCATCCGATAGAAGTATCTGATGGATCTTCATATCATGGTCCGCAGTATCAAGGCCCAGATAGCTTTATGGCCTTGTTTGACCGACATGAGTGGTACAACACACCATCTCATCAGACACAACAACCGAGACATCCACAGGATCCCTCTGAGGATTCACGCTTTGAGGCAGTTACGCCACCACCTCCGTCACCGGCACAACCAGTTATACCTGATCCGCCGAGACGTAGGAGGACCAATGCTCGTATGTCTACACGAGGAGGAGGGGGTAACCACTTCAGCACTCCTCGACGTTCTAGTAGTAGCCACTATCCGCCACTACATGAAGAAGGACCTTCAAGTCCTATACAAGAAGCGAACTCCGCACCTACTGCACGAAATTCGCCACCATTTGGGTATGACCAACCCATACCAGCTTACACAGGTCCAACGGCTTACAACCCGTTCGAACCGTCACAAGCACAATACAACTACGGCTATGAGCGCGACCCATATGTGGTGTCGGCTAGATATAATGCGCGCTACCCTGACGGAGCACATGGAAACATGGGACCACCGGACTACTCAGCTCATGGGTATCCAATACCTCCCAGACCTCCAGTTCCGCAACAAGCGCCGCAACCACGTTTTTCTCCTCCTGAGCAGGAAGAAATACTCCATCGACTAGATCGTGTGGAGAGAGAGTTCGAGGAAGAGAAGAAAAGCCACCGAGGATTTCTCAAAGGCTTGGCGAACCTACTAAAGGGCAAAAAGAAGAAACGTGACCACTAGCCCTTAATAGTAGTACTACTGTAATTTCTACTTTGAAATAAGTCCCTGCGTGGACAACTTATCGTATTTCAGTCCCTACGTGGACTTATATTTAGTCCTTGCATGGACACCTATCTTGTATTAGTCCCTGCGTGGACATGTCACTTATTTTAAACCTCTCTGGAAGTATGTACTATTTGAAAGACCCGTTTAGGGCAATATATAATAGTATTTGAGATTTTGGAATGTATGTTATGAGTTTTGTTTTAATATATATAAAAATAAATCAAAACCATCCCTTTTTATTGATCTGCCTAATAAAGAATCTTAAGGGGGTGAAACCTAGCTTGGGGTCTTTTAAGATCAGTCAAGATGGTACGACCTAGCTGAAAAGATTCTGATTCCCTGTTAACCTCTGTACGCATGTTAACATTCATGGCAGATGTGATTCGTTATAATCACGCACGTCATTCCTATACAATAATCCTTTCAGGATTTCAAAACCCAACTAAATGATATATAGATCGTGGGTTAAATCACCAATGAAGGTGATCAATATTATAAAGACATCCATTTAGTGATGCAATGCCTACGGGCCAGTACTATAAAGACATCCATTTAGTGATGCAATGCCTACGGGCCAGTACTATAAAGACATCCATTTAGTGATGCAATGCCTACGGGCCAGTATTATAAAAACATCCATTAGTGATGCAATGCCTACGGGCCAGTATTATTAAAACATCCATTAGTGATGCAGTGCCTACGGGCCAGAATTATCAGAACATCCATTAGTGATGTAGTGCCTACGGGCCAACCATATTAAGACATCCATTAGAGGTGTAGTGCCTATGGGCCATAATAATTGTCTTATAAGACAAAAGGCAGTAGTAGTCTATGACTCTCTGTCAGAAAGAGATAAAAAGAACTACGGTTCAACTCTCTATGCCTTTGATTCTCTGAAATCTCGGCTAACATTATAAAACATCATCATGATTAGGCTTTATGCCGCCAATACTATTTATATAGTTGAAATAGGAGATATTCAGATCCTAATATATAATGAAATAATAAGTTAACCAGATATGGTCTCTGTACCATGGTTGACAAAATTGTCATAAAAGACAATTTTATAATAATCTCCTAAATTAAAATTTTGTTATCTTCTGTAACAGATTCAAGTTACAATGGCGGACCCCAATGGAGAGAACAGCCACACGAATGAAGATGACAATGACAATGCGTCAGTACATTTGACAGGCGCACAGCTAAAGGCTCTGATCAACAATGCTGTCCAGGCAGCTATTGATCGTCAACATACTGAGTCCCAAGGCAGAACTGTGTCAAAACCACCCTCTAAACCAAAGACACACTCCAAACCACCCTCTGAACCCAAGAAAGATGACGACAAGCATTCGTCTACTGAGCACAGCGTTCACCGCGATAGAGAATATACTGATGCGTCCAGTGCTAAGGGTTGCACCTACAAATACTTTGTATCATGCAAGCCCCGTGAATTTACAGGGGAGAAAGGTGCGGTTGACTGTATCACCTGGCTGGACGAGATGGACACGATTGTGGACATCAGCGGGTGCGCTGAGAGGGACGTGGTTAAGTTTGTGTCCCAGTCATTCAAGGGCGAGGCCCTGGCGTGGTGGAGAGCCCTGGTGCAGGCTTCAGGTAAGTCTGCCTTGTACAAAATGTCATGGGGGGAGTTTATTACCCTCATAAAAGAAAACTACTGCCCTCAGCACGAGGTTGAGAAGATTGAGGCTGATTTTGTCTCACTAGTGATGACAAACCTGGATTGTCAAGCTTATCTGACAAGCTTTAACACTATGTCACGCCTGGTGCCATATCTTGTGACCCCAGAACCACGAAGAATTGCCCGATTCATTGGGGGCTTAGAGCCGGCGATCAAAGCCAGTGTGAAGGCCTCTAGGCCAACGACCTTCAGGTCAGTTACTGACCTCTCCTTGTCTCTTACACTTGATGTTGTCCGTCTGAGGGCACAAAGGAGCAAGGAGGCTGAAAAGCGAAAGCGTGAGGATGATACCTCACGAAAGTCCGGTAAAAAGCACCGTGGAAACGGTGAGGGCAAGAAAGGGTCGGAGGCAAGGAAAGAGGGGCAAGCTGATGGAAGACCTTACTGCAAGGTCTGCAAGAAACCTCACTCCGGAAAGTGTAGGTTTGCGTCTGGTTCGCAGTCGCAACAAAGGACTCCACCCTGTGGGCTATGCAAGTCCAAGGAGCATAAGACAGTGGAGTGCAAAAAGATAAAGGACGCAACCTGCTATAATTGTAATGAAAAGGGGCACATAAAGAGTAATTGCCCGAAGTATGCCAAGAAGGCGGAAGAGACGAAGAAGACAAATGCGAGAGTTTTTCGCTTGGATGCAAAGGAAGCGGTCAAGGACGACAATGTGCTTACAGGTACCTTTCTCGTAAATAATATATTTGCAAGAGTACTGTTCGATTCTGGCGCTGACAAGTCCTTTGTAGACCAGAAATTTTGCCAACTACTAAATATGCCAATCAAAACCCTTGACGTGAAATACGAAGTAGAGTTAGCGGACGGCACGATAGAAACCGTCTCTACCGTTCTAGAAGGATGTGAAATATCCATTAGGAACCATTCTTTTCCTTTATCTCTACTTCCTTTCAAACTTGCGGGTTTTGACATCGTGCTAGGCATGGACTGGTTATCCCATAACCAGGCCCAAATCATTTGTGGCAAGAGACAAATAGTCTTAAAGACTCCGAGTGGTGAATCTCTTACCATTCGAGGGGATACGCACTACGGATTGCCAGAAGACGTATCTATGCTGAAAGCTTCTAGGTGTTTAAACAGAGGCTGTGTAATTTACATGGCTCAAGTAATAATAGAAGAACCAAAGCCGAAGATCGAGGATCTTCCTGTCATTTCTGAATACCCCGAGGTTTTTCCTGAAGAACTACCTGGTTTGCCACCAGATAGACAAGTGGAGTTCAGAATTGACATCATTCCTGGAGCAGCTCCGATAGCAAGAGCACCTTACAGATTAGCGCCAACGGAAATGAAAGAACTGAGGACCCAATTGGATGAACTACTGGCGAAAGGTTTTATCAGACCTAGTTCATCTCCCTGGGGAGCTCCTGTCCTATTTGTAAAGAAGAAGGACGGATCCATGCGGTTGTGCATCGACTATAGAGAGCTGAATAAAGTTACCATAAAGAATAGATATCCTTTACCAAGGATCGATGATCTGTTCGACCAGCTGCAAGGAGCAAGCTACTTCTCCAAGATCGACTTAAGGTCGGGTTATCATCAACTAAGGGTCAGAGATGAAGATGTACACAAGACTGCATTTAGGACTCGCTATGGTCATTACGAGTTCCTAGTGATGCCTTTTGGGCTCACAAATGCACCGGCTGCGTTCATGGATCTCATGAATCGCGTTTGCAAGCCATACTTGGACAAATTCGTCATAGTCTTCATTGACGATATCCTTATCTATTCCAAGAACCAAGCTGACCACGAGAAGCACCTTCGTTGCATTCTCGAATTACTACAACGTGAGAAACTCTACGCCAAATTCTCAAAATGTGAATTCTGGCTACGAGAAGTTCAATTTTTAGGACACGTTGTGAGTGAGCGTGGTATCCAAGTGGATCCCGCTAAGGTGGAGGCAGTCATGAACTGGCAAGAGCCAAAGACGCCTACCGAGATTCGTAGTTTCCTGGGGTTAGCAGGATACTACCGGAGATTTATTGAAAATTTTTCAAGGATTGCTGCGCCCTTGACTTCTTTGACCAAGAAGAAAGAAAAGTACATTTGGGGCCCGAAGCAGCAAGAGTCCTTTGAAATACTGAAGCAGAAACTAAGCAACGCACCTGTGTTGACCTTACCTGAGGGTACAGATGAATTCGTAGTTTACTGCGATGCATCACACACAGGCATGGGGTGTGTGCTTATGCAGAAGGGCAAGGTGATTGCCTATGCTTCAAGGAAATTAAAGGTGCATGAAAAGAATTACACCACCCATGATTTGGAGTTGGGTGCCGTTGTATTTGCACTTAAGTTGTGGAGGCACTACCTTTATGGCATTAAGTTTGTGATTTATTCAGATCACAAAAGCCTCCAGCACCTGTTCAACCAGAAGGAGTTGAACACGAGACAGCGCCGTTGGATGGAAACCCTGAATGATTATGACTGCGAAATCAGGTACCATCCCGGCAAGGCGAATGTGGTCGCCGATGCATTGAGCAGGAAAGAAAGGGTAAAACCCATTCGAATCAATGCCAAGAGCATTGAAGTTAAAAATAATTTGATTGAAAGGATTTTGGCTGCACAGCGAGAGGCTGTGTTGGAAGCTAATTATCCTAATGAAAAGCTGGGAGTAACTGAGGAGCAGTTGACTCTTAGTAAGGATGGAATCCTAAGACTGAATGGACGTATATGGGTTCCAGTTTACGGAGGACTACGTGATGTTGTTCTCCAGGAAGCCCATAGTTCCAAATACTCAGTCCATCCTGGTGCTGATAAGATGTACCAAGACTTAAAAGCAAATTATTGGTGGATAGGCTTGAAAAAGTCTGTAGCCGCCCATGTAGCAAAGTGCTTGACTTGTGCTCAAGTCAAAGCCGAACACCAAAAGCCGTCTGGCTTGCTACAACAGCCTGAACTTCCCGAGTGGAAGTGGGAATGTGTAACTATGGACTTCATAACCAAGTTACCCAAAACCAGGAAAGGAAACGATACAATATGGGTCATAGTCGATAGGCTGACTAAATCAGCTCATTTTCTACCCATTAAGGAGACGTATAGCTCCGATATGTTAGCCCAACTATATGTTGATAAGATTGTAGCCTTACACGGCATACCTGTGTCTATTATCTCCGACAGGGATACTAGATACACATCTCACTTCTGGAAGAGTTTCCAGCAATCTTTGGGCACGCGTCTAAACTTTAGTACGGCTTACCATCCACAGACGGACGGTCAAAGTGAGCGTACTATCCAAACGCTAGAAGACATGCTTCGTGCATGTGCGATCGATCTAGGTGGTAATTGGGATAAAAACCTACCCCTGATCGAATTCTCCTACAATAATAGCTACCACACCAGCATAAAGGCTGCGCCTTTCGAGGCATTATATGGTAGGAAATGCAGATCGCCTGTTTGTTGGGCGGAAGTAGGAGAGGTCCAATTATCGGGACCAGAGATTGTTTTCCAGACAACGGACAAGATTGTCCAGATCCGGGAACGTCTCAAGGCTGCCCGCGATAGGCAGAAGAGCTACGCTGATCCAAAGCGTAAGGATTTTCACTTCGAAGTGGGTGAAAAAGTATTACTTAAGGTGTCACCCTGGAAGGGGGTGATGCGCTTCGGCAAGAAGGGCAAGCTGAGTCCGAGATACATAGGGCCTTTTGAGGTCATTGAACGAGTCGGATCAGTTGCCTATAAACTGAACTTGCCTGAAGAGCTCAATGGAATTCACAATGTGTTCCACATCTGCAATCTCAAAAAGTGCTTCGCCGATGAATCATTGGTGATTCCACACACAGATGTGCATATAGATGAGAGCTTAAAGTTTATAGAAAAACCTTTGTCGATTGAAGATCGACAGGTGAAGAAGCTTCGCAGAAAGCATGTACCGATTGTAAAAGTCAAATGGGACGCTCGTAGAGGTCCTGAATATACGTGGGAAGTCGAAGCTACCATGAAAGAAAAATACCCCTATTTATTTGAGTAAATCTCGGGTCGAGATTTATTTTAAGGGGGTGAGGATGTAACACCTCGAATTTTTGTGTCCAATGATGTGTTAACACGTGTCAGTGTTTACACGTGGCATCTATAATAAATAAAGGACTAATTTTGACAAACCTTGAAAGTATATAAATTCGAGGGTTATAAATGTCAACAAGGGTAAATATACTGTAAGGTATCCCTAAATAATGCTTAAACCTTCAAACGAATAAATTATAGATCGTACAAAAATAAAACGCGGAAGAAAGTGAGAGAGTACAAACTACAGGGGCTAACTGTGTCAACATGTTTAATAATACCTCTGAGTGACCCTTTAGCGTCCCAAAGACTTTGTAACGGTATTATACCCTCACTAAAATAATATATATGAATTTCGCGAAGTTTCGATATGAAACGAGAAAGTTACGATCGAATTCGTAGAAGGAGGGTTAAAAGCGTCAACAGTGAAAGTTAAGGCTTTCCAATATAATTAATAAATAAACCGGGGACTTAATAAAGCGGGTAATTAACACGAGGCCCCTATCGGTAAATAACCGAGGGCCAAACCGCAAAGTTACCCCTTCAAACCCGAAAGGTCAGGCAAATCATTACGAAAGATTTCGTTATTAATGGCCCGATTCTGTAATCATTATAAAAGATTTGAAAAATCCTGAAATTTTAACCTTAGGCGACCCGCGTAAGGTTTAAACATAAGTTGAGGCGGGCCGCGAGCCCCCTCTATTTCGCGTCTGATGTTTGATCTTTAGGCGACCCGCATTAAAACACATGGGAACTCCCATGCGGGCCGCGTAAAGTGCCCAGATGCAGAATTATAGTAACTACTTGGCTTTTGGAACTTGTGAACGATCAAACCACAAACAAAGAGGCATGGGCACCCTACAAATGACCCATATCACTTAGGGGACACCTACCATTACCTCTGGTCAGATGGTAGTGCTTGCAATGATCAACAAAGCTTGGCATTGGCTATAAATAGCATGCCTTAAGCATAACAATTCACACAACTCAAAAACACTTATATCTGATCATTCAAGAGCTCTCTAGCTTTCCCTTCTGTTCTCTCATCAAGAGTTAACTTCTGTAAGTCGTTCATAACCATTTTGGGTTCACATTTCCATAGTTATAGCCTATAAACGCAACCGTCGTAACTAACGGTTGTCATTGCAATATCTTGCAAATGGTTCAGTCTTATGACGAATCAAAAATGGTTATGAGTTGGTATTTATGTGGGTATTAAACCTCTAAAATGGTTCCCCCTGATCACCACTCTAACTATGTCAAATATCGAGTCAAACGTGCGGTTAAAAAGTCAACAGAAAGCTATTTTGGCGATTTATGCATAATCTGTAAGATATATGCTATGGAACCTGTTTTTATAATCATAAAACATGATAATAAGTATATAAACTTGTTTGCGCTCGTTTGAATCGATCATTTGCTATATAGAACCGGTTCGGAGCCGAAAGTCGCAAAAGTTTGACTTTTGCTTTGACTTCAGTTCTGATCCGTTTTAGTGAGGTATAAATATACCTTAGGACTCTCTTAGGACCAGGTCACATGTTGGTATACGCCTCTGTGGTCGGTTCATGAGTTATCCGAGTCTTTAGCGCATTTCCGTCATTCGCCTAAAAGTTGACCGTAACGGCCTTTTAAAATTAAAACGAGTATTTCGGACACGTGAACGGACCAAAACCTTGCTTGTTAAATTATAAGCATGTCCCTGAAGTTTCACGTCAATCCGAGGCCTAGAATGAGAGTTATGCTAAAAGGCGCACTTTTAAGAAAGTTTTGTAATTAACGGCGCAATTAGCATAACGCCCATCTAACCCAAGTTTTCGTCACCAAAACTTTTACCCACTGTGGTAAAATAATATTTTGGGAATTTTAAAGATTTTTAATAATTTTTACCTTGCTCATAACCTGCGGTTATGGCTACGGTTCGGTTAATACCGAATATGCCCTTTTTGGCCAAAACGGGAGTTCTACAAGGTCTTTCGACCCGATTCCAGTTGCTACTGGTTTTAAATAACAAATAAAGTATTTTAAGCTTTATAAGCTGTTCGGGAAACTCAGATTTCCTGTAGAACTCGAAAATCCCTTTTAAAGTCTTTAAATTGACCGAAAAGCCCCTACGGGGCATAATATAAACTTAAACTCGTTACGGGCATTACGGAAGGTATCCTACTGATACCAAAATACTTTTAAGGCATATTGACTTAAGAAATAAGTGTATGACTCTTATGGTAAACCGTTTCGCCTATTTGCGCACACGGTACGGCTCATGGAACTAGTTTTTGTGCAATAGCCGATATGGGTCAAATTATATTATTTGAACCCCAAAATCCAGAGTATGAACTATAAACCCATATAAAACAAGTCTCTGAACTTGTTGGGTCCAAATCATACTCCATTCTCGGTTTTCGCCTTTCCGTGCGAATTAACCATATCTATATATCGGAATCAACCGGTTTAAGCTACGGCTAATACAAGGACCGTTAGGATTCTAAGAGGTTAATTAAAACCTTCGTTCCAGATTAGGAGCCCCAGTAAAAGCTATCGGTGACTTGATCTAAATTAAGGATTAATACTTGCAAAGGTAAATACTTTTGACTTATTTCCCCTATATGGGCTTGGGTTACGGTATATTAATACCGCTTGATTGAGCATTATATAATTCCATCGCTTAGGTGGTTAATTGATTAAATATGATTGGCTCATTTAAACAGTTTTGTTGCTTATAAGCCTTTGGGGGGTTTAATGACCGTTGTCCCGGATATCCTTGGCATCATTTTACGAAATGGCCACGACCATCGACATCCCGGTGTAGGCGTACACCCGGTATAAAGTGTCGACATTAAAACTAAAAGACGTAGCCGTTGGTTTTCATACTACGGTTTTACGCAAACGTGGTGTGTCTATAAATCTTTAACCCGGCACGACCCGGGCTACTGAACGCATAAAAGAACATGTAAAACGTTCACAAGATCATTATGAATTTTCCCAAGTTATAAAAGAGTTTGTGCCTTGTGCATTCAAATCAATTTTAATAAACATTTTCAAATGTGTCAGTTGAATGTATTTACCAGTGTAAACTGACGTATTTTCCCCAAAAAGATTAAGTGCAGGTACCTAAACGTAATTGGCTGGTATTAGCTCCCTAGCGTCGGGATAAGCCTCGCAAGCTTGATTGCAGTATCTGATGGAACAATACTTTATCTGTATTTACGATCCACTGTGGATATTCAACTTCTGTAATACATTTTGATATTACAATCAGAGGTTGAAATTATATATTTAAAATTATGCTTCCGCTGTGCATTATATAATTGTGTGGTTTGACTATATTGTTGCCAACGTCGTCACGGTAATCCCCCACCGGGCCCACCGGTGAGACACGTGGAAATCGGGGTGTGACAGCGTAGCCCTTGGCCACGTCCTTCGCGGGCCGTAAGGGAAGGCTAAAGGTCGCCTATAAATAGAGGCCTTCAGTCTTCAGTCGAACTCGCTCATTCCTTTCTTTCTCTCTCGAATTTCTATAGAGTTAAATAATTTCCGGGCATAATACCTCCCTAAATAACGAAGTTCTGCTCCGTTGTAAGTATCATAACCCCGGTTACGTATTAGATACGCTGCCCGATTGATCCAGGGTTCTGTAATGGCTGTCGAGGTTCTGCCCGACGTAGTCGTTGGAATACCGTCTCGGGAGGGTATTACTAAAGGAAATATTGGGTTATTATACGAATGCGTATGCATTTGTGTAATTTATAGATAATCACCAGGAAACCCTAAAGGAAAACCTAAGACAACAATGTGAGTAATCTCCTTTTTGCAAATTGTTTTTACAAAACCTCACACAATTAATAATATATTAAACAGTTATTGAGTATTTGTGTATTCTACAATTATCGTCGGTATGTTAGGGTTTTGTATACAAAATTTGTTACTACCTTGCGAGGAGTAACATGACCACAAGTCGGGTTGACAGTACCGTGGGTGGAAATTAAGTAGATGGAAACAAATGTAATTGCGCAACCGCCCTCAATACTGTACAATGGTTTTTACTAAACTTGATTAAACTGAGATTTACTCACCAGTAGTTCCCACTGACAAAATGTTTTTAAACGCGTTTCAGGTAACAAAATGTGAAAGCCAAATAGAAGCCAGCTGGACAGCACTGAAGGCTTGGAAAAGTGGCTATAAAGTTACCTAAAATAATGAGATGTTTTATTAAATAAAATAGGGCTTATTCCTATGAAAATGTGTGTACTTAAAACTTGGGATTTCTCCCACGTGTTTAATATTATGAAAATGTGGTATTTTACTCTGATAAAATATTTCCTAACTACGGTCCCGATGAAATTTCCGTTGCCAAAATGATAAACATGAATACCACCGAAACTGGCCGCGGCCGCCCGTTCCCCGGTTTGTTAGGGGACGAAGGTTGCGACAGAAGGTGGTATCAGAGCTAAGCCACTGATTCAGCCACAGAAGTGTTCTGTTGACACCAAAAGTTATCTAAAGTGTTAGGAAATTTTCTACGGAACTACGTGCATATTTGTATTTTATTGTTGTGTGTTATTTGACTATTTGTTAGTTACAGTATGAGCGACCAAGGACCTTTCGATGCGTATCATTAGTTGTCCAGCTCGCCTAGGAGCGAAGGCACCTCTTCACAGCCTGCCCTCTCAGGGTATTCAACTGACAATGAAGATGGGATATTCGTGTTTAAGGCTCAGTCTGAAGAGCTATTCCCTCCTAAAAAGGGAGGATGGTTCAGTAGGGGAGCGCATGAACGTAGGAAAAGAATGAAAAAGTTACAACAGTAGCGAGCCCTAGAAGCCGCTAAAAGAGAAACAGATGCCCACACACAGGATATGCTTAATAGGAGTTTAGCCAATTTCCATATCCTAGCAACCACAGCTGTCGACCCTAACCTAGAGCAACTGATAGCACCCCAACCCCTACCACTGTTTCCCACCCAGCCAATGGAAATAGAAAACAACCTAGAAAATCAAATCCAAATGCATGATTTTAACCCAGAGGAGATACCTAGGATACCAGCACCCAATCCCTTAGACCCAAACTGCGACCCGTGGTTAGATGAGCATTGGGATTACCAACAGCGATACCCAATACTAGAAGATGAACCAATGCCGAATCTAGCAGCCTACCCAGGTTTGGACCCTCTAGATCCCTACTATGATAACGATGAATACATTAGGAAAATTTTAGAGAATCCATACCCGTACCAGGAACCCATGCCCCAGTTCCCAAACCCAGCCCCACCAGTTGCACCCCCTATAAGTGTAGAAAATGTGCAAGAGCTCTGAACCTTCGGAGAAGAGATTTTAGAAAGCAGCGAGAGGATGAGACAGGTTGGAGAGCGACTCGTCTGGAAGTACGTCGAGTGTAATTTGGAGTTCTGGATGAACCCATATCCGTGATGGTGATGCTTAGGCTATCTTTCAACTCCGAAGTTTGCTAGGAATCATTGTCACTTCATGCGAATATTAGGTGACCAGAAAATATTTGATGTTGACCGATCATCGTGTGCGATTTGTTATGTGGATCATGAATCACCTAAATGTATGTTAGGCACTGATGTTCAAATTCCCTTCGACACTCATCTATGCAATGTTTTATTTCTAGCAAGTTTGGATGGGATGGTATGTGTTTGCCTAATCAATACTCATGAATTGGTGGATTCCACTCATAGTGGCACAAGGTATCATAGATGCAATGCCATTTATTATCCAAACTGTTAGGGAAGCTGATAATAAAAGTAGCAAGGGCAGTAAGCGACCAACTGAACCAGATCACAGCGTAAACAATGGACCCTTACTTCAAGTGCCCATTCCAAAAAGAAGAAGAACCATGTCTTATGGTTGTTCTTACAAAGAATTCTGGTCCTGCAAACCAATAGAATTCTTGGGCAATGAAGGACCCATTGCAGCTCTACGTGTTGGGTCAAAATGGAGAATGATGTTATCAATTAATGCGACGTTATTTAGCGATTTTATTATTTGTATGGTGTAGCGTGAGGTAGCGATGTTAGTTATTATAGTTGTGCATTTTAACGAGTTTAGTAGGTTTTCCAAGCAAGAGGCGGCTTGCTTGGAGGACAAGGCTCAAGGGTCTATAGATAGAATACTACACCTCACTTGGAGGGTGTGCATTTTGAGAGCCACCACCCCGGGGGAGCTCACCCGGGGTGGATGATTATCTTTATAATCTTTTATCACTATCAATGAAACATTTCTATTGTTCAAATCATTAAAGTTTCCATCTTTCTTGTTCATTTTTGTTTGTTCTTGGCTCAAAATCACCCGTCTCACTATTTTTCACCGAATCGAGACTGAAATTGGATCGTTTCGGACCTATCACTACGCTGGATAGAAAAGACTGAGGCTGTCTTAAAAATAAGAAAATGCGCGGAAGAGGATAAGATAATGTTTGCTTCCAATCTGTTTAAGAACTCATCCTTAGAATGGTGGAACACTATCCTCCAGTCTAGGGGAACTGACAGGGTTTACAATATGGAATGGGCGGAATTTAAGAATATGGTGGAAAGGAAATTCTGCCCTCCCAATGAAAAAGAACAGATAGCTAATAAGTTCTTAAACCTTAGGATGACTGGAGTGGATAGTAAGGGGTACACTACGTTATTCTTTGAATATGCTAGAAGAGTGCTAACTCTTGCATCACCTGAACCAGTATTAATCTCCCGTTACATCTGGGGATTAATGGGGAAATTAGGCATGTAGTCAAGGCAGCTAGACCTCAAACCATAGAAGAAGCTGTAGAACTAGCAAATACCTTGACTGATAAATTAGTGCGTACTCGAGAAGAAGACTAGAGGAGAAACCTAGCTCAAAGGCTTACCCAAGAATTTCGTTATGGAAATTTCAACCGTGGGAGAAATGTAGGTTCTACCTCTGCACCCTACTGCAAGGCTTGCAAGAAAAAGCATTCGGGAAAATGCTCCACTTACTGCAATTTCTGCAAGATACCAGGGCACAAGGAAGAAGATTGCAGGAGGAAACCTAATAATGGAATGTGCTTCAACTGTGGAGAAAAAGGTCACATCAAGCCAAATTGCCCGAAACTAGTTCCAGCCATGGGCAATAAGACTACCAAAAATTCTAGAGCATTTGTTCTGACGGCAGATGAAGCCAAGATGATTCCGGATGTGATCGTCGGTATGTTTCAAGTTAATGATGTTTTTGCTAAAGTATTATTTGACTCTGGTGCGAACCAAAGTTTTATTAATACTTCATTTTGCAAACTTCTCAATCAACTATTAACTAAACTCCCACAAGAATGTCTAGTAAAGACAACAAATGGAGAAACCGTTAGAATTTCTAAATTCTTGCAGGAAGCAAGAATAGAATTTTTAAATCAAAAGTTTATCGCAAACCTTTATCCAATGAATCTGGCAGGATTTGATGTTGTATTAGGAATGGATTGGCTAATAGCCAATAAAGCCAGTATTTTATATGATCAAAAGTCAATTCAAGTAAATTCACCCAGGGGTGAAAAGATCACAATAAATGGAGATAAGCCCTCTAGATCCACGAAGTTCATCTCTGTGATGAAAACAACAAGTGATATAAGAAAAGGGTCATTACTGTATTTGATTTCCATAATCACTAACACTAAAGGAAAAGAACTGAAAGATATTCTAGTAGTATCTCAGTTTTCAGATTTATTTCCAGAAGAATTACCAGGATTACCGCCAGACATAGAAGTTGAATTCAGAATCCACCTACTATTAGGGACAGCACATATTGCCAAAGCACCTTACCGTTTGGCACCCGCAGAAATGCAGGAACTGAGAAGAAATTAGATGAATTGTTGGAGAAAGGATTCGTACAGCCAAGTTCATCGCCATGGGGAGCACCGATTTTATTCGATAAGAAGAAAGACAGATCAATGCGTATGTGCATTGACTACCGCGAATTGAACAAGGTCACGATTAAGAATCGGTTTCCATTACCAAGGATCGACGATCTGATCGATCAGTTGCAAGGAGCTCGATTTTTCTCTAAAATTGATTTACGGTCAGGATATCATCAATTATGTAACACCCCGAAAACGAGTTTGATAGTCAAACCACATTAATATTAATGAACGGGTAAATTACCATTAGTGGTAAAAATTAACCCAGTAAATATTAGGATTTAAGTAAATAAACCTAATATTAAATAAAAGAGAATAAATCTTTTTTAGGAAATAAAGTTCGTAAGAGCCCGACCTAACGGGACTTAAAAATAAAACGGGTTATAACTCCCGGAACCCATTAAACTAACTAGGAATAATTAACCTAGTTAGTAACGAGTAATTAAGTAAAAACTAGAAAGAAAAATAAGAACTAGTGAACCTTTTATAAAAGGTTGGAACAAAAGGGACCAAAGTTGTAACAAAAGAAACTTATGTTTTATAAACAAAAATTTTACACACAACACACACATAGTGTGTGTGTGGATCGAACATCAGGAGCAAGAACAAGAGCTCAAACCCTAGTTCACCCAAAATCAACAAATTGAAGGTCAAATCTAGCCCAAATCAAATGCATGAACACAAATTCGTGATCACCTAAGCATGGGGATCATAAGGTATGTAGAATTTCGATGATTTGTGAAGTTGTGAAATATGAAGAAACATCATAATCTGCGAATTAGGTGTGAATCATAGAGGTTATGGCTAAATTGTGATGTGTACTTTCTTAGGAACAAAACCCTAGGTGTAAATTATACATATGTTGCCATGATTTGAATGCATAGATGAATTACCACATTTAGATAAGTGGGTTTTTACTAATATGATGAAATTTATGATACAATCATGTTAGAATCATCATATTGGATAGTAGAAGAAAGGTACTTGAACAAATTATAAGTTGAGTGTATGTTCATACAAGAATTGAAACAGGTTTTTATATGTTATGATGAAATCGGTAAATTCACCCATGTAAATAGATGTATGTAATTGTGTTATACACTAGTTTATATGAAGAACTTGATTAGATAAGGTGTTCGAATGAATGCTAGTGGTATGATGAAACGGGTCTCACTAATAGAGGAGAACCCTTAGATATTGTGAAAATAAATAAATAAGTTAGATTTAATAATCACTTGAACTAGTTGAAGTATTGGAAATATAATGAACCGGGTTAAAAGATTTGTTAAACGTTGGCTTAAAATAACGCCTACCGGGTGATTTGAGAAATGCATAAACTAGTTGATAAACTTGAATGTGAATTTTATATACTAATGAGCATTTCACTTTTTAAAAGTCAAACCGACCTACAATACGATGAATGATAATTTTTATATGAAATACGTAAGGTGGAATAGTCATAATTGATAATGACTCATCTAACTGTCTTACGAATTATAATGATAGTCTGACGCTTAACAAGCTAGATGGAAGCTTGGGAAGTAAGCGAGTCAAACGGATTGAGCACGCGGAAAAGCATAACCGGATGCAAGGTAAGTAAAACTTACACCTTCTAGAATAGAATACTTACTTGTATAATGGATAGCATTGTGGATAATAAAATGGACATGGTTTTCGCGGGCATTTTGTCAATAAAATAGTTATTGATAGCAAACAGGTCTGTTATTTGCAAAACTGTGTCAATGTTGGCGAAAGGTAATGCAATGTATTAAAAACGAGTCAATGTTGACCCGTGCCAGGTCCGTACAAGGAATGATACTCTCGTGAAGGGTACATGTACCAACCATAATATGGATTATGGTTCGAGGAAATAAGAGTTTTTTTTAATAAGAGCTAATAAAATTATTATTTGACATGAATACCCATAACGGGTCAAATAATTCGTTTTAAGAACCGGAAATTTGAATTCGAAGGAAACAAGAACTTTGACTAATGGATGAATGAATTGGATGGAAATATGTTTATAACTTGTTGTGAAACTGTCAAAACTAACTTTTATGTTGGTTTGACTTTTGGAATGTCTTATGGAACTCCGGATGAGGATCAAGCAAGAAAGGAGAACCGAACACATGTCTCGAAGCTTCCGCAACGATCTTATTTTGTTCTAGTTTAAAAAGTGGATATTGTAAATACTTGAAATTATATTTTGGAATGTTTTAAATTATGTAAGAAGTTTAACTTGGAAAAGTTTTTGTAAGCTTGCATTTTCGTATAAAATGCGTGTTTAATATTATAATATTGATTAATAGGGACGGGTCTTACAAGTTGGTAATCAGAGCTCATGGTTAAAGAGTAAAGTGTGTTCGGTTCAAGACTTGATCGCAAATCCGGTAAGTATATTTATATTAATGGTTTAGCATGTTAGAGTGTTGTAAATAACACATAGGGTCATCGTGTAATACACGTTATCCCAATTAAAATGATTGGTATAGTTAACGAAATCACGTGCGTTGACACATGTATTAGAAAACCTCGTATTATAATACGGGCAATTATTGATGTCGACACTACTAATTGTGTGAATATTTTAGCTGAAGGACACTCGCATCTGAAGATGACGAGAGTTGAACGAATAGCGGACATGACGGAGGAACGGTCCAAAGTATGACGAGCAGAGCATACTCATCAAGGACCTAAATCGCGTAATGATCGCGAACAAGGTTAACGACATGGAAAGCCCGTTAGGGCAAGCATTACCAGGTACACGTTTTAAATTAATCGCACAAATAGTAATATGCAACAAACACGTAGAAAATGGCGGTTGCATATATAGGATAAAACTTTGAAAACCTGAATAGGATATCTATTCAGGATGAAGTTTCCAAGAGCAATTAAGTAGAAATAAGTGTTATTCACGATGATGAATAACATAACAATAACGAAACTAGTTTATGTGGAAACTTGGACGGAAGTAACTATCCAAGTGTATATTCTCAATACGGATACTATTGAGAAGAGTAACAATCACACAAACAAATGTGATTATATAATAGTTTGATAGAAAAGAAAAAGTTTTTATACGTTCAAGTGCAAAACGAGTAAAACTAATGATTGTTGTTTAGCAATTAAATAAAGTTTTACTGAATGGAATCAATGATATAGAAAGAATAAAGGTGTTACTTACATGGGGTGTAATGTGAAAATTATAAAAGGTCATGTGTACCATGTGTTGATCGCTTACTCTGGCCAAGTAAGTAGTGAACACATGATACCATGAACTTCTTATGATGGACACATTAACATCCGATGTAGTAAGGACGGGGTGAATGTGACGAATTAAAAAGGTACCTAAAATAGACCAAATAAGTAAAACATTTGATAATATATGAAAACACAAGCCGGGTAACGGAAGCATATTACATTAAAATAATGAGCCCGAGGGAAGGGACGAGAATTAAAGTAAATGAAAATACAAACCGACTAATAAGAATGCTAAGGCTAAGGCGTGGGGACAAAGTTTGACTGTCATAACTGATGAAATTCACACGGACAAGTCAAACGGATTGAATAAAGAACAAAGGATTTGGTCGAATAAAAGCGATGGAATTCGCTAAGACGAGTAAACGAATTAAAACAAAATCTAAATGCAAACCGGAATGGTTGCTTTGACGATGACTTGGGTAAAATACCCGATAGATGGGTGGGATTTTGAGTATATGCGTAAACCAAGAGACGGGAACGTGGATTAGAAAGTCAAAAGACTCAGATTTACGAGTTGTGACTAAAAGAATAATAAAATTTTGCAAACCTAATTTCGATAGAGATGTTCAACTATTTTGAGGTTGGACGAGTTAAGTAAAGAATAAAGTTTGACTGTCATAAGTGATGGATTCACATGAATATGTCAAATTGGTCAAATAAAGTATAAATACTTGATAGTCCAAGAAGCGCAAACCGAATAATGGAAGCGTGAAGTACTAATGAACCTATGGGATAGGTCGTAAAAGAGTATAGAAAGGAAAACGCAAACCGGTGAAACCGAAGAGTTACAAACAATAAGATAAAGAACCCGGGGAACGGGTTGAAAGGAAATAGAGGCGTAAGCCAAATAACGGTAAGCGGAGAACAAACCGACGTGTAAATGATGTAAGAAGTCATAGAGTTAGAAGATTAGTTTAAAAAGGAAAACGAATGTAGCCTTAGACTACGGTCAAGGTCCATAGAATTCAAGAATGAAAACGAACGATTTCTAAACTTAAAAAGGTAAAAGATCTAATAAAATAGCCTACGAGGCTAAGTGTAGGAACCTACGGGTCGATAATGTAAAGCGTGAGAACTAGTGATGATTCCCCGCGTAATAATACTAACGGAAAGGAATAAACCTTTAGTCGTCAATTCCCTGATTAGAGTAATTGACATAAGTTAAAGAGAAAAAAATGTTAAACTAAAATTCAGTTTTAGTCAAAAGCAACGATCTAACAAAACATAAGCAGTATGAGATCAGGAATTCACATAACGCCGAGGATGGCAGAGTGGTACACCCGAGTGACGGGGTATCAAGTAACGGCGACTAATCCGTCTAGCCGGTAAAACCATTCGAAGTCAAAGAAAGGTTATGAACTATGTAAAG
This sequence comes from Helianthus annuus, assembly GCF_002127325.2. Lineage (NCBI taxonomy): Eukaryota > Viridiplantae > Streptophyta > Magnoliopsida > Asterales > Asteraceae > Helianthus > Helianthus annuus. The sequence continues at coordinate 144,874,763 of NC_035449.2, forward strand.
CACTCGTCAATATAAGATTAGCGTGAAGTAAACATGTAGACAGGCTTAGTGACCGGGTGATCGAATGACAACTAGGGCAAATAGACGAAAAAGATAAGAAATACATGATAAAAGTTACGGCCCATGAGGCCTTGCACATGGAAGACGTACACGTCAAAACAAATGATAACTATAGACCAAAAAAAAAGGAATGCCATAAAAACGAAACTAAGTTCGTTTGGATTAAACCAATAAACTACGTAAGAAAGGTTCCGAGGACGAAACCTCTTTAGGGGGGGCGGGGGTAGACTTGTAACACACCGAAAACGAGTTTGATAGTCAAACCACGTTAATATTAATGAATGGGTAAATTACCGTTAGTGGTAAAAAGTAACCCGGTAAATATTAGGATTTAAATAAATAAACCTAATATTAAATAAAAGAGAATAAATCTTTTTTAGGAAATAAAGTTCGTAAGAGCCCGAGCTAACGGGACTTAAAAATAAAACGGGTTATAACACCCGAAAACCATTAAACTAACTAGGAATAATTAACCTAGTTAGTAACGAGTAATTAAGTAAAAACTAGAAAGAAAAATAAGAACTAGTGAACCTTTTATAAAAGGTTGGAACAAAAGGGACCAAAGTTGTAACAAAAGAAACTTATGTTTTATAAACAAAAATTTTACACCCAACACACACATAGTGTGTGTGTGGATCGAACATCAGGAGCAAGAACAAGAGCTCAAACCCTAGTTCACCCAAAATCAACAAATTGAAGGTCAAATCTAGCCCAAATCAAATGCATGAACACAAATTCGTGATCACCTAAGCTTGGGGATCATAAGGTATGTAGAATTTCGATGATTTGTGAAGTTGTGAAATATGAAGAAACATCATAATCTGCGAATTAGGTGTGAATCATAGAGGTTATGGCTAAATTGTGATGTGTATTGCTTAGGAACAAAACCCTAAGTGTGAATTATATATATGTTGCCATGATTTGAATGCCTAGATGAATTACCACATTTAGATAAGTGGGTTTTTACTAATATGATGAAATTTATGATATAATCATGTTAGAATCATCATATTATCATATTGGATAGTAGAAGAAAGGTACTTGAACAAATTATAAGTTGAGTGTATGTTCATATAAGAATTGAAACGGGTTTTTATATGTTATGATGAAATCGGTAAATTCATCCATGTAAATAGATGTATGTAATTGTGTTATACACTAGTTTATATGAAGAACTTGATTAAATAAGGTGTTCGAATGAATGCTAGTGGTATGATGAAACGGGTCTCACTAATAGAGGAGAACCCTTAGTTCTTGTGAAAATAAATAAATAAGTTAGATTTAATAATCACTTGAACTAGTTGAAGTATTGGAAATATAATTAACCGGCTTAAAAGATTTGTTAAACGGTGGCTTAAAAGAACGCCTACCGGGTGATTTGAAAAATGCCTAAAATAGTTGATAAACTTGAATGTGCATTTTATATACTAATGAGCATTTGACTTTTTAAAAGTCAAACCGACCTACAATACGATGAATGATAATTTTTATATGAAATACGTAAGGTGGAATCGTCATAATTGATAATGACTAATCTAACCGTCTTACGAATTATAATGATAGTCTGACGCTTAACAAGCTAGATGGAAGCTTGGGAAGGAAGCGAGTCAAACGGATTGAGCACGCGGAAAAGCATAACCAGATGCAAGGTAAGTAAAACTTACACCTTCTAGAATATAGAATACTTATTTGTATAAGGGATAGCATTGTGAATAATAAAATGGACATGGTTTTCGCGGGCATTTTGTCAATAAAATAGTTATTGATAGCAAACCATGGTCCGTTATTTGCAAAACTGTTTCGGGGTCTTAAGCACTTAGTTTTGACTCCATATGTGGTCAGAAGTTGTATAACAACAAAAATGATGATTGGTAATTTTTATAAATTTTTCGGAAGTTGTTTAACATGGTTTTCGCGGACGTTTTGTCAACAAAATAGTTGTTGACAGCAAGCAGGTCCGTATTTGCAGAAATTGTTTCGAGGCCTTAAACACTTAGTTTTGACTCAATATTTTGTCAGAAGTGGTATAACAATATAAATGATGATTGGTAATTTTTATAAACTTTTCGGAAGTTGTTTAACGTGGTTTTCGCGGACGTTTTGTCAACAAAATAGTTGTTGACAGCAAGCAGGTCCGTATTTGCAGAAATTGTTTCGAGGCCTTAAACACTTAGTTTTGACTCAATATTTTGTCAGAAGTGGTATAACAATATGAATGATGATTGGTAATTTTTATAAACTTTTCGGAAGTTGTTTAACGTGGTTTTCGTGGATGTTTTGTCAACAAAGTAATTGTTGACAGCAAGCAGGTCTGTATCTGCAGAAATTGTTTTAAGGCCTTAAGCACTTAGTTTTGACTCAATATTTGGTCAGAAGTGGTATAACAATTTAAATGATGATTAGTAAATTTTATAAACTTTTCGGAAGTTGTTTAGCGTGGTTTTCGCGGACGTTTTGTCAACAAAATAGTTGTTGACAGCGAGCAGGTCCGTATTTGCAGAAATTGTTTCCGGGCCTAAAACACTTAGTTTTGACTCAATATTTGGTCAGAAGTGGAATGACAATATAAATGATGATTGGTAATTTTTATAAATTTTTCAGAAGTTGTTTAACATGGTTTTCGCGGACGTTTTGTCAACAAAATAGTTGTTGACAGCAAGCAGGTCCGTACTTGCAGAAATTGTTTCGGGGTCTTAAACACTTAGGGTCTGTTTGGTATGGTGTAATGGAATGGACGGAGGAATGGAATGGACGAGGTAATGGAATGGATGAGGTAATGGAATTGATTATCACCATTCCATGTCTTGTTTGGTTACCATGTGAGAATGGGATGAACCATTACGTTTTGTTGTTTGGTATGCGATAAAAGTCGAAGGAATAAAATCGGATGGCGGTGGTCAATGATGGGCGGCGATGGTGGGTGGTGATAGGTGGCAGTTGTAGCGGCGGCGGTGGTGGTGGGTGGAGACGACGGCGAGTGGAGACGACGACGGGTACTGACAACGGTGGTGGTGGTGGGTGAAGGTGAAGGTGGGTGGCGGCGGTGGTCAGAGGTGGTAGAGGTGGCGACGGTAGTGGCAGGTGGTAGCGGTGGTGGTGGTGGGTGAAGGTGAAGGTGGGTTGCGGCGGTGTTCAGAGGTGGTAGAGGTGGCGACGGTGGTGGCAGGTGGTAGCGGTGGTAGTGGTTGATAGCGATGACGAAGGTGGGTGACGAAGACGGCGGTGATCGGAGGTGGCAGTGGCGATGATCGAAGGTGAGTGGTGGCGGTGATCGGAGGTGGCAACGGCGATGGTGGATGGCGGCGGTGGCGTGGGTGGTGGCAGGTGGCGGCGGTGGCAGGTGGCGGCGGTGGCGGGTGGTGGCGGTGGCGGGTGGTGGCAGTGGCGGGTGGTGGCGGTGGCGGGTGACAGCGGTGGTGGGTGGCGGCAAAGGTGGGTGATGGCGACGGATGACAGTAGTGGTGGGTGGTGGCAACGGTTGTAAGTTGTGGTGTTCTTAATGAAGGGTGAGGAGAGAATGAAATGGAAAAAAAAACAGGTGGGAGGGATGGAATGATTTTGAGGGAATGGAATGCATTTTGGAATGGATGATTCCATTCCATCGACCAACAACACACTCTTTTCTTCATTCCCTCTCAATGGTCCATTCCATTCCACCTCTCATTCCTGCATACCAAACGCTACCTTAGTTTTGACTCAATACTTGGTCAGAAGTTGTATAATAATATAAATGATGATTGGTAATATTATGTGTTGTTAAGTGTTACAAATACAGGCAAGCGGAAAGTATGAGCATGTTTTGCCAAAGTTGGCGAAAGGTAATGTAATTTATTAAAACGAGTCAATGTTGACCCGTGCCAGGTACGCACAAGGAATGATACTCTCGTGAAGGGTACATGTACCAACCATAATATGGATTATGGTTGGAGGAAATAAGAGTGTTTTTTAATAAGAGCTGATAAAATTATAGTTTGACATAAATACCCACAACGGGTCAAATAATTCGGTTTGAGAACCGGAAATTTGAATTCGAAGGAAACAAGAATTTTGAATAATGGATGAATGAATTGGATGGAAATATGTTTATAACTTGTTGTGAAACTGTCAAAACTAACTTTTATGTTGGTTTTGATTTTAGGAATGTCCTATGGAACTCCGGATGAGGTTCAAGCAAGAAAGGAGAACCAAACACATGTCTCGAAGCTTCCGCAACGATCTTATTTTGTTCTAGTTTAAAAAGTGGATATTGTAAACACTTGAAATTATATTTTGGAATGTTTTAAATTATGTAAGAAGTTTAACTTGGAAAAGCTTTTGTAAGCTTGCATTTTCGTATAAAATGTGTGTTTAATATTATAATATTGATTAATAGAGACGGGTCTTACAAATTAAAAGGAAGAGGACATTCCTAAGACCGCTTTTAGAACAAGGTACGGCCATTATGAATTTACTGTCATGCCATTTGGTTTAACCAGTGCCCCAGCTGCATTTATGGACACGATGAACCGAATATGTTACCATATTTGGATAAATTCATAATTGTCTTTATAGATCATATTCTTATTTAATCTAAGAGTAAAAAGGAACATGCAAAACATTTGCACGCACTTCTAAGTTTATTAAGGAAAGAAAAACTTTATGCAAAGTCTTCAAAGTGCGAGTTTTGGTTAGAACAGGTATAGTTTCTTGGATATTTAGTCAATCATGAAGGAATTCATGTGGATCCCACCAAGATCGAGGCGATTACCAAATGGAAAACCCCTGAGTCACCAACCGAGGTTAGAAGTTTCTTAGGATTGGCCGGTTATTACAGAAGATTTATTCAAGATTTTTCTCGAATAGCCATTCCCTTAACTAAGCTAACTTGTAAATCTGTTAAGTTTGAATGGGGATCAAAATAAGAAGAAGCTTTTAGAATTCTTAAGCAAAGACTAACCCATGCACCCTTAGTAGCGTTACCAGAAGGAACTAAAGACTTTGTAGTCTATTGTGACGCTTCTAAATTAGGTTATGGATGTGTATTAATGCAATGACAAAAGGTTATAGCTTATGCATCTAGACAACTTAAGAATCATGAAGAGAACTATTCAACCCATGATCTAGAATAAGAAACAATAATTTTTGCTTTGAAAATTCGGAGACATTACCTTTACGGTAGTAAGTTTACCATTTTCACTGATCATAAGAGTTTAAGGTATGTCTTCAGCCAAAAGGAGTTGAATATGAGACAAAGACGCTGGATGGAAATTCTTAGTGATTATGATTGTAATATCCAGTATCATGCAGGAAAGGCCAATGTAGTGGCTGATGCTTTAAGTCGAAAGTGTCATGAAAAGCCAAAAAGAGTGTGTTCTCTTAAATTAAATCTACAAATAGATTTAAATGAACAGATTAGAAAAGCACAAGAATCAGTAATCAAGGATGATACTGAAAAGTTAAAAGGAATGATCAAGGAATTAGAACCAGGAACAGATGGAATTTGGAGATTCCATAAGAAGAGAATGTGGATACCTAAATTAGGAAACCTACGCCACCGTATATTAGAAGAAGCCCATAAGTCTAAGTATACGATGCATCCTAGAAGTGATAAAATGTATCAGGACTTAAGAAAGAATTTTTGGTGGATAGGAATGAAAAAGGATATAGAAGCTTATGTTTCTAAATGTTTAACCTGTTCACAAGTTAAAGCTGAATACCAGAAACCCTCAGGTTTATTGCAGGAGTTAGAAATGCCAGTTTGGAAATGGGAATTGATAAGAATGGATTTTGTTACCAAATTACCCAAAACAAGGAAAGGTAATGATACAATCTGGGTGATTGTAGATAGGCTAACTAAGTCAGCTCATTTCTTACCAAGGAAGGAAACCTTCAGTATGGAACAATTAGCTAAATTGTATGTAAATGAAATAGTTTCATTACATGGAATTCCTTTATCAATTGTTTCTGATAGGGATAGCCGTTTTACCTCTCATTTTTTGGACAAGTTTTCAAAAAGCAATGGGAACCAAGTTGAATCTAAGCACAACTTATCATCCTCAAACGGACGGACAAAGTGAAAGGACATTCAGACAATGGAGGACATGCTTAGAGCTTGTGTAATTGATTTCGGAGGTAATTGGGATGATCACTTACCATTAATTGAATTCTCTTACAATAACAGTTATCACAAAAGTATCAATGCTGCACCATTCGAAGCACTTTATGGACGAAAGTGCCGAACCCCAGTCTGTTGGGCAGAAATTGGGGAAAAGCAACTATCCGAACCTGAGATAGTACAAGAAATAACCGACAAGATCATTCAAGTCAAGGAATGACTAAAAGCAGCACGTGATCGACAAAAGAGTTATGCAGATAACAGGCGAAAACCGTTGGAATTTCAAGTAGGAGACAAAGTATTATTGAAAGTCTCTCCTTGGAAAGGAGTGGTAAGATTCATCAAAAGGGGAAAGCTAAGCCCCAGGTATGTTGGACCTTTTGAGATTATTAGAAGAATAGGACCTGTAGCCTATCAGCTACAACTGCCAGAGGAAATGGCAGGAATACATGATATATTTCATGTATCTAATCTCAAGAAATGCTTAGTTGATGAATCGCTGATGGTACCTCTTAAGGATATAGAGGTAAATGAACAACTTAAATTTGTAGAAAGACCTCTACAAATTGAAGACAGGAAAGTTAAGAATCTCAAACACAAGAGACTAGTTCTGGTCAAAGTGAAATGGGACTCCAAAAGAGGACCAGAGTATACATGGGAGCTTGAATCAGAAATGCAAAGGAAATATCCACACTTGTTCCAGTAGATCTCGAGGACGAGCTCTAAAATAAGGTGGGGAGGATATAACAACCCTCCTAAAATAATCCGACACCCTAATATATTCTAAAATGTCCCAATATGTCCTAAAATACACCCCATATACGAAAACGGACCCCGAATACCTTTATTTTTATAAAAATTAAATAAAAACAAAAATAATTGGGCTATCGCGGGGCGCGAAGCCCTTAGCTACCTTTTACGCGGGTCGTGACAGATAGGCCACCAGGCTTAACCCGGTGCCGCCATGTGTCGGGCTCGTGGCGAAGCTAGTTCGATGACTGGGCCAGGCTAGGGCCTACCCAGCCTACTACACGGGCTGCATAGCCCTTGGCTACGTCCTTCGCGGGCCGCGAGGGAAGGCGAAAGGTCTCCTATAAATAGAGGCCTTCAGTCTTCAGTCGAACTCGCTCATTCCTTTCTTTCTCTCTCGAATTTCTATAGAGTTAAAGTCATTTTTGGGCATAATACCCCCCTAAATAATGAAGTTCTGCTCCGTTGTAAGTATCATAACCCCGGTTACGTATTAGATACGCTGCCTGATTGATCCAGGGTTCCGTAACGGCTGTCGAGGTTCTGCCCGACGCAGTCGTTGGAGTACCGTCTCGGGGAGGGTATTACTAATGGAAATATTGGGTTATCATACTAACGTGTGTGCATTTGTGTAATTTGTAGATAATCACCAGGAAACCCTAAAGGAAAACCTAAGACAACAATGTGAGTAATCTCCTTTTTGCAAATTGTTTTTACAAAACCTCACACAATTAATAATATATTAAACAGTTATTGAGTATTTGTATTCTACAATTATCGTCCGTATGTTGGGGTTTTGTATACAAAATTTGTTACTACCTTGCGAGGAGTAACATGACCACAAGTCAGGTTGAAAGTACCGTGGGTGGTAATTAAGTAGATGGAAACAAATGTAATTGCGCGACCGCCATCAATACTGTACAATGGTTTTTACTAAACTTGATTAAACTAATATTTACTCACCAGTATTTCTCACTGACAAAATGTTTTTAAACGCGTTTCAGGTAACAAAATGTGAAAGCCAAATAGAAGCCAGCTGGACAGCACTGAAGGCTTGGAAAAGTGGCTATAAAGTTACCTAAAATAAAGAGATGTTTTATTTAATAAAATAGGGCTTATTCCTATGAAAATGTGTGTACTTAAAACTTGGGATTTCTCCCACGTGTTTAATATTATGAAAATGTGGTATTTTACTCTGATAAAATATTTCCTAACTATGGTCCTGATGAAATTTCCGCTACCAAAATGATAAACATGAATACCACCGAAACTGGCCGCGGCCGCTCGTTCCCGGGTTTGTTAGGGAACGGAGGTTGCGACAGCGGGTGGTATCAGAGCTAAGCCACTGATTCAGCCACAGAAGTGTTCTGCTGACACCAATAGTTATCTAAAGTGTTAGGAAAATTTCTACAGAACTACGTGCATATTTGTATTTTATTGTTGTGTGTTATTTGACTATTTGTTAGTTTACAGTATGAGCGACCAAGGACCTTCCGACGCGTATCGTCAATTGTCCAGCTCGCCTAGGAGAGAAGGCACCCCTTCACAACCTGCCCTCTCAGGGTATTCAGCTGACAAAGTGAAAGGACATTCAGACAATGGAGGACATGCTTAGAGCTTGTGTAATTGATTTCGGAGGTAATTGGGATGATCACTTACCATTAATTGAATTCTCTTACAATAACAGTTATCACAAAAGTATCAATGCTGCACCATTCGAAGCACTTTATGGACGAAAGTGCCGAACCCCAGTCTGTTGGGCAGAAATTGGGGAAAAGCAACTATCCGAACCTGAGATAGTACAAGAAATAACCGACAAGATCATTCAAGTCAAGGAATGACTAAAAGCAGCACGTGATCGACAAAAGAGTTATGCAGATAACAGGCGAAAACCGTTGGAATTTCAAGTAGGAGACAAAGTATTATTGAAAGTCTCTCCTTGGAAAGGAGTTGTAAGATTCATCAAAAGGGGAAAGCTAAGCCCCAGGTATGTTGGACCTTTTGAGATTATTAGAAGAATAGGACCTGTAGCCTATCAGCTACAACTGCCAGAGGAAATGGCAGGAATACATGATATATTTCATGTATCTAATCTCAAGAAATGCTTAGTTGATGAATCGCTGATGGTACCTCTTAAGGATATAGAGGTAAATGAACAACTTAAATTTGTAGAAAGACCTCTACAAATTGAAGACAGGAAAGTTAAGAATCTCAAACACAAGAGACTAGTTCTGGTCAAAGTGAAATGGGACTCCAAAAGAGGACCAGAGTATACATGGGAGCTTGAATCAGAAATGCAAAGGAAATATCCACACTTGTTCCAGTAGATCTCGAGGACGAGCTCTAAAATAAGGTGGGGAGGATATAACAACCCTCCTAAAATAATCCGACACCCTAATATATTCTAAAATGTCCCAATATGTCCTAAAATACACCCCATATACGAAAACGGACCCCGAATACCTTTATTTTTATAAAAATTAAATAAAAACAAAAATAATTGGGCTATCGCGGGGCGCGAAGCCCTTAGCTACCTTTTACGCGGGTCGTGACAGATAGGCCACCAGGCTTAACCCGGTGCCGCCATGTGTCGGGCTCGTGGCGAAGCTAGTTCGATGACTGGGCCAGGCTAGGGCCTACCCAGCCTACTACACGGGCTGCATAGCCCTTGGCTACGTCCTTCGCGGGCCGCGAGGGAAGGCGAAAGGTCTCCTATAAATAGAGGCCTTCAGTCTTCAGTCGAACTCGCTCATTCCTTTCTTTCTCTCTCGAATTTCTATAGAGTTAAAGTCATTTTTGGGCATAATACCCCCCTAAATAATGAAGTTCTGCTCCGTTGTAAGTATCATAACCCCGGTTACGTATTAGATACGCTGCCTGATTGATCTAGGGTTCCGTAACGGCTGTCGAGGTTCTGCCCGACGCAGTCGTTGGAGTACCGTCTCGGGGAGGGTATTACTAATGGAAATATTGGGTTATCATACTAACGTGTGTGCATTTGTGTAATTTGTAGATAATCACCAGGAAACCCTAAAGGAAAACCTAAGACAACAATGTGAGTAATCTCCTTTTTGCAAATTGTTTTTACAAAACCTCACACAATTAATAATATATTAAACAGTTATTGAGTATTTGTATTCTACAATTATCGTCCGTATGTTGGGGTTTTGTATACAAAATTTGTTACTACCTTGCGAGGAGTAACATGACCACAAGTCAGGTTGAAAGTACCGTGGGTGGTAATTAAGTAGATGGAAACAAATGTAATTGCGCGACCGCCATCAATACTGTACAATGGTTTTTACTAAACTTGATTAAACTAATATTTACTCACCAGTATTTCTCACTGACAAAATGTTTTTAAACGCGTTTCAGGTAACAAAATGTGAAAGCCAAATAGAAGCCAGCTGGACAGCACTGAAGGCTTGGAAAAGTGGCTATAAAGTTACCTAAAATAAAGAGATGTTTTATTTAATAAAATAGGGCTTATTCCTATGAAAATGTGTGTACTTAAAACTTGGGATTTCTCCCACGTGTTTAATATTATGAAAATGTGGTATTTTACTCTGATAAAATATTTCCTAACTATGGTCCTGATGAAATTTCCGCTACCAAAATGATAAACATGAATACCACCGAAACTGGCCGCGGCCGCTCGTTCCCGGGTTTGTTAGGGAACGGAGGTTGCGACAGCGGGTGGTATCAGAGCTAAGCCACTGATTCAGCCACAGAAGTGTTCTGCTGACACCAATAGTTATCTAAAGTGTTAGGAAAATTTCTACAGAACTACGTGCATATTTGTATTTTATTGTTGTGTGTTATTTGACTATTTGTTAGTTTACAGTATGAGCGACCAAGGACCTTCCGACGCGTATCGTCAATTGTCCAGCTCGCCTAGGAGAGAAGGCACCCCTTCACAACCTGCCCTCTCAGGGTATTCAGCTGACAATGAAGATGGGATATTCGTGTTTAAAGGCTCAGTCTGTAGAGCCATTCCCTCCTAAAAAGAGAGGATGGTTCAGTAGGGGAGCGCATGAACGTAGGAAAAGAATGAAAAAGTTACAACAGCAGCGAGCCCTAGCAGCCGCTAAAAGAGAAACAGATGCCCACACACATGATATGCTTAATAGGAGTTTACCAATTTCCATATCCTAGCAACCACAGCTGCCGACCCTAACTTGGAGCAACTGATAGCACCCAAACCCCTACCACTGTTTCCCACCCAGCCAATGGAAATAGAAAACAACCCAGAAAATCAAATCCAAATGCATGATTTTAACCCAGAGGAGATACCTAGGATACCAGCACCCAATCCCTTAGACCCAGACTACGACCCGTGGTTAGATGAGCATAGGGATTACCAGCAGCGATACCCAATACCAGAAGATGAACCCATGCCGAATCTAGCAGCCTACCGAGGTTTGGACCCTCTAGATCTGTCACACCCCGATATTTCCACGTATTACCGGTGGGCCCGGTGGGGAGTATCGTGACGTAGTTGATATCATCACAATCAAACAACACAAATTTTAATGCACAGCGGAAGTAAAAGATAGATTTATTTCAACCGGATAAAATTGTAATATTAAATATCACAAACAGTTGAAACAGATCCACAGGCGGATCAAAATAAAGAGGAAACTTTGTTCAACAGACTTTAATGCATCCAAGATTGCGAGACTCTTATTGATGCTAAGGAGAGGCCAGCCTATTACGAGTGGTACCTGCACTTAGCCTTTTTTGGAAAATAAGTCAGTTTACACTGGTAAATACAATTTAACTGACTCATTTTGAAAATGTTTAAAATTGATTTGAATGCATGGCATAAAAGATTTTTATAACTTGGGATAATTATTTGTAAATAATCTTGTAAAAGAATTACATGTCTGTTATGCGTTCAGTAGCCCGGTTCATGCCGGGTTAAAGATTAATAGACACACCACATAGTATAGTCCTGCGGCGAGATTTTTTCGTACCGGCGGTTATACCTTATTAATTATAAATACACTGACGGGTGTACGCCTACACCTGTGTGCTAAGGTCGTGGCCATTCTTTGAATGATGCCAAGGATATCCGGGATATGGTCATTAAATTCCCAAAGGCGTTAAACAAACAAAGCCAAATTTTTAAACGGATCATCTTGATAATACTTAACCACCAAACGGTTAAGGTTAAATGCCCGACCAAGCGGTATTTTATATACCGTACCCCAAGCCCTTATAAGGGAAAATAAGTTAAAAGTATTTACCTAAGCAAATTTATACAATTTATCCCAGCCGTATATCACCAAGCAAGTACAGATAGCTTTTACTGGGCTCCTAAATCTGGAATGAAGGTTTTTAATAACCTATTAGATTTCTAACGGGTCTTTGATTTAGCATAAGCTTAGACCGGTTAGTTTTTAAAGAAGAATACGGTTCAAACACATGATAAAGCGAAGACTGGAATAGAATGAGATTTAGACCTGACAAGTTTGGATACTTGTATAATATGGGTAAACTAAACACATTCTGGATTTTGAGACAAAAATGATATGGTTTGACCCGTTTCGGCTAATATATGCAAACTAGTTACATAAGCCGATCCGAACGCGAAAAGTATGTAACGGGTAACCAAATGAATCACATACAAGTTTCCTAAGTTAATATGCTTTAAATATGTTGTGACATCAGTAAGATATCTTCTATTATGCCCAAAATGATTTTAAACTCAAACTATGCCCCGTAAGGGCATTTTGGTCATTTAAAAGGTTATAAAAGAGTTTAAATAGTAATCTGAGTTACAGGTCTGATATAAATAGTAAAAATACTTAGTTTAATAAATTATATCAGTAGGATATCATATATATGTGAAATTTATTAATTATAACTACACCATGCACCGTAGGGGCATTTTGGTAATTTCACATAAGCCTAAAAGGTCAAAAATGAAAACCTGAGTTTAAAACTTTTGCTTACTATTAAAATATAAAAATTTACTGAATATATCAGTAGGCACCAAACCTTATATGTTTAAAAATAGTTTTAATACATACTATGCGTTAAAAACGCTTAAAAAGGCGATTTGGAGCCATTTTCCAGGTTTTCAAAGGATAGCTGATATTTTTATTAATCCAGAAGGCTCAAAATAATTTATTTATCATATTAGATCAGTAGAAAAAGGTTTGGTGTCAAAAATATTTGTAAAACTCATTTTATAGCACAAAAGGGCAAAACCGACAATAACCGAACTAAGCTTAGAACTCTAAGTTATGCTTAGCCTAAAAATAAATAAAAATCTCCAAAAAATCCCAAAATATTATATTATATCAGTAGGTAAAAAGTTTGGTATCAAAAATTGGGTTTAGATAGGCTATATGCTAATTATGCCATTTAATTACTAAAAAGCTTTCTAATTACGCTAATGAGCATAACTCTTAATCTAGACCTAAAACTGATGTCAAATTTTAGGTGCAAGTTTATAAACCAGTAACTAAGTTGTCTACTCTTTTACATTTTCATAAATCATATTTTAAGGTCATTTGGGCATAATGGTCAACACTTAAGCATTTAACGGAAACATGCATGTGAATCGGATAACTAGTGAATCAAGTTGTATAATCTCAGAGGGTTATACTAACATGAAACCTAGTCCTAAATAAGCTCTAAGGCACATCTAAACTATGCTTAAACGGGTTAGAACTGAAAGTCAAAGCAGAAGTCAAACTATGCGACTTTCGGTCCCGAACCGAGTCTGAACTGAAAATTGTCGGGGTGAACATGTTTAGACATGTTCTTACATTAATTACCAAGTTATTTTAATGATAAAACAGGTTGCATGTATCCTACATTGCTAATTATGCATTAATTTGAAAATAAGCTTTCAGTTGACTTTTTAAAGTTAACTTTGACCCGACAATTGACATAGTTAGAGTGGGAATCAGAGAGTACCCTTTTAAGGGTTTGTTACCCACATAATTACCTATTCATAGGTATTTTTAATTCGAGATTTGACCGGGTAATTATTGATTAATCTCGAAGTCAAACCTTAATTACGATGGTTTGACTTTTAGCTAATTAACTAAGCTAAACTGAATTAAAGAGGATTAAGGACACTTACAAGAGTCCTAAGTATGCTTATGGATTCTAAGAGAAGTTGGTTGCTGACCAGAGAGCTCCAGAGATCAGTTGAAAAGAGTTTGAATGAAGTGAACAAAAATGGTTGCAACTACATTCCTTTATATAGTGAACCCAAATGCACAAGATGATGCCAAACTAGTCCACATGAGTTGCAAGATCATCCTTGGTGTCCCTATAATGCCAAAACTAGTTGCTGGAGCCCCAGGATTCGTATACCACTCAAGTAAGGCGGTGCAACAGGCTGAACAGGCATCTGTCCATTTTCTGCTGCCAGCGACTGTCTTACGGATTGTAAGCACCTCTTACGGACCGTAAGCCCTTGGCCTTGCGGTCCGTAACCGACCTTGGATTATATCGCCCAGTTGCAGCGCTTGCGGACCGTAAGCCTAAGGCCATACGGTCCGTATCCGTTGACCAGAATCCAAAAACTTGCAAACTTTAAGGTTTTGACCATGCAACTTTCTTAGTCTGAATCTTGGGTCTTTTAATCAATGTAGGGACCATGAATTCAGTCTTTGCATGTCTAGCCATGCACTTACACAACTTGGATTCTTATGGGAAGTTTGGCCATGCATTTCAACTAAAGTTCAATTCTTTAGATCAAGAATTTTAAATCATGAATTTGTAGTAACATTTTAAAGAACCCAAATTCTTTATGGATTGAATTTATTTATTTAGGAATAACCGGCTAAATATATCAGGTTTTATCATAACGATTTAATGGTCTTGGGATTCATAACTTGGGTCGATCAGAGGTATTTTAATAACATGTCGCCCTTTTTAAAATCCTACCATACATCTTTTATTGGATCCGGGTTCCTGACACGTTTATCTGACATGACACGTGTCTTTATTTCATTGGGTATGATTTTACGAGGTGTTACAAGATCCCTACTATGATAACGATGAATACATTAGGGAAATTTTAGAGAATCCATACCCGTACCAGGAAGCCATGCCCCAGTTCCCAATCCCAGTCCCAGCACCTGCACCCCCAATGAGTGCAGAAAATGTGCAAGAGCTCCGAACCTTCGGAGAAGAGATTTTAGAAAGTAGCGGGAGGATGAGACAGGTTGGAGAGCGACTTGTCTGGAAGTACGACGAGTGCAATATGGAGTTCTGGATGAACCCATATCCGTGATGGTGATGGTTAGGCTATCTTTCAACTCCGAAGTTTGCTAGGAATCATTGTCACTTCATGCGAATATTAGGTGACCATAAAATATTTGATGTTGACCGATCATCGTGTGCGATTCGTTATGTGGATCATGAATCACCTAAATGTATGTTAGGCACTGATGTTCAAATTCCCTTCGACGCTCGTCTATGCAATGTTTTATTTCTAGCAAGTTTGGATGGGATGGTATGTGTTTGCCTAATCAATACTCATGAATTGGTTTTTGGATTCCACTCATCTGTTCAAGAAGGTATCAAATTCTAATTGTCAGGGGTTTACAGTGTGGATGATGATAGTCTCGGGTTTTATGTCGACTCTTCTGGCGATTACACTATTGTGGACATTAAACGCATATATATATCAAGTTGACTGTTAACATTTATTTAGTTAGAGAAGGTTCATGGTCAACTCTTAAGTTCTTAAAATACAGTCCATATGATGTTCTAGAGACGTTTTGTGCAAATAGTTAATCATGTAGGATTCCCAGATACAATGAGTGTGGAAGCTATAGGTCAGTTGGTTAGTATGCGAGATGAACTTCACATGTCGGTTAGTATTGGAATGTTTAGCATAGATGTTCAAATGTGGAAACTGCAAAATGAAACCTGGTCAAAAGTGTTTTCTTTTCTTCCCAGTGTATCTATGCCATTGCTGAATGGGTCATCTATGCACTATGTTAATCGAAATAGCAAGTTAATTATAGTATAGAATGGGGTGAGGTTGTTGAGATAAATGTAAGGACAAAGAAGATGAACGGTTTTTTTTTTCCTATCATCTTTACTCAAGGCATCAATGGTGCAATCTATACTGAAACAATAGTTTCACCACATGTTTACTTATGGTATATTCTTTAGTTGTTTTATTGTTTTCGTTGTGTTATGCTACTTACTATTAGGCTGGACGGTATGGGGACCGTCCCCGGAGCGTCGCGGCCCGTCGCCGCCTTGCACACTAGTTCCACCCCTCCGTCGTCATCTCAATCGTCGACCCTGGGACGATGGGGACGGTCGCTAAAGACAAAAATTGATGCCTCTCCCATCTCACACATACACATACATACAACATATATATATATATATATATATATATATATAGGGGGGTTCATTTGAGAAGAATCTTCTTATAAGAAGAAAAATAAATTAATCTAGACCCTATATTTTTTTGATCAATGGTTGTGAATCAAGATATAACTTTTATCTACTTTTAATTAATGCTTTAATTAATAAGGGTATGATAGACATTTTCATGTAAAATATTAATAAATATTATAAAGAGTTACTCAAATCTAATTAATGCCACCATAATTTCCTCCTTCATCACCATTAATACACCAATTTTATTAGAAATGACAAAACTATTTAAAAATGTTGTGTCCTACACATATTTTATTACGAGTCAGCAAAATTATTTAAAAATGTTATGGTCCTACACATTTTGTAGCTTACACCAAAACATTGTCTTTATGGTGTAGGAAACAATGTTTTTATGGTGTAGGAGACGTTGAATATGTAGGATCATGTGCATGATTGTTTTTATTGTGTAAGATGCAAAACTATTTTATAGGATAACTCTTTAAATAATTAGGGTTCATTAATTTGAATAACATAAATAAATGATAGACTCATTAAATGATTTGTTCAAATTACCTATGTACCCTTTATTCTTTTTATTCTTAATTTGTAATTTCTTCTTATTTGAACTCTCCACTATATATATATATATATATATATATATAGGTAGAGGATCCTGTAAAAAAGGCCTAAAGTGTGAGAAAGGTAAGAAAGAATCTCAGTCATTAGATCTTTTGATCTAATGGTTGAGATCAATAGGGACCAAATTGTAAAATATTTTCGTTAATTTGGACTGATTTGAAATATTTAGGGCCAATATAGTCTTTTAAACCCACTAGAAATTAGGTAATGCACATGTAACTTCCCCCCGTCTTTTTTAAACGTCAATAACTTTTTATACGTAACTTTTTTAAAAAAAAAAATTACACCATAATAACGAGCGTTTTTTTATCTTTAATATGAGTACCATATTGCTATACTTATATAGAGAAAAAAATATGTTTCAATCAGATGTTTAGTCAATGAATGATGTTATATACTTGCTGAATGGTGTTATATACTTGCTGAATGGTTTATATACTTACTGAATGGTGTTATATACTTGCTGAATGGTGTTATATACTTTCTGAATGGTGTTATATACTTGCTGAATGATGTTATATACTTGCTGAATGGTGTTCTATACTTGCTGAATGGTGTTATATACTTACTGAATGGTGTTATATACTTGCTGAATGGTGTTATATACTTCCTATAATTAAGGTGGCGGTTATGAGAAGTTTTTAATTAATTGAATTAATGATAAAATTACTTGTTTACCCTTTTCAATTAATTTAGATCTAATGGCTGAGATTATTTCTTACCTTTCTCACACTTTTGGTCTTTTTTACAATAACCTTACCCTATATATATATATATATATATATATATAGGGCAATGCTACACAAGAAACCCTTTATTTTTAGAAAACTTTGAAAACTCATTACTTGGCAAAGATTCATCCACGTGTGCATCAAGAAGCTATTAACTCTTATAGCATATAAGGGTATATGTGTAATTTTATCCTAAAAGATCTTTTCTACTTTGAATTGACCAATATCATTTATTGCCTTTCACATCACTTGTACAACCCCCATTCCTTTTACCTTTTTATAAACTAATAAAGAAAATTTTCACTTGTTCTTCATCTACTTAATATCTTCATGTACGAGGTCCACCATTAAAGAACCATGGAGCTTCACTCCCACTACTTATTCCACGAGAATCAACACAAGATGTCAGATCGATCAATCCCTGATGAAGAGCGTGGTTTTGTGATGAAGATGTTAATATATGAAGTCAGATCCACGTGAAAACCCCTTCCAGATCTTGTTCCATTCCCGTTTAGATCTCGTTTGTCCACATGTTTCATAATGTTGTTACAGATCTGGATATTTGTGAGTTTTTTTACTTTTTTAGTTTATATAAAATATGATTTGTATATGTTGTTTCAGATCTTGATATTTGTGAGTTTTTTACACTCTTTTAGTTTTATGCAACATATGTTTTCATATATGTTTGATTCTGGGTATTTCGTATGGATTTTTCTGATTTTGTGGAGTTTATGTTAGTTGATAACTTGAGCATGTAGGTATGAACTTTTGAAAGATGATTATAATTTACAGTTCTATTATTCACACTTAAATATTGAACCAATAAAATATTGAATTTAAAAATGATATAGGTATAGACTTTATAAGATGATATTCAACGTATGGCTCCATTTTTTATACTTAAAATATCAAAAATTATTCATAAAACCTGGTTGTTAATAGGTTTTTGCGTAATGGCTGTTTTAGAGATGAAACATGATTTTTTTTTTGTTAAAATGGTTCTTAAAAGTGGTAAATGTTTATGTAATTTGCAGGTTGGTTGCAGGTTTTCATTTTTGTGTTAAAAAGTTATGCTTGGTTTGCATATGAACTGATTTTTGGCCGTGTTGTGATGTAATTTGAGAAAAACATTGCAATTTAGCTAAAAAGTTGTGATGTTTGAGAAAAAGATTTTCTGGCTATGAATGTGTTAATAGTTATGTCTGGTTAACGACTTAACGGTTATCTTATCTTTTTGTTATTAGGATGGTGATGGATACAAGGGAAACAAGATCCAATTCTCGGGACCGTTGGTTTCGTCAAACGTGCATCAGATGCTTAAGGATCATGACCATGTTTATGTTACAGCACAACACAACTAACACGTGTTATAGTTTGAACTTCAGGACATGCATTTGTTACATGTGACATGAAACCAATGTACAACGTAACACGTGTTAGTGCTATGTATTTTTGTTTACTAGTAATATGTAATGTGAGACTCTTCTTGTTTTCTCTAGTACACGATGTTAAAACGGTCTAGACTTAACACATTTTCTGTTGGAGGCGCCCGTATTTGTACCTCTACTATTACAGTTACTATTGAAGTTTATGCATCCATTCTGGAAGTCTTAACACATGTTATAATAGAGGCTTAACACATGTTATATCAGGTTTAGTCTGTTGTTATTAAGTTACTATTGGAGTTTATTCATCCATTATGGAAGTCTTTACACACGTTATAATAGATGCTTAACACACGTTATACATTTCAGTCGCTTAACACATGTTACAGTATGTATATACACATCATGGTGTTTTGGAAACCAATAGCTTATACATGAAACCATGTTAGATTAAACTAAGATTATAACAGAGGGTTAACACATTTTATCCCAGGTATACGGTGTTACGATATTAACTTGTATGTTCGATATTAACTTGTACACGTGTTTACTATCAGTATATGCACATCATAGTATTTTGCAAACCACTTTCATATACATGAATACAAGTCGGGTTACAACAAGGTTATAATCGTGGAGACGCCCGTATTTGTACCTCTACTGTTACAGTTACTATTGAAGTTTATGCATCTATTCTGGAAGTCTTAACACATGTTATAATAGAGGCTTAACACACGTTATATCAGGTTTACTCTGTTGTTGTTAAGTTACTATTGGAGTTTATTCATCCATTATGGAAGTCTTAACACACGTTATAATAGATGCTTAACACACGTTATACATTTTCAGTCACTTTAACACATGTTACAGTATGTATATACACATCATGGTGTTTTGGAAACCACTAGCTTATACATGACACCATGGTAGGTTAAACCAAGATTATAACAGAGGCTTAACACATTTTATCCCAGGTATACGGTGTTACGATATTAACTTGTATGTTCCATATTAACTTGTTCACGTGTTACGATCAGTATATGCACATCATGGTGTTTTGCAAACCACTTTCATATACATGAATACAAGTCGGGTTATAATGGATGCTTACATGTTATCATATGTATACAAGTGGGGTTACAACAAGATTACGATATTAACTGAGCTCCCCATTAAACTCATCGCCCCCGTCGACTGTTTTCACCCTTGTCACATGTTTAGCAATTACATGTTCCGAACAGACAAATTGTAACACATGTTAGATCAGTATATACACATCATGGTGTTTTGTAAACCACTAGCTTATACATGAATACATGTCAGGTTACAAAAAGATTATAACAGAGGCTTAACACATGTTATACATTCCAAAATGTGCAAAACAAATGACCTGTTTCATATTATATATTCCAAAATTACTGGTATATGTGTTACCATAAATGGCTTGTTTCATATTACACGTTACATCATGGTGTTCTAACCACCAACACATGTTATAAATGAACGAAGAATTCTTTCCCAAAGGATGTGACTTATTGAATGTCCCGGCATTAACGTCGCCTACATCCATCCAGCTTGTCAATTCAATATCTTTTATGGATCTGTTTCTATAAATCAACACACGTTATATATCATTCTAACAGGTGCTTAACACATGTTATAGGTATGTCCCTGTAAATCAAACAACCCAACAAAAAAACAATTATTGTTAAGATCAAAAGCCCCAAACAAGCAACCAAACCAACAAAAAAAAACTCGTTCAAAATCTCATCCTAAAGTTTTGGATTTATCTAAAATACATGAACATTAACCATTACTAGAACACGCATTAACTTCGCATACATCCATCAAGCTTGTCAATTGAATATCTTTATGGGTTTGTTTCTGTAAATCAACACACGTTATATAACATTCTAACAGGGGGCTTAACACATGTTATGGGCCTGAGTCTGTGAATCAAGCAACCAAACAAAAAAAAAACACTTACTGTTCAGATCATAAACCCAAATAAGCAACCCAAACCAACAAAAGAACAACTACTGTTAAGATCAAAAGCCCCTAACAAGCAACCAAACCAACAAAAAAACTCGTTCAAAATCTCATCCTAAAGTTTTTTATTTATTTAAAATACATGAACATTAACCATGGATACCCCATTAACCATTACTAAAACACTTTCAGCACACAAAAACATATTAACAACCATTTCAACAAAAATCAAGTGTGAAATGATATTTCAAGAACACTTACCGGATCTATAACCGTTCGATGAAAACGGAGAAGATCTTCAAACCTTCTTCTCACACACACACACTCGTGCGTGTGTCTTTGTGATAAAGATTGTTGTTTCTCTATCTAAAACATCAACTTTCTCTCTCTAAAAACATTCATCTTGTCATCGTTCTTCTCACACACATACTCGTGCGTGTGTCTTTGTGATTTTTCAGACCAGATGATGCTGAAATTATCTTCAAATGAAGATCACCATTGAAGGATCACCATTGAAGACCATGAAGCTTTTCTCTTTCACATGATGAAGAAAGAGGAGAGAGACAATAGTGTTTTGAAAGATTTGACTAGAAGAAAGATGAGAGAGATGATGATACTAGTACTACATAAGTGAGTTTTGTCATTTCCAATGCCAAAAAGTTTTCCAAAGTTCAATTTGCACTACCCAAAATGCCCTTCCAGTTGTACTAATGGGTATTATAAGATTTCTTTTAAATATAATTCTTACCCAAATTATGAGAGCCATTGATCAAGTTAGATGAAAGGTAATCAACGGTTGACAATGGGTTTGCATAGTTTTCTTAAAAAGATAGAGTTTCCTATATAGCCAAGCCCTATATATATATTAGGCTCATCTCCCCATTTCCTTAGTTTAATCCCCTTTGCCTCATCCTCACACCCATCCTACGTGGCGCTTACGTGGCGGATCATCCTCCAAGGAAGGGCCTCTACCATACCGCATAGCCTTATGTTTGTGGTTGTTTTTATTTTTATTTTATGTTTGGTGTATTTTCTTATATGGATATTTAAGCTTTAGTAATTAATGTGGTACTTTAATTGGGTCTACTTTGTTTAGAATATATTTGTTAATATTGATTGCATTAAGCGTGTGAAGTATACAAAACAATTTTCATGATTTATACAAATTATGAAATGTTGTGTATGATTTATTTTGCCATTAAACTTATTATATGCTTAATTGTCATTGATAGTTTTTAATATTTTTACTATTTTCATAGTTTTATTATATGTGTAGATCTCTTTTTTGTTAATATTATGGCGGTAGCAACTCCTACATTAATCAACTTACAAATAATTAATTAAACATATTAAATTGTGCCCACTCAGAATTTTAGTTAGTATGTATGACAATTGAACAGATGTGGTACTTACTAATCTCAATTGGATAAGAAATCGTCATGATCTTAAATATACAGAGAGTTTGTACGTTGCTAATCTTAGGTACCCGTCTCAGCGGCCCAGTAAACTACTAGTTAATTCTTGTGAGTTCCTAAAACTAGATACGCTTGTATTCATCTATTTATTTTTTTATATTTTTAAAAATAGGTTTATCATGTCAGCTTTTATAAAAAAAATATATTATGTTTTATTTCTCTTACTAAATTTTAAATTATCACCAAACCTGTTAAAATAAATTAGAATGCTCGTTAGAGGTGCACAAAACATATTTTTTTAGAACCACAACTGGGTTCGGTTTGGTCTACAAAGTTAACAACCGGTTCATGTACGTTATGCTTTTTCTACCGGGTTTTGACTGGTATGGCCGGGTTTTTCCTAGTTTGACCGGTTCAGGTTTGGGTTTTGACTGGGTAGAGGTGGAACCGGCTTCGTTGGTTTTTCGGTTCGGTTCCTTTTTCTTCGGCCAAATCTAGAACTAGTCTGTACCCGCGGTTTGGCTAGGATAGGAACTGGTTTCAGGTCAGGTATTCCGGGTTGATTCCTGGTCCGGGTTTTATGCCCATCTCTAATGCTCATATGTTCGTATTGTTACCACTGTCACTATGCACCTTTTGTTCATCAATGAAAGCCCATTGTTTTGGTACAAAATATTAATTTGTGCAAAAACTGAAATTCAATTTGATAGGAATGTTTTAGAAATATTTTTCTATAATTTTAACTCAAATACATAAAGCTTGTATCCTTTTTTTACTTTATTTTTTTTATTTAATCACTTTTTTGTCAAATTGTTTATTATTTTATGAGTTTATTGCTTTTTTGGATTATTCTTGGATTCCAACTAAAACTACTATAAACCTTCAACAACTATAAGGGTGGTGGGTATAAGGCTGATTGAGTTATGCGGTGACTCAAGTCACCGATTCGGTGACTACACCCTGGCTTCCAACGCATTCGGTGACCAAGAGAGAGAATGCCAAAATCGGTAACCTTTCACTGATTGATTGATGTTGATTGATTCTATTTTTTGACCGTTTGCTTTTAATATTTTTGACTGTTTGCATTTTTTGAACGTTTTTTATTACCGTTGGTGAATTTCTTATATTAACTCAATTTTTCAATCACTTTTAACACACAATTCTTACAAAAAATTTCTCTTTCTAGACCCACAAACACCATGGATAAACAAAACAAAGGTAAACCAAGAAAAAAGGTTCCGCTAGCCGAGGATTGGATTAAAAAAAAAAAGGTTTCGCAAACGAGACAAGGTGATTGTAGAGGTCCAAGTGCACCGATTCAAACCTCCTACGGATATTCACCAACCACTCAACCTCAATTTTATTACCCTCAAACTCAACCATCTTTTTTCACCCAACCTACTTTTCCACCACAAATATTTTCACACCCAAGCTTCACAAACGAGTTCGATCCATTTGGATTTAGGACCCCGCCAATTCAATCACCAAGAGAGAATGTCGAGGGCCCACTTCCTATCTACGATGATGTAGAGGTTGTCCCCGAAACACAACATTTGGATGTAGATAGTGGCGAGGACGAAGAAGAATATGTGGATGAAGACGATGATATTGGTGAAGCAAGTGACCTGAAACAAAAGGGAGTCAAGGCGGAGCGTCAAACTTGGGCGAAAACACATGAAGAGGCCTTAGCCAAGGCATGGGTTCATTGTTCCTTAAACAAGAAAAAAGGAAATGCACAAAAAGGGGATAGTTTTTGGAAAAAAATTCTCGTCCATTACAACGAAACTGTCGGCGGAAGTACTCGAACAGTTCATCAAGTACGTTCAAAATGGATCCCTATGTTGAGTAAGATAAATCACTTCAACGGTCTTTGGCAACAAGCGGTAATTTTCCATAACATTTAAAAAATAATTTCCATTAAATTGTGTATGTTTAATTTTTTTACTTTATATTTGTTATCCATGTAGGATCGTATTCGTGGTAGTGGTGTTAGCGACCTCGACGTCATGAATAGGGCTTTAAGTGATTTCAAAAAAAAATATCCAAGTGGTTTTCAACATATTGAGGCATGGGAGGTCATTCGTAAAACATGACAAATGGGCAATGGTACCATTGTTGGGTGAAGATGGTGAAAGTTCGGGACAAAAAAGAAAGTCGCCCGATGCGGGTACACCGGGAACTGAGTCACCGATCGATATACCAGACATAAACGTAGACCCGTCACCAACAAGACAAGAAAGGAAAGACAAAAGGCCCGCATCATCATCAAACGATAGCCAAGAGGCCCTCACCGAGAAGCTCGCCCAATACACTCTTTTGAAAGAACAAGAAAAAGCACGTTTGATAGAGTTGACGAATATACGAAAGAAACGTGAGGAAGACACCATAGCGTTAGTGGCGGAACAACGCGAGGCGGTGAAACAACTCATGTATGATCGGGATTTGAAGACATTTACTGAGTCACACGACCATGCTCCACCCGAGATGTTGCCATTTATTCTCGCGAGGAATGAGATATCGCAAAAAATATAATTGGCCATGCAATTTCTAAAATATTAGTTTATTTTATGGTTTAATTTTTTAATTTTAAATGTAATGTGTTTTTTTTTTAATTTTAAATGTAATGTGTTTTTTTTTTAATTTTAAATGTAATGTGTTTTTTTTAAGTTTTAAATGTAATCTGTTTTTTTATTAAGTTTAAAAAATGTTTTAATTATTTATGCATAGTTTATAATTTTTAAATAAAAAATATATAACTCAAACACCCTAGGATGTTTGACTATACCCTCTGATTGAGTGCAAAATGGGGAGTGGAATGGGGAGTTTACATGGCATAATATTATTGGCTAGGATTTCACTCAAACACCCTAAGGTGTTTGACTATACCCTCCACGCTAATCATCATCTCATCCTTCATCTAAACAATATAAATTTGAGAAAAAGCGTATGTCAACTTCATATACGGGTGCAAGCGAAGTAGAGTAATTTTAGGAGGAGGTCTTTGGTAGAGACTTTTATCTCTTAGTAGGAGGTCTTAGGTTCAATACTTAGGTATGGAGTAACTTTAGGATATTTGAAGTAGAGTAATAGTGTAGATTTAAATTAGTATACACTTGTGAATTACTTGAGATCGTCTTATTATAAGTTCGAACTATCTGTTCAATACCAAGGTACAACTTTGTTTTTGAACATAATATGCATTGTTGAGTTGTACATTACAACTTATCTTCCTATATAATAAAGCAAAAGTTTAGTAGGCCACGTGTCATCAACTCAAGGCCCCCCTTTCTTCTTCCCACGTGTCACCTTCCCATGATTTCAATATGGAAGGTTGCCGACAAAAACTCAATCTCAATTCAAAATTCAAACTCACCTTTACTTTCTCTCTCTTTCTCTAAAAAAGATTCATGTTGTCTAGCCTCATCAACATCTCCATTATCATTCATCCATTCTCCTTCCCTACGCACAAAGATGAAGAGCATGTTTGGCTAAGCTTATTTAAGTTGAAAAGGACTTTTGGGAAAAGGACTTTTTGAAAAGGAGTTTTCAAAAAAAGTGTTTGGATTAGCTTATAGGGTGGGAAAAGCCAATAAGTCAATAAGTTGTTTTTTAAAAAGTGTTTGGCTTAGCTTATTGATGTAAAATGACTAAAAGGGACATGCTTTCATTAATGTAGGATCTTGTAATGACCCGAATGAGTCGTTCAGAGGAGTTTTAATCTATTTCAAATGCGGAATTAGAGAAATAGACTTCGAAACAACTTGAATATCACTTTAAACTGCTTTCTGATTGATATAACAGCAAATACAATCACAGGACAAACCGGCAGCACCTCGGTATCCAAATCATAAGCTATTACAACTGATTTCGCTTGAGGACCTATATATAGACATGAGATTCCGCTTGAAAGTGTCAAGGTGCATTTCAAGCGGAATTAACTATGTTGATTTCGCTTGAAACTGCACATGACACATTCAAGCGGAATCAGCTCATTCAAGCGGAATCAACCTTTTCTCGAACAACGTGCCCTGATCTAATAATCTAGTACAAGACTCGATACAAGACGAAGTCGACAGATGTATGCACCAACAGACTCCCCCTCAGACGTTGACGAGTCTTAAGTGTCGAGTCTTCAATGTCTTCAATCTTGATCAGTCTTACTGCACTTTACTCTTTCTATCAGCACCAACATGATCCCTTCGAACTAATCTTTCTCTCGGATGACTTCAGACTTCCCCTTTCGATGTGCTGGAATTGTAATCTGGCTTTCACAGAATCAGGATCGTGATCTTGCTCTCAAGATTTCTAATTCTCTTGATCTGATCTCTTGATTCCTTAAGTTCATCAGCATCATCAGCTCCAGGATCATAACCTGGCTCTCATTCTACTCCGGTATCGAGACTAGCATTCCTACACATTCTCTTCCACACAATAAATTTCATAAATTTTAACAATTTAATATTAAGATGTATGCACCAACTCAGACTCTCCTTTTCAAAACAACCAGAATATCTGTGACCACTTGCAGAAGAATATTCAAACATTTTTAGATTTAACAGACTTCCCCTCAAAATGATCATCATGTTCAGCATTTGGAATTTTGAAAATCAGCTTTTCAACATCAGTTGTCGAAAATCTTTTTGGATTTTTTTTAGTTTAAATGAAATGCAGTAAAGAAATATTTACAGACAATATTTCTGTGAGTTTGTGTAAGAGGATCATATCAGTTTATGAGACAAATCACCAACACCGTTAAGCTTAATTTCATTTTAAGTTCTAAACAATTCACTTAGATTGTCAGTATACTGATCCACTTAAATTTTCACACAAAGTTCAACTGTTTCGAGATACGAGATTAATGTATTAAGCACTTAAACTTATTTGCGTGTCCCACCACTTGAATATACTCCCGTATCCAGATCCCAGTATTCAGTCTTACATGTGAGTATACCTAGATGATATCTGTAAGGGGTTAGGTGCGAAACCGTGAGAGCTCAGGTCAGAACTTCCGTTCAGCAAAGAGATGACGGTTCGACTTTTGGTGTGTCCCCTTTAGAGGATCTTTTCTTCAACAGCACATGATTAGCATTTTTCAATGTTTCATCATTTTTTATGCTGAGGGCGGCGCTATATTTCAAGCATTTGCAGAAAGTATTATATGGGGACTAGGCCATTTCTTCCGCAAAATCAGAAGTCCCGGGATAATACCCCAGATATCACTGAGTATAAAGACCTAGTATCTCAGAAAGAGAGACCTTTCGAACAAGATTTCGGGGGTTACCCATATATCCAAGAAATGTTCCCCACGACATAAGCAAGTTTAAATTTTAGGTTTATATCTCGTCACAATCTACTAAATGTGCAAAAACCTACTGACATATCCATAGTGAGATTGTTTATCACATTTGACTTTCCATTTCTTTAGCATGTTGTGATAATCCACTGATGTATTATCATTTCCTCTTTTTTACAACAAAACTCATTTTTGTTTTATCATGTTTTTGGCTTTTTCAAATTTTCTAATGTTTTTGTATTTTCTGAAATTTTTACTCCCCCTAAAATGCAAACACATTTAAAGAAAATTGAGAACAAACTATACAAGAAAAAATGACAACTGATATCGAATCGCTTCAATTCGCCATCCACTAGGCATAAACAATCAGAACTCCCCCTTTCAACAAACTATTTTCCCATTAAGATTTCAAAACACTCAAGTTTGTTTTAATCAAAATGGTTTTTTTCGAAAAATAAGTTTTGTTTTAACCACTTGTAGGTTAGGGATAAACTCATCACATTGTCCATTTTTAACCACATGTATGAGGATTACATCAAGTTCAATTTAATGACCTTGACGAATCACTTGTAAAAATTACCATCTGTACCACTTGTAGGAATAACACATCTACACAAATTCATGTTACCAATAAAGATGTTTATTCCTGCTTCACACTTACCATCCTGGAAGCTCCGGCAAGTCCACAATTCTGTAAAAATTTCAACAATTTTAAAATCTTTCACAAAAACTATTTTAACAAGAATGATGCCGATTCCTGCTCCACGATTACAAACTTAGGAGCTCCGTCAAGTCAGATTTTTTAAGGAAAAAGAATTTTCACCTAAGTCTGACCAACCATGAGTGATTTTAACTCTGATTCAGTTGGGTTATAAGTTACCTTCTTTGTCGCATAAAAATCTTTAACCCCTTTGGCTTTTCCCTCGACCATTTTCTCAAAAATCTTTTTCACATTTCCATTAAATGTTTTCTCAACATCAAATTCTTTCTTCTCAGAATAGAATTGATTCGAGATCTCAACCTTACCAACTTTTTTTTAACATTTTCATTCTTCAATGATGGAAAACTTGCATCATTCACTGAAGACACTGATTTTCCTTTTTTAACCTCAACTTGTGGCTCTTCTAGCTTTGTGGAATCAGAATCATCGCCAGAATTTCCATCAAACTTCTTAACAACCCACATCTGGTTGTCTTTGGCTCTCTTTTTGTAAAAAATTTTCTTTAAACATTCACCAACTTCATAAGTTGAATTTTCAAAAATTTTGAACTTTTCAGTTGGTGGTTCAACATCGACAACTTTTTCTTTAAGGTTTTTAGAGACTCCCTGTTTTGTCTTAGTAGCTTGAGAACAGTTCCATGCAATGTGACCAACTTCATTGCACTTGTAACAGGTTCTTGTCTCTTTTCTATGAAAGACTCCAGTTCCTTTCCTCTCAGCAAGAAACTCCTAGTTTGATTGTTTCCAGAAAGGTTTCTTCTATTCTTCCTCAGCACTTCCTCAGCACTTCCTCCTGAAACAAATTTTGTGTTTGTTTTAGAAATTTTGTCATTTTTATAATTTTCAAGTGGAACGAAACCTAATCCTTTCTTTTTGTAGTTACCATTTTGGTTTGGTTTCTTTTGAAAACCAGAACCAAAACTGTAACCTTTTTTCTTGTTTAACCGTTTTTGAACTCTTGAAGTGAATTTTTTAGGTTTTTCAGTAAGATTTAAATCTTTTATTTCAGAAATATTGATTTCTGTCATTTTGAAAACCTTTTTGATCATTTCAAATCTAACACTTCTTATTGGAAACTCTTTGTCAGAATATAATTTGTCAGAATCATTCAAAGTATATGCTACTACAAATGTTTCATCATTCAAATTCGATTTTGATAACAAAAACTCTTTACTGTAAGCCCGTTTAACCGATGTCTTTGGACTGTTGACTGGCGAACTTGAACCTCCAGACTCAGACTTTGACTCAGACTCCTCATCTGTATCCAACACCTGATCGACCACCTTTTTAATTAACTCAGACTCATGATCAGTGTCAGACGATGTGAAAGTGACGTCAATGTTTTCTGGTAATTCATCGGTTATATCAGACTTCGGTTTTATATTGACTGCCTTTTGAACTTGCTCCTCATTTGGTTTTCTGGGAGAATAAGCTTCCCAGATCGGAGGTGGACACTTGTTATAGCAACACTCGGTTTCTTACCAGTATCCTTCTTCTTTGGCTTCTCATCCTGAAATGCTTCGAAACCTGCAACAGTTGGATAAATTCGATCAATAAGATAATCAGAACTAGAATAACTCTGTAATAATCATCTGATTCTCTCATTCTCAATTTTCTCAGTCTCCAACTCTTGTTTCAGCTTGGCACATTCCTCAATGTAATGGTTTATAGCTTTTTGCTTCATCATCATTGTAGCATTCATCATTGTCAAAGCATCTTCTCGTTCAGAATTTGTACTGGCTTGTTCAAAACATCATAAGACTCCTTCACGTAGTTGAGATTGAACAGTAATTGTTCCTTCATCTTCTCAAGCTCAGCCAACTTCTCGTCTTTTGCTGCACATTCTTTGCAAGATTCTAGACACTTTGAGCAAGGCTTTATGACTTCCACAATCTTTTCTACTTCACTGATCTTCTCAGCTTCAGTCACTTTCTCAGTTTCAATAATCTCCTCAGCAACAATTTTAACTTTTTCATTTTAAACAGTCTCTTCTTTTTGAACAACACTTTCAGACTTCATTTGCTTTTGTTCTTTTGCTGCTCGTCTCTCCTTCAGCTTCTCCAAGCGATCTGCAAAATAAAAATGAAAGCTATCAGGAGATAGATGAGTTTTTGCAACATTAATATGTCTTTCTTCTTCATCATCACCACTGTCATCAGTTGGTGATTGATCAAACTCTATTGACTTGTCAGAACTATCATCTAAAGAACTAGAATCAGATGGTGTTTGATCAAAAAGAGTTTCTCTTTCTGAACTTTCATCTGAACTCTGTGAGCTTTCATCTGATAAAATAGATTTTCCTTCTTGATCCTTCACACTAACACCAATAGCTTTCATTCACTCTGTAAACATATCTGGTTCTTTCACAATTTTAGCAATGAAAGCTTTGAAATCCCCTTTCTCATCCACAGACATATCCCAACTAAATCCTTCTGGTAACCTCTCATCCTCTTGATTAACTAGGCATGCTTTGTTGTCAGATGAAATATATTTATCCCAGCTAAAATTTTCTTGATTCACTAAACATGCTCTCTTTGAAGAATCCTCTATCACTTTTCTACCATGAGCCACTTGTGGTTCTTGTTGTTGTTGTTGACCAACTTGTTGATATATGGCTTTCCGGTAGTAGTCATCTTTCCAAATGGATTCTTTGCTTCATTTGCTTCTCTATTCTTGCATTCCCTCTTGAAATGACCTTTCTCCCTGCATCGAAAACAAGTAACTTTAGATTTATCAAAACCTAAAGTAGAAACATGTGAATCAAGAAAATCATTTCTTACAGTAATTATCTTGAACTTTTCAGCTCTTCTCAGGACACTAGCTAGACACCATTTGATGTCCATGAGCTCCATTTCTTTAGCGTCTATCTAATCGTAATCCTCCTTCGTTAGCATAGGATTCCCGATTCTCCCTGCAACCAAACCTTCATAATATTGTAGCACAGTTGCAAGTAAAGACATGTGATCTTTTGCAATCTCTTGAGAGAAACTTTGACCCTCTAGGAGATTCAAAGCTATATTGCACTATATCATACAATCACCACTTTTTGTACTTTGAGAATGGAAACTTGATGATGAACTCTTGGGATTAACACTCGGATATGAAGAAAATCCAGTGCTGTTGTTTGAACCTTGATCAACATTTTCAGATGAATTTCCAGCACTAAACGCAGTTTGAATCTTCGGACTTCTTTCAACCTCTTGAACACTGCCTTTATAATACATTTTCACGTCTTGTTGACCACTCGGATTATTCATCCTCGCAATCTTTTGTTGTTCAAGATCTTGACCCTCAATCTTCTCGATGAACTGAGAAATCGTCAAACCATCATATACTCCAGTGTTCTTTAAGATCATCAAGTAAGTACCCCACTCCTTTTGAGGTAAAGCGTCAGCTAGCTTGTCGACCCATTCTTCATGATCTTTGGTTATGCTTAACATTGACATAGATCTCACTAAATGGAAATATCTTTCAATTAGTTTCTTTGTATCTTCCCCTGGCAAACTTGTGAAAAGATCAAATTCTTTTTTAAGCAGTACCTTTTTGCTCTTAATCATCTTTTCACTTCCCTCAAATTTGATTTTAAGAGTATCCCAAATTGATTTTGAAGTTTTGTCATGTTGAAGCAATATAAAGATGTCTTCTTTAATGGCTTGCTGAAGTAGGCTAATCATCATCTTTTCAGCTTTGTACATGTCACGTTCTTTGTCACTGAATTCCGAGATTTCTTTTTCAACTTGCAGATCTGTACGTGGTAGAACATACTTCTTCAAAACACATTCCCAAGATCTCAGATGGTTAGCTTGAACCCAGTTTTCAAACCTATCTTTCCAACCGTAATACTCCTCAATGCTCATTAGCTTCAGGGTTTTTGCATTGTTCCAGACTCATTTTCCAAATTCATGTTTTGAGCAATGGAAGCCGGAGTAGTCGGGGATGTGGCAAACGCGTTGTAAAATTCTTCACTCATGATTCGGCAACACGTTTTAAAAAAAAAACAGCACTTTTCAAGCGAAATCACTCTTCAAGCGAAATCACTCTTCAAGCGAAATCAAACTTTCAAACAAAATCCCTGTTCAAGCGGAATAACTATCTCAAGTGAAATCAGTTCAAGCGAAAACACCAATTTCAAGCGGAATACCAGTTTGGAGCGGAATAACTGATTTCGTTTGAAACTTTTCAAGCGAAATAGCTCATTGAAGCGAAATAAGACAATTTCAAGCGGAATCAGCAAAGCGAAATCTCAATTTCGAGCGGAATCAAAGATGTTCGTTCAAGCGGAATCAGAACTTTGGTCCATTTTAGTTATTTTTAATCCGAATTTTGTTCTGAAACTCTCAAGGGTTTGTTAAAACACAGTTTTACACAATATATGAAAAAATTATCCGATTTTAACCGTGAAAACTAGTTAATTTTGTAAAGAAGGTGTAGAAAATAGAAATTTCAAGCTTAATCGGTAAGAACTCCTCTTCCTGAGCTCTGATACCACTTGTAGGATCTTGTAATGACCCGAATGAGTCGTTCAGAGGAGTTTTAATCTATTTCAAAGGCGGAAACAGAGAAATAGACTTCGAAACAGCTTGAATATCACTTGAAACTACTTTCTGATTGATATAACAACAAATACAATCACAGGACAAACCGGCAGCACCTCGGTATCCAAATCATAAACTATTACAACTGATTTCGCTTGAGGACCTATATATAGACATGAGATTCCGCTTGAAAGTGTCAAGGTGCATTTCAAGCGGAATTAACTATGTTGATTTCGCTTGAAACTGCACATGACACATTCAAGCGGAATCAACTCATTCAAGCGGAATCAACCTTTTCTCGAACAACGTGCCCTGATCTAACAATCTAGTACAAGACTCGATACAAGACGAAGTCGACAGATGTATGCACCAACAATTTAAAATAAGGGGTACATTGGTAATTTGTTGTTTGAAAAGCTATAAGCTGATCAAGAAGTCACAATCTCTTAACTTTTCAAAAACTCATTTTCCTTCATATCAAAAAGTCATTTTAAAAAGCACTTTTTCATTTGCCAAACACTACAAACAACTTATTGGCTTTTTGATAAGTCAATAAGCCAATAAGTTGGTTGGAAAAGCTTAGCCAAACATGCCCGAAATCTGAGGATGTAGAACCGGAGATGAAGAACTTGAAAGCGCAGCGATGAACACCAATTTAAAGAAACCCTAATCGATTTCAGTTTCTTTGAACCAATTTGGAGTTGCTAGGTTTTCTGTATGAAAATGTGATTTTGTTTTATGTGGCTTTGTTAATTTACATAACTATGTGATGCTTTTAGTACGAATTGTAGGTTTTTAGGAACAAGATCCAGTAATCGGTTTAAGTCATACGAAGGTATTTTTCTTTACTATCTCTCTCTTTCTCACTCGGTCCCTACTAAGTTGATGCAAAATTCCAGGCATCAGCTATGATGTCATCATTGCTAATCATAGCTTCTCAAACGGCTGTATATTGGTGAAGAAATTAGCACAAGACTACCCAAATGTGATGTTGCCTTTGGGTTGGCAAACAGAAGGTTATACCCTGTCCACAGGTACTATTCATCATCCTTTATTGTAAACCTATACACTTTTTGTTGCACTTAAATGTGATTGCCATTGAAAATAACCATTATTATATTAATCGATTTTTTTAAATACGGGGTCCATACGACTGTGTAGGCCTGTAGGAGACAAGTCTTTCAGTTCAGAAGAGACATATATGATGCACTTTGCTAGAATCAACATTAGTGGAACCAACATTATTACTCTGAAGCAACCGTTGATGCAATTCTTTCCTGGTTTGTTTTCATCTTTGTTTGTTTATAAGAGGTGCATGATACGCGGATTAGAGGATGTACTCAGTTGAAACGATTCATTTTTAAAATATGGGCCAAAACTGGTGATTTTTGCAATCACTTATTTTTCTCTTGATTTTTAGCAGGGGTCTTCTGGCAATCACTTATGCTTGAATTTTGTTATAAAAAGTGTTAGGCGCTCTGAGGCAATAACGTCCCTGGGCCGACAAAGCAGACTACTTTTTAGTCATGTTTTATAAAAATTATTTATATTATAATCAGTATTACAAGAAGTATATTGTTTCTGTTTGC
This sequence comes from Helianthus annuus, assembly GCF_002127325.2. Classification (NCBI taxonomy): domain Eukaryota; kingdom Viridiplantae; phylum Streptophyta; class Magnoliopsida; order Asterales; family Asteraceae; genus Helianthus; species Helianthus annuus. Next base: position 144,909,332 of record NC_035449.2, read on the forward strand.
ATGCATCTATAAGGTCTAAACACCTTGCAAAGTCTAAGAAACCGGTACTTCTTTAGATTAGATTGTAGGTGATAACATGACCTGCCCCACAATTTCTTTTGTTTATTGAGTAAAGGCCCTAATGGATTGATTCAAAATTTGACCCAGTTTACTTTTGATGGATATGGATTAGGCCATTTTTGCTCATACACAGGCTGCTTCCTATCCAACCTTTGGGTTGCATATGCTTTTGTAGCAGGTCAACTTTCATCTTGCTGGCTCTTTTGTTCATCAGTTTAGGGCAATTGAAGCTTATAGTTTCTGTTAGTTACTAATTAAAAATGGTTAATTTGTAAACAGGATTGGTGGATCAGGCATGGATATTAGAAGCAAAGCAAGGGTAATTAGATTTGTTACTTATGATTTATTTATGTATTTAATCTATGATTTGAACTCAATTTATTTAATTTTTGTTTTGTTTGTTTGTGGGTTTTAGACACTTGTTGGTCCGGTGGATGATCCGAAGAAGCTACCAAAATGGAACAATGATGGGCCCATCACAGGGCAAGCCCCTCGGGAAGACAGTGAAGTTATTTTATAGTGAGTACAATCATCCCCTGTAGTTTAACTTGTAATTAGTCACTAAAAGTTTTCAAATTTATTTTGGTGTTTCGGCCTAATATTGTGATTTGATGTATTTAACAGCCCTCAAGCCATTTTCAAGGATCCGTTTAGGAGGGGCAACAACACATTGGTACATTTTCAGGAATTTCTATATACATGTTGGAACCCGAAGGTTTATTCATGTAGGTTATTAAAGTTTAGGGGTTGATCTTGTAATTACTTAGTTCTTATGTTTTGGGTTAATCATTGTGGTTTGGGCTAGTTATTAGAGATGTCGCATGGGCCTAGTATTTCGGCCCTGTTTGTTTTGTATTTAATCAACTTTAACCTCATTGTGTGAGGTTGTTGATTGGGTTTAGAGTTGGGGGCGACATCAAGCATAGGAACCGAGTTCTTCACGAGTCTTGTATCAGTCTTTGGCAATCATTGAATGCAAGATTTCGGTTTGTTCTTTGTTCATTGTTTATATTTTGATCTTTATATTTATTCTTGAATCACCTATTGATTGGTTTCCGCACAATCAATAGTTTGTTTGATATCATTGAGAGATCCTCACGGGTTTTACAATTGGTATCAGAGCCATTGAAGCCATTCAAGGGCTCGGTTTTGATATCACTCGGATTCAAGAATTTTATATGCTACTGATCTGTTTTGTTGAGTGTTTTGCAGCAGTATATTTCATCTGTTCTTGACAGAATCATCGAAATAATACTGATTTTGGTTTGTTAATTTCTGGAAAAGGTGTTTGCTGAATTTACGGGAAATCGGTGGTCAACAGATTCAAAGATTACAATATCTTTGAATTTTGGAATTGCTGAAAAGTCGGGATTGCGAGTAAACAGATCTTATCATTTATTGTTTTGCAGGTTACGACTCGCATTCATCTAGTTGCGGCTCATCACGTTCCAGTTACGACTCGCAACCATCACTGGTTTCGGTTCATCTTGCTTCAATTGCGACTCGCAACCATCAGCTCAGTCTCCACTCGCAATCAAAGCTATTACGACTCGCAACCTTGATTTCGGATCATTCTGTTTTCGTTACGACTCGCAACCTCTTCAGTTACGACTCGCAACTACAGTAGACTTGACTCGCAACCTCAGCTGTTACGACTCGCAACGACACTGTTTTACGGACTGTTGGACTGTTGACTTTTGGACTTAATAAAATTAATTAATTAATTAACTGATTAATTAACCATGTCATCGAACAACAGTGAACTGTCTGCCCTTAATCAACAACAAGAATTGGACTCAAAGCTTGGAACTACAACACGCATTCCAAGGTTAACTGATGCTAATGACTTTCCCGAGTGGAAGTGGCGCTTTGAACAGCACCTGAAGGTTAAGGATTACAAGTTATGGCGCAGCATCTTGAGAGGACCTAGGGAGATTATGATGGAAAGCCCCACAGAACCAGATGTCAAAATAAAGAAGCCTCGAGATCAGTACACTGAAGATGATGTGCTCATTGTTGAAGAAGATGATCGAGCTCTTTCCTACTTAACCATGGGTTTGGGTCCTAATATTGCTATTGGTTTTCGCACCTGCAAATCTGCCAAAGAATTATGGGATTCTCTGGTCGAAGTGTATGAAGGAAACGAAGATATGAAAGAGAGCCGAAGGAATTTGCTGCAACTAAATTTCAACCATATTTATGGTGAAACGGTAGACAATCAGATTCAGAGGTTTGTCAAGCTGGTGACTCAAATGCAAATGGAAGAAATTCATACCACAAACGCATCCACCAACAGACAACTCCTTAATGCACTGCCCAAGAGTTGGGATCATCATGTAGCCATGATCAAGAAAACCAAAGATCTTGCAAGATGTACCCTGTCAGAGATGATCTCACATATCAAAGCTTGTGAATTGGATGATAAGCAGAGAGAGACTAACTACAAGAATAGCATGCTGGCTGCAGGTTTCTCAATTGCTCCCACCACATCTAGCGACAGTAACACAGCTCTTCTGTCTCAAGGAGGATTCCAAATGTTTCGCAATGCTACATCTGCTAAACCTGCTCCCACTTCAGCAAATGTCTATAGCTCAGGGTCCTCTACTCAAGCTTCTCCTACAAGTGCTGGAAAGGCTTCTGCTGCACCTTCTGCCTCCGTTGCGAGCAATGAAATGGTTGCATTTTTCTCGAAACAGTCAAAGGAAAATCTTGAAATAGCAGCTTCCGTCATAAATTGTTTGAATGCTTTTGCTTCAGGAAACCTTGGTCCTCCTAAGTTTTCCATGGATGATTTGGATCAAATTCATCCAGAAGATGTGGAAGAAATGGATATAACTTGGCAGATGGCCATGGCAGCTTTTAGAGCTAAAAACTTTGTGAGGAAAACAGGGAAAAACAAATGGCAAGGTCTTACGTTTTCGGGCCCCGCAAAAATGCCATTTGAGTTTCGTTGCTATAATTGTCATGAACAGGGCCACTTGGCTAGAAATTGCACTAAACCCAAGGTGAATGGTGAACAAACTCCAGCGCAGCCTGCTGCTCCTGTTACGCCCAATCGAGAAAGAGCTCTTGTGACTGCCTCTGGTGTGCCTGCTGATAATGTCAACAGTGGAAGCCCACAACCAATGGGATTGGCCCAAGCTTTGGTGGTTCAGCCTGATTCGCCCTTTGACTGGAATTCAGAGATCGAAAGACTTCACATCTCAGCTCCTGAAAATCAAGCAAACTCAAGCAATATCGCGTTCATGGCCAGCGACGATCCATATCCAGTGAATGCTGATGTGAAGGTGGCACATGAGGAGGAGGAGTCGTCAGCTGAAAACTTTGCCTTCATGACTCAAATCCTGTCAGCACCTGTCAAAGGTCTCACGAAAGAAGAGGTAATTTCTGTTTTCTGCACTCCTGAATGTAGAGAACGAGTTGAGGCCTATAGAATCCACAACGCTGAGCTAATCGAAGACTATAATGAAATTAAACGGAAAAATTTCACTTTAACGAAAAAGGAAAAACTTTTCAAAGAGAAAATCGAAGCTCAGCGTAAGGACATCGTCCAACTCAAGGACGATGTTAGTGTAGCTACGGCCCAACTCATCATAGTCAAAGAAAAACTGTGTGAGGTTACTAAAGAACTGGAGAATGTCAGGGATAAATACCAAATTAATCAGTTAAACATTAAAAAATTCGATTCCTCCAGTAAATTAGTAAAAAATTTGTGTGATCAACAATTGGCTTATTCTAAAAAGAAAGGGTCGGGATTAGGTTATAATCAGACTCCTCCTCCGTACAATAACAATTACACATACTTGCCTATGACCGAGGAGGAGATGCTGAATGAAAGTAAAATGACATACGGACCCAAAAATAATAAGCCCTCAGTGAATGTCGAAGGTCCCAAAAATAGTAAGTCCTCAATTAATGTTAAATTTGCTGAAGAGCAGGTAAAACCAGAGACATGTTTTGTATCAAAGGGTACTTTTGATCCTAACAGTTCTTCGTCATGTGCAGATTAAGTACCTGAAGTGATATGGGGAGATTTGTTTGGAAGTGAACAAGTTTTAGACTCTGATTCTTCTAAAACTTCTTTTGATAATACTAATTCTGGTTGTGTGTTTGGACAAGCGTTTTTGAACTCATTTCATAGTTATGTTTCGTCTTCTTTTGGGCCTGATGTTTTGGGCAAAACAGTAAATGCTTGTGATGAACCTTTTGAAAATGCGTGTGATGATGAATGTTTTACAACTGCTGAAAATTGTGATTTTGATGTTTCTGATTCTCAAGGTGAAAATAGTGTGACCAATGATGTTCCTCAGGACACTTTCAGTGAAACCACTGAAAATGCTTCACAAGAGAATCAATCAGACACTGATTTTTCGTGTGAATCAAATTCAGTGGACGTTTCTACTGATGAATCTGGTGGGACCTCTTTGGATGGCAACGATAAAAGGGGATCATTATTTGTTAATGAAGTCTCAGCCTCGATTGAGACTGAAACTAAAAATGATCTGCAAAACGAGCAAGAAGTCATTTTCAATGAAAATTTGAAAGAAACTTTTTGTGAAGAAAATCTTAAACCAACATCTGAAACACCAGCTCAAAATGGTTTTCATGAAACAATAAGAAATGATAACTCTACTTTTTCAGATTCTCATGCTTGTGCCAGTGCTAGTTCTGATCCTCAGGTATCTACACGCTCAGGGAAGGCACAAGCAAGTCAATCAAAACAGAACAAGCAAGCTCCATCTTCAAGACCCAAAAGACCCGCAGCCACTGTGAATCGTCAAAACTCTTCCACAGTGAAACGACAAACGTGTTTCAACTGTGGGATAGCCGGGCACATTGCCAGAAACTGTGTTTCTGTACCTTCCTCTGCGCAGTCTAAAAATCAACATGCACAACATCAGAAAGTCAAACCAAATCGATTTGGTCCTTCTAAGTCAATGACGACTCATAAGTCTAAGACAATGAAGAACGACCATCGTAGGTTCAGGCCTTCTGATCAAGATTGGAATGCAGCCAAACGTAGACATAAAAATCAGCAAAATCATTTTTCAGAAAACCGATTTAAGGCGTTTGGTAATTATGCTAACAACTGGTCTAAACAATATTGGAAACCTAAATCTAGAGCCATGCATTCCAACTTGCCTCATACACTTCATAAAAATTCTGCCAATGAGAATTCATCAAAGTTTTTAAATAAAGACAATCTGGTATGGCAGAGGGTAACTTACATCGATGCAAAGGGACTACCCAGATCCACTATGGGCTGGGTACCTAAATCTAACTAATCCCGCTAATCGTGCAGGAACAGCTGTGGAGGACTACCGTGCGCCTCTGGTACATGGATAGTGGCTGTTCCAGGCACATGACAGGAGACTTATCCCAACTTGTAAACGTCAAAGAATTTAATGGAGGATATGTCTCATTTGCGGGAGGTGAATCTGGCAGAATCACATTGAAAGGAACTGTTCGAAACGGCGTTCTCAGCTTTGAAAATGTCAATTATGTTCCAGAACTGAAACACAATCTGTTAAGTATTTCGCAGATTTGTGATCGAGGGAATTCAGTTCATTTCACGAAGAAGGGATGTCATGTTCTTAAGCCTGGGATTGTTATTCCAGAAGACTGGTTCTTGATGACAGCTGAAAGAAAGGGAAATGCTTACGTCATTGATATGAACAAGAAACCGTGTGAAGAGATCACTTGTCTATTTTCAAAGATTTCAGAGCATGATGGTCTGCTGTGGCATCGTCGACTCGGCCATGTGAATATGAAAAATCTGAACCGTCTAGCTAAAGGTCAACTGGTACGTGATCTTCCGATCAAGGACTTCATGTTGGTGGAAAAATGTGTTGCTTGTGCGAAAGGGAAAGCTCATCGAAAACCTCATAAGACTAAACCAGCGCCCTCGACAAAAGCTGTACTCGAGCTACTTCACATGGATCTTTTTGGTCCAGTAAATGTGCTGAGCATTGGGAAGAAAGCTTACTGTTTGGTAATCGTTGATGATTACTCTCGCTACACTTGGGTGTATTTTCTCAGTCACAAAAATGAAACTGCTGTCTTGGTAAAACAATTCATCACTTTGGCTGAAAATCAAGCGAGCACTAAGGTGAAGGTTATTCGATCAGACAATGGGACAGAATTCAAGAACGTGACTTTTGATACTTTCTGTGTTGATAAGGGAATCGATCGTCAGTTCAGTGCGCCTCGAACTCCACAACAAAATGGAGTGGCTGAAAGAAGGAATCGTACTCTCATTGAAGCTGCGCGTACTATGCTGGCTGATTCAAAGCTTCCTAGCTTCTTTTGGGCCGAGGCTGTTAGCACGGCTTGTTATATCCAGAATCATGCTTTAGTAAACAAACGTCACATGAAAACCCCTTATGAGATTCTGGAAGGACGTAAACCTTCGGTTTCACACTTTCGCATCTTTGGTTGTCCATGCGTATTATTACTAATGGACTCCAACGGAAAGTTTGAAGTCAAAGGTGACGAATGTTACTTTGTTGGATATGCTAAAGGCTCTGCTTATAGGGTATACAACAAAGTAACTAAAAAGGTCGTCGAGTCGTGCAACATTGAGTGGCTTGAAGAGAATGCTACGGACGCTAGAGTTGGTCCAGATTGGTTATACGATTATTCTACTCTGTTTAAATCATTTAACATTTTGTCAAGTGATGTTTCAGTTGCAGGTGTGTCTATTCCCACACAACCATTGTCGTTTGAAGATACGGAAGACGAAGCACAGATGCAAGACAACGTGAGGCATCATACCGTTGATCCACCGGGAATGGTGTTTACGCAACATCCTACACCGACTCCGATGGTCAATCGATCCCCTGAGGGTGCATCAACTAGTGACTCTGCATTGTTTCCTGAACCAATTCTTGAGGATTGTACTGTCACTTCTCCTGTAGTTCACACTACAACCGCACCTAATGAGGGGGAGTCTAGCAACACCACCACTGAAGAGGAGATTGTACCTGATTTGGCCATACCTACGAGCGTCCAACGCAATCACCCAATCGAAAATGTGATTGGTCCTGTAAATGCAGGAATTTTGACCAGGAGTCAATCAGGAACCATTAACACTTGCTTATATTGTGACAACTCGTACTTTACCGTCTCGTACATTACGTGTAACCATTGAACTAATGTGAATAATGTGATTAAGTTGTGTGATCGAATGTTATGTGCTATATAATTTCATAAGAATGTGTATGTTACTACTTGAACCGAATGCCCAACCGAACACAAACCCACTCGGTTCATTTAGTGGACTCGAGACCATGAGAAAACCCATGTGGGGTTTCGGCCCACATCCCTTGTACGCATATATATACACATGCACATTATAGGGTTTTAGTTTTTACAATCTTTGCAACCACAAACCACACACACACAAGCTCTCTCTCTCTCTCGAATCGGAACCGAGAACCGCCGAGCACCTATTCAAGCTTTTGGATTCAGAATCCTTCTCTCCTTGTTTCGGTTAGTATCAAGTTAATGAATTCGTGCTTACATGATCTTGCTAGGATTCGAATTGCATGATAGTAATCTAGGGTTGCTTGATGTATGTTTGATTTACAAGTTTGATAGTGTTTAAACGATTTTTGAATGCATATCGGGTATGATGTTGTTAACCGGCTAGATACTTGTGATCATCGGATATATAGATGTATGGTGGATCGGCTGAATTGATTGTGCTTGTAACCGGCCATGTGTGTATGTGACTTAATCGGATTAATTGATTTATCTTGGCTATATGGTTGTATAAATTGCTATGATTTCTGCTCATATGTAAAGACGTGTTCATATATGTTTCGGTTAGGGTTCTTGTTAAGAACTTGTGAATTATGCTCGTTTGATTGGATATTGATCAAGATAGAAACTGTTAATGGACATGGTCAAATTTGGAAACTGATAATGTGAATTGATTTGCATAAATGCGTATAACTGAATTGCATGAAACATGGAAACTGTTACAAGTTGTTAGTCACACGGATTGCGAGTCGAGACCGAGATTGCGGGTCTTGTTGCGACTCGGAACCTCACACAATAGCACAAGCCGAAACCATGGTTGCGAGTCCCGTTGCGACTCGTAACCAAACCATGATGAGCCGAGACCACCCGTTGCGACTCGTATTCAGCTGTTGCGACTCGTAACCCCGGTTGCGACTCGAGATCCCCGTTGCGACTCGAGACCGGCTATTGCACATACACTGTTTTGGGCCTACTTTGTCACGGGCCCAATCGTACGACTGTTATGCTATTGGACTGCTTACCTGTTTGGGCCGACATGTTATTTGGGTGAATACTATTTGGGCCGGGTTATGGTTGGGCCGAATATTTAGATTGTTTATCGGATTGCTGATACGTGTACGTGTTTACCATGATCCTTGCATGCTTGCAACGTGTTAACTTATGTGATACATACGTGCGATACTTGAACCATACCTGACTGATGTGGTAACCCTGTTAGGACGTGGTTGACCACCGTTAGTTCAAGAAACTCTCCCTTTCTCTTTGTGTATCTGCCGAGCAACCCAAGGTGAGTTCACACAGCCAAGGCATGGGGTTCCCAGGGTGGGAATGGGTTTGAATGAAATATACGTAACAACTTAGATAACGGAACTTAATGATATGAGACCTCAGGGTGAGGGTGGTGAATGATAAGATACGGCTAGACTAGTATACCTTCTTGAACAGATCTTCGCACACACGCCAAGGGTTGGCTGCGATAATTATGACTGATCTTCGCACACATGCCTCGGGAAGGCTGCGAACTAAACATATTAGAACTTCGCACACATGCCAGGGTGGCCAGCGATACAAATATACATAGTCTAGGATATTTGGGAGTATTAACCCCAATCTTCGCATACATGCCGAAAGGGCCCGCGATACGAACCAATATTATACATGAACAATGAACGAACTAATACGATGCATGATTAGATGAACGAACGCAATGCTTGCTATACCATTTCTATTACTGAACTTACTTTCTGTGAACTCGCTCAACTAGTTGTTGACTCTCTGCTGCATGCCTTGCAGGACCTTGGGTACTTATGGAGCTTGCACAGGGAGGAGCAGGTCGTTGTGGGCAAAGGATCGTGAATGCTATTTCAACCCTTATGATATTTCATACGTTAACATTTATGTTTGAGTTTTACTTAAATGCTTCCGCTATACTTAACTATATTACACGTTCAATATGATTGGTGGTTAAGATCCTGGTCATGTCACGCTCCCAAGCGGTGATACTCCGCAGGTGGATTTTGGGGGTGTGACAGATTGGTATCAGAGCCATTGGTTATAGAGAACTAGGTTTTAAGATGGGAAAAACGTTTTATTAAAACCAGACTATAACCAGAACAGTGCTCTCAACGATCCACAACGACGCTTCGCTCCACGTGCAAGACTCGACATCCTAGGTAATAAGGTGTATGTTTATTGCCTGTTTGCTAGAACTGCTTAGATCTTTGCTCGCATTACGCTTAGATACACATGACTTTGTTACATGAGAACACCTACGTGCTTATACTTTTCTGTCATCGCCCTACTCGCGAACCACTCTCATTTACGTTACTTGTACTACGAAGATCATGTCTGGACGAATCAACATGACTCAAGCCCAGCTAGAGGCTCTCGTTCAAGCTCAAGTTGCTGCGGCACTTGCAGCTGCTCAAGCAGGTAGTATACCCTGTAGTCATAACTTACACTAGGATCTTTAGATCCTACATTCCTAAGCTAGCCCTTGTATTTAAACTTTGCCCTATTCGTACACAATAGGTCAACCAGCGCAGCAGGTTTGCACCTTTAAGAACTTCATGGACTGTCGTCCAAATTCCTTCAGCGGCACAGAGGGGGCAGTGGGACTCCTCCATTGGTTTGAAAAGTTAGAATCAGTATTCGAAATGTGCGAGTGCCCTGAGGCTCGCAAGGTCAAGTTTGCCACCGGCACCTTGGAGGGAATAGCACTGACTTGGTGGAACGCCCAAGTTCAGATCTTAGGGTTGGCAGCTGCTAACGCCACCCCATGGAACGACTTCAAGGAACTCATTAAGAGGGAATATTGCACGCGTGAAGATATTCACAAGCTGGAAGACGAGTTGTATAATCTGAAAATGGTTGGATCTGAGATCGAAGCGTATACAAAACGGTCAAACGAGCTGGCCGTGCTGTGTCCCACTATGGTGGACCCTCCATACAAGCGCATTGAGATGTACCTCAAGGGATTGGCGCCAGAGATTCAGAGCCACGTGACCTCGGCTAACCTCGACAACATACAGGAAATTCAGCGTCTCGCTCATCGCATCACCGACCAGGCAGTGGATCAGAATAAACTGCCTAAGCGTGTCAGCACTACTGCTACAGTCACTCCAGCTGCTACTTCTGCTACACCCAACGACAACAAACGGAAATGGGATGGGGATTCCAGCAGGGGATCAGTTCCCGATCAGTCTCAAGCACAGCAGCGCAGGACGAATGACTACCAGAATCCGAGTCAGCAATCATCTGGCAGCCAGGAGCAGGGTGGATACAGGGGAGTGCACCCACTATGTAAAAAGTGTAACAGGCACCACAGTGGAAGGTGTCGCAAGGAACGTTGTCAGAGATGTCTCAAGATAGGGCACGAAGCCAAGGATTGCAGAAGCTCGCGGCCAACTAATCAGAACCAGCAACTTCCACCACCAGCTCCTCAGAACCCACAACAGCAGCAGCCACAGCGTGGAAATCGGGGATGTTTCCAGTGTGGGGCAGAAGGGCACTACAAGCGCGATTGCCCGCAGTTGAACCAGAATCAGAACAACAACAATAACCAGGGCAACGGGAACAACAACAACAACAATGGCAACGAGGCAAGAGGTCGAGCTTTCGTGCTAGGACAAGGAGACGCTGTTTGAACTTATAACTCGTTTGGATTTTCATTATTATGTCTCTGTTACTCAAACAAAGTTTGGTTTGAACATAAATCGTATTGGGTTTTATGAATTATTTTAACTACTATACCTTATGTTTGATATGATGGATGGTTTGATATATTTGAACGCACCTGCCGTAGTTAAGGACCTTATGAACAGGGTATGCAAACCCTACCTAGACAAGTTCGTCATAGTATTCGTGAAGTCCACTTCTTAGGCCACGTAGTGAGCAAGGATGGGATCCGTGTCGATCCATCCAAGGTAGACTCGACCAGAAACTGGCCTGCACCACGTACTACAGACGGTTACCAAGGATTTCTCGAAGATTGCTCAGCCACTTACGCTACTGACACAGAAGGGTGTCACCTACCGTTGGGGAGATCCCCAGGAAACTGCTTTTCAGCACCTAAGGATAGCCATGATCACACTACACGACGCACGATTTAGAGCTGGGAGCTGTTGTTTTCGCGCTTAAGATATGGCGACACTACCTGTACGGTACCAAGTGCACGATTTACACCGATCACAGGAGTCTCGAGCATATCCTTAAGCAGAAGGACTTGAACATGCGTCAACGGCGAGGGGTTGAACTACTTAGCGACTACGAATGCGCCATCAAGTACCATCCAGGCAAGGCCAATGTTGTGGCGGACGCCCTCAGTCGGAAGGACACTCTACCTCAGCGCGTGCGAGTGCTACAGCTTACAATTCAGTCTAGCCTTCCAGCACAGATACGAAATGCTCAGGTAGAAGCATTGAAGCCCGAAAATGTCAAGGCTGAAGCCTTACGCGGCTCACAACAACAAATGGAACAGAAGGCAGACGGCGCCTACTATGTAACGGGGCGTATTTGGGTCCCACTTTATGGCGGTCCCCGTGAACTTGTGATGGGCGAAGCACACAAGTCTCGCTACTCGGTACATCCAGGGTCGGATAAAATGTACCACGACATCAGCACTATTTATTGGTGGCCTAGCATGAAGGCCCACATCGCTACGTAAATCGGAAAACGCTTGACCTGTGTGAGAGTCAAGGTCGGATACCAGAAACCAGCTGGCCTACTTCAGCAGCCTAAGGTACCTCAGTGGAAATGGGAAGAAATTTCCATGGATTTCGTTACAGGCCTACCTAGATCCCAGCGTGGGAACGATACCATATGGGTCATAGTTGATCGACTCACCAAGTCTGCACACTTCCTGCCGATTAAGGAAACGGACAAGTTCTCCACTCTCGCAGACGTCTACCTTAAAGAAGTTGTTTCGAGGCACGGGGTGCCCACGTCTATCATTTCGGATCGCGATGCACGATTCACGTCAGAGCTTTGGCAAGCGATGCATAAATCATTCGGCTCACGGTTAGACATGAGCACAGCATATCATCCTCAGACGGATGGGCAGTCTGAGCGTACGATCCAAACGCTAGAAGACATGCTTCGGGCATGCGTCATCGATTTCGGCAACGGCTGGGAAAAGCATCTCCCTTTGGTGGAGTTCTCGTATAATAACAGTTATCACACCAGCATTCAAGCCGCTCCATTCGAGGCATTGTACGGACGTAAATGCCGGTCACCTCTCTGTTGGGCAGAGGTGGGGGATAGACAGATCACGGGTCCAGAGGTTGTAGTGGACGCCACAGAAAAGATTGCACAGATACGACAACGCATGGCGGCAGTACGCGACAGTCAGAAAGCCTACGCGGACAAGCGTAGAAAGCCTTTGGAATTTCAGGTCGGGGACCGGGTTTTACTAAAAGTTCACCCTGGAAGGGTGTAGTTCGTTTTGGCAAACGGGGCAAACTAAATCCACGGTATGTCGGACCATTCAAGATCATAGAACGAATAGGCAGGGTAGCCTATAGATTGAACCTACCAGCCGAACTCGGGGCAGTTCACAATGTCTTTCATGTGTCGAACATAGAGAAGTGTCTATCAGATGAAAACCTCATCATTCCTTTTAAGGAACTCACTATCGACGACCGGTTGCAGTTCGTCGAGGAACCAGTTGAAATCACGGACCGGGATGTGAAGGTCCTCAAAAGCAAGAGAGTCCCTCTTGTTCGAGTTCGTTGGAACTCCAAACGTGGCCCAGAGTACACCTGGGAACGCGAAGACAGGATGACAGAAAAGTACCCCCAGTTATTCGAAACCAATGCCACCACTACTGAGGCTGAAGCTACTACTTCGGAATTTCGGGACGAAATTCCAGATCAACGGGGGGAGGATGTGACACCCCAGGAAAATCAGTGAACAATACAGTTTACCTAGCTTCCTCAGTGAGTGCATACCAAAATTTCGGGACGAAATTTCCAATTAGTTGGGGATAATGTGACAACTCGTACTTTACCGTCTCGTACATTACGTGTAACCATTGAACTAATGTGAATAATGTGATTAAGTTGTGTGATCGAATGTTATGTGCTATATAATTTCATAAGAATGTGTATGTTACTACTTGAACCGAATGCCCAACCGAACACAAACCCACTCGGTTCATTTAGTGGACTCGAGACCATGAGAAAACCCATGTGGGGTTTCGGCCCACATCCCTTGTACGCATATATATACACATGCACATTATAGGGTTTTAGTTTTTACAATCTTTGCAACCACAAACCACACACACACAAGCTCTCTCTCTCTCTCGAATCGGAACCGAGAACCGCCGAGCACCTATTCAAGCTTTTGGATTCAGAATCCTTCTCTCCTTGTTTCGGTTAGTATCAAGTTAATGAATTCGTGCTTACATGATCTTGCTAGGATTCGAATTGCATGATAGTAATCTAGGGTTGCTTGATGTATGTTTGATTTACAAGTTTGATAGTGTTTAAACGATTTTTGAATGCATATCGGGTATGATGTTGTTAACCGGCTAGATACTTGTGATCATCGGATATATAGATGTATGGTGGATCGGCTGAATTGATTGTGCTTGTAACCGGCCATGTGTGTATGTGACTTAATCGGATTAATTGATTTATCTTGGCTATATGGTTGTATAAATTGCTATGATTTCTGCTCATATGTAAAGACGTGTTCATATATGTTTCGGTTAGGGTTCTTGTTAAGAACTTGTGAATTATGCTCGTTTGATTGGATATTGATCAAGATAGAAACTGTTAATGGACATGGTCAAATTTGGAAACTGATAATGTGAATTGATTTGCATAAATGCGTATAACTGAATTGCATGAAACATGGAAACTGTTACAAGTTGTTAGTCACACGGATTGCGAGTCGAGACCGAGATTGCGGGTCTTGTTGCGACTCGGAACCTCACACAACAGCACAAGCCGAAACCATGGTTGCGAGTCCCGTTGCGACTCGTAACCAAACCATGATGAGCCGAGACCACCCGTTGCGACTCGTATTCAGCTGTTGCGACTCGTAACCCCGGTTGCGACTCGAGATCCCCGTTGCGACTCGAGATCCCCGTTGCGACTCGAGACCGGCTATTGCACATACACTGTTTTGGGCCTACTTTGTCACGGGCCCAATCGTACGACTGTTATGCTATTGGACTGCTTACCTGTTTGGGCCGACATGTTATTTGGGTGAATACTATTTGGGCCGGGTTATGGTTGGGCCGAATATTTAGATTGTTTATCGGATTGCTGATACGTGTACGTGTTTACCATGATCCTTGCATGCTTGCAACGTGTTAACTTATGTGATACATACGTGCGATACTTGAACCATACCTGACTGATGTGGTAACCCTGTTAGGACGTGGTTGACCACCGTTAGTTCAAGAAACTCTCCCTTTCTCTTTGTGTATCTGCCGAGCAACCCAAGGTGAGTTCACACAGCCAAGGCATGGGGTTCCCAGGGTGGGAATGGGTTTGAATGAAATATACGTAACAACTTAGATAACGGAACTTAATGATATGAGACCTCAGGGTGAGGGTGGTGAATGATAAGATACGGCTAGACTAGTATACCTTCTTGAACAGATCTTCGCACACACGCCAAGGGTTGGCTGCGATAATTATGACTGATCTTCGCACACATGCCTCGGGAAGGCTGCGAACTAAACATATTAGAACTTCGCACACATGCCAGGGTGGCCAGCGATACAAATATACATAGTCTAGGATATTTGGGAGTATTAACCCCAATCTTCGCATACATGCCGAAAGGGCCCGCGATACGAACCAATACTATACATGAACAATGAACGAACTAATACGATGCATGATTAGATGAACGAACGCAATGCTTGCTATACCATTTCTATTACTGAACTTACTTTCTGTGAACTCGCTCAACTAGTTGTTGACTCTCTGCTGCATGCCTTGCAGGACCTTGGGTACTTATGGAGCTTGCACAGGGAGGAGCAGGTCGTTGTGGGCAAAGGATCGTGAATGCTATTTCAACCCTTATGATATTTCATACGTTAACATTTATGTTTGAGTTTTACTTAAATGCTTCCGCTATACTTAACTATATTACACGTTCAATATGATTGGTGGTTAAGATCCTGGTCATGTCACGCTCCCAAGCGGTGATACTCCGCAGGTGGATTTTGGGGGTGTGACATATATTCTTGTTATCTTTCTCAAATCGAACCTAAAACCATTGATATAGCTTTGCAGGAACCTGGCTGGGTAGATGCTATGCATGAAGAGCTGAACCAGTTTGAAAAACTTGGAGTATGGAAGCTCGTCAAGTTGCCAGCAGGAAAACGTAAGCTTGGAACTAGATGGGTATTTCGAAACAAGCAGGATTCTGCAGGTGTCATCGTTCGAAACAAAGCAAGGCTGGTGGTTCAGGGATTTAGACAAATCGAAGGACTGGATTATGATGAAGTATATGCTCCGGTTGCACGACTTGAAGCCATCCGGATCTTTTTGGCTTACGCGTCTTACATGGGATTCACTGTTTATCAGATGGATGTCAAGACCGCGTTTCTCTATAGAGATGTGAAGGAGGAAATTTTTGTCGAGCAGCCGCCAGGGTTTGTGCATCCAGATCATCCTGAGTACGCTTACAAGCTAGACAAGGCGCTGTACGGGTTACACCAGGCTCCTCGAGCTTGGTATGCCACACTAACAGAGCATCTGTTGGCTCATGGGTACACGCGTGGCACCATAGACCAGACTCTGTTTATCAAGAAGGTAGGACGTGATCAAATCTTGGTTCAAATCTATGTTGGTGATATCATTTTCGGATCTACAAGCGAGGATCTTTGCAAGGAATTCGAGAGAGTTATGAAAAAGAAGTTTGAAATGAGTGCTCTGGGGGAGATGACACTGTTTTTGGGTCTACAAGTCAAGCAGAGTTCGCAAGGAATTCTTATTCATCAAGGGAAGTATGTGGATGATGTGCTGGCAAAGTTCAAATTCACGGACGCAAAGCCTGCTGAAACACCTATGGCAGAGAGACCATTATTGACTGAAGATGAAGAAGGAGAGTCTGTCGATCAACGTCAATATAGGTCCATGATCGGGTCATTGATGTATCTCACAGCTAGCCGTCCGGACATCATGTTCGCTGTTTGCAACTGTGCACGCTATCAGGCTAATCCTAAAACTTCTCATCTTACTGCTGTTAAACGGATCTTTCGGTATCTTAAAGGCCGACCTCGGTTTGGCCTGTGGTATCCGAGGGATTCCAATTTTGACTTGTTTGCTTTCTCTGACAGCAATTTTGGAGGTAGTGACAGTGACAGGAAATCTACATCTGCGGGATGTCAATTTTTGGGTGATCGGCTCATTTCTTGGCAGTGCAAGAAACAACAAACAGTGGCGATATCCACAGCTGAAGCTGAGTATGTTGCTGCTTCTGCTTCTTGCTCTCAAGTGGTGTGGATGCAACATCAATTGCAGGATTATGGTTTGACTTATCTTAACACTACTATTTACTGCGATAATGATGCTGCAATACAAATTGTTCGAAATCCTGTTTTCCACTCCAAAACCAAGCACATTGATATTAAAGTTCATTTCATTCGAGACTGTTTTGACAGAGGTCTTATTACTCTTGAACAAATTGACACAGATGCAAATGCTGCCGATTTGTTCACCAAACCTGTCAGCAGCTCGAAATTCAGAGTGCTTGTGGATTTTCTAAAAATGATCCGTTTTACTGATTGAGCATGTTTTTGTTTTTCGTAGGTAAATTTGTTCATAAAGTTTTCTATTCTTAGGTAGTTTTTATTTCTGCACAAATTTAGGGGGAGAAAAATCGAAAAATACAAAAACATTAAAAAAATCGAAAAATACAAAAACATTAAAAAATTGAAAAATACAAAAAGAGGTTTAAAAGGAAGTGTGGCTGGACTGGGAAATGAAATGAATTTTCACATTATGGTCGAGGGCTGACTCATGTAAGACCAGTATCGAAAAAGTTTGACTCTAGTATGATGTGTTGGTAGGCTCTATCCTTAAGATTGGAAACATTAGCTGTTTCTGTTCAGAACTAAACTAGTACATGACCTCAGCAAAGAAAATCACTTGGAATTAGCTCATGTCTATTTGAATGTCTGTATGTTATCCCGATACACACAATTTTGATCTGATTCTGAAATCTTATCTGAAAAAGTCGTGTACCTCCTCTGCTGCATCCAGATACATGCTGACCTGGAGGTGCTAGGCAACTACAGCTTCTGCTGCATCCAGATACATGCTGACCTAGCTGTACGTTGTCGATCTGTAGATCAATTAACACCCGAAAGAGGCCCTCAAGTGCCCAAAAGAAACCCAATAAACCTATATCAAATTGAGAAAACTCATTTGATCTGTATATTATACCATCTCTGCATAAGATCTATTCTGTTCTCTTCTTAACCTATTCCCAGTTAAGATTTCAGAAATTTGGATTGGACTTGTGAAATATGTGGTAGGGAAACTGCTTGCATGATAGAGTGAGTTGTGCATAATTCCAGGATTTGATTAGTATTTGTTTGGGTGATCATTATTAAAAATATCAAAACATGATAAAATGAGATACAGGCAGTTATATGGAAAAGGTCTAGGAAGATGAGTTTAAGAGGACAAATATACTGGCAATCGTCTAGATCATCCTGTAGTAGATCAGTGTTGATAAGTGAAGTCAAGCCCGAAACCTTGTGATTTGATCCCTGAGTATCTATGCAAATTTCCTGATTTATTTTTTTAAATAATATTTTATTATTTATTTTTGTTTTTAGGTTTTTATTTTGCAAACATTGCTCAAAAGGTTTAATGGATAGTTTTTATTAAATCAGATTTTGAAAAGGGTTTAAAAAATAATTAATAAATCTGTTTTGAGCCCAAGTCCATAAGGCCCAGGCTCATAAGACATGGGCCCATGAAAACAGTTGAGTATAAAAGGTGATTACGAGTCAGAATCCTTATTCACTCGCAATCTGATCTCATTTCTCTCTCAAGATTCCGGCAATCATCATCGGTTCCGACTGGTTTCCGATTGCGACTCGCAATCTGATTTGATAATCATCAAGGTACTATGACGTAATCATTCAAGTTTTGCAGGAAAGTTTGAATATTTGTTGAAGATTCCGATGAATTTTTGAAGATTCCGATGAATTTTTGAAGATTCCGATGAGGATTTGAAGTTTCAGATGATGTTTCCGATGAACTTTTGACTCGCAATCAAAACATTTAAGACTCGAAACCAGCGGTTACGAGTCGCAACATCAAGATTGCGACTCATGGTTGCGACTCAAATTGTTTGTTGCGACTCATGATTGCGACTCGTAATCTGCTGGTTGCGACTCAATTTTGCTGGTTGCGACTCATGGTTTCGACTCGAGACCTTTGGGTTGCGACTCATGGTTTCGAGTGAACAGTGACAGTGTTTGTTTTGATTTTCATTTTTATCACTGTTATATCTGTAATTGGAAACTTATATGATTTGTGTTATGTGCAGAAAAATGGATTTAAAGTTTATATCTTCTCATAATCAAGTTGGATATTTAGCACCTCCACCAGTGAAGCACAAGCAGCTGTATACGTCGTTGATCAAAGGCCTAAATACATGCAGGATTGTTCATGCTCTACGTGAGAATCCAGTTGTTTATGAAAGCCTTATTCAAGATTTTTGGAAGACTGCTAAAGTTGAAATCGTAGAAGGAAAGGGAGCTATAGTTGCAGAGATCGACGAGACGAAGGTTATAGTGACTGAGCAGATTATTAGAGATGTGTTGAAGTTTAATGATCAGGAAACAGATCCAATCGAACTTGCTGCTGGAACCATTGAAGCAATTTTGCCTCGTTTGAGTTATGAAGGAAAGTTTCCTCCCCTGGTTAAGAAGTTTGTTCATCCTTACTGGCGTCTATTACTGCACATGTTCCTCTTGTGCATGACAGAAAATAGAGGGGGAATTGATCAGTTGAACACTACACAGACTGCTGCGTTGATTTGTGTGATTACAAACGAGTCGTTCAATTATTCTAAATACATCTTGGAAGCAATGAAGAGGAATGCAATCGGGCTTCGAAAGGATAAGTTTCTTATGTATCCAAGATTTGTAGAGATGATTTTAAATGAGCGTTATCCTGAATTGAAGAGATCTGGTAATACGTTGGAGTTAAAACCCATGGGTCCTTCATGTTTTGGTGCTCTCACTACGAAGAAAGGAACGGAGAAAAAGTTTGAGGGTTTGATCGAGTTGGAGAAATTTGGTCAGTTTGCAGAGACCGAAGATATTGGTGAGAATCCAGTGATGGCACGAGCTGTACCTGCACGTGCTATTGTTGCTGAAGAACATGATATTCCAAGGAGAGCTGAAGATGAGCCTGAGCCAGAGCGTATTACTATTAACTCTGACGATGAAGGTGTTGAGATAATGTGTAATTCTGATGATGACATAGAACTTCCTCCTGAAGTTAATGCTGATGCTGTTTCTACGGTTAATCCAGTGATTACTGCTGAGAGTTTGGCTCAGTTATTAAAGTCTGTGACTGAAAAGATGGGAAATCCTCCTTCTGGTCTTTCAGTTCTAAATGAAGAGCCTAGTGAAAACCCAAAGGATCCTGATTCCCTACCCTTGAAGCGGAAAAGAAGGGATCCTCGGATTGGAATGTATGTTGAGAAACACAAAGATCAACCCTTGATTACTGATGAAGATGATGAAGGTCTTTACGATTTTGATTTTGAAAAGAATATTACTGATACCACCACCTCTACCGCAGACATCTTTGAGTCTAATGTTGACGCTCAAAGAACTGATATGGATACCACCGATGTTACTGTCGAAGTTCAAGCTACGAGTGTTGTTTCTGAGCCTGTTGGTGCTGTGTCACTTGGTGTTTCTGATTCTGCTGGTCCTTCTAATGTTGTTCATGATATGCCTAGTAGTTCAAGTGGTAAAAGGCCTGAGGAACCAGTAAGAATGCCTTTTGACGATGACTCAAGTGATGAAGATGAGTTTATCAGTATGAGAGAGATGAAAAGAAGGTTGGTTGTTGTTGAGCAAGACTCGATTCACAAGGAAGCGAAGATTATCCAACTTGAAGACACTATAGTGAAAAAGGATCAACAGATTGAGCAACTTCAAGGAGATGTTAGTTTGTTATTCTCTATGGTCTATGCACCTTACGTTGATGATAACCCTGGAGGTCCTGGACACATGTTTTTCGAAAGATTGAAGAGGGAAGTTCAGCGTAACTTTCCATCGTTGCGTACTGCTGACTCTATTGTTAAACCTCTTAAAGGTGTTCGGGATCCATTTACTAATAAGCGAATGAAAGCAGTGCACTGGCCTGTGACAGACAAAGAGAAAGTGATTCCGTTGGTAAAGAAGATTCCTCAAGGTGCTTTGAAGTCTCTACATTTCTGGGCTTATGATGAGCGTCTTGGTCAGGCAGTGTTTGTTTGTGATGGTGATGTTAATTTTCGCTTAGTGGATCAAGTGGATGTGCTCAACATTGCTCTTGAAGATTTAGAAGTGTTGGCTCAAAATCAGATACGAGCTACTGAGAAATATGAAGCAATTGCCAAGGGATGGACTGCAGCTGTTGCTTCAGCCATTCATATTCGCAAGAAGGGATTCGGTGGTCTTAAGGATCGGTTAGGTGGTGATCGTGATACTTGAAGCGTCAAGAACCTGCATGCATAAACCTAGGGGGAGATTGTTGGAACCCGAAGGTTTATTCATGTAGGTTATTAAAGTTTAGGGGTTGATCTTGTAATTACTTAGTTCTTATGTTTTGGGTTAATCATTGTGGTTTGGGCTAGTTATTAGAGATGTCGCATGGGCCTAGTATTTCGGCCCTGTTTGTTTTGTATTTAATCAACTTTAACCTCATTGTGTGAGGTTGTTGATTGGGTTTAGAGTTGGGGGCGACATCAAGCATAGGAACCGAGTTCTTCACGAGTCTTGTATCAGTCTTTGGCAATCATTGAATGCAAGATTTCGGTTTGTTCTTTGTTCATTGTTTATATTTTGATCTTTATATTTATTCTTGAATCACCTATTGATTGGTTTCCGCACAATCAATAGTTTGTTTGATATCATTGAGAGATCCTCACGGGTTTTACAATACATAAATTAGTATACTGTAAAATGTAAAACGGGCGGGTAACAGGTTATACCGGGTTCAGGTCAGAAGAGTTTTGGCCAAACTGGGTATGGGTCCAAGTCAGAACAGATTCTGACCAAATTGACTAACACATAAATTATACATGGTCCGGTCGGATCGGGTCAGACGAGGTAACGGGTCATACCGAGTTCAAGTCAGAATGCGTTATGGGAAAACTAGGTACGGGTCGGGGTAAGGGGTCGTACTAGGTTCGGGTCATAATGGGATCTGACCAAACTGGGTAAAGGGTCAAAACTGATATGTAACGTCTAAATGAAGGTTACAAATAGTATAGTTTATTGAAACAGAATTTGTTATGAAATTTTACCCAAAAAAAACTCAATTTTCAAAAGTTTAGGTTGTTAAGAAGCAATGTGTCTTTTTTTTTTTTTTTTTTTTTTTTTTGTAGAAGGGACTCAATTTACTTAAGGAAAACTTTTGCCAACTCAAGGATATGCAACTTCAAAGCGACTCGACTATCTTCATTGTATTTCTACTGTCATTAATTTATATAATATGTCATTTTGTTTCTATTTTGTTTTATATATTCACTGATCATTTTATCTCATGCTTTCTTTTTGGAACAAAACTTATTAATTTTACATTGATGAAATTGTAGATTTTGTATGATTTTGAAATACCATAAAGCCAAAGAAAGATTACCGAATGTTAATTAATATATCTACATCTATTCTGTATTATAAGGAGGACCAAAAAGTAATTATACATAATTTTATGAGTTTTAAGTAATTACAACTTTTAAAACATATGGTCCAATCCTCTAAAACATATTGTTGACTTTTAAACCAACTTCCCTCATGATGTTTAAATGGCAATAACTTTTTCATATGTTAATTTTTTTTGAATTACACCATAAAAACGAGCATTTCATTCTCTTTAGTTGAGTTTGGTATTGCTATAGTTCTATATATATTTTTTTTTAAATTAGCATGTTATGTGTGATTACCGGTGCTTGGGTGCAAGTGAGCTGAGCGGCTCGCAAGCTGCTCGAGATCGGCTCGAGAAAAAGCTCTAAACGAGGCAAGTCTTATGGAGCCCGAGCCGAGCTTGAGCCTTAAATCCATATACTCGGATCCCGTGTCAAATCCATTCAATCTTTTGTACATTTTTTTTCATAATGTTTGTTAAACATGAATGATTATCCACTTATAAGAAATCATATAAAAAAATTCTTTTACAAATATAATTTTTTTAAAACAATCTATAACCCGTGAAGCTCACGGGTATATAACCTAGTATATGTATATTCAAAATCTTGATTGGCACTTTTAGTAAAGGTTTATGATTTGTATGACATGTGCAGATTTGTGAAGGGTCCTCTATTTATGCAAGTGCTATAGCCAATAAACTATTTTTTTTGTAAGGCAGCCAATAAGCTAATTGAGGTGGTGGACAAGGTACAACTTTTATAGAAAAAAAGGTACAACTTTCTTATGTTACTAGTCTTTGAGGTAGCTTTATTTCTGCAAAAAACGTGTATATCCGGACATGTTAGCCGGGCCTGCAACCCTAGTCCCGTCAGATTGAGAGTTTGAGACAAACAACCCCTCTAGTCCTGGTCCGAGAAGAAGGAAAGGAGGCAGGGAAACGGGTGGGATCGGCACTATTGTTTCATATATAAACACTAAATTTATAACAGGACAATATATTTACTGTTAGAATGATAGTTAATAATGGCAAAATTTAAAGAATAAAGCAAGATGCATTCTATCAAACATTTAATCTAGATGAAACCTAAATGAAATAAAGTTTTGGAAGCTTTTTTCTTAACATAACAAATTAACCTTTGTATTTCTCGACGACTTTAGTAACCTAAACATTAATTTCAATTGAAACAAACCAGCTTATTAATTGTAGGCTTAAATGGAATAGAAGGTACAACTAAAATATTAAATTCTATCAAATATTAATGATTTAGAGTTTGACTATTCGTAACGATATTGTATATGCCATTTTCTGTCACATCATCATCAGAAAGTAATTTCAAAAAATATGTAATAGTTAACGCTCTTTGATGCTCTGTTCTATTTTTACTTTCCAGAAACTTTCACCTTATTTGGCGTTATAGTAGAAATGCCCCTTTATTTTCATGCCCCTATAACATCCGGGGGATGGTGGGTGGTACTGGGGCGTTATCAAGCCTCTTGACGCGTCTATAATACCTATTACCCATAGTCTTATTGCTCGAGTTATCAGACCCTCACCCGTTTACAAAATTCTTAAAGTTATCTATTTATATTTGGTTATGTATTTAGTATATATTTGATTATGTATTCAACGAGTAAGATTATTCAACGAGTTGGCCATTCGAGTTATCTATGTATTTAGTATAATATATTCAACACGTAACAAATATTGAACGAGTTGGCCATTCGAGTTATCAAATCCTCACCTGTTTATGCAATTCCATTTTAATTACAAAAATTGTCCTTTATATTTACACTAGATTAGAACCCCGTGTATTACACGGGCCGAATAAATGTGAATTTATATACTAAATAATAAAATAATATATCTTTAAAAACTTTGTTTATTATATGGATTGAATACATATAATTTTATATACTAAAAAATAAAAAGTTATATCTTTAAAAACCCCTTGTATTGTTGTACAGGTTGAATAAATATAATTTTATACATCAAAATGAAAAAATACTAAATAATAAATTATTTATATATTTAAAAAACCCCGTGTATTGTACGGGTTGAATAAATCTAATTTTATATCAAATAAAAAAATTATATTTTTAAAAACTCATGTATTACACAGGTTGTATAAATGTAATTTTGTATAATAATTTATAAAAAAAGTTATATCTTTAAAAAACCCTGTGTATTACACGGGTTGAATTTATATATCAAATAATAAAAAATTATTTTTTTAAATACCTCATGTATTACACGGGTTGGATAAATGTAATTTTGTATAGTAAATGATAAAAAAATTGTATCTTAAAAAACCCTGTGTGTTACACGGGTTGAATAAATGTAATTTTATATAGTAAATAATAAAAACTTATATCTTTAAAAAACCTCGTGTAGTACACGAGTTGAGTTCTGATTAATTTCAGATTTTGATTTCCTGCATTTTCTCTCCTATTAAATAATAATAATTTTTCTCTCCTTAAAATTACATCTTAAGTCATATTCTTATACTAGTCGTTTACCCGCGCGATGCGGCGGGAAACATATCACTTAGGTTGGTGAGTTTAGGGCTATGTACAGGCGGTTTGGTTTTGAGCCATAACCAAAACCAAATTCGTGATGCAAAGGTGGCGACAATTTTCAACGCAATACTTGTTTTCTGTTAGTTTATCAATCCTCCCATGGTATATTGTATAGTAGTTTGTTACTTTATCAATCATCTATGTGGTAATGTCTATCAAAGGCTAGATGAAACAGGTAAAAATGCCCAAAATGTCTACAAAGAGTGGGTCGAAGAAAAGCTAGCCTTGATGAGTTCATCTCGAATATGCCAAGGCTTTAAGGTAATAGGCTTCTCCATCGTAAGCAAGCAAAGCACCTGCATTACGAATAAGCGTGTAATAAGACATCATAATATGGGGGGGGTGAAGGCTATCAAGAGTTGAAATATATTGTTGTTTAAATATATGGTTAAATGGGTTAAAAGTCAAGTATACTTTATTCGCTATGCAAGCTTATAATCCTCCAAAATTCATACTTTTCTTGTATGAGATGGCAACATGTTTGTATGACACCTGGGAGATGAAAGATCTTTGGAAATCGTATAGTTAAGGCAATATGTCAATGTAGAATAAAGAGTATTAGATACTACAATCTAAGCTACTACTTAAAATAAAACCAAACTACACAAGAAAAAAAAACCAAAAAGTTTCGGTGAAAAGTTAACCACAGAGCTCAACCAAGATCTGAAAAGCCGATGACATAAATTATAGTTGAAGATGTATTATAAACAAAACAATGACTTGAAACCGAAACCCATGTCATAACCAAATCTATATCTATATTATAAAATAAACCATAACTCGAAACCGGTGTGAATTCGTTCCCAAACCAGCTCGATTTTTGGTACCAACATTTTGCGTTTTCGATACAGGTACCGTACCATACCAAGTATTTTCGGTACCGGTACCCATTTTTTCGGATTTTCGGTACCAGATGGTACCAAGCTCATCCCTACGTTCGAGCCCGAATTCAAATTGATTTGAATTTGATGATTTAAAGTAAAAATCTAAAACTGAAAAAGAAAAAAGAAAAAAGGACTCCAATAAAAAATGCCAAAAAAGTTCGCAAAACATGCAAATAATCCACAAAAATGCAGCCATCATAATACCAACTATATCTTTTTTCAGCGTAGTAATTAAACACATCATGTCTTAAAAGAAGTCCACAATAGTTTTTTCAGTTGGTTAATTTGACACTTGGACGCTTGGAGCCTTGAAGTGTAACTCTTTCAATTGTTCAAGAGTGTCGAAACTTGAGCACAATATACATCTTCAACACGTACAACGACTTCAGCGCCATTTGACAGGGTAACATGGGATAGGCTAAAGGAAGTTCCTGCAGCGCCATTTGAACTCGAATCACAAACCATGTAATCGAAGAAAGAGTCGTTAACTCCTGGTTTCAAGCAGCGATGAGTGTCGGGATTTTCAGCATTTAATTGTACCAGGTGCTTCAAAGCCTTAATGAAACAGAAAAACAGTCCAAGAATTTCAGCATTTAATTGTACCAGGTGCTTCAAAGCCTTCTTGAAATGACACAGATCAGCATCGAATTCATTGGTGTTAAGATTGCACAAGTCTTATCCAAGTATAAATCAGATGATTACCTTCATGGGTGTAACATTATAAGTAGACATGCCAGTTATAGGAGCGGAACTAAGATTTTCAGCAGTGTAAAAAGCAAGAGCACTCTCTCCTGGCTTCACGCTCACCTACACATAAATTTCAAATAACTTAAAGCATATAAAATACTAACTACAGTCCACAAAAATATATCATTATCACTCCATATGTCTGTTTCAAAAGATTAAAATACTTTTGGAGTTGGAATTCTGGTCATAATACCTCTCTTTGAGTAGGAATAAACTTCCAAGGCATTCCCATCTGACACAACAACATTGAACCACACCACAATCTCCCTAAAATAATAAAACCAACATTTAAAAAAATTGTACAAACAAAAAAGTATGTCATTTCATTAAATTATTTATATAACACACCTATTGGTGATCGTTCCATCTTGAGCATGCCTCAAAATCTTTCTTCTACGGTCTAAAGAAAAAAAAAGCAAAACTAAAATTACATTATGCAATAAAAAATCTAAAATGATAAAAAAACAGAAAAACTACCTCACGGCGTTGAACGGTACCACCATAGCCAGTAGCTTGGCAAAACCGTCTATATAAAGGAACTGCAGCAAGCCATGTCATGGCTAAAATTCATAAGAAAAGGGGATTTCATACCCTTGTCATGGCAAATCAATGAGGCAGTAAGCCCTTGTATGGGATTAGGGTCGTATAACCGGGCGAAAATGGTTATACAGGCAGTATCACTTTGTCATTGGTCACCACAGTGTACCCATCATACGGTCCGTGTATTTTGGTGAATTCCAACTCATACGCATGTATAAGACATTAAGGTCCATATGATGTGCCAGTCTAACACACTATACAACCCCTCCTGACCATTTTCGCCATGTCATACAGCCTCTATGACAGTTAGAGGTGGCAAAATGGGTGGGTTGGGCAGGTTTGGGTATTGGGTTAGGATGGGTATGGGTTAAGATGGGTTTGGGTTACGATGGGTTTATTAAGAAATGGGTTAGGATGAGTTTAGGTCAAGATGGGTTTATTAGCATAATAAAATTATTAACAAACCTGATTCTTGGCTTCCCTGAAGTCTTCCATATTCAAGGGCCTGATCCTAATCACCTTCTCCTCTGTATTTTCTTCTAGAGACTCGGTAACCACCGGTAACCATCACGACATTCCCATCATCAAACTTGATGAAATTAACAATCTTGTTTGATTCCAAGTCGAGTTTGATTGTGTCGTTAGCTTTGATGAGAGGATCTGGGTAGCGAATGGATCGACCATCGTAGGTGTTGATGTAAGGAATCCCTTTTAAACCAAACTGGACCGAGCGAACCTTGCATAGCTTGAACTGCAAAAAAAAGACTTACTTCACAACTTGAAAGAATACACACTATTAAAGAAAACTAACAAAAGCCACAAGCTGGCTCTGTATAATACAAAAACTGAAACACCAGAACAATATAAAGCTTCAGTGAGACACACATGCAAAAAGCTTAATATCTACACAATATGAATTAAAAAAAGAATGAATTTGTCTATTGTGCTTCAAGTATACTAACTAACCTTTGATTCCCTATCCCTGTATCAACTGCTGAGCTGTCTGAACTTGTGAAGCTGAACCGTTAATCTCAATAGTCAGTTCATCAGGAACACCTCTAGTTTGTATAGCAATGGTTGCACCACTGGCCCGTCTAATATAACTAATATTAGTGCCCGACGTACCAATTACAGCATCGGCATATGAAAGAGGATTTGCATGTTCTGTGAGACCTACACGTAAATCGCATCTCACTTTTGCGAATTTCGTTCAAAGGTTTGTTTTTTCGCATCTGGATCCAAAAGGTTTGAAATCTTGGCATTTTTATCCGACTCATTAACCCCATCCATTTTTCTTTGTTAAATGAGGGGCATTTCTGTCTTTTAGTTGTTTTTTATTAAAGAGTCGGGTGAAAATGGCAAGATTTCAAACCTTTTGGATCCAGATGCGAAAAAAAAATCTTTGGACGAAATTCGCAAAAGTAGCCAAACCTCAGGGATGAA
Source organism: Helianthus annuus (assembly GCF_002127325.2). Classification (NCBI taxonomy): domain Eukaryota; kingdom Viridiplantae; phylum Streptophyta; class Magnoliopsida; order Asterales; family Asteraceae; genus Helianthus; species Helianthus annuus. The sequence goes on from NC_035449.2 coordinate 144,937,700, forward strand.
AATGGCATTTTACTCTAAAATCCCAAGAACCAGAACACACCTATAAATCAAATAAAAATAATACTTAGAATGTATGTAACGTAGAAATGAAAACTGAAATAGATGGAAAAAAGAGGACCATATTCGCAGTAGGCTGTGCTGCAACACTTTGCACAGAAGCAGTATGTCCAAGAAGAGTTTTATAAGCTGCAATCTTTAGGTTCTCTGCACGTGGCTCTGCGTAAACATTTAAAGAGAACATTATATTGAAGTTGTGAATTCCAAAAATCTGTTATGAGTAAAAAATGTAAAATTAGTAAATTACCTTCCAGAGTTTCACACTTGTCTTTTGAACCAGTGGCAACAACAGTGTTGTCCTCATCTTCTGCATATTCAGCAAGCAATAACAAGAAAATAAAAACCATGACTCATAAAAAATAAAAACCGTTTGTATTCATCACGTACATGATAACCAAGATAATTATTTTGATAAAAGTATCATACCTATTGTTTTCACGATACCAACTGATGTAACGGCATCATTGTGTCCTTCCAAATCATGCGTACAAACCCTAGCAGATTCCCATATCCTAAATTGTATATTAGAAAAACACATTTTTACGCAACAATAATATAGAGAAAGATAAAATAAAAAGACATAAAATCTGTGAAAACATTTTTGGTCTTACCTTCCTAACCCATCGTAGCAACCAGTCAAAATAAACCTGTCAAATAAAACAAAAGTTCAGTAAAAAGAAACAGACTGCAATGTCAATTTGGAAATACAGAAATAATAAACACCCAAAATAAGATGACTTACCGACTTGAACCATCAACTGCACTGACCCAATCATCATGTAATGAAGGATCTTCTTCCTTGCGTGGAGCTACAGCTCTTATGTATTCAATTTCTAGAGTTTTCTCCTGTTGATGAGCACATGTTGCAATCAGTTATCGTTACAAACATACTTAACTTCGTATTGTATATACCAAATACCAACTGAGCAAAAATCAATGAACAATCCTTCCACCATGTATGTGATTAAATAAATCAATAGATAGAAACAAAAATCAAAAGCCCTAAATGAGACCACCTGCACAACGTAGCAAAGAGAAGATGATTGCAGATGCTCTAGATCTAACCCCGTGGTTCAGCGTTGTTGATGAATTTGAGAGAGAGAGAGAGAGAGAGAGAGAGAGAGAAAAGGAGGTTACCTTCATCGATCTGGTGAAATCCTCACAGATCTGGTGAGAGATCTGGCGAGATCCGAGAGGCCTGATGAAGTCGATAGAGAGAGAGCAGAGGAGATGAGAGGATGAGCGGCGGACCAAATGATAGATGAGAGAAACCCTAGTTTGTGTCCGGGTGTTTAGTTTAGGGGGAAGGGTATAAGTGGAAAATGAAGTTTTCTGGTGCTTAAAAGACTTGTACATCATGCTTTAGGGGTGTTTTAAGAAAATTTTAATGACTTTAAGAAGTCCTTTGGATATGTATATTATATATAGTATAGATTTATAAAACATATTTAAAAAATATATAATATTTTATTTAAAATAAATATATTTAAAACATTTACTGATTATAAAAAGTTAAATATATTTAAAACATATTACTGATTATAAAGAGTCATAGACAATTTAAATATGTTACCTAAATTTGGATGTAAAAGTATAAACGTAAATATTAAAATAAAATCTCTCTACGATATAATAAAACTATAATGTAACCTATTCCTATATCTAAGGAAATATATTATAAAAATAATAATTTAATATTAATAGTATATTTTCTAAATAAGTTTTTAATATATACTATATCTCTACGTATATCTCATAATTATATATATATATATATATTAAATAGTATATCTCTACGTATATCTCATAAATAATTATTTTACCTAAATTTGGATGTAAAAATATAAACGTAAATATTAAAATAAAATCTCTCTAAAATAAAAAAAAATAAAACTATAATGTAACCTATTCCTATATCTAAGGAAATATATTATAAAAATAATAATTTAATATTAATAGTATATTTTCTAAATAAGTTTTTAATCTATACTATATCTCTACGTATATCTCATAATTATATATATTAAAATAGTATATCTTTACGTATATCTCATAAATAATTATTTAATTTTAAATAATTATTTTATTTTAATAGGCTAAAAAATAGATGGCTCCAATAAGTGACATGTGTCTCCGAAGTGGTTTCTTTTATTATATAGTATAGATTAGATTGCAAAGTGTGTCATTTGTCTTAAAAAAGTAAAAAAATGTACTTGATGTTTGCAAACCCTTGCACGTTATGTCATTTACCCCCAACTCAATTAGTTTTCGTAGTTAAATCTGACCAATAGGACCCCACATGAGGGTATTTTGGTCATTTTACTCATTTATTTAAAATATATGTCACAAATAAGATAAATTTAATTTAAAACAATTAAAATTTACATATAAAAATAAAAAAAATCAACCTTTCTTTGTTAACTCTCTTTCTTATCTCTCTCTCTCTCTCTCATCTCTCTCTCTCTCTCTAACTATATATTCAGACGACCCCCACCATCTTCATCGCACAACCCCGCCGGAGATCAGGTTCTTAATCGCACGCCCCACCGGAGATGAGCTCTTCAGATTCTGACGACCCCCACCATTAACCACCATCTTCACCGCGGAGACGGTGGAAGAGCAGCGACGATGGTTGCAAGCAGGAGTGGCCCTCTGTTTACGACTCGAGATATGGTGAATTCGGGTCTCATTAGTAGGTGTAAACATAGATGTGTTTAAACTCTAGCAATGGCAGCAACGGTTCCAGAAGGAATCTGACGAGTAGGTATGTTTCCACCCTTAGATTTCGTTTCTCCCTCGATGGTTAACCCTTCCCAAAATCGGTGTCGGCGGTGGTGGTTTGTTGCCTGTGGATTGGTTTTCGGTGGTGGGTTGGTTGTTGTTGGTGGTGGTGGTTGTGATGGTTGTTGGCTGTGGATTAGTTATTGGTGGTGGATTAGTTGTTGGTGGTGGAGCCGAAGAACCACCCAAAGGGGTCTGCGGTGTTATGGACTGAAACGACAGTTGGAAGTGGAAAGTCGGTGGTGGTGGCGATGACTAGTGGTGTGGGGTGTGTGGTGGTGGTGGTGGAAGGTGGGTGGTGATGCGGTTTTTGTTACGTTTGAATGTTGGGGGTTTGGTAGCTTCATTCCAGATTGGGGTTTTGAATCTGGTGCGTTTATTTAAATATGGATTGGGGTTTGTTTGGTAGCGATGGTTTGAATATGGATTGGGGTTTGTTTGGTAGCGATGGTGGTGGAGGTGGAGGTGGTGGTGGCGGCGGCGGCGGCGGCGGTGGTGGTGGTGGTACAGTAGTTAGAGGGAGAGACAGTGTTGAGATAGAGAGAGATATGGTTTATTGAGTTATAAAATCGTCCTTTTATGTTGACATTAGGGTAAAATGACCAAAATTGTAACGCCTCGCTTTTGTAACTTTCCGTATTTAGAAAGTTGTCTTGTACTTCTACTTTTGGAAACTCGTATTCTCTTGTAATCGTATTTTATTTCAAATCAGTGCAAACCGAGGCTTTGATCGTAATAAGAACTTGATCATTTTATGTGAATTTATATCTTGATTATGCATACTCGTTTTATATTCAAGTTACATACATATTTGATATACATTCATCTCACACGCAAACAAATACTTATGTTTCGAACAAACTATCGTAAATACATGTTTTATACACTTTATGCATGCAATTACTTAATTTTATATTCACAATACTTAATCTATACTTTTATACTTGTCTAATACTTAAATATATGTTCATTATACATAAAATACCTTAAAATACGGTAAAAACCAAAGTATAGGGACTGTTTGTGTAAAAAGCGAGATTTAGGTGCGGATTGGTCCATTTTGTGTCTTCGACTCTCACCTAACTCTCTTTAAAACATCTTTAACTCTTAACCTAACTTCCCCACTATAAATACACCATCTCTAACCCTCATTTTCACTTTTCAAACACCATATTCACTCTCAAATCCTCTAAAAAACACTCAAAGATTCTGATTTTTTGGGCAGAAAGTTTCAAGACTTTTAAGTGAGTTCTAGCTCATTTCTTTACTTGTTTCTTCATTGTTTCTTCTATCAACTTACTTGGATAACCTCTAGGAAGGTTTTCACAAGTTTGCCATTGCAAACTAAGGTGAAACCTCACCATATTTGAGGTCCAAATTAAGACTTAAATTCTGTTTTTGTTCAAATTCATTTAACTTCTATTTCCTTTGCTGAACTTGGTGGAATCTTGTACCCACCAAGCTCACAACTTAATCCATAGGTGTGGGTTTGTGTTGAGGTTGATTTCCATCAAGTTGTGAGTTCAAAAACTCTTTACTTTAAGTTCATACATGTTACATTCAAGTGTTGAAAACATTCACGATTTACCATCTTCTATATGGTTGAACTTGTGTCTTGTAAAAGTGTGAATCGTGGGAGCTTTGGCTTTCCAACCTAGTTCCACTACCTCACTTGTGAACCTTGTGTATGAACACTCAAGTACCTTTCTAGCCTCAAAGTAACATAACCCCGTCTAGTCTCCAACACTTAGTTAACTCTTTCCATGTTGTGGTGGTTCACCCGGGTTAGGTCTTACTTGGCTACTTGAGAATGTAATAGTTAGTTGTTATTTCTTTTGATTCACGACCCTCCGAATTATCCTTGTGATGATTCGTGTAGTGGTGAATCATACAATGAGATTAATCCTCCATGCTTGACTTACATGACAATCTATGAAACTCATAATGGACTTAGCTTAGGATTATTATTATAACTATATATATATATATAGAAACAGGTTCGGGAGAAAACGCTTAAAAGTATGAGAACGGTGAGAACGCTTCTTCGCCCAACACGTGTCACACCGCTTAGAAAAGGGCGGAGGGGCTTTTTTGTCCTTTCATCTTCTGCTTTTACAGTTCCGCTTTTTCCCAATGTTGTTTTAATTTTTGGTTTTTAAGATTTTTGGCGTTTACCAAATTCAATAATTAATGGCGTTTTAATGGTTTCATTGTATCAACATTTTGACGTTTATGGCGTTTATTCACATCGTATGCCATTGGAACTCATGGGGCAGGAAATCTATTTGAATGGCGTTTTCCAAGGGGTTTTAAACAAGATGACCTATTGTTCTATTATTTTTTATAAACATTTTGGCTTTTTACTATTATATTTCAACCACAGGAAAAAAAAATACAAGGGAAGGAAATAAATTAAAAATCCTAATCGGATCTCTTTTCCCAATCTTCACTGTCATAAGTCTCTGTCTTCTTTAATAGTACAAGAACTGTCACCAAATATATGGCGTTTTATCTAAAACTTAACAAACCCATCGGTTTGATTTTTTTTGCCTGCTCGTCTGTTGAACTGGTTTTTTTGTGGATGTTTTGGGGACATAGATCTATGGCGTGTGAGTGGGTTTTTCGCTTTTTCTTTTTCTGGATCTTCATCTTTATAGTGAACCCACTCTTCAGTGTCATTGATCTCTTCTCCTCATCCAAACCTTCTTCAGGAACAAAAAAATACAAAATGCCATATGACTATGACTGGCATCAGTATCTTTTTCTTGAAATTTTATCCATCTCATGCAGCAAAATCTTTCTGAGTTACTCCCCTCTGATAACAATTCATTCAGTTTATTTGTTGGCGTTTTACAGTGGGTGGTATTTAGTAGTATTGGCGTTTGTTTTTTTTGGTTTGATCAAATGAAAGTTGCTGGGACGTATCATTTTATAGGATGTCTTTTCGGCACCTAAATTAGGCTGTGCATTATTATAATAAAGTATTCGTCTTTTCAGTTACTGTTTTGTAATTAATGTTTTTGATAAGCTTTATCTCTGAAGTCTGTAACACGTCCCATCTTTCAAGTTTGGTGTTTTAGATTCTTCAGTATTACTGATTTTGTATTTGTTGTTTCTAGTTACATTTTCAAGTTTGCTTTTTATTTTTTATTATTATTTTTTTGGGTTTTTTATAATAATTTTTCAAAGTAATTTTATTATAGTTTGGGAGTTTTTTGGTGGCGTTTAACTGGATGATATCGTTTAAACAAGCATTTTGGCTGTTTTGGCGTTTTTATTATATATGGCGTTTTTATTATATAACAATTAACTGAAAAGGAAAATAAAAAAAAGAATACATAAACAATTGATCTTCCAAATCTTATTTGTCACCAGTCTCTTTCTTCTTTTTTGAATCATGTAAACTGGCTGGTTCGACTTTCGTATGATTCATTTTGTTTTTGTTTTTTTTTTTTTTGTTTTTCAAATAGTTTTTTGTGTTGCTGTTTGGAAGCACACAGTCTGACATCAGCATCTTTTTCTTGAAGATTTGTCCATCTCATGCAGCAAAATGTTATTGAGTTTAGATCCTTCAGCAAACAATCTTGAATTTTTACAATCAACGATGTTTGATTTTTTAACTTTTTTGGCGTTTTACCGATAAAAAGAACGCCACGAAGTAAGATCACCTTAACCCTCAAATTTTGATCATGCTAAAATCAATAATGTTTTGTTGTATGAGATGGACAACATCGTTAATCCTCGGTTAAGAAAGATAACTGACAATGTTGTCCACCCATACGGCTAAACTTTATTGACAACAAACCTCAATAATGTTTTTGTATGTTTTGGCGTTATAAATTGGATCGAAGTTTAGGATAAGTCAATAAGATTTTACTCAATGAAATCGACAATATCATCACTTAAGGATTTTGTCTATTTCATTGAGCGAAATCTTACTGACAGCCAAACTGAATTTAAAAAAAAAACGTTTTGGGGTAGAAGATATTTGATGTTTGGGTTTTTTGGCGTTTCTAAGGAGAATGGGTTATATCAAAGACGACATTTGGGTTTGTGTGTGTGTTTTTAATTGAAGGTCTGAGATGTTGTATATATAGGATTTTTTTGGCGGGATTTTACTATAATTAAGTTTGGCGTTTTATATTTAATGGCGTTTTACTTAGAATGGTCTGTGATTTTTGTTTTTGACGTTTTATTTCATGAGATGGTGTTTTGTGTGGAGTAGTCAAAAGACCCTTTTACCCTTAATGAAGCGCGTCCACGTAATAAAATTGATGTTATTTACGAAAACGCCACCGCGCCAATCTAGTCCATAGATTGTTTTGATCGGACGATCGTTAAGCGTTCTCACCGTTCTCACACTTTTCATCGTTTTCTCTAAATCCCGACCTTATATATATATATATATATACTAGTCGTTTACCCGCGCGATGCGGCGGGAAACATATCACTTAGGTTGGTGAGTTTAGGGCTATCTACGGGGATGTAGTTTCCAATGTGGCTTGTGACGACGATGGTGGTAGTGTAGCAGAATGTGATGGTCGGTTGAGGCCTTCTTCAGCGGCGAGAATCAGCGATTTGCGGCGATTGGTGGTTTCGTGATGGCGTTTGGTGGTTATTGTGCGACTCAGGAGAAAACAAAGAAAATTGTTTGATTCTAGTTATGTTACCTGAAATAGACGGACTACCTAGGCTTTTGTTGGTTCAAATTGTGATACAAATTCACAAATAACTAACATTAACTACTATATTGTAAGATGTACAAAACATAGTCAAAAATTTCCCAAACAGTCTTAGGTTTGTAAGAGTCCTTAATCTTGAATTCCTAAGGTTTGGAACTGAAATTTGTCACAAAATAAAGGATTTCCTTCAATTAGTTTCTTAAGTTCAACCAGCAACATACCTCGAGCAGATTTAGTATCTCCATATTTGGATAATTGTTCATTCTCCCTAAAGTAGTGATCTATAAAAGTCAGTCAGCAAAGGCGCGATAGATGATGCTTAATACAAAAATTAAAGTAAGATAAATAAGTTCGTTTACAGACAAATGGTTACAAACAAATCAATCGAGTCGTTAATCAAACGATTAAACGCATAAACAAAACAATAAATATGAATTTGTACATTCTGATACATATCTACTTAGAGGTGGCAGTTTTTTTATTTTTTTATTAACCATGCCGCTGCGCTCGTTACGGCTGCCCTCACCGCGCCGCTGCGGCTGCACTTGTTGCGCTCGCATGCTCACTGCACCGATCAAATTTTAGTAAAGTACACGGATGGTAAGCCAGAGACAACTGAGGTGATGGCACCAAGCAAGAATGACACAGTGCTGAACACTGTTGTTCCCTATTACCCTGCATATACCAAACAAACTTGTGATTAGTTTTTGCACAGCTATTCATAATCATTTTATCATGAAATAAGGATACCTGAACAAATGTCTCGCTCGACCAATAGTTTCCCTTGACGCATTATGCAAGGTTCGCTCGGTCCAACAACTCAAGCAAATGTTTTCTATGTTTTTTAGGGGGAAGATGGGTGCTTCTCTCCACAGGGCATACAAGACACAGGTTATTGGCGGCAGTCCGCCAAATTTAACATATAAAGTTTTTTTATATGTTAAATATGGCGAGCTGCCGCCAATAACCTATGTTTTGTATGCCCTGGGAGAGAAGCACACATGTTCCCCCTAAAATGCAAAGAAAACATTTGCTTGAGTTGTTGGACCGAGCGAACCTTGCACAGGCTCAGTTTTTGCATCACAGCCTCAAACACTTTCAGTTCAGATAGATTACACAGGCTCAGTTTTTGCATCACAGCCTCAAAACACTTTTACTTCAGACAGATTAAGAACACAAGCTCAGCTTATGCATCATAGACTCAACACTTTTAGTTCAGACAGATTAAGAACACAAGCTCAGCTTTCGCATCACAGCCTCAAACACTTTCAGTTCAGACAGATTAAGAACACAAAATCCGGAGTACACAACAAGAGTAATTTGCCACTAAACTTAAACAACCTTTAAAGCATGATGTACACGTGTTTTAAGCACAAGAAACAAATATGTAACCTGACAGACTCAGCTTATGCATCATAGCCTCAAACACTTTCAGTTCAGACATATTAAGAACACAAGCTCCGTTAGTTCTCGCAAAGTCAACCATCATAAAAAGAAATCAAGTATTAGTAAAGATTTGATATTAGTTATAACCAGTACACTATTAACTTAAAATAAATTTAATATAAATCACATTTTGTCAAGTTGCAAATATAAAAACCTTTATTCTAATGAAGCAGCGTTCAGCGTCACTAAAGCCGATTCCGAGACTCTCCAAGCAGATACACTTTCTCCGGCTGCCAGAAGATCGGAGTGAGCTTGTTCTGCAATAATAGTGATCGTGACAGTCATTAACCAAAGGTATAACTAATTAAATTCAGTTCAGGAAAAACCAACACTTTAATTTTGTGTGAAAGACAGCTTGCTTGCTGCATTCTCTATAATATATCAACACTCTTCCATACACTGTTTGAAAGACACCATGCTTGAAAGACAGCATGCTTGCTTCAGTCTCTATAAATAATTCAGAGATATCTACACTCTACTCACACTTTACAAACTCTCAACTACACTCAACTGAAAGACTCAGACATGTAATTGAGAGATGAACACAACTACGGGTAAAGCCATGGCTGCAACACACGGTTGCAAAGTGAGAACTATGCAACCTGGATATTGCCCCGCCAAGATGCTACTCGGATCTTCTATGTACCCTCAAAATACAATCATCATCACAGTCTATTGTGTTATGTAACCCCGCTTTAAAGCATGATGTACAAGAGTAATTTTCCACTAAACTTAAACAACCTTTAAAGCATGATGTACAAGTGTTTTAAGCACAAGAAACACATATGTAACCTCACAGGCTCAGCTTATGCATCATAGCCTTAACAGTTTCAGTTCAGACATATTAAGAACAAAGCTCAGCTTATGCATCATAGAGTCGACAGGCTCAGCTTATGCATCATAGCCTCACAGGCTCAGCTTATGCATCATAGAACACTTGGGAAATGAAAAAGTATATCAAAACATCCCACAGAACAAACTAAAATCAAAAGTACATAACAATCTATCTTTTCACTATTCCATATCTAAAATTGACCTAACTATCATAATTTTCATTGAACTACAACACTTATCATCCCCAAAAATGACCTAAATATCATAATTATCACAAAACCATGACACTTATCAGTCCCAAAATTAAAGGAAAAGATCAAAATATAACAGAACAAAGTAAAATCAAAACTACAAAAACAATTTATCCTTTCACTATGTCATATCTGAAATTAACCTAACTATCATCACCAAAAATACAAATTCAAATATGACAAAACTTTCAACCTAATTTGAAATAACCGCATCTACTAACAAATCCACATCAAGATTAAAGATAAATCAACATTTAGAACCTAACCTGAGTCGATTCATCACAAAACACATGCGAAAATCCTTCGTAAACCTCAGCTTTCGTCCTTCGAACATCCGTCAAACATATGCGAAGGACAAGATGGTAATTGAACAAGGTGTTGAAAAAACACTTAATGCACAATGTACAACTGTTAAGGCACAAGAAAACACAAACCCTTTTACCCTTTACAAGGGTATACATCTGCCGTCCAAATGTTTTACTTTCTCACACGGATAAATTGAGAGATGAACACAACTACGGGTAAAGCCATGGCTGCAACACACGGTTGCAAAGTGAGAACTATGCAACCTGGATATTGCCCCGCCAAGATGCTACTCGGATCTTCTATGTACCCTCAAAATACAATCATCATCACAGTCTATTGTGTTATGTAACCCCGCTTTAAAGCATGATGTACAAGAGTAATTTTCCACTAAACTTAAACAACCTTTAAAGCATGATGTACATCATGCTTTAAAGGTTGTTTAACTTTCTCACACGGATCAACATCGGGACCGTCCATTTGACTTCACACGGATCACCATATGCTTTCTCTCTCAATGCTCACACATCTCACAAAACAACATCAGATCTTCTCTATTGATCATCATCACAGTGAGGAAGAGCTTGACGGATGTTCAATTACCATCTTGTCCTGGATCATCATCACAGTCTATTATGCATCATAGCCTCACAGGCTTAGCTTATGCATCATAGAACACTTGGGAAACATCCAAGTGATATATCGTATAGTACTTTATAGAGACTGCAGCAAGCAAGCTGTCTTTCAGACATGTACTTTTAGATCTGTAGATCTGTGATAATACTTTTACAACTGGAAGACTCAGACATGTAATTGAGAGATGAACACAACTACGGGTAAAGCCATGGCTGCAACACACGGTTGCAAAGTGAGAACTATGCAACCTGGATATTGCCCCGCCAAGATGCTACTCGGATCTTCTATGTACCCTCAAAATACAATCATCATCACAGTCTATTGTGTTATGTAACCCCGCTTTAAAGCATGATGTACAAGAGTAATTTTCCACTAAACTTAAACAACCTTTAAAGCATGATGTACAAGTGTTTTAAGCACAAGAAACACATATGTAACCTCACAGGGTCAGCTTATGCATCATAGTCTTAAAGATAAATCAACATTTAGAACCTAACCTGAGTCGATTCATCACAAAACACATGCGAAAATCCTTCGTAAACCTCAGATTTTCACAAAACCATGACACTTATCAGTCCCAAAAATGAAGGAAAAGATCAAAATATAACAGAATAAAGTAAAATCAAAACTACAAAAACAATTTATCCTTTCACTATGTCATATCTGAAATTAACCTAACTATCATCACCAAAAATACAAATTCAAATATCACAAAACTTTCAACCTAATTTGAAATAACCGCATCTACTAACAAATCCACATCAAGATTAAAGATAAATCAACATCTGTCTTTCAGACATGTACTTTTAGATCTGTGAATCTGTGATAATACTTTTACAACTGGAAGACTCAAACATGTAATTGAGAGATGAACACAACTACGGGTAAAGCCATGGCTGCAACACACGGTTGCAAAGTGAGAACTATGCAACCTGGATATTGCCCCGCCAAGATGCTACTCGGATCTTCTATGTACCCTCAAAATACAATCATCATCACAGTCTATTGTGTTATGTAACCCCGCTTTATAGCATGATGTACAAGAGTAATTTTCCACTAAACTTAAACAACCTTTAAAGCATGATGTACAAGTGTTTTAAGCACAAGAAACACATATGTAACCTCACAGGCTCAGCGTATGCATCATAGCCTTAACAGTTTCAGTTCAGACATATTAAGAACACAAGCTCAGCTTATGCATCATAGAGTCGACAGGCTCAGCTTATGCATCATAGCCTCACAGGCTCAGCTTATGCATCATAGCCTCACAGGCTCAGCTTATGCATCATAGAACACTTGGGAAACATCCAAGCCATCTAGGTCGTATAACTTAGGACCTTAGTCCGACAACCATCAAACTCTGCCATCTGTCCGGCCCTTAGAAACACCTTTGTCTTACTAATCTGCATGTGACATATAAACAAACAAGTAAACATAAAAAAAATTAAAAAGGTAAATCCTAACTAAAACATCGGATGTAGGAAATAACCGCATCTACTAACAAATCCACATCAAGATTAAAGATAAATCAACATTTAGAACCTAACCTGAGTCGATTCATCACAAAACACATGCGAAAATCCTTCGTAAACCTCAGATTTTCACAAAACCATGACACTTATCAGTTCCAAAAATGAAGGAAAAGATCAAAATATAACAGAATAAAGTAAAATCAAAACTACAAAAACAATTTATCCTTTCACTATGTCATATCTGAAATTAACCTAACTATCATCACCAAAAATACAAATTCAAATATCACAAAAGTTTCAACCTAATTTGAAATAACCGCATCTACTAACAAATCCACTTCAAGATTAAAGATAAACCTAACCTGAGTCGATTCATCACAAAACACATGCGAAAATCCTTCGTAAACCTCAGATTTCGTCGTTCGAACATCCGTCAACCGCTTCACCAGAAAAGTAAGAATCACAAAAGAACATGGTAAGATATATAACACTCATTGCAACAACATCAAAACATCAAACGGATCCCTTGCCAGATAAAGCTTGTGATAGATCTCATGAAACCCTAGATCTGCTCATGAAACGGATCTGGTGATAGATTCAAACGGATCTGGTGATAGATCTCATGAAACCCTAGATCGCCGAGAAGAGAGAGAGAAGAGAGAGAGAAGAAGATCTGATGTTGTTTTGTGAGATGTGTGAGCATTGAGAGAGAAAGCATATGGTGATCCGTGTGAAGTCAAATGGACGGTCCCGATGTTGATCCGTGTGAGAAAGTAAAACATTTGGACGGCAGATGTATACCCTTGTAAAGGGTAAAAGGGTTTGTGTTTTCTTGTGCCTTAACAGTTGTACATTGTGCATTAAGTGTTTTTTCAACACCTTGTTCAATTACCATCTTGTCCTTCACATATGTTTATTAAAGTAGTATAGATATATATATATATATATATATATATATATATATATATATATATATATATATATATATATATATATATATATATAAACATGGCTGAATTTATGATGATAATTGGTTTATGATTATTCATTATAAACTTAGGCTACTTTATCTACGATTCTAAGTCTCTCGTTGTTGATTCTAATGGGCAAACTAGGACCCATGAAATCACATACAACTTAGTGTCAAAAACGAGTACTTAGACTAGATAATACTTTTATGCATATATACTTTTTGTACTTTAAATTCATATCCGAATCTTCGGTTTAATTTCGTTACTCACATACCTTCGTTTACCCCATGTATGGTGACCTCGGTGTTCCATCCTCCAACTCTCAAACTCACGGGATTTCAAAGGAAAGCTTTGCAAAACATGAGTACACTCGAACACCCTTTTTACGTTTTACAGTTTTGGGTGCAATATGTTTAACTTATTAAATTCACAATCACACTTATACTTTATGCAAACACAAACAATCCATCATACATGCTTAATATGTGAATACTTGATGTGTGTACTTGGATGATTCTGTTGTGTGATTTACTTGTCATTAACTTCGTACGAGCCTCCCCTTAACATGTATAGCGCTATAGGAGTAACACACCACTTGTAGACTTGTGGTCGGTCATGTTAAGTATATTTTATGCGGTAATCAGATAGTTGATTTGTTAAATTGTGTGCCTTGATACATTTGTCTTGTTAAACTATTTTTGCCATATGGAATCGTTTAAATCGTTTTTCATACTTATGCTATATTAAACTTGTGTACTCGCCAATCTTTGTGTGTTGAACTATACTTTTAAACTTGTTGCAGGTTTATGATGATGACCTTGATGAAATCTAGTAGGGATGACTTTAGAAACACATATCGAAATACTAAATTTTGTACTTGTTATGTTGTTGAACTTTGTTGTATTTTATCTTTTCCATGTTCTACTTTGATTTCCTTTGATGTAACTTGACAATTATTATCTATGAATTAAATCGGTTTTGAATTAAATATTGTGACATAAGTGATGTGCACAAAATGCAACATATAAATTACATCAATTGTGGCATAAAACTAACCCTTTTTTAATACTAATGTTGGAAAAACTGTGTTTTTGTCTTCCTGTAGGTCCCTCGGAGGTTGAGGTTTAACCTATTCCTTGTTATGTTTAACCCACTAGCAAGTGCGGAATCCAAGCTAGCAAGCAAACCGGAGTTTATATGTAAGCAAAGTGAACAAGAGAAAGAGTAGACAAGCAAGTATCAAAGTTTTCTCTTGTATTTCAGTGGACACGGTTACAGACCTTGACCAAACTGAAAATACACTCTAACAAAGACCTGGGTTTCACACACAAAAGCTCTCTATCAAGAACACACACTTTGGACAGAAACTTATCAGAACTACTGTGAAAGTGAAACCCTTCATGGATATATATACCCAAAACAGATTCCCATGCACGAAGGATAGACATTCTGATCGAAGGATTATCTGTCGACCAGAAAGCCATTCGAAAGATCTCGAAGGATCTAAGCATACCTCGAAGGATTGTATATCCTTCGAGGTCCACAGAGATACTTCGAAGGACATCTTTCGAAGTCATCGAAGGATACTAAACATCCTTCGATGACATCCTTCGTGGCATATCATCTTTCAACTACTAAGTGTTCAAGTTTGGCCAAGTCAAACCAGGAGGATGGTTGACTTGGTCAAACAACACATTACAATACATAAACACACATAAAGGACGTAAATACAACGACAAAAGACATCGTTTTATACATTACAAAATATAGACAAAGTACAGACACAAAGTGCACCAACACTTCCTTTTGTATTTTCAGGATTAAATGAACTCAAATGAACAAAAGAAGCAAAAAGGCAGCTAAATCTAACATAAATACAAGAAAAGGAACAGACGTGGCATGCCCGACCCCCCGACAACATCTTCCCAAGCAAAATAAGAGAACAGAAGGCTGAACACGCCCCGTGCTCAATGAGCACGAGGGCGTGCCCATGTGTCAGAAGAAAAGACAAAGTTGTAGAAGCTTCTATCACCCACCACGGGGGCGTGCTCACTTGACACGGGGCTGTGGTCAACTCTAAGATTCGTAGAATCTAGGGAAATCTTGATAGTACAGATACACTTCTGCACACGGGGTCGTGCCCAGCGGACACGGGGGCGTGGTCAACTAATGCAGACAAACTGCAATTAATGAAGAAAGAGAAGGAGGATGGACACGGGGCCGTGCCCGAGCTGCTGTTCAGGCTATAAATAGGGGTGCTTGGCTCATTTGTAAACCATCCCTTGGAACACCACCTCTCTCACACTTCACCCACCACCACCACCATCACAACACCATCATCCACCACCATCATCCATCATCCATCATAGAGTGTGTGAGTCATCTCGGGATCCAAGATTGATCGTAAGAGTTCTTGACAATCAAAGGCCATGTTTGCCTAAGTCTCTTACATCACTTGGTGAAGACAAGTGTCTAGTGTAATACTTTTTATTTTTAATCTTTTCGCACTTTTTATTTGGTTATGTATTAATGACTTTAATAGCTAGTTTCTTATGTTGAAGGTGATTCTTCCTTATCGTTTGTCCCTGGTGTCTTGGCATTATTTTAGTGTCTATATAAAATAAAAGATTTTCACCATTCATATCTCCATGGTCTATATGGAGATATGTTGGCTACCTGGTCGGGGGTTAAGGGAACGGTTTGGTAAGAGTCTTGCCTTGTTCAGTGTATAGATCCTGCAAGGACCTGGGTCAAATTTAATAGGACCTCCTTCAATACCCACCGGTATTGGATGGCGGGGGTCCAAACTCTTTGATCCCCTCATATGTAAGCTACTATTAAAACTTTAACCCGACTACTTAGGACTGTATCCCTGCTGACTCAGACTACTTAGCCGAGGGAAACGTCACCTTCAAAAGAGGGGCCTACCACATTATGCATTAATAACTTAATTAATTATCTTTCAATATTCCGACCCTTTAGGATTGTATCCTTGCTGACTCAAACTACTGGGTTGAGGGTAACGTCACCTTCAAAAGAGGGGCCTACTACAATAACTAAGATAATCTCTTAAAAAGTGCAAAAGTGCGGAAATAATCAAAGGTTACACTACACACGAGTCGGATCCAAGTGATTCACCTTGTCTATCTGTTTTTACTTTTATTTTATTTTTCAGCATTTTAGTTATCTTTATTTTTCTAGTTTAAAAACCTTTTTTTCTAACTTTTGATTTGATTAGACGTTGAGGATAAACCAGTACTAAAAGCTCTTGTGTCCTTGGACGACCTCGGTATCTTACCAACACTATACTACGTTCACGATGGGTGCACTTACCCATATGTGTGTTTAGTGTTAGTAAATATCGTGTTTTATAAATTTAAAACTTGGCTAAAAAGTGTAAAAGGGCTTAAAATATACATAAAAATATAGCACACTTCACGCACATCAAGTTTTTGACGCCGTTGCCGGGGACACAAGGATTTTAAGAAAGTTAGGAATCAACAGCCTAATCGTTTTTTTCTAATTTTACTGTTTTTTTTTATGATTTTCTTAATTTTTCAGCTTCTGCAGAACTCAGCACGGTCCGTGCCCGCTGAACACGCCCGGTGCACAATTTTTGGAAATGGCAATCCTGTTTTAAGTCAGACAGTAAGCTGAACACGGGGCCGTGCCCATTAAACACGCCCCATGCCCAAGTTTCAGTTACTGAAAACAGAACCGTAAGCTCCCGACGGTTGGTAATTTCTGACACAAACATGAGTGATACTGATATTTTTTACTTTCGGCACTCTTATGGTACGTGGTGTCAAATATGTGGTGGCCCTCATAAAGAATTAGAATGTTATTTTCTAAATTATAAGCCCCATTATATAGACCCATTGTTTTCCTGTAGCCTTAAGAGGGGCGAAAGTAAAAATAATCCCTATCTCTCCTTCGAATGCTCTCAACCGGACCTTCTAGGAGAAATGCTTCTTGATGAACTATTTCAATTAGAAGATCTAATTCTTAATTGGTAAAAAGAACTTAAGATGGATTTCATTAACTTATCTCAAGACGATACCCAAGAAGAATTGTTGGGATCACATTCGAATAAAAACAACTTCGTTATTCCCGATATTACCTTCAACTCTAGCGAAGACTTGGGCGGTAGTCGTCCCTGTGTCGATTGTGCCGTGAAGGACTCTCCATTGACTTCGTTCGGTGCATACATAGACCTGAGCGATTCGGCATACACCTTCCTTAACGAGAGCCCGGGAAAGGGTTGGACTTGTCCACCTAAATTTAGCATAGGAATCATCCTCACCGACAACCTCTTGCATTCTCGTCTTAATCTAGAGCAATTAAGGTATCTTAGGCACTTTGGGGTTGTTCCATCCAGTAAGAAACCGCCCGATCCGGATAAGTCCCTTAGAAATAGACGAAACTTCATAAACAGCCAGCCTCTAGACACGGGGTCGTGCCCAGGTCAGCACGCCTCCGTGTCCACCAAAAGATTCCTTTCTGATTTTTTGTCAGAATACGGACAAAATGTGTCAGGATCCTGTCTGCACACGGGGCCGTGTCCAGCCGACACGGTGCCGTGTCCAGCATGCTGTCGTTTTCTATAAATGCAGCCAAGAATCCTACATATTTGGATCATTCCAGGGACAGAGATTTGTTGGGATATCACACATACCATCCTAGGTATTTTCTAAAAGATGGTTCTCAACAACCATCTTGTCCTTTCCTCTTTTATCCATTACCTTCTTCTTCATCTTTCTTACCTCAACATCTCCATTGAAGCTTGAGATCACCATGATTCCAAGCTTTGTGGTGATGTTTGTTAAGATTTTGTTCAAAGAATCTTGTTAAAAATAAGTTATACAACATTGTTTTAAGTTATTTATGCTAAAAAACGCTTCATAAGTTGAAAAGATAATTTGAAACTCCAAGATTCCTTGTTCCAAAAAATCTGCAGAAAGGTGAACACGGGGCCATGCTCATTGAGCACGGGGCCATGTCCGAAGTTACTGTATCATTAAAATGAACTCTTTTTGGTTTGTTTACATAGAATGTCAAGTCAAAACAGTGGAACCTCTTCTACACATTCCAGAAACAGTCGAAGGGAAAGAAGGTCTTCAATTGAAGCAACTCTCGTACGCTACGTAATGGCATTACGTGAAGCTCTTGACGAGATGACTTCGGTAGAGGAGGTCCTTATAGACCGTATAAATTATCTTACGGTGGGGCTGGAAAACAGTTTTCAAGAAATCAACCTCTTGCACCAGAGGTTGAACATTCTTGTAACACCTCCCATGGAACCAATCCTCCCTCAAGAGGATTGGAACCTAGCACTTGGAGTCAACAACCCTACCGGATGGGATGACATTCCAGCGGAGCCTGCTCTTGAAGATCTACAAGAAGTCCCGGTGGAGGTTGCACCTCCTCAAACCGACGCCAATGAGCCCGCCTTTCTTCTCCCGAGGGAGATAGAGGAATGGCTCGCCGACGTGTGAGGGACCCATACCCGGAGGAAGAAGTTCTTCGAGCCGCATTAAACCGACGGAATTATCTTTTCGGAGATTTTGCTAATAAAATAAACTTTAGGCTAGAACTTCTTAGTTTAGACTTCTTGTGACCTATTTTAACTTATTAGGATTATTATGTAATTCTCTCTATGATTTAACGAATGATGGTTTTAATTCGGTGTTTGGATATTGTTGTAATGGATAAACACACTCGGGATGGTGAAGGATACCAAGGGAAACTTGAACCAGCACCCCATGCACAAAAACAGGGCCATCCGACAAAATTTTCTTCATTACAGCAAGTTCAGCATGGGGTCGTGCTCACCCAACACGCCCCGTGCCCAACCATCTGCAGAAAATGCCCAGTTCAGGTAATTGGACACGGGGCGTGCTCACTGAACACACCCCCGTGCCCAGGCTTCTGTTTCTTTTTACCAATTTTTGTTACTGGCGATCTGAACACGGGGCCGTGCCCGGACACCACGGGGCCGTGTCCAGACGCCCAGTAACATAAATTTTTGCTTTTTCACACCTTTTTACACAATCAACCGAAAAACTTATTTTTGGGATACATTGAGGACAATGTGTAATTTAAGTGTGGGGGGGGGGGGGATGCTAAAACCTTGAATCTTGCAAGTCCTAATTACAAGCCTTACACAAAACTCTATTGGAACCGCTAATAACCCCAAATTTTTTCAAAAATTTTCAATTTTTTTGTCTAGGTTTAATTTGGGAATTTCAAGTTCTAAAAAAGGTTATATTTTTACAAATTTAGAACCTATAGTGTCGTGATAAAAAGAACCAACATAAGAAAATTATGAAACGGCATGACAAGTTTAGTTAAAATTTGATTATATATACTTGATCACATAAAAAACCCATTCCCACAAAAAGTGAGTTTTGAGCCTTTATTGAGCATACAAATACATATCTTTAAACTAAATGCTCATTTTTTGTTTCTTGTGTGAATAGCCGCTTAGTTCTTACGACTCTAGAACTTGCCACGACGATACATTCCCGGTCCTTACCAACTTAAACCCGAGTAAGTAAATGGTGGAGGCATTAGGACCAACCCTTTTTATTTCTACACCATTATTATTATTTTTTTTACCACCTACCCAAAATTCCCCTAGTTAACCCCTTTGCGCCTAAACCTTTTCATTTCTTAACCCAAAACAAACACCCTTTTACCCATCAAAACCCTTTTTCATTTCAAACCCCTTTATTTTAGTAACAAAACTCGATTTTTCTTATGACTTGCTTACCGAAAAAAAAATGATGATGATAAAGCCAAAAAAAATAAACAAACAAGTCTATCAAAAAGAACTTTGTTTGAAGAAGTACTTCATCAAAAAAAAAATTACAAAATAATAGCAAGTCTTACGAAAACCGACGCTTTTTACGCCTTTCACCCTTTTACTAACCACTAACCCAACCACCTACCTTTAGCCCAAACCTAACCCTTCACCCAAAAGTCCTCTTGATATTTACAAAGGTATATAGTTAAAAAGGAGGAGGATTGATTGCTTGGCAAGCCTATGGTAAGGGTAAGTTCCATGCCGCTCTCGAGTGATTCACTAAAATACATCTTCGGGCGAGTGTTGAGTGATCCCCCGTGAGGTATGTGAACTAGTATATAAATGGAATTTTAAAAAGGCATGTTATGCCCAAATAAGTAATTTATCTTAAGTAATGTTTTAAATAAATCATAACGAATAGGATTGTAAATAAGTAAAAACAAAAACTTCATAAAGAATCTTGGAAATCTCGACACTCTATAACAACCCCAAAAACCTTCTCTTCTACCCGTTCCATTTTGGAGTGTAAAACCACATTATAAAGAGTTTTGCTTGAGGACAAGCAAAGATTCAAGTGTGGGGGTATTTGATGTGCACAAAATGCAACATATAAATTACATGAATTGTGGCATAAAACTAACCCTTTTTTAGTATTAATGTTGGAAAAAGTGTGTTTTTGTCTTCCTTTTGTATTTTCAGGATTAAATGAGCTCAAATGAACAAATAAAGCAAAAAGACAGCTAAATCTAACATAAATACAAGAAAAGGAACAGACGTGGCATGCCCGACCTCCCGACAGCATCTTCCCAAGCAAAACAAGAGAACAGAAGGTTGAACACGCCCCGTGCTCAATGAGCACGGGGGCGTGCCCAAGTGTCAGCAGAAAAGACAAAGTTGTAGAAGCTTCTATCACCCACCATGGGGGCGTGCCCACTGGACACGGGGCCATGGTCAACTCTAAGATTCGCAGAATCTAAGGAAATCTTGATAGTACAGATACGCTTCTTCACATGGGGTCGTGCCCAGCGGACACGGGGGCGTGGTCAACCAATGCAGACAAACTGCAATTAATGAAGAAAGAGAAGAAGGATGGACACGGGGCCGTGCCCAATGGACACGGGGCTGTGCCTGAGCTGTTGTTCAGGCTATAAATAGGGGTACTAGGCTCATTTGCAAACCATCCCTTGGCACACCACGTCTCTCACACTTGACCTACCCACCACCACCATCACAACACCATCATCCACCACCATCATCCATCATCCATCATAGAGTGTGTGAGTCGTCTCGGGATCCAAGATTGATCGTAAGAGTTCTTGACAATCAAAGGCCATGTTTGCCTAAGTCTCTTACATCTCTTGGTGAAGACAAGTGTCTAGTGTAATACTTTTTATTTTTAATCTTTTCGCAATTTTTATTTGGTTATGTATTAATGACTTTAATAACTAGTTTCTTATGTTGAAGGTGATTCTTCCTTATCGTTTGTCCGTGGTGTCTTGGCATTATTTTACTGTCTATATAAAATAAAAGATTTTCACTCTTCATATCTCCACGGTCTATATGGAGATATGTTGGCTACCTGGTCGGGGGTTAAGGGAACGGTTTGGTAAGAGTCTTGCCTTGTTCAGTGTATAGATCCTGCAAGGACCTGGGTCAAATTTAGTAGGATCTCCTTCAATACCCACCGGTATTGGATGGCGGGGGTCCAAACTCTTTGATCCCCTCATATGTAAGCTACTATTTAAACTTTAACCCGACTACTTAGGACTGTATCCCTACTGACTCAGACTACTTAGCCGAGGGTAATGTCACCTTCAAAAGAGGGGCCTACCACATTATGCATTAATAACTTAATTAATTATCTTTCAATAATCCCCCCCTTTAGGATTGTATCCTTGCTGACTCAAACTACTGGGTTGAGGGTAACGTCACCTTCAAAAGAGGGGCCTACTACAATAACTAAGATAATCTCTTAAAAAGTGCAAAAGTGTGGAAATAATCAAAGGTTACACTACACACGAGTCGGATCCAAGTGATTCATCTTGTCTAAGATAATCTCTTGAAGCTCTTGAGGGAAGACAACAAGATGAAAATTTTCATAGAATATGGCATTTAAAGTGACACCATTAGGGGACTTGGGGGCACCCGATTTTTTGCAAGCGGGTAACCCATACCCGCTACAAACACCGTCGTCGGTAGGGGTGTTTAAAAAAATTTGGATCCGAAATCGAATCCGAAATATCTGAAAATCCATGTCCGAAATATCTGAATTTCGGATATCTAAAACTGAATAATCCGAAATATCCGAGATATCCGAAACTGAATAATCTGAATTTTCGGATTCGGATGTTGATTTCTAAAATTTTTGGATAATCGGATTATCCGATATCCGAAAACTAACAATTTTTTTAACATATATAGTATATGAGCACTATGTTTAGTTTGGAATATACTAAAAAAATGAAAATAATTGGATTCGGATGCGGATTTATAAAAGTTCTTTGTTTTCAGCGTTAAAAATTTATAAATTCGAATATAAGTTTAGTTTGAATCTATGCACGAAATGAAATTTTTGAATATTTTTATAAATTCGGATACCTGTTTGAATGTCCGATTATGTCGCAACCCCTGACCCCTGCCTCGGGAGGCGGGCGACCGTGGCCTACTCAGAGATAGTGGTATCGGTGTTTATCATTATTTGGCAGCGAAAATTTCATTAGGACTGTAGTTAGGAAATATTTTATCAGAGTAAAACACCACATTTTTATAATCTATATATATATATATATATATATATATATATATATAAACATGATAAATAAGGGCTGATGTGTCATGATATAAGGGCTTGGAAAATGATGTGGCATCACCATAGGCACTCTAGAATTTGGTTTTGGCTCCAAAATTTCGGGTCTTTTTTTCTTTATATGGGCAGACAAGGGATCCGGATTTTGACCCGGGTATATATTGTTTCTAAACTCACGGCTTCTTCCCTACCACACAAACCCTAATTTCATTTTCAATTAGATTCCTCTCTGCCGTTTCTTCTCTACCTCTCTATTACGTTTGTGAATCAGTGGTAATGGTACTTCCCTTACAAACCCTAATTTTTATCTCATCGTTTTTCTGTCGTTCATTCCTATTCGCAAGGAATCAAGACTTCAAAATCACCAAGAACCGCATCAACAATCAACATAATATGGTATCTTCAGTGATTCTTGCTTCCAATTTCTTGTTCTCCGTATGTTTCTTAACTACTACAGTTTTTTTTTTCAAAGTTGTTTAGAATTTTGTTGTTTTTTTGAACGGTGGGTTTTGACAAGAAGAGAGAGAGAGAGAGAGAGAGACAGAGGCGGTGTCGGAGGCACGGCGCCGGCGTTTCTCCTCAACTTGCTAGGGTTTTGGCACTGTCTACAAATTTGTCACATTGTTCTGATAATCCGAAGACAAGTAATTGCTAGGGTTGGGTTCCGGCACTGTGTTCAGATCCTCAACTATCTAGGGTTTTGGCGAACTGTAAGTTTTTTGTGCTTCCTGTGTTGTTTTAATAGAATGTTGGTGTTAGTTAGTTTTAGATCCTCAAATCTGTTTAGAAAATAGGGTTTGTATCTATGTTGATTTTAGTTTTTGATAACCAATTTTGATTTCAAGAAATCAAGTTATAATGACAAGCCTTGAAGTAAAATTGGAGGTGGGCTTCGATGGTGTTGTTGTAATCCCCATCTCCAATTTACCTGTTAATCTTTTCAAGTAAGCTTTGATTCAATAATCTTTCGTTCAATTTTGGTTTTTTTAATTTTAACCTTAACTAAAATGATTGATTCTTTATTATTAGTTTGTTATTGTGTGTAATTTTCATCTTACTGGGTGTTTCTAGCACACTCTTCACATCTTAATATTGTTTATTTGTTTTTTTTAAGGGTTTGATTTTTGTTTTTGCAATGAATTGAACATCACCTAGATGATAATAAAGAAAAGAGCCTAAGTTAGCTTTTAATTTTTTTTGAATTAAGGGTTTATTAAGTGTGTCAGAATTTTTTTGTTTCAGGTCACCAGATTGAGAAGAAGAGAGATGAGGGATGAGGGTAAGTTTCAGCACATTTAAAGATGAGTTCTTTCCAGACAACACGATTTCTTACTATATGAAGTTTTCAATTTCATCAGTTGAGATGTTTAAACATCTGATTATTTTGTTTCTTTTGTTGTTTGATTTCAATGTCACATTTTTTTCTTTATTTGTTAGGTGCCAAAATTAATGAATCATTTTGAATTTGGACTTCATCTCATATTAGGGTATTGTTTTTTATTTTCAAGGTTAGTTTTGTTTTCTTGCTTCATCAAAGGTTTACGAATCTTCTCTCTGTTTCTGTTACGGATACATTTTTTTTTTAAAGTATACATGCCTAAGCGAGAACATTACCATTTTCACAAGTATTATGATATCGAAATTTGATTATAAGTTCACTACTACAAGTTATTCTGTTGAGATTACCTTAGTTTTATTTTGTTTTCTCAAGGGTTATCTTTCATGTCTCATGGACAATAGAGGAGGTTTCTTCCGGTTGCGATGTTGTTCGATTCTTTCAATTATATGTAAGCAACTTTTATACCTCCGTTCTTTTTTTCTTTCCTTTGGGTGACCATGAGAACCCGTTAAAGAAAAGTCATGCCCCACACATGTACTCCATTGTTGCATCAAGCAACTTTTTAATTTCAATGTGAAATATTATATTGTTTTGCATTTGTTTTTAGGTTTACAAGAGACGTGAAATGTATGCTCTGATGGTGAAAAGTTCTGAAACAATGGATTCAAAGGTATTATTCTTACTACTGACACTCTTAAACTTGGCCATAGGGAAGCCGACATAAAAAACAAGTCAAAATTATCCCAAAATCAGTGATCTTTCCCCTATTTTTTTTTTAGTTTTATTATATTGTTTTCTAGGAATATATATAATTTCATTTATTATGCGACTCTGTAACATTTTTACATAGAATGATTGCGCCCTAGCTGAAGAATTTTGAAGGTCTTATGTTAACTACAGTTCATGATGTAAGTGAATTATATGAGTAAAATTTCTTCTAATTTATATGGAATTATTTAATATATCGATGCATCTAAAGAAATGAAAGCCACAAATTGAAAGCGCTAAAATCAACACAAAAAATGGCTACATTATAGTGTTCGAAGAGTAATAGTTTTCTTGAAATGGTAACTTTAATATTACTCGATGATTAAAATTGTCCTTTTACCGTTTGATAAGTCAGACAAAGGTTTTAGGTATCGGATTTTGACCGGTTTGAAGTCAAAATATTTCGATGATCATGCCAATGGAGCGGGTAAAAGTCAAGAGGTGAATCCTTCAATGGTAGATTTTACATTCTTTAGTAAATGGTCTGGTGCAATGCAGATTGCATTAAGACGGGCAACGATGTCATATATGAAAACTGTGGACGATTCTTACATTGGGAGCTCTGATGAGGTTTGCGAAAAATTTAATTGTTTTCTTTATATGCTGGTATAGAAAATGTGTGGGACATATATGTATAATGTTATTTTGTTCCACTTTTTTAGGATTCTTTTCTGGTTGCTCAATATCACTACCGATTGTTATCATATTACTTATACAAGCAAGGAAAGTAACTACTTGAAAGGAGCATTCCATGTATATAGACAATGTTTTCCCTCTTTACAGGTGATGTATTATTTAAAAGAAATAGAAATGATTCCCTTGGGCCGCTTATGTTTTATTGAACTCTTGATTAACATTTTTTTATGTACAGTTTGTATGCGTATATAATCCTATATATGCTTATGTATGCCGCAAATATATACTTCTGGAAGCACTGCAGAATCAACTACTCCTTCATATTTGGTTTTAATCAAGGAACTGAATTAAGCTACTAGGATGTATTCCTTTTTAGCACGGGTCTTGCAGTATATGCCCATATACCACCAACAATCCACTACCAATTCGGGTTCCAGGTTTGTTACTTTCTTTAAAATTATTTGTTCTAGACCAAATATACAACATATTATTCTTTTATTATTATTGTTATATGTATTCTCCTATTTTTTAGATGGTGACATATATAAATGTAGGTAATAAACTAATGAATCTTTTATTATCGTCAAGAAGAATTTGCATATGATGAAGAAGGTTTGGACCCTGTTCGAAATAATGAATCATAAGTTAAAGAGTTTGTTAGGGTCAAAATGATGTGTCAAACTAAAAAATAGAAATTTGAACATGAATTCGAATTCTGATTCGAACTCGAATTCTGATTCGAACTCGAATTCTGATTCGAACTCGAATTCAGATTTGTATACTGGTGATACCACAAAATCGAAGAGCAAAAGGCGAACGCCAGCATGGTAATCAGCTTTTTTTTTCTACTTTTTACGGGTCGCAACGGATGTCCCAAAATTTTATATATCAAATGTTTGCTTTCTAGCCATAATTCTTATTTGACCCGTTAAAGATAAAACATAAACCAAGTTGTTCATTGATTGAGAATCTAAAATTGCAGGTGTGACAGAATACTGTGGTATGGGGAGGGGATCCATCAGAAATCATATACTCGGTGGGAGTCACGGTTATCTGACCACCGGCCCGTTTGTGCAATGTTTTTAATATTTTTACATAACCAAAGGTGTGTAATCGGTAATACCATAAGTTTCAGTCAACATTAGTTTATCCTGAATCGGCATGATCTAAATCAAGTCCAAAACAAGTTCTTTTTGTGCAGGAGTTGAGAAGACCGATTGTGGCTGCTTGCGAGTTTTGACCAGTCAATTTTGTGGGTGAGTCATGTGGCTTTTTGGCATTTTTTATGTACATATTATTTAAATAGCTTACAACATCTTTTGGTCTCTTAATATACAGATGAAATGCCTTACATTTTAAAAGACGACAAATATGAGACAAAGTACAAAACTGACTTAAAAGGTACAGTACCTAGGCAATACTACTTAGGCAAGCTTAGTATCGATACCAAAGTTTATATTATATAGTATCGACACTAAAGTTTATATTATATACTTAAACACTTATAATTTGGTTCTTTTTTTCTAGAGGGAACTCAATTTACTAAGGGAAAGGTTTTGGTAACTCGAAGGATATGCATCTTCAAAGGGACTCGACTATCTTTAAATTGTGTATCCACTGTATCACTAATTTATGTAACATGAGACTTTGTATTTTATTTTATTTGTACACTTGATATTTATCTTAATAGTTTTCTCCAACCCGGGTAGCACCCGGGTGATAACCTAGTAGTAAACATATTGGGATAAAACCCAAGTTTTCGTTACAAACAGGTTTATAGGGAAAATCCCTATTTTATTGAAATAAAACATATTCTTTATATGTAACTTTTATAGCTACTTTTCCAAACCTTCAGTGTTGTACAGCTGACCTCTATTTGGCTTTCACATTTTTTTCCTGAAACTCGTTTAAAAACATTTTCTCAGTGGGAGTGGGAAATACTGGTGAGTGAATCCCAATTTAATCAAGAAGAGTTTTATCATTTAACAGTATTGAGAGCGATTACAATGTTTACATCTACACAATTACTCATTCAGTATTTGCCACTCGACCGGATCTGTGGCTATGGTCATATCACACATTGGCTAACCCATTGTCCAATTGTGAAGATCATTAAGTAATGTATACAAAACCCCTTAATACCGACAGTAATTGAAGAATTACAAAGACTCAATCACTGCTAGTTATAATTTAAATAAATAAAGGTTTTGTAAAAACAGTTTACAAAGAGGTTTGCAAAAAGGAGATTACTCACATTGCTACTTTAGGGTTTTCCTTTGTGATTTCCTGTGATTATCTATAAATTTTAAATAATGCATACGCGTTAGTATAATAACCCAAATTTACATTAGCTATTCCCTCCCCGAGACAAAACTCCAACGACTACGGTGGGCAGAGCCTCAACAGCCGTTACGGAGTGCTAAATCAATCGGGCAGCGTATCTAATACGTAATCGGGGGTTATGATACTTACAACGAGGCAGAACTTCGTTATTTTAGTGGCTGTAATGCCCGGGTATAGTGTCTACACTATAGAATTTTGAGAGAGAAGTAAAAGTTTGAACGGTTTGCAACTGAATTCTATCGATCCTATTTATAGTGCTGATCAGGCACTTTGTCACGCCCCGCGAAGGATGAGGTGAGGGCTTACGCGGCCCGCGACATAGGGTACGTAGGGCCTAACTTGGCACGGTCATTGGAATAGACTCGACACGATGCTGCCACGTGACAGCTCAGGGTGTCGCCCGGATCTTGAGTTGTCGCGCCCCGCGTAGCCCGAAGACTAAGTCTTCGCAGCCCACGAGCGATGATGGATTTTTGTTTTTATTTTATTTTTGTGAAATTAAAGGTATATAAGGTCAAATCTCGTATACGAGGCGTATTTTAAGACGTATAGGGATGTTCTAAATATATTAGGGGTGTCGGAAATAATTTTGGAGGGTTGTTATAGATTCCTATCCGAAACTTCGGATACGGGTTAGGATATTAACGTTCACCTTTTGAAATTTTTGGATATCCGAAAACTGGATAATCTGAACTTGAACACCCCAGTCGTTGGTGGTGCGGGTAGGGGGTTGGGGGGGGGGTTAACAAATTACCGATTGATCTGTTTATTGGTAGGGTGAATGCTATTTTCAAACGGCAATCTAGCCATTAATTTATAATAAATAATTTTCATTTAAAGTATTTAAATTTTAAACATTTACCATTCGTATTTAAACCGTTTCTTTTCACATTCTATTCTATTCCGCTCCATATCTCTACCATTTTTACTAATTCTCTATACCCAATATTTTCTCACCATAATCCATTAACATGGGTGGAGGTTATCAGTTTCCTACCGAACCGACGGAATCTTCACATGGTCGGTGATCAACACGTCGTTGTTTAAACCAACAACCTTCAAAACCACCGCCGTCGAACATTCAACAACCAAGACGTCTTGCAAACAAACAACCTACAAACCCGCCGCCTACAAACGAACCTCCTGTTTATGAATACTACCGACCACAACATCCTAACGATTTTACCGTTGAAGAGTTGAACTTGGCATATAATTTTACCATGAGCCGACTTTAACTTGCGAGTTTAAGAATTGGTACAACGTCTCATCCTGCACCGCTGAACCCCTCCACCAACAAACCCAAACCTAGCACAAGACGTCCCAACATGGGCCGAAGGCTAAGAAACTGCCAGGGGGAGGAATATGTAGAAAGATGGTGGGATGAGGTTATGCGCTCCCTAACACCCGAAATGGCGGGTTCGCACAAGTCGGATGGTTGTGTCAGTGATCGTTCTGTCTCCATGCCCCCAACTTTATTGGGTGATTAGGATTAATTATATTTATTAGAAATGTGTTTTTTTAATTTTTAGGAATTTTTTTTTTATTTTTATATTTTGGGAATGTATTAAATAAATATGTGATTGAATATTTGTGTGTTTAATTATTTATATTTGTAATAAAGAGGAAAAACGAAAAAGGTCAACCCGGTTCAAGTGGCGCCACTATATACGGTAAGGGGGGATGGAGCACCAAGCGGGTAGGCTTCCCAGGTTCGAAGCTGAGCCAGCGCACTGCCGCCACCCCCACAGGTAGGCTTGGCGGGTTGTGTTGGCAAGCTCCTAAACCCGCTTGAGATTCTCCTTTGTTACCGTTCATCACCAAACAATAAAATGACCATTTAATTAAAAAAAAAGGTTTTTTATTTAATTTTTAAACTCTATAAATAACCATCTCATCCATTTTCACTTCCATCTCATTTCATTTCATTTCATTTCATTTCATTTCAACCATCTCTAAAATTTTATATACATTTTCATTCTTACGGCTAATTTCAGCCCAAGATCTACCGTACATAGAGGAGGAAGACAACGTGTAGGATTTTTTTTAGTTCGTTTTGAATTATGTATTTTTAATTTAAGTTAATGAAATCTATTTTTTTGAATTATCTATTTTTAATCTATTTAACATTTGACTGTATTTAAATTAAAAAAAGTTTGTGGATAGGGTAGGTATCGCCACCACTTACTAGTTAATAGGTACTTTATGCATTTTTGAGTTGACAAGTGATAGTTAGTTAAGACTAGGATACTTAGGCTAGAGGGTATGGTGCCCATCCTCCCTTGGAGGATGATCCGTCACGTAGGCGTCACATCATAGTCCTCCCAAAGATGGTCCAACCCACAAAACTAGTGGAAATAGGAGGATGGTCCTAGATGATCCTCCCCCACCACTTTTATGTTTTTTATTTTTTTAATCTTCTACTTTTTTTTTAACATTTAACAAATAAATTAACAAAATATTTTCTTTAATATTAAAAAACATTACATAAACTTAAAAAAAACATAGACTAAAAAAAACATAAATTTAAAAAAAACATAAACTTAAAAAAAACATAAACTTAAAAAAATCCTAATATATTAAAAAAAGCTACTAGTCTTCGTCCTCCATGTGGTCGTCTGGTTCGTTTTGAGCGTTGTTCCAAACGTACTCCACCAAGTCCGCTTGTTGGTTATGATATGTGTACTCGTTACGTAGAGTGAACATGTTCAAATCTTGTTGTTCCCCACTAACTGGAACATAAATTCCGGTAGACACGTTTTCATCGTATTCGCATATCACTCTACCTTCATCTTCAATGATCATGTTATGAAGGATGATGCAAGCGTACATAATGTGTCGTAACCTCTTTGGTGTAGCCGAACGTGCTGGATGTTCAATGATTTGCCATTTTTTTTGTAGAACACCAAAAGCCCTTCAATATCTTTTCTCGCACCCTCTTGATACTTCGCAAATATTTTTCTTTTTTCTTCTGTCGGGTGCGGAATAATTTTAATGATTGTCGAGTACGTTGGGTATATTCCATCGGCTAGGTAGTAACCTCGCATGTATTCCACCCCCGAAACCGTAAAACTTGTGTCTGGACCTGTTCCCGCCACTACATCGTCAAATATCTGTGACTGGTATATGATGTTAAGGTCATTGAGCGAAGCAGGTAGACCAAAAAAAACATGCCAGATCCAAAGATCCTGTGACGCAACAGCCTCTAGAATAATAGTCGGATGTCCATGATCTCCCCTAGTATACTGACCTTGCCAGGCAACTGGGCAGTTCTGCCATGGCCAGTGCATGCAATCAATGCTCTCGAGCATTCTTAGGAAACCATGTCTCTGTTTGTGTGCTTGATATAATTTTTGAACGTCGTTTGTGTTCGGTCTCCGCAGGTATCTCTTGCTATATAATTTGACAACCCATTCGCAAAACTTGTGCAAACATAGACGTGTGGTTCTTTCAGACATCCTTATATACTCGTCTAATGCATCGGGTGAGTAACCGTATGCCAGTTGGCGAATGGCCGACGTACATTTTTGTAAATTACTGAAACCCCTTTGCCCCCTAGCGTCGTTTCGCAGTGTAAAAAACGGATTAGACTGGGCCATGTCGCCTGCGATACCTAAAAAAAGTGGACGTCGAAACATCTCGTCTGTGTACACGGGTTCGTCGGCAAAATAATCGGCTACTAGTTTATCGTGGGCGGCTATATATTTAAAACGAAACATGAATAAAATTAATTATAAAATACATTTTCAAATCTATATAAAACATACGGAAAAAATAGTAAAGTACCTTCTTGGTCTCGGTTTAATTTTGCTTGTCTAGTAAGCCGTTGGGACGACGCTTCATCACCCGCCGTGAAGACCTAAGCCGCGTTCATAATCATGTTTTGCATAAATGCATTCTCTTCCGAAGATGATGAATACCACGTAGACGAAGAAGATGAAGCAATGGAAGAAGGTGAAGCCATGGTAATTTTTGAGATAGAGATGGGGTGGTAGTGGGTAAAAAATTGTATAAAAATTGATGAGTTTTTATAAAAAGGGAAGAGGGTTTATAAAATGTGAGAGAGATATGAGATTAGTGGGTGAAAAGTTGTGAAAAATGGTGTAAAAGAGGTGAGTATTTATAAAAGTGAGAGTGAACTGGGTATAATTTTGAAAAATGGCCGTTATTTAATAAATGAAAATTGTTAATTTGAATTTTTTTTAAACGGTCATATTCTAATAAATGGTCCCCACAATTTTTGGCATTTAGTGCCCGTCTCCAACGTCAAGTACTCGCCCGAGAGGACGGGGATGGGAGGATGGTGTTCCACACGACGCCGGTCCTCGACGCATGGGGGACAGACCCCATACCCACCAGCCTTACCATAGAATACCTCTTTCTTAGTGAATGTTATAAATGATGTGATGTAAGGAGATAATAGGAATTAAAGTAGGGGGGTTAAGTGCCCCCACCCCTTATAGGAACAATTTAATGAAATGAAATAGGAGTAACCTTAATTTGACTTTGTGAATTTATGACTGTGGGTTTTGAAATGAATTGGGTTTGATATTAGACGAAAATATCTTTTTTGGTTTAGATGAAAATATCGTCTTCGGTTTCTTTGCAATGTGGTATAACTAGCCTAAGATCCCGTGTATTACACGGGTTGATTAAAAATAATATCGCTTCATCATCGTTGTTTACATAAAATGTTATGAATATATACATGTCTTGAAACGGATCATGTAAAAACTTTTTATTAACCATCAATATGCAGATATCACAATTCGTTGAAAATCTCTTTATACACCACATTAGTTGTTTTATCTATAGGTTTTCCGTTGTTGTCAAGTATGAGTATTTTAACCCCATTTCTTGTTTTCACCCTTGATAAGGGAGCATACAATTGACCATGAGAGAAGACAGGTTGTTTGAGGTACAAACCAACTCTTAAAAGAGACTAACCTTGACTTTTGTTGATCGTCATTGCAAAACATACTGCCAGTGAAAATTGTCTCCTTTGAAAAGCAAAAGGAATCTTTTTATCAGAAGGTATCAAGTTTAATCGAGGTATATATGTGCAACTACCCATATTTGCACCAGATATTATCTCGGCTTCTATTACACGGTTGTGCAGCTTTTTTACTTATAGCCTTGTACCGTTGCACAATCCATTCCGTTGATCAATATTTCGTAATAACATTACTGGAACACCAACTTTAAGGACTAACCTATGATTTGGTAAGCATGATATTTTAAGACCATTGAGCACATCTTGGCACGTTGCTGTGAAAACACACGGAAACACAACTTAGCAAACCGTTTTAGTGGGTGTTTGGTGTTGCGTTTTCAAAATAGCATGTAGGTACATGCTTCTCCAAAACCGCGTTTTGGAGGCAGATAATCACTTTTTCATCCAAACACTTTTTTAGATTATTTATGTTTTACAAATGCAATAATCAAATAATCAGTTCAAAACGTAATCTCAAACACCCTCTTAGACTAACAGTTTGATAATTGAGTTTAGGTGCTATATTTGCCCATTTGTATATATAGTATGGTATACACCTTAGAAAAAAGAAACAATCCCAACTGTACATACAATCCCAAACTTTGGCTGCTATTTGTTCTAGTATAAATATAATAAATATTATAAGAACTCATAAATTTTATTATACTTTATTATCGGATAAATATGATACTGTATCAAGTTTTAAAAAACAATTAAGTCATCAACAGTAAGTCATCATATATCCTCGTATGCATAAACATGAACCCTAAGATATAAAACAATATATTTAAAAACAAACTATGCTTAAAATCAAACTTTGAACACACTAAAATAAAATTAAACACAAACTATGGAAATCGTTAACTCTGAATCCTAAATATATACATTATTTAGAGTTACGATCGATTGTTATTATTCTAGACTTCAAAAATAAGCCTTATAATAATTAGCTCGTAACTGAGGTATCAACCGCTAGAAATGAAAGACATCGTATACAAAAAAAAAAAGATGTTTTGGTTGGGAGGGCGGGAAACATGCTAGCTTAAGAACCCGCGAGCTTCGCGGTTTGATAAAAGAAAATTTCTTCATTAATATCGCTGACATTAAATATTATGATTTTATACATGGTAAAAGACAACATAATATATTAGATTACGACGACAGATCTGAATATTTTTCCAACAATAACGGCACTAAATAAGCCAGATCATCGATGTGCAGGAACTCACGCATCGGTGACCCTGGACCCCACACCATCACTTCCTTATCTCCTGAAACTCTGGCATCATGAAACCTCCTCATCAATGTTGGCAAAACACATGCATTCTCGGGGTGGAAATAATTGTAGTTAAAATGCCTCTTAACAAAATCCTATCGAAAGAAAACAAATGATAAAATAATTAACAAATATCATTATATAGGCAGAGACAACTCAAAGGACTATAGATGATTGAACTTCATATATATGAAAACCTAACTTAATCATTATCAATTCAACACCAAACACAAACTGCATAAATAGAGGCGAGCATGATACAGGTCGACCTGAAAAGACCCGAGAACCGGACCAAGAATTAACCGAAACCGATAACATTCATAATCCATATAAGCAGGTCCTTGGTTCTGAAAGTACCCTTTTCGATTTCGGGTCCGTTCTCGGTCTAGTACTGAAAATAACCGAATTATATAAACCAAGCCGAAAATTAAAAAAAAATAAGGTCCAGGCCAATGTGTGTATAAAGAGTAGTGACAGATCTTGTGTATATAAAGAGTAGTGACAGATCTTAGTCACATGAGTCTGGTGTCTAGCTTACCTGAACCAATGGTCATGTGTGCCAACTTCCCTGCAGTGTTGGAAACGCCTCCACTATTTCCCATCAATCCTGCTGCTCCACCAAAAATAGGTTTCTCTGTCCAAAAGATATCATAGACCCAACCACGAAATTATAGAGGTTGCAAATTAGGAGTGACGGGAACCCTAAATCTAAACATAAAACGTGTCATCTCAGGTTGACCTGAAGACCTTTTGTCCAACATTTTTATGTTTTTTTACAAACAGATAATTTGTTGTATATGTTGAGTAAAGTTTATATTATTTAAACAAAAACTTTTATAAGGTTTTATGCATTAGAAAAGTCACTTTGGAAGTTTCAACCTCTTTAACCAAAAATTTGCAATTGTGGTTTGTAAAAGTAGGTCCAAATTGATCATCAGATGAGCTTCATCTTACTTGTATTGTATAAGTAGTGTAAAATTCACCTGTTTATCTCGGTGTTTTCTTGAGTTCTACGACAACCTCAACCATGGCAGAGCAGCTCTTCAGGGGTTCTCATCACACATCGACAAACGATTCTGGCATAA
Source organism: Helianthus annuus (assembly GCF_002127325.2). NCBI lineage: Eukaryota > Viridiplantae > Streptophyta > Magnoliopsida > Asterales > Asteraceae > Helianthus > Helianthus annuus. The sequence continues at coordinate 144,973,181 of NC_035449.2, forward strand.
GTTTCCAAGGATTCAGTTGTCCTGGAACCCCACCCAAAACAACCAATTAAGTACCCCCTTTGTTTATCAAAACATCCTTCAAGGCTCAGATATGTAATCGAGGCTGTAATAACCATATTTGAAGTCCAGGGCTCTATATGTGTGTATAAAATTTTGATAGTGACTAAAAATCATCATGATGATCATATTTTCCTTTTTTGATCTTAAAAGTTTCAATCATATTTAACTGGTCTTCCATACATCTATAATAAACATATAGATGTATATATACATGTCTGTTGTGGCTTTCATACTTGTTATGTAATCCATATAAACTTGAAACAAATAAATTAAATGTTTTATGCTGAAATATAGTTAAGTGTATGTATAAGCGATATTGGCGAGTGCAGAACAACAAATCAAATATCATCAAAACAAACCCTAATCCCCATCAAATACAAAATTTAAGTCAACAAAACAGTAATCAGAATAATCGGTTTCAAAGTCCACTAATTTAGATCTTATTCATCATATCATTAGAAAGACAAATAATGCCATGTACTCTGAACAAAAAAGGCTACAAAAGAGATCTTACCAGACGATTCGAATTACATCTATAATTGACTGATCTACGTCAACTGCTACTGATATTGATGAGATCTTCTCAACTTATTCCTCCTTAGTAATCAGATTAACACCGGAGCTAACGTTTGTTTTTACACTCTGAAACAACAGGTCGATGAAACGTTCAATTCAAAAAAAATTGCGTATACAATTTAACTAAACATAACGACTAGCGATTAAGAACATTGAAAAGTCGTAAAATCAAGATTGTGACCTTTTGTTGCTGATGATACTAATTTAAATCCAAACAATGATGAACTTATCTAGTAGAACCCACATAAGCATTTTATCAAACACCCTAAGTACATAAACATAAACCTGCCACACTGAACGACACACACAATAATTGATCGGTAACTGAATCTTCAAGTGTCAAATGTTAAAAAGGTATAACATTCTTAACATTAAGAACCAATAATCAACAAAATCGAAGCATAGAAAACATATACTTTAAAACAAACTGATGTCAACTGCAAAAAAATAATAATAATAATAATAATAATAATAATTAAAATAATCAAATACCTCTGATGTATACTAAAGTAAATGTGGGAACGAAGGTTGTGGTCATGGCAGTGGAAGTGAACCAGCGTTCGGCGAGACAGTGGGTGACTGCACCTTGTGACTCTTAGTCGTCTACATCAACACCATCTCAACTCTCTCTTCTGTCGATGGTTTTCCAACGTCCATTTATCATAGGAATTGGATCGGATCTTCAATACATTTGCTTAGTTTCTCGAATGAAGATTTTTAAAAACCTTTAACGACAGAAGATAGGCACACTTCTTGTTTTGCCGAAGATGGTGGCTATAAGTCGATAGCTGCAATAAGGCGTATGATAGTATAAGAAAAAACTTTTGACCACCTGTTAGTATCCAATTTTTAAAAAAATTCACCAGTTCCAATTGTTAAAAAAGTCACCAGTTCACTATCAAATTCTATATTTTGTAGCCATAAAATAAAAATAAAGATAACACTTTTGACCACCTATTAGTATCCAATTTTTTATTCACCAAGAGCAGTTATTTAAGAAGTCACCAGGTCACTAAGTTACGTGTTAGTCTAAATCAAATAATTTTTCATTGTTCAGCCCCGACGAATAGCTGATCACAGATAAGCTGCTACTGCTGGTGGTGGTTTTGGGGCGTAGTCGGGCCGGTTTGATGTAATCCTTGCTCTGTTCCAGCCACCATTAATGATTTCTTGTCTACTTAGCCATGCCCTTGATTCAAAACAACCTTTTGCAAACCCATATTAAAAACTGGATTAATCGTACAAATGCATATCCTCCAACAAAAATTGAGCACCAAAACCATAAGTCAAAGCTAAAATTACAGATCAAAAACCCCAAAAGTCATAAATTACCTGCAAGAAATTTATATAAGTTAAAGTGTCGTACAAAATTAAGCATGGTGTAAAAAGTTACATAAATTATTTTTTTAAAATAAACACTCAAACACAAAACTGAATATTAGGAGTAGGGACTTACAAAATGTAGCTCTGTTGCGGATGAAAAACATGAACTTTGGATTCTTCCACATTTTCAATCTCAACTAAGAAGAATGGTGTTTTTTTAACATACCAGACAACATTTGCACTCTAGATTCCACTTTTCCAGTTAATGTATCAATCGACGATGGATTTATTTTTATTTGTTAAACAGTAGGCGTCGGTCGGTAAGACAAACAACTTCAAAAACGCGATGCTCCTCTGCACGCTTATCACATCTTTTGAACTATGGCAATGATTTTCCAGTCGTGCTTTGCCCAGTTACTATAAAAAAGTTTGAAAACATTATATTTGGTTGTTCATTTATTTAGAAACCCAACCCTCTGCGTTAAATTGAGTCATTTATGGGTCAATACTCAATAATATTTGCTTATTGGTGACATATATACGTGTTTTTAATTTGTTACCTGGTACATGTTTTTCGTAACGTAAAAAGTATTGATAAGAAAAATCATGAAAATAGACACTTCATCAGTGAAATTACCAAAATAAAGAATGGCCATTGCCCATTGATACATACATACTGTTATCTATGTGGGTCTGGTTATTGCACCGTCGAGGGACCCAAACAACACTATGCATGGGTCACACCAATATAGAACCAAACAGTAGAATAAATAAAGCAGCTAAACAAATGAGAAGTTACCTCTATGCTGGACGACAGAGAGTCGCCGAAGTGCGCCAGTGTGTGGGAAGAATAGCAGATTAGGTATCGCAGATTCACGGGAGTAAACGGAAACCGACCACTGTGAATGCAAAAACATTAGGCATTAAAGATAATGGTTTGAAACAGTAAATCCGCAATAGTTTTGCGGAACATATACAAAATGAATTGACAAAGATAACACACAACAAACCCGCATGTATCGCTCAGCCTTCGTATCAACTATTCTTGCACCCTAGTATATAACACAAATGTAAGAAACTTAAATAAAGTTATGAAACCTTGAAATTTGGTAGTAAACTATTTGAAAATGGTCAATCAGGTTGAAAGTTGCCAAGAGCCGATGTCAAAGATTTGCATTGTCGTAATAATATTGTACATGGTTAATATAACTAACGCATTAACTATTTATTAACATAGTTTCAACAAATTAGAAAGAAAGAGTGTTTTAAAGCTCAAGTTATAATATATTCAGTCAAATTAACAAAACCCCATGTCAAAGAAAATAATAACACATAACAAAAGTATATCCGATCAAATGTAAAACCCGTTAACAACGAACACATCAATGTTAAATATCAAAAACCAACCCATATCAGTGTAGCACAATGGTAAATATTAAAAATGTTCTTCAGGCATTTCATCGAACAACACGTATGAACATTCCTAGTCACAAGATTTACCAAAACCCTCTGTCCCCATCGCATTCATGTCACTTTAAAAAACCCTAATCTGAACAAAAAAAAATGATGGAGAAGATAATTGACCAAAAAATGGGAACACACCATACAATAATTGACATACCTTGATTTCATGAGCCAAGAGAGCGATGGCCTTCAAATCGACAACTTTGATGGTGTGATGACATCAGTGCTTCAACTTTCAGAGAGGTAACTGTTCCATATAAGCAGCATGCTGAAATGCAATAGAAGTCATGAGAAAAAATGATGACCATAAAAATTAACCTATCATCACCCGCGTTCCCAAGCTTGAATCAGTCGATTGTTTGTTGTAGAAATCTTGGAATAACAGTTCAATGAACAGCAAACACAAAGTTAGAAATCAGATACTATATGCGATTTAAAAGAAACTGAACCCTATACCTCAATATGAACTCGTAAAGAAATAAAATACAATCCAGGTTTGTATCTATACAATAAATATCAAGAATTGGATTTTTGAAAGATAAGACAAATAAATTATTCTAATCTATAACATCATATTAGTAATCCACAAAACAATAATATGAGACACATAATTCACTCAAAATCAAACCTTGACTTTGTTTACCAAGACTTAATAGTTACAGCATGTTCACGTAATTGCCATGAAATTGATGCCCTAATATCATTCTTCACAAATTGAATAAATGAAAAAACATAAATTAACACTAATTTCAGAACCATAATTCCAGAAGGTGTGCAAGCTTGTCCAGCAATATCAATTACAAATCAGGCCACAAAAGTTACACGTGCCCTATTTTGAATCAACAAATTTGCTGCATCACAAAAGCCTAATAGGAACCACAAGAACCCTAAAGAAAACAAACAAAGAAGTTCAACTACCTATTGTAAAATTAGAAACTGAATACCTATTGTATCGAAAATTAGGGTTTTCGATAACAGAACTAAATTAAAATAGCAGACGAAAACATAATCAAATAAGAAGAATACATGGTTAATAAAAACGGGATAAACTCAATTCAGATTGAGCACAGGGTTAATCAAATCGGGATAAACTCAAAGATGGTTGAACACATGGTAAATCAAATCGGGATAAACTCAAACGGGTTGAACACATGGTTAATCAAATTGAATACCCGAATCATAATCACGTCTTCAATGATTTAGTATAATCAGGAAAAAGATGAAATTGATTTTTTTTCTTGAATCTGGGTTTTCGAAAAACCCTAATTGATAAAGAAAGCATACATATTAGAGATGAAAAATCACGAATACAAAAGGGGCAGATCTGACCTTCTTGTTTGCGATAAAGATATTGAAGATGAAAGCTGTAGAAGATGAATCGTCAAAGTGCAAGGATTGTCTTAGATTTAGGGTTTGTGATATGTAATAAGATTGAAAAGAAAGAGTTTAAACAGAATGGAAAGTCTGGTGAATTTATTGATGATGAAACGTATCAATCACTCTTTGATAAAAAAGAGCGGACAAATGAGATAAACGAGAATAGAGGTTTGGCGCTCAAAGAGAATTCTCTACACAAAGAGAGTGTCCACATCATCAAAATGATTGGCTAAAAATAGGCCTTGTGGCCAATTCATTTAGTATAATAGATAGATATTTGTTTTTGATTTGTTTTTCAATTTTTCAACTAATTCACTCATATCCTTTTTTTATGACGAATTTTTATTCTTGTTATTTATGAGAGTTGAACTTAAAACCTCCAAACCTAGTTGTTTCTAAAAGTCTTACGTTTCTAGTGGTCCACCAACCCCATTGGTTAATTCACTCATACGATACAACCCATAAATGAATTTCATTCTTTTGTGGCAAATTAGATTTAAATAATCCCAACTCAGTTATTTGCCGATGATAATCCAAACTGCTCCACTTTTGGCCGATAATAGTCTACGTTAAAAATAGATTAACGGAGTTAAGTTTTTTTCCCAATTACAAACCTATGTTTTAGGACTTTTGATTAGAATGAGGATACGAGTTGATTGATGTAAAATTTACCTCGTACTGCCCCAAACGATGAAAACGGTGCTTCAATTCGGGTGTTAAACTTCCAATTAACAAAAATCAAGCCCTTTGGAGCACCGTTTCGAGGTAAGTTTGACATAAATCGACTCGTATCCTCGTTCTGATCAAAATCTCTGAAACATCGGTTTGTAATTCGGAAAAAAACTTAACTCCGTTAAGCTATTTTTAACGGCGAACTATTATCGGCCAAACGTGGATTAGTTCGAATTATTATCGGCAATAACTAAATTGAGATTATTATCGATCAAATTGAGAAAGTTATGATTATTTAAATCCAATTTGCCTTCCTTTCTATATTGATCGGATCATAAATGCATTTCATTCTTTGTATATTGATCGGATAAGACTTGTGACAAACATACACAATAGACAGTGAATGCTTATTGTTTAGTAGGATTAGAATAAGACAGATGTTGATAAATCTTAGTCTAATATGCGATTATAGAACTATATTTTATTCCCATACTCCATTATTACCTTAATTTTTATTTACTTTTATTATCCAAGGAATTAAAAATATGAAAACTAAAAAAACAATAGATTAGTAGATTTCTCTATTACGAAAAGACAAAGGAAATAAAAAAAATAGATTAGTAGATTTCTTTATTACGAAAAGACAAAGGAAATAAAAAAGAAAAAAGTTTATGATTATGGTTTGGGTAAACAGGTATAGGTTGGGCGCCACTTAATACAATATCCGCGAATTTCTTTGAAGCTAATTTTTTTATCTGTCAGATTCAGATTTGGGTTCTGGTTTGATTGTCAACCCTGATAATGTTAAGTCATTGGGTTCGACCAGCAATTCATTTATCATGGCGACTTTTGAAACAATTCCAACAACAGTGAAAAGAATACAAACAATCATAGCATGGAAAGATCTCTAGAAAATATTAGCAAAATAATTATCATTGACCTGAATGGGTAGCATACATTGTGTGCCAATTCCGTGGTTTGAAAGTCATTTTTTCTCCCTGGGACAAAGAATGCAATGCTCACGGGAATTGTACGCGATGAAAGTAACCAAGCCCCTCACCACACACGCTAGTATTCCTAGACAATCATGTCTTCCTAACCAATATTAGAACACAACCCACGCAACCACAAGCCCGTGAATCTTCTGGCGGGAACAACAAATGGCTTCTTTTTTCAAGTACACTGCCCAATCCGAATTGGCTCCCGCCATTCCAACCAGACCCATCACACCTAATAACCAGACTTGAAAACCTCTATGATGTCAGAACTAATCTTACAGTACAAACCCAATTCCTGAACCCATACTCAACCTATTGAATCCCCTTGTCACTTTCCTAAGAAACCTATAACTGACTCATGACGTACTAGCAATGATCACCCCACACCAGCAAACACCACATAAACCGACGCGCAAATCCTTGGAAGAATCTTATCGTCCCCGTCATGCCAAGTGAACGAGCCTAAAACTCATTGACCATCACTAAAATAGACAATAAGAGACGAAAAGGCTCACCTTTAGAATGACTTCGGTATGACTTCTTTATCCACAATACCAAAAACCCTAACCCATGGTTTATGTGAAATACATTGACGCCCATACGAACCTAGACGCCCTTCATCTGTTGAAATGTCTGAAAGATAATATGATTTTGTTTTTTAATAAAATAACCCATTTTAGTGTTGTTTGTATGCAAATCCTATCTGAATTGATTAATGTGTATTATTTAAGTGATTTTGTAACGCCCCAAAACTCGAATGTTTAATTCACTAGTATGTTTCCATGTTATATGGCATAATGTGATTTAACTAGTTTTTTTAAATAACTTAGTTAAAATATAAGTTAGATAACAAGGATTTAAGTTTGGGGCAAATGGAAAAGAATGGCAAACATGAGGGACTAAAAGTGGTGGATTGGGTTTAAGTTTATAAAACAAAACACCCGAATGTGCAATGTGTGTGTGTGTGTCGTGCACGGAGAAGGAAAGAGAAGAGAAATCACCTCTCAAGAATAAATATACAAATTCAGCCTAAATCAAGGCCAAAACTGAATGAAAAACATTGCATGAATGAAGATTTCTCATCATTTAGCCCGAATAAGCATGTGGCAAGTTGTTGAATTTAATTTGGTGATTTTGTATGAAGTAGGTTTATGATCAATCAATGAATTAGTATGGAACTAAGCATTGATATATGTTAGAATCACCATATGGGACATGAATTATGCCCACTTGTAGTAGTAAGGATGATCATATGGGTGAATCACCCATGTCTAATTCTTGTGAAATTTTGATGTATGATGTTGCATGTGATGAATTCTTGTTAGATAAATTAACAATGATATGGAAATAATTGATGGTTAGTTATGTTGATGAATGAAAGCAAGAAGTAGGAAGTAAAGCATGAAATACTTGTACATTATGCTTAGATAGTGGTATGCACACCAAGTATTTGATGAAATGCCTAGGTGAAATAAATAGATAAAATTGTATGCAAGTGATGGATGAAAATGTATAGATTGTGGATATGATGAATTTGATAGTAAACTAAACTTGAGAAATATGTTTTAGATGGAATACATGTATGAAATTTAATTGATGAGATGATTTGCTAAGAAGCACGCATTAGGGGCTTGTACTCTATGCTTGAAAGGTGTGATACACATTATGTGTTTAATTGATTGTGTAGTTGGGTCAAGAGGTGAAATTGGTTTCATTGTAAGACATGTTGATTTACTAGTAAGGATAATGTTAGGATCATGTTAAATTAGCAAATCTTGAATGATGTTGTCAATCGTAGAATCACAAGAATAGTAGAATGTGTGGGATTGCATATAAATGTCTATGTGTGTGACTAGTTGATCATGTGGTTTGATGGGTCATACAATATGAGTATGAAGTGTGTATGGTATGGTGGTTATGCTCTAATATGTCAAGATGAATGTGTGTGTCTAATTGGGAAGTTGGAATACTTGATAGTTGACTTTCTAAAAAGTCAACGAATGTGGAAATGATGTGGTTAGGTTTTCTAACATGATTGTAAGATTAGGAAGATCATGTGGGGCATGATAGATCATTATGTGTTAAAATTGATGATATGATGAATTGTATGGATTTGGAATAATGAATTGTTAATCTATGCCTTGTGGTTGTTACTTTTACAAATGAAGATCAATGTAAGATATGAGTTGGATATGATTTGATGATATGTATGATCACGTATGCTAACAAGATTTGAATGTAATGACATGTTAAGTGTAACACCACGTAAAAACGTGTCCAATTATGTATAGACACGTGTCCTAAACTCTAAATATGTGAAAGATTGAGTTTGAGGGACTAAAGTTGACAAACAAAGAAAATACGTAAGCGAAGGGACTAAAAGTGTCAACATGCCAAACTTGTGCCTCTGAATGACCATACGTGAAGAAAATATTCTTAAATTGGTGATTAATTGGATTTAAGAAGCCGTTTATGAAAATAATCGGAAGATTATAAAACTACAAGGGTTAAACGTGTCAACATGTCAATTTTGACCTCTAAGTGACCTTTTAACGAAATCGAGGCTTCGAAATATTCAAATATACTCCCAAGGATAAGTGATAAAAATTTCATGTGGTTTCGAGATCGTTAAGCATGTTTTCAAGGCTTTGGGCTATAAGTGTCAACTTGATGAAACTTGCATTCATAATGATATTTAATGAACTCGAGCCTAACGAAGTTAGTTTATTCATCCTTGAGCTTCATCAAACTAACTACAAGGGCCATATATGTCAACAATTGTCACACCCCGATTTCCACGTGTATCACCGGTGGGCCCGGTGGGGGATTACCGTGACGTAGTTGGCAACATTATAGTCAAACCACACAATATATATGAATGCACAGCGGAAGCAATAAGATAATGTATTTCAACATTTAGTGTAATATCAGTGTAGCACCATTGTTGAAATAATAATCCACAGGGGATCAAATAAAAATATCAAAAATATTGTTCAACAGACTTCAGGCATCTTAAGCTTGCGAGACTTCTAATGATGCTAAGGAGAAATCCCAGCCAATTACGCCTAGTACCTGCATTTAGTCTTTTTTGGGAAAATATGTCAGTTTACACTGGTAAATACATTCAACTGACACTTTTGTAAAATGTTTGATAAAATTGGTTTAAATGCTCAAGACACAAACTCTTTATAACTTGGGATAATTTATAATCAAATCTTGTAAAGAATTACATGTTACTATGCGTTTGGTCGCCCGAGTCGTATCGGGTTAAAGTTTAATAGACACACCACATAGTATAAAACCGTGGCGGGTAACCAACGGCTACACTTTTATAATTATAGACATAATGCCGGGTGTACGCCTACACCGGGATGTCAAGGTCGTGGCCATTCGTAAATGCTGCCAAGGATATCCGGGACATGGTCATTAAGCCCCCAAAGGCTTTAAGCCAACAAAACAGTTTTTAAATGGGTCACATTGATAATACCCAACTACTAATGAGTTGGGGTCAATTGCCCGACCAAGCGGTATTTTAGATACCGTAACCCAAGCCCGTATAACGGAAAATAAGTTAAAGTATTTACCTTTGCAAGTATAATCCTTAATTGAGTAAATCACAGATAGCTTTTACTGGTCTCCTACTCTGGAACGAAGTTTTTAAAATAACCTATTAGAATCCTAACGGGTCTTTATATTTGCCGTAGCCTAGACCGGTTAGTTTCAAAGTATAGTTACGGTTTAATCGCGTGAAAGGCGAAAACCGTGAATGGAGTGTGATTTTGACCCAACAAGTTTGAAGACTTGTTTTATTTGGGTATAATAATCATACTCTGGATTTTGGGGTTAAAACAATATGGTTTGACCCGTTTCGGCTAACTTATGTAAACTAGTTACATAAGCCGAACCGTGCGCGCTAAAGGCGCAACGGGTAACCGTAGGAGTCCTACACTGTTTTCCTAAGTCAACATGCCTTAAAGAGGTTGTGGTATCAGTAGGATACCTTTCATAATGCCCGTAACGAGTTTAAGTTGTTATTATGCCCCGTAGGGGTATTTCGGTCTTTTTAAAGATTATAAAAGAGGTTTTAGAGTTCTACAGGAAATATGAGTTTCCCAAACAGTTTATAAAGTCTAAGATACTTTATTTATTATTTAAAATCAGTAGCAACTGGAATCGGGTCAAAAGACCTTGTAGAACTCAAGTTATGGCCGAAAAGGGCATATTCGGTATTTACCGAACCGTTGCCATAACCGCAGGTTATGAGCAGGTTAAAAATAATTAAAAATCTTTAAAAATCCCCAAATATTATTTTACAACAGTGAGTAAAAGTTTTGGTGTCGAAATCCAGGTTTAGATAGGCGTTATGCTAATTGCGCTATTTAATTACTAAAGTTTCGCAATTTGCGCTATTTAGCATAACTCCTATTCTGGACCTCGGATTGACATGAAATTTTAGGGACATGCTTAGAAATTAGTAACCAAGGTCATGATCCTTTCACGTGTCCGAAATTCTCGTTTTAAATTAAAAAGGGCGTTACGGTCAACTTTTAAGCATTTAACGGAAATGTGTAAAAGACTCGGACAAACAACGAACCGGTCACAGAGGGTTATACCATCATGTAACCTGGTCCTAAGAGAGTCCTAAGGCATATCTAAATCAAAATTTAACGGGTCAGAACTGAAGTCAATGCAAAAGTCAGACTTTTGCGACTTTCGGCTCCGAACTGGGTCAAAACAACAAATGGCCGGATCAAACAAGCTTAGACTAGTTTATATACTTATTATCATGTTTTATGAGTGTTCAAAGAGGTCATATATCATCTACATTACAGATTATGCACGAAATCGCAAAACGACATTTCTGTTGACTTTTTCTAAGCACGTTTGACTCGATATTTGAACTAGTTATAGTGGGAATCAGAGGGTGCCCTTTTAGGGGTTTAATGCCCACATGATTACCATCATATAACTATCTTTGATCCGACAAATCACTGGACCATTCGTGATTTATCGCCATGTCAATCGTTAATTACGACGGATTGACTTTTAGGCTAAAACTATTGAAAAATGAAACCACAAAGGGTTAGGCAACTTACAGAAGCTTGGTGCGCGAATTAGGATGCTAGAAGAAAGCTTTGGAGCTCCAGAAGTGAGTTAGAATGCAGGTTTGAGTGTGATTTCACTTATGTGCAATGTATGCCCTTTTATAGTGGATTTCCAAGCACAAGATCATTACAACTCAACCTACAAGGGAGTATGGATGATCAGCAGGTGGCCTTTGGTGCTAGGAGGCAAGTAGAGGGCGCCCATGCATCATTTATTGCACTTTTGATCGTTCACAACTCCAAACAACAAGTCTGTCCAAAGTTTCTGCATCTGGGCGGTTCACGCGGCCCGCATTAGATTTCATGCAGCTTGTACGCGGGCCGCATGGATCTTCATGTCAGACGCGTATCCACAGATGGCTCGCGGCCCGCTTCAACTTATGTGTTTCACTCAGGCGGGCCGCCTGAGGCCTGTTTTCAAAGATTTTTAAATCTTTTGTAATGATTAACCGAATCTTTGTAATTAATAACCTGACCTTTCGGGTTTGAAGGGGTAACTTTGCAATTTGGCCCTCGGTTAATTACAATTAAGGGCCTCGTGCCATTTACCCGCACTGTCAAGTCCCCGGTTAATTTAGTTACTATCCGGAAAGCCTTAACTTTCATTGTTGACGCTTTTAACCCTTCTCGTACGAATTTGATCATAACTTTCTCGTTTTAAAACGGAACTTCGCGGAATTTATACAGTACATTCTAGTGAGCGTATTTTACTGTTACAAAGCCTCGGGTTCGTCAAAGGGCCACTCAGAGGTATAATTAAACATGTTGACACAGTTAACCCCTGCAGCTTGTAATCTCTCACTTTCTTCCGTGTTTCGCTTCCGTACGATCCATGATTTATTCGTTTGAAGGTACGAGCATCGTTTAGGGTTACTATACAATATATTTACCCTTTGTTGACATTTATAACCCTCGAATTTACATACTTTCAAGGTTTGTCAACTTTAGTCCTTTATTTAATATTTAATGCCACGTGTAAACTCATGACACGTGTTAACACATTATTGGACACAAAATTTCGAGGTGTTACATCCTCACCCCCTTAAAATAAATCTCGACCCAAGATTTACTCGAACAAATAAGGGTATTTCTCTTTCATCGTGGCTTCAACTTCCTACGTGAATTCGGGACCTCTACGGGCATCCCACTTGACCTTTATTATAGGTACATGCTTCCTTCGAAGCTTCTTCACCTGTCGATCTTCAATCGACAAAGGTTTTTCCACAAATTTTAAGCTCTCATCTATATGCACATCTGTGTGTGGGATCACCAATGATTCATCAGCGAAGCACTTCTTTAGATTGCAGATGTGGAACACATTATGAATTCCATTGAGCTCCTCCGGTAAGTTTAGCTTATAGGCAACTGACCTGACCCGTTCAATAACCTCGAAAGGTCCTATGTATCTCGGGCTTAGTTTGCCTTTCTTACCGAAACGCATCACCCCCTTCCAGGGTGATACTTTAAGTAGCACTTTTTCACCTACTTCGAAGTGAAAATCTTTACGCTTTGGATCCGCGTAACTCTTCTGCCTATCTCGGGCAGCTTTGAGACGGTCTCGAATCTGGACAATCTTGTCCGTCGTCTCGAAGACTATATCTGGTCCTGATAACTGGACATCTCCAACTTCCGCCCAACAAACAGGCGATCTACACTTTCTACCGTATAATGCCTCGAAAGGCGCAACCTTAATGCTGGTATGGTAGCTATTGTTGTAGGAGAATTCGATTAGGGGTAGGTTCTTATCCCAACTACCACCCAAATCGACAGCACATGCACGCAGCATGTCTTCCAATGTTTGAATAGTACGCTCACTCTGACCGTCTGTCTGAGGATGGTAAGCCGTACTAAAATTCAAACGTGTGCCCAAAGATTGCTGGAAACTCTTCCAGAAATGCGACGTGTATCTAGTATCCCGATCAGAGATAATAGACACAGGTATGCCATGCAAGGCTACAATCTTATCAACGTATAACTGGGCTAACATGTCGGAGCTATAAGTCTCCTTGATGGGTAAGAAATGCGCTGATTTAGTCAGCCTATCAACGATAACCCATATTGTGTCATTTCCTTTCCTTGTCTTGGGTAACTTGGTAATAAAATCCATAGTTACACATTTCCACTTCCATTCGGGAAGTTCAGGCTATTGTAGCAAGCCAGATGGCTTTTGATGCTCAGCCTTGACTTGCGCACAAGTTAAGCATTTCGCTACATAAGCGGCTACAGACTTTTTCAAGCCTATCCACCAATAATTTGCCTTTAGATCCTGATACATCTTATCAGCTCCCGGGTGAACAGAATATTTGGAACTATGGGCTTCCTGGAGGATAACATCTCGTAGTCCTCCATAAATTGGAACCCATATTCGTCCATTCAAACGTAAAATTCCGTCCTTGCTAAGAGTTAACTGCTCCTCAGTTACTCCTAACTTTTCCTTAGGGTAATTAGCTTCCAACACAGCCTCTCGCTGTGCAGCTAATATCCTTTCAATCAAATTATTCCTGACTTCAATGCTCTTGGCATTGATTCGGATGGGTTTCACCCTTTCCTTTCTACTCAGGGCATCAGCGACTACATTCGCTTTGCCGGGATGATATCTGATCTCACAATCATAATCATTTAAAGTTTCCATCCAACGGCGTTGCCTCATATTTAGCTCCTTCTGATTAAACAGATGTTGAAGGCTCTTGTGATCTGAATAGATCACGAACTTGATACCATACAGGTAATGCCTCCACAGTTTTAGTGCGAACACAACGGCACCCAGCTCCAAGTCATGGGTGGTGTAATTCTTATCGTGCACCTTTAACTGTCTTGAAGCATAGGCAATAACTTTGCCTTTTTGCATGAGCACACACCCCATGCCAGTGTGTGATGCGTCGCAGTAAACTACGAACTCCACGGTACCTTCCGGTAGTGTCAACACAGGGGCGTTGCTTAGCTTTTGCTTTAAAATATCAAAGGACTCTTGCTGCTTAGGGCCCCAAACAAATTTTTCCTTCTTCTTGGTCAAGGAAGTTAAGGGTGCAGCAATCCTTGAAAAATTTTCAATGAATCGCCTGTAGTATCCTGCTAACCCCAGGAAACTACGAATCTCAGTAGGCGTCTTTGGCTCTTGCCATTTCATGACAGCCTCTACTTTAGCGGGATCCACCTGGATACCACGCTCGCTGACAACGTGTCTAGAAATTGGACTGCTCGTAGCCAGAATTCGCACTTAGAGAATTTGGCATAGAGTTTCTCCTGATGTAGCAGCTTCAGAATACAGCGAAGGTGTTTCTCATGGTCAGCTTGGTTCTTCGAGTATATAAGAATGTCGTCGATGAAAACAATGACGAATTTATCTAAGTACGGCTTGCAGACGCAATTCATGAGATCCATGAACGCAGCCGGTGCATTAGTGAGCCCAAAAGGCATCACTAGGAACTCGTAGTGACCGTAGCGAGTCCTAAATGTTGTTTTATGTACGTCCTCATCTCTGACTTTCAGTTGATGGTAGCCTGACCTCAAGTCAATCTTTGAAAAATAACTTGCTCCTTGTAACTGATCGAACAAATCGTCGATCCTCGGCAAGGGATATCTATTCTTTATCGTGACTTTATTAAGTTCGCGATAGTCGATGCACAGACGCATCGATCCGTCCTTCTTCTTCACAAACAAGACAGGTGCTCCCTAGGGAGACGAACTAGGTTTGATGAAACCTTTAGCTAGCAGTTCATCCAGCTGGGTCCTTAACTCCTTCATTTCGGTCGGTGCTAGCCTGTAAGGCGCTCTAGCAATAGGTGCTGCTCCAGGGATGATATCAATCCTGAATTCCACTTGTCTATCTGGTGGCAACCCAGGTAGATCTTCAGGGAAAACTTCTGGATACTCCGAAATGACGGGAATGTCTTCTATCTTTGGTTTAGGCTCTTCAATGATCACCTGTGCCATGTAGATGACACAACCCTTCTTTAGACATTTTGAAGCTTTGAGCATAGTCACTTGCTCAGGCAATCCGTACTGGGTATCTCCCCGAATGGTAAGCGATTCACCAGCTGGAGTCTTTATCACAATCTGCTTTCTGTTGCAGACGATTTGGGCCTGGTTGTGAAATAACCAGTCCATACCCAATACTAGGTCAAAACCGGCCAATTTAAAGGGAAGTAGAGATAGAGGAAAAGAGTGGTTCCTAATGGATATCACACATCCATCTAACACAGTGGAGACGGTTTCAATGGTTCCATCCGCTAGCTCTACCTCGTAATTTACATTTAAGGTTTTGACAGGCATATTCAGCAATTTGCAAAATTTATGATCTACGAAAGACTTATCAGCGCCCGAATCAAAAAGTACTCTTGCAAAGATATCATTTACGAGAAAAGTACCTGTGATTACGTTGTCATCCAGCACTGCTTCTTTCGCCTCCATCCTGAAGACTCTAGCATTGTTCTTCTTGGCCTCTTCAGGCTTCTTGGTATATTTAGGGCAGTTGCTTTTAATGTGCCCCTTCTCATTGCAGTTATAGCAGGTAGCATCTTTTATTTTCTTGCAGTCCACGGTTTTGTGGTCCTTGGACTTGCACAACCCGCAAGCATACGACCTCGACTGGGTCTGCGAGTTTGACTCGAGCCTACACTTTCCAAAGTGATGTCTCTTGCAAGTCTTGCACTTGGGCTTCTCACCAGTCTGTTGCCCATCTTTCCTTGACTCCGATCCTCTCTTGTTATCACCGTTTCCACGGTGTTTCTTGCTCGACCTTCGTGAAGTTTCATCTTCACGCTTTCTCTTTTCAGCTTCTTTGTTCCTTAGCGATCTTTGTCGGACCGCATCCAGAGTAAGGGACAAAGATATATCGGCTACAGATCGAAAGGTCGCTGGCCGAGAGGCCTTCACGCTTGCCTTTATTTCGGGGGCTAACCCACCGATGAAACGAGCGATTCTTTTTGGCTCCGGGGTTACCAGGTATGGAACCAACCGAGACATCGTGTTGAAGCTCGTCAGGTAAGCTTGGCAGTCAAGGTTTGTCATCACTAATGATAGAAAATCAGATTCTATCTTTTCCACCTCATGTTGAGGGCAGTAATTCTCCTTAATGAGAGAAACGAATTCCTCCCATGTCATGCTGTATAGAACAGCCTTTCCCGAGGCCTGAACCAACGAACTCCACCAAGCCAGGGCCTCGCCCTTGAATGATTGAGACACAAATTTTACCACGTCTCTTTCCGCACAGCCGCTGATGTCCACCACGGTGTCCATCTCGTCAAGCCATGTCATGCAATCGACCGCTCCTTTCTCCCCGTTGAAGTCTCGAGGCTTGCATGATACAAAGTATTTGTAGGTGCAGCCTCTGGCGCGAGATGCGTCAGTATATACTCTTTCTTGACGGACACTGTTCTCATTGGACGAATGATTATCATCGTCCTTTTTAGGTTTGGACAGCGGTTTGCTGTGAGATTTGGTGTGGGTCTTTGGCTTGGAGTGTGGTTTGGATATGGTTCGGCTCCGAGATTCAGTATATTCCTCATATTGTCGGTCCAGAGCTGCCTTGACAGCATTATCGACAAGAGCTTTCAACTCTGCGCCCGTCAGATGAACTTGGGCGTTATCATATTCGTCTTCCTTCGTGTGGCTATTTTCTCCTCTAGAATCAGCCATGGTAACTTGTATATGTTACAGAAGATAACAAAAATTTTATTTAGGAGTTTATTATGTAATTGTCTTTTATGGCAATTCATTAACCATGGTAACAGAGACCATATCTGGTTAATTTATTACTCACTTTTATTTAGGATTTGAACATACCTATCCTAATTACAAATAATATTGTTATTGGCACAAAGCCTAGTCACGAGGACGTTATTATAATATTAGCCGAGATTACAGAGAATCAAGGTATGAAGGTTTGAACCGTAGTCCTTTTACCCTTTCTGACAGGGAGTCATAGACCACCACTGTCTTTTGTCTTATTATGACAACAATTATGGCCCATAGGCACTACATCACTAATGGATGCTTAATAATTCGGTCCGTAGGCACTACATCGCTAATGGATGTTTAACAAGTTCGGCCCGTAGGCACTACATCGCTAATGGATGTTAAATAATTGATCATCTTTATTGACGATTTAACCCATGATTTATTATATCATTAATTTGGGCTTTGAAATCCTTAGAAGGACTCTTATATAAGAATGACGCGTGCGATTTTAACGAATCACATCTGCCATGAACGTTAACATGATTACAGAGGTTAACTGGAATTCTGAATCTTTTAATCAGGTCTTACCATCTTGGCCGGGTCTAAAAGACACCTGGCTAGGTTTCACTCTTAAGATTCTTTATTTAGGCAGATTTAAATTTAAAAGGAATGATTTCGATTTATTTCATATATAGTATAACAAAATGAAATTCATAACATAACATTCCATAACTTCAAATACGATTACACGCGGCCCTAAACGGGACTTTTAAACAAGTACATACCTACGTAGAGGTTAATAACGAGACAAGTCCACGTAGGGACCAATACAAGATAAGTGTCCACGCAGGGACTAAAGGATAAGTCCACGTAGGGACTGAAATACGATAAATGTCCACGCAGGGACTTATTTAAAATAGACATTACATTAGAACATATATAAGGACTAATGGTCACGTTTCTTCTTCTTGCCCTTCAACAGGTTTGCTAGGCCCTTAAGGAATCCCCTGTTGTTCTTTCGTTCTTCCTCGAAATCTCGCTCCACACGACTTAACCGATGGAGGAGTTTCTTCTTGTTCAGGAGGAGAGAAACGTGGTTGTGGCACCGGTTGCGGAACTGGAGGTCTAGGAGGTGCTGGATACCCATGAGCTGAGTAATCCGGTATTCCTAGATTTCCAAAAGCTCCGTCGGGATAGCGGGCATTATACCTAGCCGCTATCACATATGGGTCGCGATCATAGTTGTAATTGTAATGCGCGTGCGACGACGATTCGAACGGGTTGTAAGCCGTTGGACCCGTGTATGCAGGTATTGGGTGGTCATACCCAAATGGTGGCGAAGATGGTGCAACTGGTGCAGAGTTCGCCTCCTGTACTGGACTTGAAGGTCCTTCTTCAGGTACTGACGGATAGTGACTAGCACTCGAGTGGCGAGGGGTGCTGAAATGGAATTCCCCTCCTCGGGTAGACATCCGTGCGCCTGATCTTCTACGCCTTGGCGGATCTGGAACTACTGGTTGAACCGGTGGCGGTGGCGGTGGCGTAACTGCCACGAAATGTGGATCCTCGGAGGGATCTTGTTGTTGTTGCTGCTCGTGTTGCGATGTCTGATGGGAGGGTGTGAATTACCACTCGTGCTGGTTGAACAGCGCTTGAAAACTATCTGGCCCCTGATAAGGTGTGCCGTGAAAAGGAGATCCATCAGAGATCTCAATAGGATGTGTGGGTGTACCACGAGCAGGTTCTACGGGATCTGTGTCCTCATCCATATGGTCTTCTGAGAAGTGATCCTGTGGTCCTAACGGGACAAAGCCTGCAGGTTCCTGAATGTAATCTGCTGGGTTAAATTGACCTCTGAAGTAAGGAGCGGGATCATCAAAAGCACGGTGCGATGCAGATCGCTGTAAAAAGGATGGTTGAGGGTTATCGGGATTATTTTCCGAGTCTGGTCCAAACGAATGGCGGTATGAGGGTGTTGAGCTAAGCGAGGTAGAATGTCTCGCAGGTTCAAAAAGATTTCTTCGTCTTTGTGGTTCTTCACTCCTTGTACTGGAAGGAGCTCGCGTGTTCGAA
The DNA here is from genome assembly GCF_002127325.2 of Helianthus annuus. Taxonomy (NCBI): domain Eukaryota; kingdom Viridiplantae; phylum Streptophyta; class Magnoliopsida; order Asterales; family Asteraceae; genus Helianthus; species Helianthus annuus. Next base: position 144,992,508 of record NC_035449.2, read on the forward strand.
GGTCCAGCTTCGTGATCATGGTGAGTAATGATCGTTCCTCTGCCTCTTCCTCCTCTTCCTCTTCTGATTGCAGGTGGCATTTTTCCTGCTTTTAAAACTTTAAATAACAATAAACAATAAAAAGACAAACTGGAATAACAATTCGAATTTGTCCTATGTTCTTGTCTAGACTCAAGTATGTGCAATTGTGTAACTGAGATTAAACACAAAAGGCTAGTGTTTAATTCGCTCAGTGTTGGCTCCGATACCAACCTGTCACACCCCGATTTCCACGTGTATCACCAGTGGGCCCGGTGGGGGATTACCGTGACGTAGTTGGCAACTTATAGTCAAACCACACAATATATATGAATGCACAGCGGAAGCAATAAGATAATGTATTTCAACATTTAGTGTAATATTAGTGTATCACCATTGTTGAAATAATAATCCACAGGGGATCAAATAAAAATATCAAAAATATTGTTCAACAGACTTCAGGCATCTTAAGCTTGCGAGACTTCTAATGATGCTAAGGAGAAATCCCAGCCAATTACGCCCAGTACCTGCATTTAGTCTTTTTGGGGAAAATACGTCAGTTTACACTGGTAAATACATTCAACTGACACTTTTGTAAAATGTTTGATAAAATTGGTTTAAATGCTCAAGGCACAAACTCTTTATAACTTGGGATAATTTATAATCAAATCTTGTAAAGAATTACATGTTACTATGTGTTTGGTCGCCCGAGTCGTATCAGGTTAAAGTTTAATAGACACACCACATAGTATAAAACCGTGGCGGGTAACCAACGGCTACACTTTTATAATTATAGACACAATGCCGGGTGTACGCCTACACCGGGATGTCAAGGTCGTGGCCATTCGTAAATGCTGCCAAGGATATCCGGGACATGGTCATTAAGCCCCCAAAGGCTTTAAGCCAACAAAATAGTTTTTAAACAGGTCACATTGATAATACCCAACTACTAATGAGTTGGGGTCAATTGCCCGACCAAGCGGTATTTTAGATACCGTAACCGAAGCCCGTATAATGGAAAATAAGTTAAAGTATTTACCTTTGCAAGTATAATCCTTAATTGAGTAAATCACAGATAGCTTTTACTGGTCTCCTACTCTGGAACGAAGGTTTTAAAATAACCTATTAGAATCCTAACGGGTCTTTATATTTGTCGTAGCCTAGACCGGTTAGTTTCAAAGTATAGTTACGGTTTAATCGCGTGAAAGGCGAAAACTGTGAATGGAGTGTGATTTTGACCCAACAAGTTTGAAGACTTGTTTTATTTGGGTATAATAATCATACTCTGGATTTTGGGGTTAAAACAATATGGTTTGACCCGTTTCGGCTAACTTATGTAAACTAGTTACATAAGCCGAACTGTGCGCGCTAAAGGCTCAATGGGTAACCGTAGGAGTCCTACACTATTTTCCTAAGTCAACATGCCTTAAAGAGGTTGTGGTATCAGTAGGATACCTTCCATAATGCCCGTAACGAGTTTAAGTTGTTATTATGCCCCGTAGGGGTATTTCGGTCTTTTTAAAGATTATAAAAGAGGTTTTAGATTTCGACAGGAAATCTGAGTTTCCCGAACAGTTTATAAAGTCTAAAATACTTTATTTATTATTTAAAATCAGTAGCAACTGGAATCGGGTCAAAAGACCTTGTAGAACTCAAGTTATGGCCGAAAAGGGCATATTCGGTATTTACCGAACCGTTGCCATAACCGCAGGTTATGAGCAGGTTAAAAATAATTAAAAATCTTTAAAAATCCCAAAATATTATTTTACAACACTGAGTAAAAGTTTTGGTGTCGAAATCCGGGTTTAGATAGGCGTTATGCTAATTGCGCTATTTAATTACTAAAGTTTCGCAATTTGCGCTATTTAGCATAACTCCTATTCTGGACCTCGGATTGACATGAAATTTTAGGGACATGCTTAGAAATCAGTAACCAAGGTCATGATCCTTTCACGTATCCGAAATTCTCGTTTTAAATTAAAAAGGGCGTTACGGTCAACTTTTAAGCATTTAACGGAAATGTGTAAAAGACTTGGACAAATAACGAACCGGTCACAGAGGGTTATACCATCATGTAACCTGGTCCTAAGAGAGTCCTAAGGCATATCTAAATCAAACTTTAATGGGTCAGAACTGAAGTCAATGCAAAAGTCAAACTTTTGCGACTTTCGGCTCCGAACCGGGTCAAAACAACAAATGGCCGGATCAAACAAGCTTAGACTAGTTTATATACTTATTATCATGTTTTATGAGTGTTCAAACAGGTCATATATCATCTACATTACAGATTATGCAAGAAACCGCAAAACGACATTTCTGTTGACTTTTTCTAAGCACGTTTGACTCGATATTTGAACTAGTTAGAGTGGGAATCAGAGGGTGCCCTTTTAGGGGTTTAATGCCCACATGATTACCATCATATAACTATCTTTAATCCGACAAATCACTGGACCATTCGTGATTTATCGCCAAGTCAATCGTTAATTACGACGGATTGACTTTTAGGCTAAAACTATTGAAAAATGAAACCACAAAGGGTTAGGCAACTTACAGAAGCTTGGTGCACGAATTAGGATGCTAGAAGAAAGCTTTGGAGCTCCAGAAGTGAGTTAGAATGCAGGTTTGAGTGTGATTTCACTTATGTGCAATGTATGCCCTTTTATAGTGGATTTCCAAGCACAAGATCATTACAACTCAACCTACCAAGGAGTATGGATGATCAGCAGGTGGCCCTTGGTGCTAGGAGGCAAGTAGAGGGCGCCCATGCTTCATTTATTGCACTTTTGATCGTTCACAACTCCAAACAACAAGTCTGTCCAAAGTTTCTGCATCTGGGCGGTTCACGCGGCCCGCATTAGATTTCATGCAGCTTGTACGCGGGCCGCATGGATCTTCATGTCAGACACGTATCCACAGATGGCTCGAGGCCCGCTTCAACTTATGTGTTTCACTCAGGCGGGCCGCCTGAGGCCTGTTTTCAAAGATTTTTAAATCTTTTGTAATGATTAACCGAATCTTTGTAATTAATAACCTGACCATTAGGGTTTGAAGGGGTAACTTTGCGATTTGGCCCTCGGTTAATTACAATTAAGGGCCTCGTGCCATTTACCCGCACTGTCAAGTCCCCGGTTAATTTAATTACTATCCGGAAAGCCTTAACTTTCATTGTTGACGCTTTTAACCCTTCTCGTACGAATTTGATCATAACTTTCTCGTTTTAAAACGGAACTTCGCGGAATTTATACAGTACATTCTAGTGAGCGTATTTTACTGTTACAAAGCCTCGGGTTCGTCAAAGGGCCACTCAGAGGTATAATTAAACATGTTGACACGGTTAACCCCTGCAGCTTGTAATCTCTCACTTTCTTCCGCGTTTCGCTTCCGTACGATCCATGATTTATTCGTTTGAAGGTACGAGCATTGTTTAGGGTTACTATACAGTATATTTACCCTTTGTTGACATTTATAACCCTCGAATTTACATACTTTCAAGGTTTGTCAACTTTAGTCCTTTATTTAATATTTAATGCCACGTGTAAACTCATGACACGTGTTAACACATTATTCGACACAAAATTTCGAGGTGTTACAACAATCATGTTAAAAAGGGTTTAAAACAATTAGGGACTGAATCTGCCAGCTTTGAAACTTGTTTTGCCAGTAAAACAGGCCTACGCGGCCCACGTAAGCCCCCTCTATGGCTTACGCGGCCCGCCTGAGAATACCCAGCGCAGAAAATGAATGCCAGGTGCAGGTCAATTTCTCCAAACCGCCATAACTTTGATTGTATCGACTCAATGGGCTATATGTCGGTTTATTCCATCAACTAGGACACCTGGGGTGATCCTAGGATGTCCCATAACAGGTGTGAATGATATAAGCTCATGGAATTTAGTATTTAAGGGCCTTAGTTCTTGAGTTCATGAACTCACTTCTTGCGATCAACTTTCAAACACTTGCTTCTGGAGCTTGCATCAGTAGGAGAAGATTACCAAGTGTAGAAAAGAGAGCTAGGACCATTAGTAAGCTTCTAATTACTTGCTTAGTCGTTTTAATTAGCTTAATTACTCAAAAGTCAAACTTATCGTAAATTAGATTTGACTTTCGTTTTAATCACATATGGACTAGCCACTGATCAAATTGAAAGTGGTTATGGAACCATATTAAGGTATGTGATTAACCCCTAAAAGGGCACCTCCTAATTATCTCGTTTGACTAGTCAATTGTCGGGTCAAAGTAGTTTGACAAAAAGTCTAACTGGACAGAATGTTTGAAAATGATTAAAATTAATAAAACAGAAGTTCTAAATTATATTTTAACATTCTAATGACTTGGTAATTAATATTAAAACATGTTTTATCAGTCCTAACCCGACAATTAATAGTCTAAGGTCAGTTCTGACCCGTTTAAGCTTATCTCTCCCATGTTTTAAGCTTCCATTAGGACCACATTACTCAGTAGTATAACCCTCTGAAGTTATATTGCATGATTCCTAATGGTTTGAATTATATGCACATGATCGTTAATATGCTTAAAAATGCCATAAACGCCCTTTTGACACACAACTGAGATTTTTAGCAATGTGAATGGACAAACACCTTTGCTACTGATATTTAGAGTTGTCCCGAAAATTTGACATCAGTTTGAGGTCTAGATTAGGAGTTATGCTCAGTAGCGTAATTAGAAAGCTTTTTATAATTAAATGGCGTAATTAGCATAAAGCCTATCTAAACCCAATTTTTGATACCAAACTTTTTACCTACTGATGTAAAATAATATTTTGGGATTTTTGAAGATTTTTATTTATTTTTAGGCTGAGCATAACATAGGATTATAGCTTGATTTCGGTAATTGTCGGTTTTACCCTTTTCATGTATAAAATGAGTTTTACATAACATTTGGATGTCAAAATTTTTGCTACTGATTTTATATGATAAATAAAGTATTTTGAACTTTATAAACTGATCAAAAAATCAGATTTCCTATTTTAACCCGAATATCCCTTAAAACCGACTTTTTAGCGTTTTTAGCGCATAATATAAGTTAAAACTATATTTGGCTCATAAAACCTATTACCTACTGATGTTTTAAGTTAATTTATATAATTAAACAGTAAGCCAAAGTGTTTAAACTCAGAATTCTATTTTGACCTTTAAAGCTTATGTGAAATAACCAAAATGCCCCTAAGGTGCATAGTTTGGTTATATCAGATAAATTTCACATATATAAAATACCCTACTGTTATAACTTATAAAAATACATATTCTTACTGATTATATCAGACCTGAAACTCAGTTTAACATTTAAGCTCTTTTATGAGCATTAAAATTACCCAAATGCCCTTATGGGACTTAAATTAGTTTAAATTACTTTTTGGGCATATATGTTAACATCTTACTGATGTATTAACATAGTTTGAGCATAATAATGATTGAGACCTGTATATAATTTATTTGGTTACCCGTTACGCGTTTATGCGTTCGGATCGGCATACGTGACTAGTTTACGTTAAATAGCCGAAACGGGCTTAACCTTATCATTAAATTCTCATTTTCCAGAATGTGTTTAGTTTACACATATTATACAAGTATCCAAGCTTGTCGGGTCTAAACCACATTCAATTCCGATCACCGCTTAATCTAGCGTTTAGAAACGTAAGGTTTCCTTCTAGCTAGCCGGTCTAAGTCCTTGACTTAATTAAAGACCCGTTAGCATCCTAATAGGTTAATAAACCTTCTATACAGATTAAATAGCTTCCGGTAGAAGGTGCCTTCAAAAAGCTTTAGGATTATACTGCTAGCATAAGGTAAACACTTTTAACTTATTTTCCCTTATACGGGCTTGGGATATGGTATTATAATAATACCACTTGGTCGGGTATGAAATAATTTAATCGGATTGTGATTAATAAATTGCATAACCCATTTTAATCTGCTTTTTTTTTTGATAACATGAACATTGGGGGTTAATTCAACCGTGTCCTGGATATCCTCGGCTCATTTCATTTGAAAATGGCCACGACTTATGCACGGGGTGTAGGCATACACCTGACAAATGCAAATGCTAAATAATATATATAAACCCACATGTTGGGGATAACTCCTTTTTGGGTTCTATAAGTGGTGAGTCGGTTAATCACGTCCGGCTTCCAACCGGCCCCAATTGTATGACAAACATGTAAACTGTATACAAGAATATCTTTAAATAATTGTCCCAAATTATAAATGATTTGTGCCATGCACACTTAAATCAATTTTCATAAATGTTTTCAAAAAGAGTCAGTTAATTGTATTTACCAGTGTAAACTGACGTATTTTCTTAAAAGACTGATTGACAGGTACCTCTCGTAATAGGCTGGAGCTATTAGGTGTCATAAGAGGATCTTGAAAATCCATAGATACCTGAAATCTGTTGTTTTTGTTTCTTTGTACATTTATGATCCGCCTGTGGATCTTATTACATTCCAGTCTGTATATTCTTAAACTCGAACACTCAGACATTATGGTTTGTAATAGTTTATTCACCAAGCCTCCCGCTGTGCTATTATATTGTGTATATTGACAATGATGATATCAACTACGTCACGATACTCCCCACCGGTAATATGTGGAAATATCGGGGTGTGACAGGTTGGTATCAGAGCCAACATTGAGTGAATTAAACACTAACCTTTTGTGTTTAATCTCAATGACACAATAAGCACATTCCTTAGACTCTCGAGAGTAGGCAAATGACCTAGGATTTATTCTTAACTTTCCTTTGCTGTTTATATTTTATTTTGTTTTGTTTTCTTGTTTTGACAGGAAGTTCAGCTACAATGCCTCCAAGAGTTAGGGGTAAAGGAAAGGGCCCCATGCGAGGGGGACCATCAGCAGCAGGACCTTCACATCGACGCACTCCATCTGCGTCATTTTCCAGTTCTGACTCTCACAATCTGTGGGGTCACTCTTACAAGCCAGGGAGACATTCTATCTCGTTGAGCTCCTCACCTTCATTCCATCCATCATTCGGGCCGCCTGTCCCAGACGAGCCTCAGCATTCGCACCATTCTCAACACTCCCATCACTCCCATGAATCTCACTAGTCTTACCATTCGTTGCACTCTCATTCTTTTCATCATTCGGATTCTACCTACTCGCCGGCACAGTTTAATCCGAATGATTATGTTAACGACTTTTTGGGCTACAACCCTTTGGGCCCTGAGGACCACTTTTCTCAGGAAATGGAGATGGACGACGACCCAGACCCGGAGATGCAGACCGGAACACCGGGCCACCCAATTAGCATCTCAAGTGGTTCCCCATTTCAGGGATCACCGTACCGTGGGCCCGATTCCTACCAAGAGAGAATGGCCGCGTATGATTGGTACTTTACTCCTTCGTACCATAACTCTCCTGCCCAACCACCTTTGGTTGAACCCCAGCTTCAAGCAGTTTCACCTCCACCACTTCCTGTTGAGGAGCCGCCTCAACAGCCACCTCAGCCACCTCCCGAGCCTCCGACGCGAAGGAGGAACGCACGAATATCTGTGCGAGGAGGACCTCGTTTTAGCTCTCCACAGGGTTCAAGTTCTTATCCTCCTATTCCCGAGGACCCCCAAATGGGTGGACCCTCGAACGCGGTGCCCGAGAACGATCCTCCGCCAGCTTCTTATGCACCACCACAACCGCCTATGGGTTTCGACAACCCGATCCCGACTTACCCAGGTTCTTCTGGGTACAATCCTTTTGAAAACCCAACTGGTTACCCATCGGATTATGGAACTCATGATCCGTACCTTACAGCTGCAAAATACCATCATCTTTACCCTTCTTCTTACCCTCCAGTTTATCCAACTGGATACCCGTTGCAGGGTTATCAATACTCGCCTTACCAGCAACCTCCTCCTCCCCAGCAGCAGCAGCAAACTCAGGAGATCCTGGAAAGGTTAGATAGGGTTGAGCATGAGGTAAACAAGACCAAGAAGCAACATAGTAGCTTTATGAAGGGCCTCGCAAACCTTATTAAAGGAAAGAAGAAGTAGGAAATTGTTTAATTTTCTTGTATTGTCTTTTAATCAAGTCCCTGTGAGGACATTATTTTATTTTCAGTACCAAGTCCCCGCGTGGACTTATTTCCTATTTCTGTAGCCCCTGCGTGGGCATTGTTATGTTTCAAGTCCCGTTTAGGGCATCCCTGTATTAGTTTCATGGTTTAATGAAGTTTATCTTTAATTTTTAAGTATGTATTTTATTACATCATCTTATATCATTTCAATTTTAAATTGATCTGCCAATGAAATTCTTAGAGGTATAACCTAGCCAAAATATTAACTGGCTATGATGGTACAACCTTTTTAAGACAGTAAATCCTTGTTAACATCTGAAAATATGTTAACATTCCTGGCTGTGCGGTACGAGAAACCACACAAGCTTCCAAAAATGTATTTGCATTTTTCCAAGTCTCTTATGTATAGCCTGAATGATCAATACGAATCATGGCTAATAAACATCAATATGATGTGTACACCGAAACATCCATTAGAGATGTATGCTTATAAGCAAAGGTGTGATAATGACAATGATAGTTTTATTTCATAAACTTCTTGTCAAAAAGGCGATGAACATCGTTCGACCCTTAAAAGACCAATGATCCAAGAGATCATTGGTTATGTTTTAATCGTCTTAGTGACAAGGCCTTTTAGTGCCATCTAAATCTCCTTCGAGATGAGCCTTGTGCTAAATAAAATGTCCTTTACGACATTGACAGTTGTGAATTCTAATTCCCCTGTCTAATAAATATAAAGAATATTATATTCTATTGATTATTTAATTATTACTTAAAAAGGGTCTAAATGGTTTAATAATACCATGACCCACTAATCATCAATGCGATGATACATTATATAATTTAAATATCATCATTGTTTGATACAGTATTCAAAAATGGCTGGCTCGGATGAAGCAAACAGTCATCCTACAGAAGGCAACAACACCAGGATTAATATCACAGGTGCCGAACTGCAAGCAATGATCACCGCAGCAGTTACTCAAGCGATAGATGCTAAATTTAAAGAGCCAAGTATTGTTCGGTCTCAAACTCATTTGAGATCCCATTCTCAACCTCACACTCATAAGAAAAGTGAGTCTCATCACTCATCTAATCAAGGAAGCGAGTCGAAAAGGCAAATTATCCTTGAGCCGATTCCCAGGTACACCAAGGGTTGTACCTACAAGTACTTTGTCTCCTGTAAACCAAGAGATTTTACAGGAGAAAAGGGAGCAATTGATTGTATGAAATGGTTAGACGAGATGGAGACAGTGATAGATATCAGCGGATGTGCTAAAGAGGATATAGTGAAGTTTGTATCACAATCCTTCAAGGGTGATGCCCTCACTTGGTGGAAAGCATTGGTGCAAGCCACTGGGAAGGTTCCTTTGTACAATCTTTCATGGAACAAATTTGTTGATTTGGTTAAGGACACCTATTGCCCTCAGCATGAAGTCGAGCGGATAGAGACTGATTTCCTCACCTCAGTAATGAAGGATCTGGATTGTAGATCCTATGTGACTAGCTTCAATTCAACGTCAAGGCTTGTGCCATATTTTGTCACTCCTGAGCCCAAACGCATTGCGCGTTTCATCGGTGGTTTGGCCCTTGAAGTAAAAGGGAATGTCAAGGCCTCTAAGCCAACCACTTATAGATCTGCTGTGGATCTATCTTTGTCCCTCACTCTAGATGTCGTGAGGAGTAGGGCGAAGAAGGTTACCGATGAAGGGAAAAGAAAAAGAGAGGAAGACAAGTCTCCTCAGTCGAACAAAAAGGGCATGGGGAACTCTGGTTCCAAAAAGGAGCAGTCGAATGACAGGCCCAAGTGCAAGACATGTCACAAAAGGCACTTTGGAAAGTGCAACCAAGACCCACAGGCCAAACCATGTGGGATTTGTAAAAAGAAAGGGCACAAGTCGGTTGAGTTCCGAAATATCAAAGATGTAACTTGCTATGGTTGCAATGAAAAGGGGCACATCAAAACTAATTGCCCCAAGAATGCAAAGAAGCCCGAGGAGGCAAAGAAAACAAATGCAAGAGTCTTCCAGATGAACGCGAGGGAAGCGATGAACGACGAGAATGTCAAAACAGGTACCTTCCTCATCAATAATAACTATGCTAGAATCTTATTTGATTCCGGTGCTGATAAGTCTTTTGTAGACCATAAGTTCTGTAAGATATTGAATTTGCCCATTAAGACTCTAGACATAAAATATGAGGTAGAGCTTGCCGATGGTACCTTAGAAACAACTTCCACTCTTCTTGATGGATGTTCTATATCCATTAAGAATCATTCTATCCCGCTATCCCTCTTGCCAATGAATTTGGCTGGGTTTGATATAGTTTTAGGCATGGATTGGTTGTCTCATAACCAAGCCCAAATTGCCTGTGATAAAAAGCTAGTTATTATCAAAAACCCTTCTGGCGAGTCAGTCACTATTCAGGGAGATACACAATATGGATTGCCCAGCAATGTGTCTATTCTCAAGGTATCACAGTGTTTGAAGAGTGGATGTGTCATTTACATGGCACAAGTGACTGTGAATGATCCGAAACCTAAGATTCAGGACATTCCAGTCATCTCAGAGTATCCTGATGTTTTTCCTGACGAGTTACCTGGATTACCTCTTGAGAGGCAAGTAGAGTTCAGGATAGACATTCTACCAGGATCTGCATCTATTGCACGAGCTCCTACTGAAATGAAAGAGCTTAAAACTCAATTAGACGACTTACTGGAAAAAGGTTTCATCCAGCCCAGCTCTTTGCCTTGGGGAGCTCCAATACTGTTTGTGAAAAAGAAGGACAGATCAATGCGCTTATGCATTGGTTACCGTGAATTGAATAAGGTAACGATCAAGAATCGTTATCCTTTACCCAGGATCGATGATTTATTTGATCAGCTCCAAGGGGCGAGCTATTTCTCAAAGATTGATTTGAGCTCTGGGTATCATCAACTTAAAGTGAGAACTGAAGATGTGGCTAAGACAGCATTTAGGACGAGGTATGGACATTTTGAGTTCTTAGTGATGCCTTTTGGGCTCACTAATGCGCCTGCAGCATTCATGGACCTCATGAATAGAGTCTGCAAACCATGCCTAGATAAGTTTGTCATTGTCTTTATAGACGACATACTTATTTACTCTCGTAGCCAAGTTGATCACGAAAAGCACCTCCGGTGTATCTTAGGATTGCTTCGACAAGAGAAGTTGTATGCTAAATTCTCCAAGTGCGAATTTTGGCTTCGTGAAGTCCAATTCCTTGGACATGTTGTTAGTGAAAGTGGTATCCAAGTTGATCCTGCCAAGATAGAAGCCATTATGAGTTGGGAAGCACCAAAGACGCCTACAAAAATTCGCAGCTTTCTAGGTTTAGCTGGATATTATAGAAGATTCATTGAGAACTTCTCAAGGATAGCTGCACCATTAACTTCTTTAACCCGCAAGAATGTGAAATTTGATTGGGGTCCAAAGCAACTATAATCTTTTGAGATTCTTAAGCAAAAGTTGAGCAATGCTCCGTGTTGACCTTACCCGAAGGAATTGAAGAGTTTGTCGTATATTGTGATGCTTCACACACCGGCATGGGATGTGTACTTATGCAACATGGCAAGGTGATTGCCTATGCATCACGACAACTGAAGGTGCATGAAAAGAATTACACCACCCATGATTTGGAATTGGGTGCTGTTGTATTCGCACTTAAGTTGTGGAGGCATTATTTATATGGAACTAAATGTGTGATCTACTCGGATCACAAAAGTCTCCAACACTTATTCAATCAAAAGGAACTCAATATGAGACAACACCGTTGGATGGAAACTCTAAATGAATTTGATTGCGAGATACGCTACCATCCAGGTAAAGCGAACGTGGTCGCTGATGCTCTAAGCAGAAAGGAAAGAGCTAAACCAATCAGGATCAATGCCAAGAGCATTGAGTTGAAGAATAGTTTGAATGAAAGACTATTAGCTGCATAGAAAGATGTTGTTTTGGAAGTTAATGTTCCAAACGAAAAGTTAGGTGTAACTGCTGAGAAGTTAGCACCTGGGAAGGATGGAATCCTCAGAATGGATGGAAGAATTTGGGTTCCTATTAATGGAGGAATTCGAGATGTAATCCTCCAAGAAGCCCACAACTCCAAGTATGCAGTTCACCCTGGAGGTAACAAAATGTACCAGGATTTGAAGACTAATTATTGGTGGATAGGTTTGAAGAAATCTATTGCCACACACGTAGCTAAGTGCCTGACATGTGCTCAGATTTAAGCTGAACATCAAAAGCCATCAGGACTACTTCAATAACCAGAACTCCCTACATGGAAGTGGGAGATGGTAACCATGGATTTCATAACCAAGTTACCTAGAACAAGGCATGGAAATGATACCATATGGGTTATAGTTGATAGACTGACCAAGTCAGCACATTTCCTGCCCATCAAGGAGACTCATAGCTCCAACAAGTTAGCCCAGTTATACGTAGACAAGATTGTAGCTCTTCATGGAGTACCGGTGTTTATTATCTCTGATAGAGATACTAGATACACCTCTCACTTTTGGAAAAGTTTCCAACAGTCTTTGGGCACACGTTTGAATTTTAGTTCTGCTTACCATCCTCAGACGGATGGACAGAGTGAGCGTACAATTCAAACTTTGGAAGACATGCTTCGTGCATGTATTATTGATTTAGGTGGTAGTTGGGATGACCACCTGCCTTTGATCGAGTTCTCTTATAACAATAGCTACCATACAAGCATACAAGCTGTGCCTTTTGAGGCATTATATGGTAGGAAATGCAGAACGCCTGTCTGTTGGGCAGAAGTAGGAGAAGCTCAATTATCAGGACCTGATATAGTCCTTGAAACGACGGACAAGATTGTCCAGATTCGTGATCACCTGAAAGCTGCCAGGGATAGGCAGAAAAGTTATGCCGATAAGAGGCAAAAACCTCTAAAGTTTGAGGTAGGCGATAAAGTTTTACTGAAAGTGTCACCCTGGAAAGGCGTGATGTGTTTTGGTAAAAAGGGCAAGTTGAGCCCTAGATATATTGGACCATTCAAGATTATTGAATGTGTCGGCAGTGTAGCTTATAAGCTAAACTTGCCTGAGGAGCTGAGTGGGATTCATAATGTGTTCCACATTTGTAAACTAAAGAAATGCCTAGTCGATGAATTGCTAGCTATGTCTCATCAAGACGTACATATTGATGAAAGCTTAAGATTCGTTGAAAGACCTATATCGATCGAGGATCGACAGGTTAAAAAGCTCCGAAGAAAGCATGTTCCTATAGTAAAGGTCAAATGGGATGCTCGCAGAGGTCCCGAATATACGTGGGAAGTCGAGTCCACTATGAGACAGAAGTACCCTCACCTATTCCAGTAAATCTCGGGGTCGAGATTTCTTTTAAGGGGGTGAGAGTGTAACACCACGTAAAAACGTGTCCAATTATGTATAGACACGTGTCCTAAACTCTAAATATGTGAAAGATTGAGTTTGAGGGACTAAAGTTGACAAACAACGAAAATATGTAAGCGAAGGGACTAAAAGTGTCAACATGCCAAACTTGTGCCTCTGAATGACCATACGTGAAGAAAATATTCTTAAATGGGTGATTAATTGGATATAAGAAGCCTTTTGTGAAAATAATCGGAAGATTATAAAACTACAAGGGTTAAACGTGTCAACATGTCAATTTTGACCTCTGAGTGACCTTTTAACGAAACCGAGGTTTCGAAATATTCAAATATACTCCCAAGAATAAGTGATAAAAATTTCACATGGTTTCGAGATCGTTAAGCATGTTTTCAAGACTTTGGGCTATAAGTGTCAACTTGATGAAACTTGCATTCATAATGATATTTAATGAACCCGAGCCTAACGAAGTTAGTTTATTCATCCTTGAGCTTTATCAAACTAACTACAAGGGCCTTATATGTCAACAATCATGTTAAAAAGGGTTTAAAACAATCAGGGACTGAATCTGCCAGCTTTGAAACTTGTTTTGCCAGTAAAACAGGCCTACGCGGCCCACGTAAGCCCCCTCTATGGCTTACGCGGCCCGCCTGAGAATGCCCAGCGCAGAAAATTAATGCCAGGTGCAGGTCAGCTTCTCCAAACCGCCATAACTTTGATTGTATCGACTCAATGGGCTATATGTCGGTTTATTTCATCAACTAGGACACCTAGGGTGATCCTAGGATGTCCCATAACAGGTGTGAATGATCTAAGCTCATGGAATTTAGTATTTAAGGGCCTTAGTTCTTGAGTTCATGAACTCACTTCTTGCAATCAACTTTCAAACACTTGCTTCTAGAGCTTGCATCAGTAGGAGAAGATTACCAAGTGTAGAAAAGACAGCTAGGACCATTAGTAAGCTTCTAATTAATTGCTTAGTCATTTTAATTAGCTTAATTACTCAAAAGTCAAACTTATCGTAAATTAGATTTGACTTTCGTTTTAATCACATATGGACCAGCCACTGATCAGATTGAAAGTGGTTATGGAACCATATTAAGGTAGGTGATTAACTCCTAAAAGGGTACCTCCTAATTATCTCGTTTGACTAGTCAATTGTCGGGTCAAAATAGTTTGACAAAAAGTCAAACTGGACAGAATGTTTGAAAATGATTAAAATTAATAAAACAGAAGTTCTAAATTATATTTTAACATTCTAATGACTTGGTAATTAATATTAAAACATGTTTTATCAGTCCTAACCCGACAATTAATAGTCTAAGGTCAGTTTATGACCGAAAGTCGCAAAAGCTTGACTTTTGCTTTGACTTTCAGTTCTGACCCGTTTAAGCTTAACTCTCCCATGTTCTAAGCTTCCATTAGGACCACATTACTCAGTAGTATAACCCTCTGAAGTTATATTGCATGATGGCTAATGGTTTGAATTATATGTACATGATCGTTAATATGCTTAAAAATGCCATAAATGCCCTTTTGACACACAACTGAGATTTTTAGCAATGTGAATGGACAAACACCTTTGCTACTGATATTTAGACTTGTCTCGAAAATTTGACATCAGTTTGAGGTCTAGATTAGGAGTTATGCTCAATAGCGTAATTAGAAAGCTTTTTATTAATTAAATTGCGTAATTAGCATAAAGCCTATCTAAACCCAATTTTTGATACCAAAACTTTTACCTACTGATGTAAAATAATATTTTGGGATTTTTGAAGATTTTTATTTATTTTTAGGCTGAGCATAACGTAGGATTATAGCTTGATTTCGGTAATTGTCGGTTTTACCCTTTTCATGCATAAAATGAGTTTTACATAACGTTTTGATGTCAAACTTTTTTCTACTGATTTTATATGATAGATAAAGTATTTTGAACTTTATAAACTGATCAAAAAACTTAGATTTCCTATTTTAACCCGAATATCCCTTAAAACCGACTTTTTAGCGTTTTTAGCGCATAGTATGAGTTAAAACTATATTTGGCTCATAAAACCTATTACCTACTGATGTTTTAAGTTAATTTATATAATTAAACACTAAGCCAAAGTTTTTAAATTCAGAATTCTATTTTGACCTTTAAAGCTTATGTGAAATTACCAAAATGCCCCTAAGGTGCATAGTTTGGTTATATAAGATAAATTTCACATATATAAAATACCATACTGTTATAACTTATAAAAATACATATTCTTACTGATTAGATCAGACCTGAAACTCAGTTTAACATTTAAACTCTTTTATGAGTATTAAAATTACCAAAATGCCTTTATGGGACTTAAATTGGTTTAAATTACTTTTTGGGCATATATGTTAACATCTTACTGATGTATTAACATATTTTGAGCATAATAACGATTAAGACCTGTATATAATTTATTTGGTTACCCGTTACGCGTTTATGCGTTCGGATTAACAAACGTGACTAGTTTACGTAAAATAGCCGAAACGGGCTTAACCTTATCATTAAATTCTCATTTTCCAGAATGTGTTTAGTTTACCCATATTATATAAATATCCAAGCTTGTCGGGTCTAAGCCACATTCAATTCCGGTCTCCGCTTAATCTAGCGTTTAGAACCGTAAGGTTTCCTTCTAGCTAGCCGGTCTAAGTCCTTGACTTAATTAAAGACCCGTTAGAATCCAAATAGGTTAATAAACCTTCTATACAGATTAAATAACTTCCGGTAGAAGGTGTCTTCAAAAAGCTTTAGGATTATACTGCTAGCATCAGGTAAACACTTTTAACTTATTTTCCCTTGTACGGGCTTGGGATATGGTATTATAATAATACCACTTGGTCGGGTATGAAATAATTTAATCGGATTGTGATTAATAAATTGCATAACCCGTTTTAATCTGTTTTGTTTGATAACATGAACATTGGGGGTTAATTCGACCGTGTCCTGGATATCCTCGGCTCATTTCATTTGAAAATGGCCATGACTTATGCACGGGGTGTAGGCATACACCTGACAGATGCAAATGCTAAATAATATATATAAACCCACATGTTGGGGATAACTCCTTTGTGGGTTCTATAAGTGGCGAGTCGGTTAATCACGACCGGCTTCCAACTGGCCCCAATTGTATGACAAACATGTAAACCTGTATACAAGATTATCTTAAAATAATTGTCACAAGTTATAAATGATTTGTGCCATGCGCACTTAAATCAATTTTCATAAATGTTTTCAAAAAGAGTCAGTTAATTGTATTTATCAGTGTAAACTGACGTATTTTCTTAAAAGACTGATTGACAGGTACCTCTCGTAATAGGCTGGAGCTATTAGGTGTCATAAGAGGATCTTGCAAATCCATAGATACCTGAAGTCTGTTGTTTTTGTTTCTGTGTACATTTATGATCCGCCTGTGGATCTTATTACATTCCAGTCTATATATTCTTAAACTCGAACACTCAGACATTATGGTTTGTAATAGTTTATTCACCAAGCCTTCCGCTGTGCTATTATATTGTGTATATTGACAATGATGATATTAACTACGTCACGATACTCCCCACCGGGCCCACCGGTAATATATGGAAATATCGGGGTGTGACATTAAGATACCCAACATGTTAAAATGATTCAAGCATGTGAGGCTAACGGGTCGGAAGGAAGCAAGGAAGCAAGCACGGTTATGGAAGCTCGAGGTAAGTGATTCCCAAGCTTAATTTATGTTTGTGTAAATGAATTGATATAAGAAAGAAGACTGGGAATCACAAAGGGGTGGATTATTAATATTGGTGTCAAGGTAAGAAAGGCTGTAATGGTCAACATAGTTTAACTAGGCTTGAATCCATATGGTGGGAGAAAGGGGACATAAATAAGAAAGTAACTTAGTAGTATGTTTAACAAGGTAGTTGGTATAATCGGGTCAACAACGATGTAAATTGACCTTTATGGTGGTTAACATGGGATTCGGGTTAAACATGTGTTCTGGAGGCTTACATGAAGGAACAATGTGGTGCGATGGTCAAAGAAACAAAAGAAACAAGAGTTTGGAAGTTCCAGGTGCTGTAAGCCTTGGCCACAATTCAGACAACCATGGCTGTAGACCCCATGTGGGCCAAGCTGGCTAGGGTGTAGCCTAAGGCATGGGGAGTAGGCTATGACCGTGTAAACCCCTTTCAAAGCACCGTTAGACCCCCAATATGCACCCTAACCTTACAAAATAGTTGTGTGAGGTGCGGATTAGTATGGTACTTGTATTTAAGCTCCCAAAATGTACCCCAAACTTACCAAGGGGTGTTTATTAGGTGCGAGTAAGAATGGAACGTGTATGCAAGTATGTATGGGAATGAAATAAGTATGTATGCTTGTAAGAATGGATTTAATTATATGTTAGTAGATGGGGTCCATAGATGAGCATGTACGGTTTTTGTATGTATGGATGTTTATGTCTAGGATTTGCATATTTGAATGTGCTAGAGATAGCGTTTCAAGAAGTGGAGACTTTAGCATATCTTTTTCCTAAAAAGCATTCATTATAAAAAAATAATGTAATTGTTGAATATTTACCACTGTTAGCTTTTCTTTCTGCGCCATTTTAGATATGTTACTATGAGGATTGACGTATATTTGTACTACTTTACATGATGCATTAGAATTGTCCTTAGATCCATTATTGTTGTCGACATAATTGACCTACAATTTGTCGAAGATGGGTAGATTGGTAATGGCAGGACTTGTGTAGACAGATGAGCTAGAAGTTAAGTTTGTTAGTGGTATCTGCCATATGCATGGACAAGGTCTGAAGTTCATCTTCTTTCTCAGATTCAAATATGCTATTTGAAATTTACATTGTGGAATTCGTTCCTTTGATGACACTTTTGTTCGAGGAACACGCCAATATCTATTGAAGTCACTCCATAGCCAATCCTTTTTACTAAGTGGCTAATAACAATGCTTTTTATCAAATTCATAAGTGATCATATGTATTAGTTTTTAACCATATCATTAAAAAACTATCATGGAAGTTGCTCACATTTAGCCACTTTTTTTCTGCTATGGTTAGCAAATGTCACATTTTTAATCAAAGCGTGGCTAAAGGTTTCGAAAAGAAAAAAAAATGTATTTTTCTTCGCCTGAATCAAAAATCAAACTAACAACATGACAGGATGTCACATTTAGCCACACTTTCGAGTTTGGCTAATAAATTTCACATTTTTTTCTTAAAGTGTAGTGAAACGTTTTAAACTGTTATACAATGATAAGATAAAATAATAAGATGGGTAGCTAAAAGTGTTAAGAAATGTTATTTATGACCTATAGCCACACATTTACTCAAAAGTGTGGCAGGATGGTTGAAGGTAATGTGTAACCGTAAGCTCTTTTTAACGTAGTGTGAACACCCTAATAAAATGTAAAATATGATCAAATATTTGATTCATACAAAGCTAGAGGTATCGAAGTGTGAACACCCCTAATAAAATGTAAAATATGATCAAATATTTTACTCATACAGTAATCAAAGCTAGAGGTATTGAAATGTGAACACCACTAATAAAATGTAAAATATGATCAAACTTAACCAATGGTTAAGTCCGTAATTCAGAATTCTCCATTAATAAGAACTCTTCTTAGAAAAGGTTTGTTTGGAAAGAAAATATTGTAACCTAGACAGAGACAAATATCAAAACAACCAATTATTATGTATCGTTTAATGACTTTGAATGCACAGAGTTCTTTGACGAAAGTGGCTATAAAGTCAAGAAACGTACAAAATTTCTACAAAACTATTCCTTAAACTATAAAGATTTCTACAAAAGAGTTGTTGAATTTATGACACCAAATGTTAGAAAATGACATTTTGCTTCAAATAACCTTAAACTATAAAGATTTCTACAAAACGAGTTATTGAATTTATGACACCAAGTGTCAGAAAATGACATTTTGCTTCAAATAAAATCAAAATAGAAAATGTGCACCTCGATATAGAAAGTGTGTAAAAATCTTTCAAGCCTCGTGCATGTTAGTAAAACAAAGGCAGCTCCACTTCATTGAGTATACAAAGCATAAGTCAAACTCTTGAATTATTTATATCAAACTTTTGAGTCACTTTCTCTCTAAAATCGTCGTCACTTGGTGACAGTGTAATTAAGAAAATTCAACATATTATTTTGTGTACTTTATATCACCAAGCTAAAGTTAATTTATAAGATTAACATAACTTTATCAAACCATTCATATGGAAACGAGTTTAATACATAGAGCCGAGCTAAGAGGAAATGGGTAAAAGTCATAAATAAACTGTTTATGAACACTTACCAAACGCAAATAAACTCAAACAAATGTTCATGAATATAAATATAAATGAACACAAACAACGTTTATGAACACAAATATATACATACGAACATATATTCATTTTGAAATAAAATATGCATTTTTCAACACGAAGATTAAATGAATCCACCAAAAAGTAAATAATCACTTAACATAATTATCTAAACACAGTTGATATAATTATCATAAACATAATTAACACAAAATTAAGAAGTTTGTCAAGCTTAAATATAAATTGAAATTCAAATGGTCAAGTGAGTGATGTTGGAAGAGACATATAGTATGAATAGGGTTTCAAATTTTTAAAAATTAAAAACAATAAAACAAAAATCCAACATATAAAACCTTTAAATAAATGAATACAAATGAACATAAACAAGCGAACATAAAAGAACCTGTTATGTTCACGAATATAAACGAACAAACACAACCTCCATTCACGTTCATTCGTTTAACTTAATGAATGAAATTTCTTATTCATGTTCATCATTTATGAAATGAACCCCATTTATGAAATGAATGAACATAAACGAACGTCTAGCAGAACGGTTCACGAACTATTTACTGAACATTTGATTCGTTTACAGCTCTAATTGTAATAAATGAATGAATATAAACGAACTTCTAACTGAATAGTTCACGGACTATTTACTTAATATTCGATTTGTTTAGAACTCTAACTCTAAGTATGACATAATCATACAAAAACATTTAGGTGTTATCTTGTGTTGAAGTTAACATTAATGACAACCACTGCCACTTTGTCATAACCATAGCGACTACCGTCGTAGAATTATGTGTACATAGTATGATAAACTAGACAATAATTTTCGAAAGGATTTAAAGTGTATGTATACTTGTATAGCCTTTTAATATTTTTAAAAAATGCAGGTGTAAAATCTATTATATTGAAAGCATTTCTCAATCCAGTTATGTTAAAACCTCTTTTGAGTATTAATCAGTTACGGATGTTAGGCTATAGGGTGTGGTCATGACCCTCATGACCACCATGATCCTCCATGTTAATGTCATGTAACTCATCTTTAATCCACCATCCAAAACCACTACCCTAAGGGTATGGTCATGACCCAAACCATTAGCCCCTTATTTATTATCTTTGTTTAAACAAAAAAGAAATGATTTATTGAAAAATGGAAAGGAGGACCATGGTTGCCATGGTTTAATCCATGCAAACCATGGTGGATCAATCAAGGGGGTGGTGTAGCCTTACATTCATGTTCCTAAATGGCAAATCATGTCCCAACCATGATCCCCACACCCTATAACCTTATACCTGTTTAACTTTATCAAAATCTAGTTTCTATATATTTATCAAAATCTAGTCTCTCTCTCTCTCTCTTTATATATATTTATATGATGCAACTATTTATATTAAAATTATAACATTTAAACTGTATCCTATCTTAGGATTTTTTTTCTTTCAAAACTGTTTTTAACTTTAATCAAACATTTTCTAATATTAACTTTAACTAAATTAGAATCTTAGTAATTGTCTCATATTTTATATGGAATGTCAATTTTTTATAACAAAAAAGACTAGCGAGACGCTATGCAAAACAATTACAATTTACAATATAGGATGAAACAAAAGGGGATCTACACCAACTATTCCATACTCAACTATCCATTATAGCTCTAAATTTCATATGTTTATTTGTAAAAAACTATTCGGGATATTCTTATTATTAAAAGTACATCCCCTTGAATGTTTTTTTTTAGTTAGCTAACGCGAAAAGAAAGGTCAAATATTATACGGCAAAAATAGTGTAACCCATGAGAAACAATTAATAATGACTCATATTATCTGAATTAATCCTTCTTTTAGAAGACTGCATGGATCCTATACAGTTTTAGATAAACTCCATGCGCTTGAATGATCAACTCCTTTGTCCTTGTATGATGTTAATCAACTTCATGAATTGATTGGCTTTTTCTTGTCTTCTTCTTCTTTTTATTTAAACAATTAATAGAAAAAAGAGTTAAATGCCCGGATAGTCCCTGTGGTTTGCCCTTTTATCATCTTTAGTCCCTAACTTTCTAAACTTACAGCTATAGTCCCCAATTTTTTAATTTTCGTTCCCGGATAGTCCCTGGACCTAACATTAGTTAATTTTCTCATTTAAGAGGGTGTGAAATGACATAAATACCCTTTCCTTAAAACATTAAAAGAAATATATTTATTTATTTAATCAAGTGGGCCCACCATTCTTATCTTCATCAACTCACCCCACCCCACGCCACCCACTTCATCTTCCCTACTCCTCAGTCCATGGGCAATTTGGACTGTGAATTTGCAGCGAACGGGTTTGTGATCACTCTCGGTTACATCCATACAAGCTTCATACCTGTAGATGTTATCACAAAGAAATATGATTTTATAAAATAAAATGGGGTGTAAAAAAGGGAAGTTCCCAAAGAGACCTACTGCCAAACTGAAGCAACAACGGGGCATGCTAAACCGCATTTGGATGCTGGTGATGAACGATTGTGTCGAAATAGTATTCTCTCACACCCTGCGGGTATACGTTTTTTCTCTCCAGAATCATATACTGGAAAAAAAATAGTAAAGCAACTTTTCATGCGTTCTTCATAGGCAATCTTCTGTGACAATTTACTTGTGAATGGGTCGATTCTGATTATGTTTTATCTATGCGTGTTAAAGTTAAATAATAATCAATATGGGTCAAATGGATCTAACGGCTTGAAGATCGCCCAAATGTTTTTTAATGCAAAAAAAAAATTCTAAGTCATTCAATGCAACAAATATAGATTGTTACTCAAAGGTTATATTGTTCTTTTACAATTGAATGCCAAAAATGTCTTTGCAAGGCGTTGCTTCTCTGCAACCGTAGTATTTACACTACCAGTGGTAGGGCTGTCGTCCATCTGTATCAATAACAACAAAATTACAGCGGTGATGATGGCGGCGGTGGTGGTTGTGGCGGGATGGTTGTGGCAGTGGTGGTTACGGTGAAGTGGGTGGGGTGGGGTGGGGGGGGTGGAGATGGTGGTGGTGGTGGTGTGGAGTGGGGAAGATGAAGTAGGTAGGATGGGTGGTGGGTCCCATATAAATTGTAAAATATTAATTATATTTCTTTTAACTTTTTAGTTATTAATTTGATAGTAAGGGTATTTTTGTCATTTCACACGTACCTAACATCAAAAACTAACCCTCATCCACACCAGGGACTATCCGGGAACGAAATTCAAAAACTTAAGGACTATAGGTGTAATTTTAGAAAGTTAGGGACTAAAAATGAAAAATGAGAAAACCACAGGACAATTCAAGCATTTTTCTCTAGAAAAAATAAAATCCTAATGAATCTAGTTTACATGTATACAATTACAAAAATAAGAATAACCAGGCCGGTTTGCAAACTCTAGTAACATGCCGTGTAAGTTTTCCTAAGGATATGGGGTGTGGGGCATTGGTTGGGGCGGGGGTCGTCAAGTAACGCTGGCTAAATAACACCGGGCCAGCGTTGGCCACGATGTTGCCCCCCAGGTGTGGGTTTGAAGCCATGCGTGGGGGGGGGGGGGTGATGTGGCTGGCTTGGATTGGCTGGTGAGAGATGACCGTTTGGGTTAGCCGTTGCCAAACGGCTACTTTATTTAAGAAAATATTTCTTTTTTAAACATTATAAATACTCACCCATTTTTTACAATTTTTTACCACTTCTCTATTTCTTCTATCTCTCTCTCTCTCTCTCTCTCTATATATATATATATATATATATATATATATTTATAAATTCAACCTACTTAATCCTCTACATTGCATCCATTTAACCGAAACTACTACGACCCAACCAACCCCTTTGGTTACCAAGAGAACCCGAACCCTAACTCGTCACAAAACCGTCAACCAACAAACCCAACCCAAATACCGCTTACACGCGGCCATCCACACGGTTTAGTATACTCATCGTGTCCCGATCTAGCAAGATTTGCGTCGTATTTAGGAAACCGTGTATTCACGAACTTTCCATACGACGATTCATCTATTTCAGTTAACCGTTCCCACCCCGATTCCGTACCCGAAACAGAACCGCAAGAGTTGGTGATTCGTCATCCAAACCGGCCAAAAAAAGAAGTCACAAGGAAAAAACAGAGCGGTGAAACCAAGGCCGACTTTATCAAGAATACCATTATATGATATAGAGAAAACAAGAAGCACGAGTTCAAGTACATGCATTGTTGGGATGCATGTAGGTACGCTTCTAAATGAGCGAGAGTCCCTACTGCTAGCGAATCAACTTCATCCAAAAGGGCAAGAACACCCTTGTCCTAAGCTTAGTCTGATGCTCGTGATCAAGAGCTTTATCTTCATTTGGATGATTTTGATGATTCTCCTTCCCGCCCACCCGGTAGAGACACGTCAAAAAAGTGGATTCAAAGAGGGAGATCGGGTTCGGCATCGGGTTCGACCACTAGTTTGGCCTCGGGTAAAGGGTTGTATACCGATCAGTTGGAAGAAATTGGGACGAAAATCGACACATTCTATTTCATCCAATAACAAAGGATCGAGATAAGGAAAAATATCCAAGCGTCGTACGATAAAAAATATCTCTAAAAGAAAAACGCGAAAATATGAAAGTTCTCGCCATGCCCGTCAATCACCTTACCGGCCCAGAATTGAAATTGACGTTACAAATGAAACAAGGAATCTTGAAAAAACATAACATGGATAAATTATGAAGTTTTTAATATTTTTTTAATTTTATATAGCTTTTTATTTTATTTTATGTAGTTTTCTTAGTTAAATGAAATTTTAAATAGTTAAAAAAAATCAAAATCCATATGGCTTGCCACGCCAGTCGAAGCCACGCCAACCCACACCTCTTCTTTTGAAGAATTACCTTATGAATCTCACATCACCACATGTCGAGCAATGACCCCAACTTGGGCTGTAAACGAACCGAACGTTCAGCGAGCAATTCGTGAACCGTTCGGCGAGAAGTTTGTTTATGTTCGTTCGACTAGCTTAACGAATGAACACGAACAAAAAATTTCGTTTGGTTAGCTTAGCGAACAAACACGAGCACAGGTCTCGTTCGTTCGACTATGTTCGTGAACGTTTGGTAATATGTCCGTTTATGTTCGTTCGTGTTCGTTTGATTATACCAACAAAAAAAAAATAATAAACCTTTTATCCAAACATATTGAAAACATGAAACCCTATTTTTTCTAAGTTAGCTAAAATTTGGACATTCTAAGACATTTTTGGGGATAATTATGTCTAAATTAGTTAAACTTAATTCATCGTTTGATGGTCTAGCAGACTTCTTGTGTTTTGATTTATCATTTGATGGTTGTATTTAACTACTTATATCAAATGTTTAAGGATAATGATATTTTTATTTTGTTGTTTTCAAGTTAAATGTTCGTTTGCGTTTGTTTTTATTTGCTTGCGTTCATTTCTGTTCGAGAATAGTGTTCACGAACTGTTCGTGAACAACTGAATTTCCTTAACGAACGGACACGAACATAAAATTATGTTCGGTATGCGTTCGTGAACAGTTTGTGATCATATTAATTTCCTTAACGAACGAACACGAACATGGCCTCATTCGTGTTCGTTCGGTTCATTTACAGCCCTACCCCCAACCCAAGCCTCCTCACACTCTGCGGTCTAAAACCAAAACAAGGTTAAGTGCATGCATGTTTATTTGACATATTTAACTCTTAAAAAAGGGGAAAATTCTAGTCCTAAAGTTTATTTGTCTATAACTGGGTAAAAATACCGCAAACATGACAATATATATATATATATATATATATAGGGTCAGGATTTAGAGAAAACAGGTGAAAGTGTGAGAACGGTGAGAACGATTATGGATCGTCAGATCAAAACAATCTATGGACTAGATGGCGTGGTGGCATTTTCGTAAAGAACATAAACTTTTTAAAGTTTCCATAAGGGCAAAAAAGTAAATGTTCATCTACAAAGCGTGACCGAAACATATATACTTCCCAGAGAAACCTCCCAAAAAACCAACGTAAAACGCAAAAACCCTAGAAAATGCGAAACTAAAAAAACTATGGCGTCAAAAGATCAAACCAGATCCAGAGGCAAAAAACATAGTGAGTTAACTTCGATTTACATTGTGCTAGTTTATGCTGCTTTTGGCGTTCTAATTTTAACAATAAATTTGCAGTTTCTACGAGTGTGGAAGGGGAAGGGTCATCTACTCCAAAACGCCAAAAACCCAACGAGCAACGAAAGAAGACAACAAGGGGACATGGTACAGAATGTTACTTTTCGTGATGTTGTAGATACACTTTGATACTTTGTTGTTGAAACGCCAAAATTTATATCGTTTGTTTATCAATGTATGAGAACGAAATTTTACATAATGTCATTGTCTTATTGAAAGAAACATATATCATTCGTGTGTTACTAAACACCAAAACATGTATAGTTTATGTTATAAACGCCATGTATCCTTTGTTATTGTCTTATTCAACGTCAATCATCTGTGATTGATTTAAGAAACGACATACATGTATCATTTGTGTTATTAAATGCCATAAAATAAAATGCCATGAATTCATTTTTTATAGGCAAAGAGAGGTTGAGATTGAGAATAAATGTCCACACTGGCAAGGCCAATAACGCCAATTAGATGAAGGCATTAAGTCAAAATGTTAAGGTTGAGGAAGAACCATATCATGAGTTCAGTGGGGCTAGGGTTTTGTCAAGAGTAAAACCTACAAACTTGACTGCTTGGTTTATGAATCTAAACTAAAATCAAAGACAGGCAGTACACCAAATGGGGTTTGGTGCTACACTAAAGTTGAAAATAGACACCGTACCGACAATGCTTGG
This sequence comes from Helianthus annuus, assembly GCF_002127325.2. Classification (NCBI taxonomy): domain Eukaryota; kingdom Viridiplantae; phylum Streptophyta; class Magnoliopsida; order Asterales; family Asteraceae; genus Helianthus; species Helianthus annuus. The sequence continues at coordinate 145,019,157 of NC_035449.2, forward strand.
GTACTGGTTGGTTGAAAATTAGAATGAAAAAACGTTGGCAACCATACCGTACATATGAATGAAGAATTGATAATCTCTTTAACGGGTATACCGAATGGAAGGTTGCCCGTGAACATGAAAAAAAGACCAACAACTAAAGACCGGGTGGTGGCTGAGTGGAAAGCACAGTTCGAAGGGTCTGACTGGGTTAGCAGACCAAGTGTGAAGCTCTACTTTGATGACCTTTTGCCTGTGATGCATGGCTTTGGGAGAGACTTCTGCCTAAATTTCCTTTTAGCATTATTCATTATAATGGGGCATGCAAGAGACAATGCATTCGTCAACGAACAGTTCTTGCACAATGTTACACCTGACGTTCAAATAAACCAAATGAACTGGTGTGGTTATATCATCCAATGCTTGCAACACGCCAAAACCGCATGGTCTCCAACAAAGCATTACACAGGGCCATTGATCATACTTACGGTAAGAATAAAATTTCCCTAAATAACATATATCATTTGTGTGTCATTAAAACGCCAAAAATTTCTGTCATTTGCAAAATCTATTTTTTTACAGCTTGCCTTGGTGAACGATGCTTGTAATAGAAAAAGATGGGACCGAAAAGAAGGATACCCTGTTTAGTGGGCTACAATAGATACTCTTCACTTGTTTGAGAGTGCAATGGCAAAACGCCTTGTTGGCAATGAAGTAAAAAGGAAAACAGTTAAAAAGGCTAAGGAAGGCAAACTCAAAAAAACAAGAAAAATGCAGGTTATTGTTGATGATGAAGCTGATGGTGATGATGTTGAGAATGAAGATGAAGATGATGTTGACAACGTTGATGACCATGCTGATAACGATGATGATGAGTTTGATGATGATGATGATGATTTTGATCATGATGATCATTATGATTATATTGGGCTCCACCCTGTTGTGCAAAACGCCATGCACATCAATGATGAGAATGAGAATCAAAATGAAGATAATGAGGATGAAGAGGCTTCGCTTCAAAGGATGGTGAATGAGGATAGAGAAAGCCGAGAAATGATGTTTGAAGTTTCTGCATCAGGGAACCATGCTCTTGTCAGAGGAGTAACACAGTATGACAACATTTTTGCTGATGAAGAAGAACAAAACAATGAAACTGAAGAGGTATGTTGTTCAAATAATAAAAACCACAAAACGCCATGATCAACAAAATCCTTTTTTTTAATTTAACAGGAAATGGCTGATAAATTGGATGGGGCATACAAAGAATTAGAAGACTGTTACAATAAAATGAGCACATTGTTAAACAGTCAAAGACTGAATACCCAAACAGCCTCGTGGTACACATTAAATACTCACAATGTTTGACATTGTTGGAGAACATCCAAAATTTGTTGATGAAAATGCCAAGGAAGTGCCAGCTGAAAGAGAACAAGGTAAATATGAAACTGAGGTTGAAAATGAGGTGGTACTAGGAGGTGAAAATGAAGAAGAAGGGGAGAAGGAGATGGCTGGAATAGAAAACGCCATTGAAGTGCAAACAGTTGATGAAAACGCCAATGAAGTGGAAAATGAAGGAGAAAGAGAAGGAGGTGAAAATGAAGAAGAAGGGGAGAAGGAGATGGCTAGAATAGAAAACGCCATTGAAGTGGAAACAGTTGATGAAAACGCCATTGAAGTGGAAATAGTTGATGAAAACGCCATTGAATTTGAAAATGAAGGAAAAGGAGAAGGAGAAGGAGAAGGAAAAGGAAAAGGGGAAGGAGAAGGAAAAGGAGAAGAAGGGGAGGCGGAAGGGGATGGAGAAGGTGATGGAAAAGGAAAAAGAGAAGAGGAAGGAGAAGGGGAAGGAGAAGGGGATACGAGAGTAGAAAAAGAAAGGGATATGGCCGGAGAACAAAACACCGAACCCTCAACTGCTACAACAACCCCGATATATGATGATGATGAGGAACCTATATTATCAGATGAAGATATAAATGAAAACGATATTGAGAGATGGAGTTGTGATTTCAAGACACTTGAATATCACATTTCCAGATACAATGGGGAAAAATAATTAAAAAGAATATTGCTGAGGTTTTGGAGCTGCCTGGACAAGACATTTGAATATCACACTTCCAGATACAATGGGGAAAAATAATTAAAAAGAATATTGCTGAGGTTTTGGAGCTGCCTGGACAAGATCTAAAACAAATGATTGATATAAAAGAAGGTCTAGATACTTCAAAGATGGTGGACGAAGCAATTAAAGCAATAAAAAAACGTCTGCAACCTGCTGAAGAGACCCCAAAAATGCATGTATTTGATAAGACACCAAACATCCCCCAACGGAAACACAATACAGTCAGGCATTCATCACTGAATTAGAAAAAAACTGAAGGGGAGATGGTAAACAAAAGTGTTGACCAACAAGGTGCAGTGTTTGACAAAACGACATATGAGCAGCCACCATCTACAGCTAGGAAAAACCTCTTGAAAACTTTTGAAGAGGAAGAGACACCCAATAAACCCCAAAATGAAAACCCCATCAACACATCACCACCAAAAAGGCCAAATAGGTCAGTAGTGCAGGAGAAGGGCGATGAGGACAAAACTCCAGACATCACAAAGTTGATGCAAGAAAATACAATTTTAAACCCTGAAGAGCTGCCTGGTGTTGAAAAAAGCTGATAAAGATGATGAAGAAGATGAAAATATAAACAAAAAAAATGTGGGTGAAAAGGAGAACAGAGTTAAGAAATTGAGCAGGGCATGTTTGTCACCTTATGTAAGGAGGCAAGTGGTTATACATGAACCAAGGACGAACCATGAAAATAAACTTGCCACATACATCTTCACTAGATGCGGCGAATACGAGTATGTACACTTCTCTCAAAATAAAACGCCAAACTTTCCATTTATCATGTTTACTTGAATATGCATGTAAAAACGACCAAAACGCCATGTATTATAACAGAATGAATTTGTATAACTAAAACACCAAATGATGTTTTGTTAGGACTGAGGTGTTCAAGATGGGAGAAAAGTTTCTCATGAGGGTGATTTGTGAGAGCATGAAACCAGGATTTCAAGCACACGTCTCAATCCACTTGCGAGATGTAGGGAACAATGCGAGACAAGATCTTTTGAGTAAGGGAGGTCAACGGTTGAGCGATTTTCGAAAAATCCTCAATAAATCTGCGATAATACCCAACTAAACCTAGAAACTGACGGATCTCGGTTGGCGTCTTCGAAGTTTCCCAATTCTTGATCGCCTCGATCTTGGTGGGATCCACATGAATTCCATCTTCGTTTACCACGTGACCTAGGAACTGAACCTCAGGCAACCAGAACTCGCACTTTGAGAACTTTGCGTATAATTTCTCTTTCTTGAGCAGCTCTAAGATGGCTCTAAGATGTTGCTCATGCTCTTCCTTCATCCTTGAATAAATCAAAATATCGTCGATAAATACAATTACGAATTTATCGAGATATGGCTTGCAAACTCTATTAATCAAATCCATAAATACTGCTGGCGTGTTTGTCAACCCAAACGACATTACTAGAAACTCGTAATGTCCATAACGAGTTCTAAAGGCAGTCTTCAGAATACTCTCCTCTTGAATTCACAGCTGGTGATAACCTGACCGGAGATCGATCTTGGAGTAGTAACTTGAACCTTGAAGTTGATCGAAGAGATCATCAATTCTCGGCAAGGGATACCGATTCTTGATGGTTAACTTGATTAGCTCTCGGTAGTCAATGCACATACGAAAACTACCGTCCTTTTTCTTGACAAACAGTACTAGAGCTCCCCAAGGCGAGAAGCTTGGTCTAATAAATCCCTTGTCCAAAAGCTCTTGAAGTTGCGTTGACAACTCTTGCATCTCAGAATGCGCAAGTCGATAAGGTGCCTTGGCTACAGGCGGCGCCTGGAACCAAGTCAATATGAAATTCGACTTGTCGTTGAGGCGGCAATCCTGGCAAGTCTTTGGGGAAGACCTCAGGATATTCCCTTACAACTGGGATATCTTCCAGCTTCGACTCTTCGACCTCTTTATCCACAACGTGCGCCAAGAAGGCAACACATCCTTTCTGCAAACACTTTCGGGCCTTCAAACAACTGATAATCCTTAGAGGCGTATCATGCTTCTTTCCATGCATCACAATCGTCTCTCCATTCGCCATCGGGATGCGAATGATCTTCTAGTGTCATACGATCTCAGCTCGGTTACTTGATAACCAATCCATTCCAACTACCACATCAAAGCTTCCCAACTTGACTGGTAGAAGATCAAACGTAAACTCACGCTCTCCAAGTTCCATCACACAACCTCTAATGACTTCATTCGCTTCTACTAGCTTTCCATTAGTTCTATTGAATATGGAATATCTAGCTTACTGGAAACTAACCCAAGTATTTTCTTAAATTCTAAGGATACAAAGCTATAATCGGCACCAGTATCAAACAGTACAGATGCAAAGTGTTGGTTGATAGGGAACGTACCCGTAACTACGTTCGGATCTTGGCGAGCTTCCCTAGCTCCAATGTTAAAGACTCTCCCCTAAGCTTGGTTGTTCTTTGGGCAATCTCTCTTGAAATGCCCGACATCACCACAGCTAAAACAACCTTGTCTATTCCCAGTACCGCCCTGATTGCTGTTTGCCCCACGATTTCCACTACTAGCTTGGTTTCAAGAACCACCACGATTTCCACTGCCATTTCCTCTCTGGCCACCATTCCCACGTCCAGTACCAACCCAACACGTCTCCTTCGAATGACCATTCTTTCCACAAGTTTCGCACTTCCTAACTCTACACTGGCCGGCATGATGATACTGACATGCATTACATTTGTGCAAGGTGCCCAAGTATCCTTTCCCTTTGATCTCAACCCCAGTAGCAGCACCAGTAGCAGCAACTTGTGCTTCAACTGGTGGGTTAGCATCCTTACGCTTGTTGGCATTGCTCGCACGAGTACCCTTCTTGAAGTTGGAGAATTTCCGCTTGTTCTCTCCGGACGACTCGACATGAGTCTCCTTCTTCTTTCCATCAGAGTTTGAAAACTTGTTCAGCCTAATCACTTCTTCAGTCAATGCCACGCTTAAATCAATAGCCTCAGTGATCATTGAAGGCTTTGACGTCGTCACCATGCTCATGATTTGGGGTGCCAATCCCCAAATAAAAAGCTCGATTCGCTTGAACTTCGAATCAACCATGTAGGGAACAATGCGACATAAGTCATGGAATCTTTGCACATACTCGGCAATCTTTGGACCATCCATCTTAAGATTCCAGAACTCGGTTTCCAATTTCTGTATCTCAGCCCTTGAACAGTACTTCTTGCGCATAAGGTCTTTCATCTCGTCCCAAGTCATAGCATATGCAGCCTCTTCTCCCAGAATTTGAACTTGGAGGTTTCACCATGATAGAGCTCCGTCTAGGAAAAGTCCAGAAATGTAGGTGACCTGGTGCTCCGGCGCACACTTGCTCATTCTCAGCACAGAATCAGTTTTCTCAACCCATCTAACGAAAGCTACAGCACCTCTAGTGCCGTCGAAACTCAGAGGCTTCCAGTCAAGGAACTGCTTATAGGTACAACCATGAGGTGGGTTATTTCCTGAGGTACCTCCGCTGTGTTCTGAGCGCAAGGCCTCGTGCTGTGCTATTGCTTGTGAAATCCGTTCTTGTAGTTCAGCCTCTGTTGTGGGCAACTGGTTGTTTCTTCGAGGAGGCATCTTCTAAAGAAGATTGTATAGGTCAGGTCTTATGCATATAATAAGTATGTAGTACGTGTATGTAATAGCATTTATCAACACAAGTAAGCATATAACATCACATTCATATTAACAAATGTATAATTCAACAATGCATATAATGAGAATGTTGCGATTGAGCTTTCATAAATCATCGACCACATATACAGTTACATGTTCTACAAATGTATCGTATCACATCAAAAGGGACTACAGGGTCACACCACCCTTGTCCAAAATGTCTATCAGTCTACAACAATCATATACTCAAAAAGCGGTCTCCAAAAGGCTTTGCAAGCTAGGCTCAATAGCGACACTCTCATCAAAAGCAAGCTACCTACATAAAACCAAAAACCGGCTATGCTGATGGCGGTGGAGGAGGAGGTGGAGGAACAGGAAGCAAGCTGCGCACATGCGCGAGCTCCTCATCAAGATCATAAACGTGACACAACAGATAACTGATCTGCTGCTCCATGGTGAGAAATCGAACATCAAAATCTGGATAAGGGAAAAGAGGAGCAGGTGGAGTCGCAAAAGGTGACAGACACGAACAAGGTGGAGGACGTGGAGTCCTCTCAAGCTCCATAACTCTACGAAACAGGATCTCCTTCTGAAGCTGCAATGACAAGAGTAGCTCATCCCTCGTGTAACCAATAAAGTGGGAAGGATGGTATGGATCAGAAACTGGCATAGTGTTCGGTGGAAACCATACGAGTGGCTCGCCTGGCGGTGAAGAAGTAAAATGAGCAGTAGGTTTATACTGAGGCATGTGAGGTAAAGCTGCTGACACGTGTGGAATATGGCTAGGTTGCTGGCTAGACGGGCCTTCCCTTGGACGGGGTGCGGCAATATCCTGCAAGAAAGTGATAGGTAGGTCGCTGCGGTGAACATTGGACACAATCGGGTGAAAAGGGGCAACATCAACAGGTGCAGGTGCATGTGGGGGAGTAACGGGCTCAACAAAAGGGGGGTACATCATCATCTATCCACCCATTGCTGGTGAAAGCGTATCGGGGGTCTATCTGACCGGCAAAAGCAGCAGTGTCAGCGGGTGCAGGAATCGGGTCTGGTATGAGCGGTGCAACAACAGGTGTGCTAAGTGGTATAGGATCAAGATCAGGCAAAGGCTCAGGAGCGAGTGCCCGCTCGGGATCAGCAGGTATCAGCTCAGGATTAGAGGGTGCATTAATAGGCTGATCGACAGGAATAAAATCATGCTTAAGTCCAGGCTCAACGTCATGTGGGGGAATCGGTGCAGCCGACATGGCTGTGTCGTCATCAGTATCAGGGGTGTAACGTCGCAGTGCCACTGCATGCAAGGCGGTGGATGACACAGACTCGAAAGAATCTGGAACTGAATGATCAGAGGAAACCTCAATGATAGGAATCTCAATGAGTGGAACAACAATGACATCATCAGCTAAAACTCCATCACCCTGGGCATCATCAGGGGGACCATCAATGAAAAGATCGACATCATCATCAGATAAGTCATCAAAAGGCAAATCCTCGAGAGGAAAGGCCGCAAGAGGCAAAGCGGCGAGGATCAGAACCACGACAAGCTCACCATCGGGATGTCCGAGGATGAGATGGTCCTGGTCAGGAATAGGAATAAGAAAGGGATCCTCGTCGGGGAAACTATCAGCATGCGGTACATCGTCGCCAAAATCAGGCAGCGCAAAAGGCTGGAAATCATCATCGTTATCCGACATCATCTCCGGGTCACTCTCGGTGTCAGAGGTAAAAATCTCTGGCTCTGGGATAATCTCATCGTCAGAAATAATGGCCATGGGGTCGACAGTATCAGAAGTCCACTATCAGACGAAGACATGGTGTCTGTAACAAAACAATCACAACATATGCACATATATCAACAATCATCAATAGGCATGTAATTAATAACAATGTATTCATGTATCCATCCTAGTCTTTCCCGACTATCCCACCCAGCCTCTTAGACTGAACTTCCTAGTCTCTCAGACTAAACCTCCCAGTTTCTCAAACTGAACTACCCAGTCTCTTTGACTAAATCATAAACATAACCCTTGAAACGTGTTTCGTGCCTTTTGTTTGTAAAAATGTTTGTCTTCCTGGATCTGGGCGTTTCGTGTATGCAATGAAAGTATGTCGTGAAAACATTTTCGTGAGAGCCCTAGTGATTGTAGTCTAGACTCGAGAAGGAATCCTAGTTCACTACAATCGAAGCTCTGATACCAAGCTGTCACACCCTGACTTTTGTGGAAGCGTGATTATGGTGTGACTTTCTTAATATCATTGCATCCAATCATAACAACAACTATATGATAAAATCATACTTTTGTCATCCATTAAATAAGTTTAAAAACGTAACAACATTGTTTTAAAACGCAGACTTCAAATTCAAGTTTACAAACCATACGAATTGTTTAGGAGTTCAATAAGGACTCGTCAAAAGATATTAAATAAAACCAAGATTTAGAAGACGTGTCTCGTCCAGGAGTAAGACACACTGACCAAACCCAAGGACCATGGATGACATCTTTATTCCTAACGCAGCATAAAACTTCCAACGCCCGCCAGATCCACTTACTAATTCCCTGAAATACATGTAGTTTGAAAACATCAACAAAAGTTGAGCGAGTTCATGTGTTTGTTTGTGTGTATGAGTAAACCTTTGAATGCATGTCTGTATGTATGTAAATCCTGGTATGAAAGCAACAAGGAAAACAGATCACCAATGGTTTGCAAGGCCATTGATATGTGTGAAGTGATGCAGGAAAACTCAAACCTAGCAGATTTATCTCCGGGAATAAGACATAGTCACCACATGGGCCACCCTGGTCCGCATGGGTGTGGGCTCGCTACACCCAAATAGATCTATCACTCATGTCTCTCGGTCATACAACGAGTATTAATGGCCTTAAGTGTTGTACCCACTGTTGGACCCAGTATGGCCTTAACAACTTCTTTTTACGTAATATGGCAAGTGATTTCCGTATATGTGAAAAAGATGTGTGGAAATGGAAATCAGACTTTCAAGAAACAAGACCTACAGAATTATCAAGTTTATATCACTTTGAAACAAATTAGTTTAACAAGGTGATTGTAAGATTATTATCTAATACAAATGAATCTTGATTTCTGTGGGTGAGAAGAGCAGTGGAGTTTGAGTGTTTGTATGTGAATGCTAAGCTTCAAACTCAAATATCTTCTGCCTCTCGAGCATTCTATTTATAGACGGCCGTGGACATGAATAAACAATTGTTTATTCATGCAATAAGTCCTGCATAAAGTAGCAATTTGACATATTCATTGAATCCATCGTTCAAGTTGCATTTGTAATCATGAAAACCAATAATGTCATGCTTCGGTCATGGGTAGCAGGATAGAGTTGTGATTTTAGACAAGTGGGTCTTTCATCAGAATTTCTGATAAGCCACTTCATCAGAAATTCTGGTGAACAGATCATCAGAAAGTTTGATGATCAGAATTTGTCAGAAACTGATGATATTTCATCAGAAATATCATCAGATCCATCAGAAACGACCTTCTCTGATAATCCAAATCAACTCTTTATCAACTTGAGATTCTTTGTAGTAGATACTTTGCTTTTTAGTTGTCCCAACTGTTTTTCTTCATCTTGCTGTGTTCTTCAGGACTATCATCTTCTTCAGAGATCCAGTTGATTGAGATTTTCTTCAATACTTACAAATAAAGTTTCCTAACAAGTTCTTTTCTATCTTGCTTGAATCCATTCTTCAATCATTTGCTCAATTTCTTTCCTGCTTCCTTCCAAGTTCTTTTCTATCTTCTGAAGATGTTCCTGTCTTTTGTTCATGGTTTTTAAGATGTACCTCAGTGTTTGGTTTGAGTACTTACAGATATCAATACTTGTGAACAGAGCTTTGTTATTGTCTTGATCTCTGAAGATTACACCATATTCTTGTTCTCCATCTTTGCTTGTCTGCATAATGATGTCTCCAGATCTTACATCATCCAGTATTTCTGAGGGAACTTTTGTCTTAGGTGATCTAAAGTACACCTTTTTGTTGTGCACATGCTCATAATTGATGCATAGATCAAAGACTGAAAAAACCATTCTTTCAAATAGTGATATTCCAGCCTTTGATATGCCATTCAATGCCCCTCTGACCTCTTGGTTATTTTTCTTTTCCTTTTCATAGTGATCCTTCATGAACAAAATGTCCAAAGGATGCAACTGGTCAGCTAATTCTTCATCAGTCACCTTCTGTTCATCCCCCTTTTCTCTTTGAAGTGTGTATCTGTTTTGTACATAAGTTCCTCCTATATCATTAGTTGCAACTTTCACTTCATCCACCTTTAAAATTCTCCTTACCGGATTCTCATTGTGTTTGTGAATGCTGTATGGCCCTTTTTTCATTCTTTCTTCTCTTAACCCCAGTCTGGTAGGAGATAGTGATCTTGGTATTTCATCTTCTTTTGTCAAGTAGTAACTTACCAGATTGTATTCAGGAAACATCTGTTGGACCGTGTTCCGACCCTAAACAATCAGTTGAGAACGTTCATCTTCACATACAAAGGCGGAATCAATGCACACGAAGTTACACAGCTTTTCCTTTTCAATTCCTTCTCTATTTATGCTTTCTGGCTCAAATTTGACAGAGTTTGGTTACACAAAGCATGACCTAGTTCCGCTCCAACGTACACGAATAATGACCTGGTTTCGCTTCAAATGCCTATATACAGTTCATGTAGTTTCGCTCCAATGACCTGACAAATAAGCGAAACTACTAACTAACCATATGAGCGAAACCTTTCTGACACATAAGCGAAACCTTATACAACCTATGACACATAAGCGAAACTACAACATAATAACCTAATTTTGACTTTCTAGCTCCTATGTTGACCTATCTTGACCTAAGACTTAATGCATACGTAGTCAACAGACATTCCATGCATCAACAGACTCCCCCTTGGATGTTGACGAAGTTTTCTGCTCCGAGTCTTCAGTCTTGGTCTTTTCTCAAACTCTCTGTCTTTACATCATAAGCATTCTATCTTCACAGGCTTCAGGATCATTACCTGACTCTAACTTCCATCTTCCCTTCGACTGTTGATCCAGACTCCCCCTTTCACAGACTCCCCCTCTCAATATGCTAGAATCTGAGGTCTTGTTCTGGTTCAAGCTTTGACAGTTAGCTTCAGTTGGGAATAATGAAGTCCAAAAACCTGTTACTCAACCAATAACATTACAAACTATCTTTTTCAACAATAAATCACAAACTTAATCAGCTTTAGAAATCCACTCAAGTATTCAGGTCCAAGTTAATGACCCTGATCACTCGATTAATCTACCAAGTTCAACTCAATGACCTTGGTTGATCATTTGACGAATCAAACTGATTTTGAAAACATTTTTCAAACAATTTCGGAAAATAACAAGTATCAAGTTAATGAACTTGTTTTGACTTTTCAATAAATCAAACTCCAATAAGATAAGCTCTCCTCATTCTTCAGTCCAGAATTTCCTGCATCTGCTTCAATCTTCGAGAATCAGACAATCAACTTTCCACTCTGGTTTGTCTAAAATAACGCAGAAATGAAAAATCTTTTTGGATTTTATCAAAGTATTCTAAACTAAGAAATAAAATGCAGAAAACTTAAATTGCAGAAAGTAAACTATTTACAAACTTATTTTTGGCGAGCGTGTCAGGGAATCATATCAGCTTTTTAGACAAATTACTAGTACCATTAAGCTTCATTTCATACTCAGACTTAAACAATTCACCTCGATTGTCGATATACTGATCCATCTTAAATTCTCACACAGATTTCAATTTATTCAGGATATGATTTAGATGACTTATGAACTTAGCTCATTCATGTGTCCCACCTCTTGAATATACTCTCGTATCCAGAATCCCAGATATTCAGTCTTACAGGTGAGTATACCACAAATGATATCTGTAAGGGGTTAAATGCGAGGGCCGTGAGAGCTCAGGTCGATACTTCCGTATACACAGAGAGATGACGGCTTCGACTTTCTGGTGTGTCCCCTTTAGAGGATCTTTTAGTTACAACAGCAGCGACTATCAATTTTATTGTTTCATCAGCTTGCTGAGGGCGATACTATATTTCAAGTATTTGCAGAAAGTATTATTCGGGGACTAGGTCAGTAGTTCCATAGAGTAGAAGTCCCGGAATAATACCCCAGATATCATAGAGTATAAAGACCTAGTATCTCAGAATATGGGACCTTTCAAACGAGATTTCAGGGGTTACCTATATATCCAAGTAGTGTTCCCCACGAATTTTAGAAGTTTGAAATTTTAGGTTTATATCCTGAATAAATCTACTAAATGTGCGAAAACCTATTGACACATCATTAGTGAGACTGTTTAACTCATTTAGTCTTTACAAATCTTTAGCATATTGTAATCGTCTAGCTGATGTACTATCATTTTCCCTATATACACAAGCTCTTTTTCAGATTTTGTATTGTTTTTGGATTTTTGCATTTTTTACTGTTTTTGTATTTTCGCATTTTTTACTGTTCTTGTATTTTCTGAAAATAAACAATTTACATTTATTTACTCCCCCTAAATACCAAAACAGGTAAAAAATTGACAAACCATTGCAGATTGTTTCTCGTCTTCATCCGCAACAATACTCTCATGAACGCTAATTATGCCGTCCGACACCGACAAAAGCTTCATACCGTTCAGTTTTAACAAATATTTAAACCGATTTTTATCAAAAGCTTTGGTATGTAAATCAGCTTTCTGTTCGTCAGTGTGGATTTTCTCAATTCGTATCAACTTTTTCTCGAAACAATCGCGAATAAAGTGATGAAGAATTTCTATGTGTTTAGTTTTAGCGTGATGTACTAGATTCTTTGTTATATTTATAGCGGCCTCATTATCAACAAAAAGAGGTGTGTTAAGAAACTGCAAACCGTAGTCGCGCATCTGTTGCTGTATCCACAGGATCTGAGAGTAGCAACTGCTAGCAGATATGTACTCCGCTTCACATGTAGATAACGCCACAGACGTTTGTTTCTTACACTGCCAGGTAACCAATCGAGGTCCAAAGAACTGGCATCCTGCAGTTGTTGATTTAGCATTGACTTTGCAGCATCCGAAATCCGAATCGGAATACCCTTCGAGGATAAAATCGCCTTTTCTAGGATACCACAACCCCAAAGAAGGAGTTCCTTTCAGGTAGCGTAATATCCTCTTCACAATAATCATGTGCGAAGCTCTCGGGTTAGATTGATATCTTGCTGCGAGGCACGTTGGGTACATGATATCAGGACGTGAAGCTGTTAAGTACATCAATGAACCTATCATAGATCGGTAGAACGTGTCATCAGCCCTGTCTCCCGTGAGATCTGGATGAATCCCATGATTTGTTGCAAGTGGGGTAGCAGCTGGAGTAGAACTTGACATCCCAAATTTCTCTAGAATATCACGAACGTACTTCGTCTGATGAATGAAAATTCCCTCAGGTAGTTGTTCAACTTGTAATCCCAAACGAATTTCATCTCCCCCATTGATGACATTTCGAACTTTTGCTTCATCACTGATTCAAAGTCTTTGCACAGACTTTCATTTGTTGACCCAAAAATTATATCGTCCACGTAAATCTGTACTATCAGAAGATGACCGTCGACATCTTTAGTGAAGAGAGTGGCATCCACTTTTCCACGTATGAAACTGTTGGCTAGTAGGTGTTGAGACAAAGTCTCGTACCAAGCTCTCGGGCCCGGTGTAAACCATACAGCGCTTTGTCCAATAAGTAGACCTTGTTTTTGTGGATCGGATCGGTGAAGCCCGGTGGCTGACCGACATAAACCTCCTCTTTGACTTTCCCATAAAGAAACGCCGATTTTACATCCAACTGATATACTTTGAAGTTCTTCCAAGACGCAAATGCAAGGAAAATTCTGATTGCTTCTAGTCGTGCCACAGGAGCATAGACTTCAGTAAAATCAATCCCTTCCTGTTGACTAAAGCCCTGAACAACGAGTCGAGCTTTGTTCCTTACAACAACTCCTCTGTCGTCTCTCTTACACTTAAATACCCATTTAGTATTGATTTTTCTATGACCACCCGGCAAATCCACTAACTTCCACACTCCCAACTTTTCAAACTGACTTAACTCTTCTTGCATTGCAATGACCCAAGAGTCTTCAGTAAGCGCCTCTTTGTAAGTTCTCGGTTCGATCTGCGAGATAAAACAACTTAATGAAAATTCAGTTTGTAAAGGTGCTACTGTAGAATAAAAACATGTTAAGCCCTGGTCTATTTGACGTCTTGTGCGAACGCCTGAATGCAATTCTCCTATGATCAACTCCTCTAGATGATAAGAAAGAGTTCGCGGCATCACTTCGCTTGGAACATCCACATCACCTTCCAGATTAGTAACATTTTGATTTGCACTTTGTTCACCAACTTGGTTTATTTGACTTGAATCCTGAATCTGCTCCCCCTCAGAATCTGAATCACCATGATCAAATAATGGCATGTTATCAGCTTCTTGATTATCATTCTAATCCGACTGATTACCAGGAACAACTTCATCATCATGTCCACCAGCATTGCTAAAACCTGCTTCATCATCATTTGAAGTTTCCCGAGGTCTTCTAGAATACTCAGCTGGGAACCTTAGCTGCGATTCATATTCACGCAAAATATCCAGCTCCTCAAAGAAATCTTCATCTTCCTCTGATTCTTCTCTCATGTCAAACGAATCCCAAAGTTTGTCATAATGATAACACCATGAATCACCGGGATTCTGTGAAGGCATAGTATAACCTTGACATTCAACATTTGCAGCTTCAATAATCCGCTTCTCACTTGGAACGAAGACATGTCGCATTGGATTTGCATAACCAACAAATATTCCCTCAATGCACTTTGGACCAAACTTTCCATGAGGCTCTATAACTGTACAGGGTGACCCGAACGGTTCTAGATACTTCAAATTCGGTTTGCGATTATTGATCAGCTCAAAGCATGTTTTGTTGAATTTCTTGACAGTAAGAACCCTGTTGAGCGTATAACATGCGGCGGAAACAGCTTCAGCCCAAAAATTAATTGGTAACTTTGAATCTGCGAGCATAGTTCTAGCCGTCTCAATTAGTGTCCGGTTTTTGCGTTCTGCGACTCCATTCTGTTGCGGAGTATACGGAGCACTAAACTCATGCAATATACCTCTTTCATCACAAAATTCTTCCATCTTGCTGTTCTTGAATTCAGTACCATTATCACTTCAAATTCTTTTGATGCGCCTTTGGTACAGATTCTCAATTCTCTTGAACAATGCCATCAAACGTTTCGTCTTTTGTCTTCAAGAACGAAACCCACGAAAATCTGGAATAATCATCAGTAACGACCAAACAATAGTAATCTCCTATAATACTTTTGACATTCACAGGACCAAATAAATCCATGTGAAGTCTCTCCAGAGGTCTCGAAACTGAATTGACTTTCTTTGTAGGGTGTGACTTTTTCTTTTGCTTGCCTTTGACACAGCTAATGCACTCCCCTTCCAGATGAAAACCTTTGACATGAACTCCTGTAACCAAATCGTTGTGCACCAAATGATTCATTTTTCTAAGATGTATATGCCCCATCTTCCGGTGCCACAATCTCGATTCTTTTTCAGTTGCTCTGGACACAAAACAATGAGCCTGACCCATGGTTGTAGTAGCTACGCTCATATCCAACACATACATATCATTAACTCTCGGTGCCCTCATGATAATCCATTCCTCAGGAATTACAAATCCCGGTTTCAAAATCAAACATTCTTCGTCAGTGAAGTGAGTGGTATACATCCTTTCACAGATCTGGGAGATACTCAGCAGATTATTCTCCAGCTCAGCAATGTAGTTAATTCTCTCAAACGTCACAA
The DNA here is from genome assembly GCF_002127325.2 of Helianthus annuus. Classification (NCBI taxonomy): domain Eukaryota; kingdom Viridiplantae; phylum Streptophyta; class Magnoliopsida; order Asterales; family Asteraceae; genus Helianthus; species Helianthus annuus. The sequence continues at coordinate 145,034,750 of NC_035449.2, forward strand.
TCTCGTTGGATAACGTTCCTTCACCAATAATCCTTCCTCCTTGATTACCCGCAAAACCCACGTATTCTCCATTTATATTTCTCACATCATACAGCAACGCAGTCTTCCCTGTCATATGTCTTGAAGCTCCACTATCCATGATCCATCTGGATACAAGTTTTGGAAGATCCTTCACATAACAAACTTTGACTTAACCAACTTCAATAAAGATGCCGATTCATGCTTCGCGATCAAGGAAGCTCCGACAATTCAAACTGTTTAATCAAACATTAAGTCCACCCAGGCCTCATCAGCCTTAGGTGTAACCTTGACTCTCGCAATTTGAATTTTGAAATTTTCAGCCTTAAGAGGTGGAAAATTTGCATCATAATCAATCGGAATTGAATCTTCAGCCTTTTTCACCTCAAAAGTTGAAGTTTTCGTCTCTATTTTTGGTTTCCACACTTGTTGAGATAATGCAACCCGTTTATAAAACTTGTCGTTTTTAGTTACCACTTTCTTACAGGTTCATTTTTCACTTTGGTGTTATCATTTTTCACACTCTTTTTCTCAACAACCATTGGTGCTTTACCCTTCACATCAACTTTCTTCTGTTGGACCTTCACAGTTTCAGTCTTAGGCTTTACATTGGTACACTTTCGTGCAATGTGACTCACTTGATTACATCTAAAGCATGTTCGAGTATCAACAACTCGACTTGTGCCTTCAGACTGAGCCTGTGAAGTTTTTTTCTCAAAGAATTCTTTATTTGATCTTGTAAAAATTTCTTTCTCTTCATCAGCAAGTGAACTCGAACTGTTCACAAACTTTTTCTTCTCAACAAACCTTTTGTTTGGAACATTTCTTTTCTGATAAGGCTTACCCCCCTGATAACCATCTGACCAATTGTTTCTGTTGTTATTATAAAAACGTGGTGGATTGGCAGACTTCTTGTAGTATGATTTATCTTTCTCAAAATTCATTTTTCTCTTTGTTTGACTCAGATTGTTCACTTCTGACAACTCAACTTCGACCAATTTGAAAACATTTATCAATTTGTTCATGTTAACATTCTCAATCGGAAACTCTGAATCCGAAAACAACTTATCCGAACCCATCATCTTGTACATGACAAGATTTGATTCTTCATTTAAGTTGTTCTTGGACTTTTGTTTCGAAATGTATTTGTCCAAGAAACACCCATCTTCCTCAGTAGTGTCACTATCCGTTTTTAGCACTTTTTCAACACCTTTTACAATATCATTTTGGACACTATCGTCATTGGAAGATGTGAACGTGACATCAATTGAATCCGGAAGATTCATTTCACTTTCTTCTTCGATTTCAACCAACCCAGATTGCTTTTTAGTGTAATTATCCAAAATCGGCGGTGGAACTCTATGAAAACCCACCCCGGTTCCATCAGAATAAACATCTTCGCCAGCTTTGTTTTTCCCGATGGGTTTGGGAACAATATGTTGCAAAACAAAGCTTGCGGAGCTGTAACTGTTAAGCTTCAACTGGATTCGCTCGTTTTCAATTTCAGCCTCTTGAAATTTAAGTTTCAGTTTAGCGATTTCATCCAGTTGTTGGTTGATTGATTCTTCTTTTATTCTAAGCACTGCTTTTAGATGAACATTTTCTTTATATGTTTTACCATTTCGATCATCATTATCTTTTATTGTGCTTTTGAGCTTTTCAAACTTTTAAGAAATCTGACGGTTTTCAAGAATTAACTTTTCATTTTCCTTTTTAACTTTTTCATGATCAATTTTATCTTTTTCAATTTGACTAGTTAATTCTCTTATCCGTTCAGTTGAATCTTTAACTGTTTTGTCACGATCGAGAATTTGATTCTCAACGCTTCTGACCTTTGCTGTCAGATCTTCAACTTTCTTACCGTTGAGATACGTGACTGTATTACAAAATTTGCACTCTTTGTTGCAATTTTTGCAATCAACATTTCCATCAATTTTCTTACCTGACGCATTTGTTGACACGTTTGAACTGACCTGGCTTTTTGACTCAGACACGGAGTTAGAGTCTACCTCAAGTGCCTTAGCAGCCAGCACTTTGTCAGCCATTTTTCCCAGGTTCTCTGCAGTCAACTCCTGCGTTGTGTCAATAACCCCAGTACCAATCTTCTTTGATTTTTCCTGCTTTTCTTTCTCCTTTTTCTCTTTCTCTTCTTTCTCCTTCCTCTCTTTTTCTTCTTTC